>NC_073313.1:108454551-109654551 GCF_027595985.1 Sorex araneus
TGGCTATTTTTACGAACATTGTTCTTCATATTTTCAACCATTTCTTATTTTTCCTCTTTTATGTTCTTTATTCAAAACTGTGCTTTACATATGCATTAAATCAGATACAAAGATTGATTGTATACAAATGCAATACTTATTTCCTTATGAAAATAACCATTTTTTTCCAAATAATCCTACAGATTAAGTGAAGCCTCAAAAGTGTTTTTATTTGTATAAATCAAAACCTATTCCAAAATTTATACAGAATCTCAAAAGACTACAAAGAGGCAAAATAATCTTGAAACCCCCCCACAAATTTGTAAGTCTCATGTGTTCTGATTTCAAAGCTTACTACAAATCTATAGTAGTCAATAAAGTCTGGCATTGTCACAAGAGCACATGTATAGATTCGTGCCATTTAATAGAGACAATATTAAATGGCCAAATTATTTCTGACAAGGCAACCAAGACCATCCAATGAGGAGATACCAGTTCAACTAATGGTATCAGAAGATTATATACCCGCATGCAGAAGAATAAACTTTGACCATCCCATACAGTTATCTACAACACTCTTAGAAGAAAAGATAGAAAGATTTTTGACATTGAATTTGGCAATAATTTGCTACTTACTTCATCAAAAGTACAAGTGAAAAAGGAAGAATAAATAAATTTGACTTTGTTCTAAAGTAAAGCTGTGTATTAAAGGACTCTGTCAATGGAGTGAATAGAATACACATGAAAGGAGAAAATATTTATAATTCATTTTTCTGAAAAATGAATGAAAAATATCTAGCATGTATTAAAAACAAACTGGTCAACAAAAATCTACATAACACTATTAAAATATGAGTAAAGTTATTTAATAGATATTTATCTAAAGAAGTTATGCATAGTTAAAATGCAAAAAGATACTCAACATTACTAACCACTAAGAAATTGTGAACCAGATTTTTTTATACCTATTAGGATGTCGAATGGGAAAAAAAACACAGAAGATAACAAATGTCAGTCGATATACCACAGATTGGTGAGAATAAAGGGATTAGGAAATGTCATGTAGTAAAGGGGGAATTCCCAGAATACCTTTGACTCCAGAGTTTAGGGATAAGAAAGACAGAAAAGAAAAGAATCAAGGTGGGAATGAATAGGATGAGAAATGGAAGTGATGAGGAAATGGTGGTCAGGGCTTTGGTTATATTAGTGATATGGGAGAGTGGTAAAGCTGTACATTTATTTTATTTTTAATTTTTTTTGCTTTTTGGGTCACACCCAGCGATGCTCAGGGGTTACTCCTGGCTTTGCACTCAGGAATTACTCCTGGCGGTGCTTGGGGGACCATATGGGATGCCGGGGATCGAACCTGGGTCGGCACGTGCAAGGCAAACACCCTACCCGCTGTGCTATTGCTCCGGCCCCAAAGCTGTACATTTAAAGCACAGACTCAACAGCATTAGATACAAGCTGCAATAACTGAGCATTGTAATGTCCCTGTCAAGGTGGCAGGCAGGAGTGGGGCAGGGAGTTGGGGGAATGGAGTATGAGAATACTAGTGGAGAGACATTGACACTGGTGGTGAAATTGGTGTCAAAATATTATTGGCCTAAAACTCAACTATTAGTATCTTTTTATATCACAGTTCTTCAATTTTAAATTTTTAAAAATGAAATAACAAGTATTGACAATTTTGTGAAAAAATGGATCAGTTATTAATACTGCTGAGAATGTTAAATTGTACAACCATTGTGGAAAATATTATAGTGTTTCTCAAAAAATTAAAGATATTACAAGCTAACACAGCTACTGCGATACTCTTCTGCAGAGCAGTAATTTGTAGTCTGGGACTCTGACTTTGATGATTAGCACTGATGGTCATGGTGGAATGAAGGTGGGGAGGGGAGAGTAGGGGCTCCACCTGAAAAACAATATCAAAATTGACAATGTTCACAGTCCAATCATAACAGCCAACCTCAGACTTACAAGTCTATCTTTTCTTCCCCATGGTCTCAGTGAGATCCTGGAGCACTGAGTGCCCCATCTACAGTCAAATTACTATATGATCTAATGATTCCTCTCAAAGCATATGCCAAAAGGAACTGAAAGGAACTGAAAACTAGAACTTGAAAACTATTTGTACACCAATGTTCACAGCAGTGTTACTGACCGTAGCCAAAAGCAGAAAGCATACAAGTGTGTATCAATGCATAAATGAAAAAACAGAAGGACATATTTGTACAATGAAATATTAATATTAATGAATGAAAATAAGTTATGCTACAACATGGATAAGATAGCACAGTGGGTAGGGCGTTTGCCTTGCATGTGGCTGACCTGGGTTTGATTCCTCCATCCCTCTCAGAGAACCTGGCAAGCTACCGAGAGTATCCCGCCCAAACGGCAGAGCCTGGCAAGCTACTGAGGTGTATTCTGTATGCCAAAAACAGTAACAAGTCTCACAATGGAGATGTTACTGGTGACCACTTGAGCAAATCGATGAACAATGGGACGACAGTGCTACAGTGCAGTGCTACAACATGGATGAACCTTGAAGATGCTAAGTCAAATATAAAAAGACAAAATGATTTTGTTTATATCAGAAACATAGAATAGTCAAATTCTGAGAGATGTAAAGTAGATTAGTGGCTTCCAGGACTAAAGGGAGGGTGCAGTGGAAAATTATTGTTAAATGGGCACAGAATTTTAGTTTAGAATGATGAATTTTTAGGACATTGGTGATGGTTATATAGCAACGTGAATGTTCTTAATACCATTGAATTGTACACTTAGGTATGGTAAAATAATGTATGTTATTTTGCCACAAAAAACACATTTAATTATTTTTGTGTACAAGAACATTCTCAGCCTGCCACATTGGCTGTGTCCCAATTTCCCACTGCCTAGGATTAAGCAACCTTCCCCAAATCTTGCAACCCGGGTCTAAGCGAGTAAAATCACCATGACACTAAGCAACTGGAAATAATTTCTTTGTAGGGTTAAGTTTCCCAGAAATTGGAATTCCCTTGGTGATGCCACTACAAATCTGACAGAGCTATACAGTTTTGCTTCAGGCCAAAGAATTTCTCAACAACCCCTTAAATAACCTCTCCTCATGCCTTCCAGCCCTACTCTACTCCTTTCATCTGTCTTTCACCTTGAAATAATTCTTTGTTACCATTAATATCACATTTTAGAATTTATATAGCACTCCCTCTTCTAAACTTATAAGTCATTGGATAAAATCAACAACAGTGATGAAGCTATTTTGTTACTCCATTTTACAAATAAGCAAACTGAGTACAAGGTGGTTGGTAGACTTGCCCAAGTTCTTGCAGCTACTAAGTGGTAGGATTTTGACTTCTTGAACCACCTTGACAGGCACATTGTAAAGTCCTGTGATTGTAGCTTGGATATCAATAAGTGTTGTTGAGTCTGTGATTTGTATATATAGCTATACTACTCTTCCACATTACCAGTATTCTTAAAATTTATTTTTACTGTAGTTGACAATATAGCCTTCCCATAAAAAGAAAGTTTTAACAAAATTTAAATATGCAGATTGCTTTGGTAAGTAAACTTTATACTAAAGAGCTTTTAAATAAGTCCACAAGAGTTTAAGAGGGAAGTGAGGCTCAGAGACCTGGATCCCTGAATATGTTGTCTTTTCTTTTTATAAATCCTAAGGCACCACAAGCTTTGCTGAATGTGGGTTAATAATAACTACTATTGCTTGACAAAACTTTTTCTGGTGGCCTAAATATTTTCATCATGATTAGTTCTTTGCTGATCTGTCTGGCTCCATTTTTCATTCCAGTTACTCTTTCTGTATTTGTTAACATAGGCTAGATTAGGTACAGTAAAAAACAACCCAAAAACCCTGCCCCCATATTTCAGTGTAATAAAATAACAAAAAAAATATTTCTCACTTATGCTACTTCTCCGTTGCAAATAATCTGGTAATCTGCTCCAACTCATTTCAGTTCTAGGACTAAAGCTAATGGAGTTTCTTATGCCAACCAAAACATTGTTACCATGGCAGAGCAAAGATAAATGTAACCTCTTAATGAGTCTTAATCTGGCAAATACTTAGTAATGATGGGTATATTATCTGCTTCCACTTCATAGGCCATCCCGTGGTGGTGGTGTATGTGTGGAACTGTGTCGGGAGCAGAAAGTGCAATCTTTCTTTTTAGAAATATTTTTAATTGAATCACCGTTACAACATTGTTCATGATCAAGTCTCCGTCACGCAATGTCCAAACATCCATCCCTTCACTAGTGCAGATTTCCTACCACCAATGCAATCTTATCAAGTACTCACAAGAAAGGGTTGGAGGAGAACTAGAATGCATTGCAAAAAATATTAATGACTTACATAACTTCCTATCCTCATTTTAAACCACAATGAGTTATCCATGAGTGTTTGAACTGTAAACATATTGGTTTTTTACCCCCTCCCATAATCCTTCTGGTAATATTCTACTTTATCTAATTTTGGTTCAAGTACTATACCTATGAAAATAACTTTCTTTGAAAAACTTTTCTGTTCTCCCTTCTCATCTCAGGCCAAGTACCCTTCTGTCACGGTCTGTAATGCCTTATTTCTATCTTTAAATATGTTATACAATTTCCATTTCTACTATATGACCCAGCTGATGTCAGACACTATGTTTCTGGTGCCTATTGTATTTTCTGTATCATTGAGCCTTCTTTTTTTACTTCGTTTTTTGTAATGGATCTCCATTAGGTGCAGTTACAGACTTACAAACTTTTGTGGTTAAGTTTCAGTCATACAATGCTCAATACCCATCCCTGCACCAGTGCCCATTCTCCACCACCAATCATCCTAGTGTGCATCTTCCCTGCCCCACCTCATCCCCCAAAAACTGCCTTGATTCTGTGGCAGGGCATACCCTTTTGCTCTCTCTCTCATTTTGATGTTGTGCTTTGCAATAGAGGTATTGAGTGGCCATTGTGTTCAGTCTATAGTCTATTTTCAGAATGCGTCTTGCATCCCAAGTGGGCCCTCCAAAGACCCTTTACTCTTATCTATCTGAACTGCCTTTTTCCCAACATGTGAGGCCAGCTTTAAAGCTGTGGAGCAACCTTTCTAGTGCTTATCTCTACTATTCTTGGGTGTTAGTCTCCCTTTCTCTTACTTTATATTTCACAAATGAGTACAATCTTTCTATGTCTGTCCCTCCCTTTCTGACTCATCTCACTTAACATGATACTTTCCATGTTGATCCACTTATACGCAAAGTTCATGACTTCATCTTTTATAACAGTTGTATAATATTCCATTGTATAGATATACCAAAGTTTCTTTAACCAGTCATCTGTTTTCGGACACTTGGGATTTTCCAGATTCTGGCTATTATAAACAGGGTTGCAATGAACATACAAGTGCAGATGTCATTTCTACTATACTTTTTGACGCTCCGGGATATATTCCCAGTAGTGGTATTGCTGGGTCAAATGGGAGCTAAATTTCTAATTTTTTGAGAACCGTCCACACTGTTTTGAAAAAAAGGCTGAACCAGTTGGCATTCCCACCAGAAGTGAAGGAGAGTCTCTTTCTCTCCACATCTGAGCCAACACTGGTTGCTTTTGTCCTTTTGGATGTAGTCCAGTCTCTGTGGTGAGAGGTAATATCTTATTGTTATTTTGATCTGTATCTTCCTGATTATTAGTGATGAGTAGTACTTTTTCATTTACCTCATGGCCATTCAGATTTCTTCTTTGAGAAAGTTTCTGTTCATTTAATTGCCCCATTTTCTGATGGGGTTGGATGTTTTCTTCTTGTAGAGTTCAATCAGTGCCTTGTATATCCTCGATATCAACCCCTTATCAGATGGGTATTGGGCAAATATCTTTTCCCATTGTCTTTGTATTCTGGTCTTTGTATTCTGGTCACTGTACCTTTTGCGATACCTTATCTTTTGAGGTACCGTATCTTTTGAGGTGCAGAAGCTTCTTGGTTTAAGATAGTTCCATTTGTTTATCTCTGTTTCTACTTGGTTGGTCAGTGATGTGCCATCTTTGAAGATTCCTTTAGCATCAATATCATAGAGAGTTTTGCCGCCTTTGTCTTCAATGTACCTTATACATTCCAGTCTGATGTTGAAGACTTTAATTTATTTTGATCTTACTTTTGTGCATGGTGATAGGTAGAGGTGTGAGCCCATTTTTATTGCATGTGGTCGTTCAGTTTTGCCAGCACCATTTGTTAAAGAGGCTTTCCTTGCTCCACTTCACATTTCTTGCCCCTTATCAAAGATTAGATGATCATATATTTGAGGATGTGTGTAAGGATGTTCAACCCTATTCCATTGGTCTGAGGTTCTGCCTTTATTCAAGTACCATGTTGTTTTAATTATAACCACTTTGTAGTAGAGTTTGAGGTTGAGGAAGGTGATGCCTCCCATCTTCTTTTCAAGAATTGCTTTAGCTATTTGTGGGGGTTTGTTGTTCCATATGAACTTCAGGAGTGTTTGATCCATTTATTTGAAGAATTTCATGGGTATCCTTATAGGGATCTCGTTGAATCTGTATAATGCTTTGGGGAGTATGGCCATTTTGACAATGTTAATTCTCCCAATCTATGTGCAGGGGATAAGTTTTCATTTCATCGTGTCCTGTTTTATTTTGTGAAGCAGTGTTTTGTAGTTTTCTTTGTAGAGGTCCTTTACCTCCTTAGTTAAGCTGATTCTGAAGTACTTGATTTTCAGGGGCATGATTGTGAATGGGATGGGATGGCTTTTTCATTTCACTTTCCTCTGTCTCCTTATTTGCATTTAGGAAAGCCATTGACTTTTGGTTATTGATTTTATAGCCTGAGACTTTACTGTACAAGCCTGTTGTCTCTAGGAGTTTCTTGTTGTAGCATTTGGGGTTCTATAAATATAGTATCATAATATCTGTGAATAGTGATAGCTTGATTTTTTCTTTCCTATCTGGATGCCCTTGATATCTTTTTCTTACCAAATCGCTATTATGAGTACTAGCAATACTATATTGAACAGAAATGGTGAGAGTACATATCCTTGTATTGTCCCTGATCTAAGAGGGAAGGCTCTTAGTTTTTCCCCATTGAGGATTATGCTTTCCATAGGTTTGTGGTAGATGGCTTTGACTATATTGAAGAAAGTTCCTTCAAAACCCATTTTGGTGACAGTTTTCATTATAAATGGGTGTTGGATCTTGTTAAATGCTTTCTACACATCTAATGATATGATCATATGATTTATATGCTTTCTTTTGTTGATATGATGGACTATGTTGATTGATTTCTGAATGTTAAACCATCCTTGCATTCCTGGGATGAACCTCACTTGGTTATGCTGTATGATCTTTTTGATGAGATGTTGGATTCTATTTGCTAATATTTTCTTGAGGATCTTTGCATCTGTGCTCATCAGAAATTTTGGCCTGCAGTTTTCTTTTTTTGTGGTGTCCTTGTTTTCTTTTGGTATTAGGGAGATATGTCCCTCATAGAAACTGTTTGGGAGAGTTCCTGTTTCTATAATTTCCTGGAAAAGCTTGACAACTGGCAACAGGTCCTCTTTAAAAGTTTGTAAGAATTCACTAGTGAATTCATCTGGAATTGGGCTTTTGTTTTTAGGAAGACTTTTGATTACTGTTTCAATTTCCTTGGTAGTAATAGGTTTATTCGGGTATTCCAAATCTTCTTCGTTCAATCTTGGGAGATTATAGGAATCCAGGAATTTATCCATTTCTTCTAGGTGCTATTGTTTTGTGGCATACAAACTTTCAAAGTAGCCTCTGATGATCTTTTGAATTTATTCGGTTTCTGTTGTGATGTCTCCCTTTTCATTTCTGATTTGGTTTATTAGGGTTCTGTCTCCTTTTTGTGAGTCTTGCTAGTGATTTATCAATCTTGTTTATTTTCTCAAAGAACCAGTTCTTGTTTTCGTTGATCTTTTGGATTCTCTTTTGGGTTTCTATGTCATTGATTTCTGCTCTAAGTTTTGTTATTTCTTTTCTTTTGTCTGGTTTGGGCTCCTTTTGTTGTCCTTTTCTAAGATTTTGAGTTATGAAGCCAAGTTATTTATGTAGCCCCTTTCTTCCTTCTCTATAAACACTTGCAGAGCTGTAAATTTTCACCTTGATATGGCTTTAGCAGCATCCCATAGTTTTTGGTAACTCGTGTCTTCACTCTCATTTGTTTCCAAGTACTTTTTGATTTATTCCTTTATTTTCTTCTTTTTTTTAAAATTTATTTATTTTTAATTAGTGAATCACCATGAGGGTACAGTTACAGATTTATACACTTTTGTGCTCATGCTTCCCTCATACAAAGTTCAGGAACCCATCCCTTCACCAGTGCCCATTCTCCACCACCAGTAAACCCAGCATCCCTCCCACCCTCCCCAATCCCATCTCCCCCTACCCCACCCTGCCACTGTGGCAGGGCATTCCCTTCTGTTCTCTCTCTCTAATTAGCTGTTGTGGTTTGCAATAAAGGTGTTGAGAGGCCTCTGTGCTCAGTCTCTAGCCCTCATTCAGCCCGCAACACCCTTCCCCCACATGGCCTTCGACTACATTATAGTTGGTGATCACTTCTCTGAGTTGCCCTTTCCCCAGAATGTGAGGCCAGCCTCCAAACCATGGAGTCAACCTCCTGGTACTTATTTCTACAATTATTGGGTGTTAGTCTCCCACTCTGTTATTCTATATACCACAGATGAGTGCAATCTTTCTATGTCTGTCTCTTTCTTTCTGACTCATTTCACTCAGCATCAAACTTTCCATGCCGATCCACTTATATGCAAAATTCATGATCTCCTTTTTTCTAACAGCTGCATAGTATTCCATTGTATAGATGTACCAAAGTTTCCTCAACCAGTCATCCATTCTAGGACATTCGGGCTTTTTCCAGATTCTGGCTATTGTATACAGTGCTGCGATGGTCATTGTTCAAGATTGAGCTGTTCATTTCCCAGAGAAGAAATCCAAATGGCTAAGAGGCACATTAGAAAATGCTCAACATCACTAATAATCAGGGAGATGCAGATCAAAACAACTATGAGATATCATCTCACACCACAGAGATTGGCCCAGATCCAAAAAAACCAAAAGCAACTGGTATTGGTGTGGATGTGGGGAGGAAGGGACTCTCCTTCACTGCTGGTGGGAATGCTGACTTGTTCAGCCCTTTTGGAAAGCAATATGGACCATTCTCAAAAAGTTTGAAATTGAGAGTCCATTTGACTCAGCAATAGCACTCCTGGGAATATGTCCCGAAGAGGCAAACAGGTGTAGTAGAAATGACATCTGCATTTCTATATTCATTGCAGCACTATTTAAATACCCAAAATCTGGAAACAACTGGAGTGCCCAAAAACATATGACTGGTTAAAGAAACTTTGGTACATCTACAGAATGGAATACTACGCAGCTGTTAGAAAAGGTGAAGTTATGAAATTTGCATATAAGTGGATCAACATGGGAAATATCATGTTGAGTGAAATGAGTCTGAAAGAAAGAGACAGACATAGAAAGACTGCACTCATATGTGTAATATAAATTATCAGAGAGGTATGAGCTTGCAATGATGCAACTTCTGGCAGACATTTCTCTGGACTTAGTTACGAAAATACTAAAATACAGAAATCCAAATCCTCAATTTTCTTCATTCTCAGCAATGGAAAATAATTATCAAATGCTTCCTTTTTAGCAGGTCTGACTTTGGGGGGGACTCCAAACAATATTAGTGAGGGTTTTTTAAAATATTAAATGCAATCAAAGTAAAGAGAAAGTAAAGTAAAATTTATCAGCTACACAGTTGGGGGAGGTGGGGGGGGACGTATACTGTGATTCTTGGTGGTGGAATATGTGTACTGGTGAAAGGATGGGTGTTCCAGCATTGTATAACTGAGATTTAAGCCTGAAAGCTTTGTAAATTTCCACATGGTGTTTCAATATTTTTCTCTTAAAAAAAAGATTGAGCTGTTCAATTTCCAGGTGTTTGATTTGGTTCTATGCTTCTGTGCATGATTAATTTCTATCTTTAGTGCATCGTGTTCTGAAAAGATAGTTGATACAATTTCTATCTTCCTGATTCTATTGATGTATGTTTTGTGAACCAGCACATGGTCTATTTTGGAAAATATTCCTTGCGGACTGGAAAAGAAAGTGTATTCTTTCTTTTTGGGATGTATGGCCCTGTAAAGGTCTCTTAGCCTTCTCTCTTCTATTTCTTCCTTCAAATCCAGTGATTCCTTGGTGAGTTTTATTCTTGTTTATATACAGAGGGGTGAAAAGGCAGTATTGAAGTCTCCAACTACTATTGTGTTGCTAGCAATATCCTCCTTAAAAATTTTTAGCACTTGTTTTCAGTATTTAGCGGGTCCCTCATTGGGTGCATATATGTTTAGGAGTGCGATTTCTTCCTGTTGTGCATATCCCTTGATTAATAAAAATGGCCTTCCACTGTCCCTCCTAATATTTTTCAACCTGAAATCTATGTTGTCAGATACTAGTATGGCCACCCTGCATTGAACCTTCTTAATAAATGTGGACCAAATGAATGTTTAGAACTTTATCTCCTCAACACTAATAGTTGCCTTTTTGGCATCTACAAAAGTATTTGTACCAGAGGAGAAACTGAATCAGAAACATGCTTTCTGCTGAAGAATGACAGGATCTGTAACATAAAAAGTGTATCATTTGAATGATCTTCATCGATGAGCTAATCTGAAAACACACACTTCCTTGAATATGTTTTAAATGGGGTTAATGAGGGAGAAATGGCTAGTCAGGCAGTTTTGTATTCAGTAACTGTTTAGGAGCATGGAATTTCTTCCAGAGTCTCTAAAGGAGTTTCTAGCAACCAAAAGATAAATGACTTTGGAGGTTCAGTTGAAACTGGTGTTCCACCGCAGTTCTGGCATGGATGTCGGGATAAAGGGACACTCCTTCACGGATGGTGGGAATGCCAAATGGTCCAGCCTTTCTTTTTTTTTTTTTGCTTTTTGGGTCACACCCAGTGATGCTCAGGGGTTACTCCTGGCTTTGCACTCAGGAATTACTCCTGGCGGTGCTTGGGGGGCAATATGGGATGCCGGGGATCGAACCCGGGTCGGCCGCATGGAAGGCAAACGCCCTACCCGCTGTGCTATCGCTCCGGTCCCGGTCCGTCCAGCCTTTCTGAAAAACAGTATGGACAGTCCTTCAAAAACTAGAAATTGAGCTTCCATAAGACCCCGCAATACTACTTCTTGGAATATATCCCGAGGATGCAAAAGAGCACAGTAGAAATGACATCTGTAACTATATATTGCAGCACTGTTCAAATAGCCAAAATCTGGAAACAACCCGAGTGCCCTAAAACAGATGACTGGTTAAAGAAACTTTGGTACATCTACATAATGGAGTACTATGCAGCTGTTAGGAGAGATGAAGTCATGAAATTTCCTTATAAATGGATAGACATGAAGAGTATCATGCTAAGTGAAATGAGTCAGAAAGAGAGGGACAGACATAGATGGACTGAACTCATTTGTGGAGTGTAGGGTAGCATCACATGAGGCTGACACCCAAGGACGGTAGATACAAAGGCCAGGGGGATTGCCTCATAGCTGGAAGTCTGCTTCACGAGCAGAGGAGAGATGGCAAGCTACTGAGATACAGCAGAGCCTGGCAAGATACCCGTGATATATTCAATATGCCAAAATCAGTAACAACAAATCTCACAATGGAGACATTACCTGTGCTCGCTCAAGCAAATCGATGAGCAACGGGATGACAGTGATACAGTAACACCCATTCCCCTACTTTCTTATATACACAATCCTTAATTCAGTTGACTTTGTATCCAGCATAAATGGTCTTCACCAATTTGACTTCCATAGGCTCATTACAGTCATATGCAAACACGCAAAGACAGATTTAGTTTCTGTCTAAGGTTTTTGCAGTTTTGAAAATTTAGGTCACTAGCAGTGAGGGAGGTCTTCAGTCCCTTTGTAAATACATATTTACACTTATTATATGTCCAGAAGCAATTCCTTACTTGTCCATGGTAGTGAAACAGAATTGCATAAGGTATGTGTATATTATGTGTATAAACTTCATGACTCTCAAGTTCAAGAGGTCTTCCATAGCCATTCAATTTCAACCTCCATGTAACATTTCATATTCTCCTTTCCTCCTTTATCTGATTAACACTTACAACTAGTAAATGAACTACTTTATGTATAACCAGTACCTTAAAATAAATATTTTATTTATTACTGTCACTGACACTGTTGTCCCATTGTTCATTCGATTTGCTCAAGTGGGCACCAGTAACATCTCCATTGTGAGACTTGTTGTTACTGTTATTGGCATATCGAATATGCCACAGGTAGCTTGCCAGGCTCTGCTGTGCAGGCGGGATACTCTTGGTAGCTTTCCGGGCTCTCCGAGAGAGACGAAGGAATTTACCCTGGATAGGCCACGTACAAGGCAAATTCCCTACCTGCTATGCTATAGCTCCAACACATATTTATTACATGCATATAAATTATGCTGTACTGATTATATAACTTTGCACTGTCCTCCCATTGTTCATTGATTTGCTTGAGCAGGTGATTATATTATATAATTTATTTATGTAAATACTATTGTGATAAAATTTTGGGGCCTGCAAAATAGTGCTGAGGACCCCAAGAATCACTCCCAATAATACTCATCCAACTGCACAAATGATTCAATGCTTGGGACTCCAAAGCCCAACAAGAAACGGGGGCCACTATGCCACACCCAATGCCTAATATTCCCAGGGCTACACTCAACATTGTTCAAGGGGCCATACAGTGCCACGGATTTAATTTAATCCTGTATATGAAAGCTATAATCCATTTCCCACTGAAATATCTTTACTATGATAATTTTATACCACATCATTATAATAATGCTATTATGTAATTATTATGTTAATCTCATTTTAAATGTATTTTTGTATGTTTTGTTTTCCGGTTGTATAGTAATCACCTAGAATAACATTTGACACATGGATGGTGATCAATAAATGTTCATTAAATGAATGGAGAAATACCAAATTGATTTCCAAAACATGTGAACAAGTCAAAATTATGTGAAAATTAAGGGTTCTTAGATCCTCATCGATATATCACCTTTTTCATTTTTGTCAATCTGAAAGCTATTGAACATATATCTATAATTATGAATGAGTTTGAGTGCTTCCTCATAGATTTCATTTTATCCCAATGTTGCCCTTGGAAGTGAGCCATTTGGTAATATAGAGGCAAATGAGTACTAGTAAATATCTTGTGAATAAAAGACCTAATTGACACCCACATTCCTAGTTAAAAGCAGTGCAAATCTGTATGTCTAATGTAATTTACAAATAATAACCTAAAACTCAAACAATAGGTGTTCAGTGAGAACACCAGTTTCTTTTTTTAAAATTTTTTAAAAAATTTTTATTGAATCACTGTGAGATAGTTACAAGATTTCATGTTAAACCGAAAATGTATTATCATCTAATCTTTGATAAGGGAGCATGAAATGTGAAGTGGAGCAAGGAAAGCCTCTTTAACAAATGGTGCTGGCATAACTGGACAATCACATGCAAAAGAATGGGCTTAGACCTCGACCTGACACCATGCACAAAAGTCAGATCAAAATGGATTAAAGACCTCAACATCAGACCACAATCCACAGGGTACAACGAAGACAAGGTCGGCAAAACCCTCCATCATATTGAACCTAAAGGTATCTTCAAAGATGACCTGCCAAGCAAGTGAAAACGGAGATAAACAAATGGGAGTACCTTAAACTAAGAAGCTTCTGCACCACAAAAGATATAGAGAAGAGAATACAAAGACAATATACAGAATGGAAAAGGATATTCACCTAAAACCTATCCAATAAGGGGTTGATATCAAGGGTGTATTTGTCACTGATTGAACTACAAGAAGAAAACATCCAACCCCATCAGGAAATGGGGATTTGAAATGAACAGAAACTTTTCCAAGGAAGAGATATGAATGGTCAAAAGGCACATGAATAGATGCTCTGCATCACTAATCATCAGGGAGATGCAGATTAAAACAACTATGAGATACCACCTCACACCACAGAGACTCGCACACATTCAAAAGAACAAAAGCAACTGCTGTTGGTGACGATGTGGGGAGAAAGGGACCCTTGTATATACTGCTGGTGGAAATGCTGACTGGTCCAGCTCTTTTGAAAAACAATATCGTCGCTTTTTAGAAAATTAGAAATTGAGCTCCCATTTGACCCAGCAATACCACTGCTGGGAATATATCCCAGAGAAGCAAAAAAGTATAGTCGAAATGACATCTGCACTTATATGTTCATCGCAGCACTGTTTACAATAGCCAGAATCTGGAAAAAAACTGAGTGCCGAGAACAGTTGACTGGTTAAAGAAACTTTGGTAGATCTATATATTGGAATACTATGCAGCTGTTTGAAAAGATGAAGTCATGAACTTTGCATATAAGCGGATCAATATGGAAAGTATCATGCTAAGTGAAATGAGTCAGAAAGAGAGAGACAGACATAGAAAGATTGCACTCATCTGTGGAATATAAAATAACAGAGTAGGAGACTAACACCAAAGAATAGTAGAAATATGTACCAGGAGGTTGGCTCCATGGCTTGGAAGCTGGCCTCACGTGCAGGAGGAAGTGGCAGCTAAGATAGAGAAGGGAACATTAAGTAAAATGTGATTGGAGATCCCGAACGGAAGGGAGGTGAATGCTGAAAGTAGACTAGGGACTGAACATGATGGCTATTCAATACCCCTATTGCAAACCACAACACCCAAAAGGATAGAGAGAACAAAAGGGAATACCCTGCCACAGAGGCGGGGTGGAGTGGGAGGTATGGGATTGGGGGGTGAGAGATACTGGGTTCATTGGTGGTAATGAATGGACACTGGTGGATGGATGGGTTCTCGAACACTGTATGAGTGAAACACAAGCATGAAAAGTTGTAAATCTGTAAATGTAGCCTCACGGTGATTCACTAATTAAAAATAAATTTAAAAAATGAGGTAAATGTATGTTTTGGAATATAATGCAACAATTAGAAATAACAGATTAGAGAATTAGCTAGATTAGAGTTAGAGAATCCATATTTTTATATTGTTAATATAGTGTCTAATAGTATGCAACTGAGCAGACTTTTTCGGTTCATTTGACTCATCTGAGCTTCAGCTATTTCATCTATATTGGAAGAGTATTTCTAGTTGTGGGTTATCTCAGGATTGTTGTAAAGCAGTGGTGTGTGAGTGGACAGCATATAATTTAGAAAAATTTAAAGTAAAACATTTATCTACTATAGAAAAAATTATTGCTGCCTATACTGGTAATTTGTTATTTACTATCCCAGCATATATTTCCATTTGTCCCTTCCTACCACCTGATTCCCACATCGGTGTAGCACTGTAGCACTGTTGTCCCGTTATTCATTGATTTGCTTGAGCAGGCATAAGTAATGTCTCCATTGTGAGACTTGTTACTGTTTTTGGCATATTGAATACACCACGGGGAGCTTGCCAGGCTCTGCTGTGTAGGTGGGATACTCTCGGTAGCTTGCCGGGCTCTCTAAGAGGGACAAAGGAATAAAACCCGGGTTGGCTGCATGCAAGGCAAATGCCCTACCTGCTGTACTATCCCTGCAGTATACTCCTGAAACTAATTTATATTAAATGTCAATTATACCTCATTTAAAAAAATGTAGACTTAGGATATAGAGAAATTGGAATCTTCATACATTGCTATTTAAGTGGGAAATTCAAAGTGTGTATATAAGTATCTATGCTGGTACACCAAAATAGTATCTATGTTTGTATCTATGTTTATATCTATGTTTGGCTAATATGACTATTTGTACTTTCAACGCCCATACGCTGGCATCAGAAGCATCCATCAAGGACCTGATGGTACAAGCACAGAAGATCAAGAACGACATCATTGGTCTGACAGAAACGAGGAGACATCAATCACATAACGTCATTTCTGTGACACTGGAGAAGAATTGTTCCTCAGAACATGTGACAACAGAGGCATTGTCATTGGTGTTCTTGTCAACATGAACTTGGCCATGAGCATCGATTCATTCGAATGCCTAACAACCCGAATTGGACGATTATGCTAGAATAGATGTAGCTCACTGCCTGCAGTTTCTAACTT
The DNA here is from genome assembly GCF_027595985.1 of Sorex araneus. Classification (NCBI taxonomy): domain Eukaryota; kingdom Metazoa; phylum Chordata; class Mammalia; order Eulipotyphla; family Soricidae; genus Sorex; species Sorex araneus. The sequence goes on from NC_073313.1 coordinate 108,470,722, forward strand.
CGTTGTCTGTGAACCAACTTCCAACTACGATGAAGAAGAAATTGAGAGGTTCTACATGGAACTGAAGACGTTCTATAAAGAAGACCACACCTTCTACAAGATCATTGTTGGTAATTTTAATGCCAAGATAGGTCTGAGAAGGTCGCCCGAAGACTCCACATTGGGACACATGGCCTAGAATGGAACGATCAGGGTGAGAGACTGTCTGAATTTATCATATCAACCAAGACCATCCATGGTAATTCACAGTTATAGAAGGCCGAAATCTAAACATTGGACATGGGAGTCTCCCATGTTCCACAATGAAATTGACCACATCATATTCAATCAAAGGTTTTGCCTGACCGATGTCGCTGTTGTCCCAAATTTCCAAATGGGATCAGACCACCATCTCCTTCATGGAAAATTCTAATTCACAGAGCGGGGAGAAAAGTCTGCAAAATTTAAGTCTAAGAAGGCAACTCCCAGAATGACCACCAACTGGGAGCTCTTTGGCACTATTGCAGAAATGTGGGAAGATGCCGTCCTTGAAAACATTGATGAGGAATACAATCGACTGGTTCAGAACCTCCATGAATGTATGAAGAATGCCGAGAGAGTGAAAGCCACAAACAGACGCCTGTCTTCGGAAACTCTCGAGCTCATTTGTCAATGTGGTTTGGCGCAAGCCTCAGGCAACCACAAGCTAACATCCGAGCTCAAAAAGTTGTGCAGAGATGTGATAAAGGAAGACCTCAAAAAGAGAAGAGCAGCAGTGTTGGCCAGTGCAGCAGAAGCCAGGAAAAGTATTCACAACGCTCGCCTGTCCTTCGCCAACTACAAGACCAAAATGACTGCCCTCCAACATCCCAATGAATCTATCACATTTTCAAGAAAGGCAATGGAGAGGATTATTCATGGCTTCTACTAGGATCTCTTTGACAGCCATGTCCACCTGCCCATGTACCAAATTCCACAGGATGAATATGTCGTTCCCAACATTCTCCCTTCTGAAATCTGACATGCCATTTCGTTGGTAAAGATACGTACAGAACCTGGTCTGGACATGGTCAGACCCGAACACCTGAAGAATCTGCCACCAGTACTTGTCAAAACACTGGCTCGACTCTTCACATGCTACCTGTCTGAATGCAAGGTTCCATCTCAGTGGAAAACCAGTAGGACCGTTCTGTTGTACAAGAGGGGAGACATCCACGAAATTGGCAACTATCGCCCAATCTGCCTGCTGTCTGTCGTCTACAAGTTGTTCACTCATCTCATCATGAAGAGAATAGGCAGAACACTAGATGAAGGACAACCATGTGAGCAAGCCGGGTTCTGAAGGGGATTCAGCACTATAGACCATATCCACACAGTGACCAAACTCATTGAAGTTTCACGAGAGTTCAAGATGCCTCTCTGTCTAACGTTCATTGACTTAAAGAATGCCTTCGATTCTGTTGAGACTGAGGCAGTTAACGAAGCCCTGGCCAAACAGGGCGTTCAAACTCAGTATATCGAAATCCTCCACGAGCTCTATTGTGGATTCACCACCAGGATCTCACCATTCTACACGGAAGTGATCATTGATGTAAAGAGAGGAGTGTGGCAGGGTGATACCATTTCACCGAAACTCTTCAGTGCCACCCTCGAGAACATCATGTGATGACTCAAATGGGAAGGAATGGGAGTGAAAATAGATGGTCACCACCTCTGCTTTACTGATGACATTGTTCTCATAACACCAAACATTAGCCAAGCAGCACAGATGCTGGCCGACTTCGACCACGAGTGTGGAAAGGTCAGATTACAGCTGAATCTCAACAAGATGATGCTCATGAAAAACAAACTAGTCCCTGAAGCTCCATTTGCTCTCAATGGGATGAACATCTCTGAATGTAGCAGCTATGTGTACCTGGGTCAAGAAATCAACATGAGGAATGACCTGGTGCCAGAACTGCGCAGAAGGAATAGAGCAGCGTGCAATGCCTTCAAGAGCATTGAAGAAGTGGTTAAGAGAACGAAGAATCTCCGACGCTGGACACATCTTTTCGATTCCACTGTTCTTCCTGCACTAACATATGCCTCAGAGATCTGGGCCATATGCAAACAGGATGAGAACGCTATTAGAGTATCCCAAAGAGGAATCAAAAGAGCTATGCGAGGAGTATCATGTCTCACTCAAGTGAGAAGGAATCCGGAGTTCTGACCTCCTTCGACGGTCAAGAATCAGGAATACTGTATCATTTGCCAAGGCATCAAAAATCAGATGGGCCAGTCATGTAATGTGATTCAGAGACGACTGCTTGACTAGAGCTGTTACCGACTGGATTCCACGGGACATCAGAAGACCTCGTGGTCGCGCACCAACTTGATGGTCAGATTTCTTCGTCAAATCCCTGAATGAACGATTTGAGGCTCTTCTTGTTCATGGAGCAAGCAGATATCATTGGGCTGCACTAACATGTGACAGGGACAAATGGAGACGTTACTGGCACCCGCTTGAGCAAATCGAAGATCAACGGGACGACCAGTGATACAAGTGATACAAGTTGGTACAGCAACTTAGAAAACAGGCTCACAATTTCTTATAAGTTCAAAAGAGTTTAGCAATTCTTCTCCCAGAGAAAGGAAAAATGTTTGTCCACATACCTTCATGCCAATATTTATGGCATCATTATTTCTAATGCTTTCATGTGCCAAAATACATATGAAAAATTTTCTATATAACTCACCATTGGAGAAATGCAAATAAACCAATGAGATATCTGTTGAATATTATTGGTTTGTCCTGCTCCCCTTGCCACAAGGAGCTTAGGTTTATCACTCACGCCCATCAAAGTGCTCCCGAGTCACTCCCATTCCTTTGTTTATCTGTAACCACTTCTACCAGTTTATCTGCTCTTCCTCTAATCAAACTCTGTTAATTTGTAAGGTCAGACCTTGCTAGGACAGTGTAAGTTAATATTGTCTTTAAGTTAATATTGTCTTTCTCCTCTCATGTCTTTTGAATAGTTTACCTTAAAAAATACCCCTTTTGTATGGACAAAGAAAGACATTTATTAATATGCTTTGGTAACATGGGATTTAATTGGCTTCAAATATTATTCATTCCCGGGCATCTGCTTTCTTGACTTAAGCCTCAGCTGACTTTGCTTCCTAGCACCCTCAAAAGCAGGGTCCCAACAGGGAACGGGACAGACCCAGGGCAAGTGGTGAGTTGTGTGCTACCCTGGCATCGAGATGGGACTGGCCAAAGCGCCTAATGCTTAACTATATGTTAAGAGCTTGGTCATGGGCATGTGTCATGTCATGATCCAAAAGCAATGAGGAGACTAGGGCCCTGCTAGGGCTAGGAAAGACTAATCTGGCCTGAGAGTTGTAAAGCTTAATTTGTCTCTTGCTATGTCCTTACAAAATGATTTATAATATGAATACTTATATGTTAGTTGGACAAAGGAGAAACACACCCATGGAATTCTGCTCTTGGGCGGATGTCCCACTGAGAGAGATTCTCTTCTAGTGAAAGGGATAGAACTTTACCCCCTGTGGATTGTAACCACACCTATGGGTAAGCCCAGGCCTGCAGCATCCAGAGCGGATGCGGGAGATTTAAGGTAGCTGTATGAGGGGGTTGGGGGGAGTTCGAGTGGAAGCAGAGAAGGAGAATGAGGTAGCAAGGGGGAGGAAGAAGCAGAAGGAGAATCAGAGGAGAATGGAGAAAGAAGTTTGGAATAAACTGCGGTGAGACCATCCATCTTGGCTCCGTCCCTTCCTTCGCCTGTGCTTTTCTTTTTATTTTTGTGTTTTTACACAGATATCATCTCACACAACAGAGACTAGAATACGGTAAAAAAACAAGGGCAACCAATGCTGGCGTGGACATGGGGAGAAAGGGCCTCTTCTTCATTGTTGGTCAGAATGCTGACTGGTCCAGCTCTTTGGAAAACAATGTGGCATTCCTCAAAAAGATAGAAATTGAGATTCCATATGACCCAGCAATACCAATTCTGGGGCCCATAAACACATAGAAGAAATACTATCTGTACCTCTATATTTTTATTACAACACTATTCACAATAGCCAGACACATGCTTTTTATGTAGTTGATTCTTTCTAGGGAAACATATATCCTGCTATAAGCTACTTGCCCACTTCACCCTTGAACACCAGTAATTTGTTTGAGGTGGACATATGACACATGTTGTTGAAATCAGAACAAATATCAAGACTGGCTGAGAGCACTGAGGAAAAGCTTACTATGAATGGGAGGTATGTGGCCTTAAAAGTAATAGCCAAGTTTCTCTTTGGACAAAGAGAGAGAATTAATATTCAGTATGAAGCCCTTATCAAGATAGCTGAGACTTATTAAGGAGAAATATAGGAAGAGACAATGTGAGAAACATTAAGCTGTTTGTCCTTGAACAATATTGTTACGTTGGCCAGTGCATACCTTTTGGAGGTTGACTATTGAGGTTGGGTTTTCAGTGGTTTTCAATAACTAAGAATCCTACTCTAACTGATATACTGCTGGTTTTTGTCTGTTTTTTTTTTTTACAAATGAACATGATACCTCTAAAGACATTTCAAATTGCTAAGTAAAATGGGTAGTTTTTGAATTGGATTGGTACACATCTCTACAACAGATGGAAATGTTCTCTAGAAAGTGGCCTGAAATGGATTTTTCAAGGTTTTCAGCAGTTCATACTGCAAAGGGTGTCAGCTGCTTCTATTTTGAATGAGGAAAAAAGATATCCACTTTCGTACATTTGTTTCCTGATCTGTAGTTGACAAGAGAAAGAATCCTGGAAATAAAATTGTTGCAGGTGTCTAATGATTTCGATTCTTTAGCCACATGTGATGAAATGGAGACCTCAGTTTGTAAAGAATGCCCCTCCAGAGGATCACGGGCTTCATAATTGGACATTACAAAGAAGTATGAAGAGCCTCAGCCCAAAGTGTCCTCTGCTCAACACAGTGTCTTACGTTCCCAAGGCTGAGTCTGTCTAGCAAAAATGCATTTGAGATGATACAGCAGCCAAAATGCTAACAGGGAATTACATTTATCATCCAAATTGCTTCTTCCCTTCAGTGGCCTTGCCTTTTAGACAGAGTGATATAACACTCTCAATAATTCTTTGTACAGTTGTTTTCCCTGATTGGCTAGCCAGGCAGGAATAAGGAAGAGTAAGCTTCTAGAATGACAGTTCTTACTTGTCACAAATATCATCAAACTTGTATAAGACACCTATTATGCTTACTGGGCATGATGGAGAATACAGAAGTTTAAAACGTGGGTCATGCCCTCATTAGGCAGAGTGCTCAGTTAGACAGGAAATACAGAGTCACTCATCATGCTCCTTCCAAAAATATGTTTTTTGCCTAATTTACTGGTATTTATCCTCAGCTCAAATATCATCTCCTCAGAGATTCTTCTCTAGTCAAATCTCTATAATACAAACTCTCATAGTTTCATGTAAATCTCTCTTCTATCACTAGTTACACTTGCATTTTACATTTACTTGTGTGTTTTTTAGATTAAAGTCAGTCTCTTGCTCTAGCTTCTAAGTTCCTTGGGGATAGAAAAGGTTTAGGTCTTTGTTGTTTAACAAATACATGTATAATTTTTACCATGTGTCTGGCAATTTTCTCAGCAGTTTATAAATATTAACTCATTTAATTCTCATAGCAACTCTATGAGGCATTATTATTGTCATACATATGGAAGAAACTGAGAGACAGGCAGTGTAGCTTGCCCAAGCTTACAAAACTAATAAACAGAGAGTCATGATTCAAACGCAGAGATGATGGTTCCAAAATTCATGATCTCAAGTTTTATGTGAAACTTTTGCTTATCATTGTATCCCAGTACTTAACACAGTGTCTGACATAAATACTCAGTAAACCCTTGTTGGATGAATTAATGGATTTTGTCCAGAGTACATGGACCAAAATACAGATGTTGTCAGACTTCATTCACAATTGGCACAAGCACCAACAGTGATAGTTAACTTTATGTGACAACATGACTGGTCACAGGGTGCACAAATAAAACATTTATGGGTATGTCTCTAGGGGTGTTTCCCTATGTGGTTAGTATGTGAATTGATGTACTCGATAAACTATACAGCACTCTTCAATGTGGGTGGGCATCATCCAAAGTTTTAAGGGCCTGAATAGAACAAAAGGTGGAGGAAGGAAGAATGTTACCCCTTTTCTATGCCTCATTGCTTGACCTGGGACATCTTATCTCATCTTCTCTGGCCCTAAAACTGGGATTTATATCATTAGTTCCCTGTCCATAAGGTATTTGGATTTAGACTGAATTAAATAACCAGCTTTCATGAGTCTGCAACTTTCAGATGGCTGATAATGAGACTTCCCAGCTATAATTGTATGAGTCAATTCTCCCTAATAAAATAATATAAATTATATATATCTCAATATAATATTGATTGTTTCACTTGAGCAGCCTATCTGTTTACTATATCATCTACATGCTGTATATATGAAACCCATTTAAATACAACTCTATGTTGTTTAATGATGTTTCAACCAATGAATATATAATAGTGAGTCGCATAACCTGGATGTATATTAGGCTATACCATCTAGATTTGTGTGACTATGTCCTATAAACATCTCACAGTGATAAAATCACCTAACTGTATTTTTCCAAGCATATTCCTATTAGAAAGAAACTTTATAAACACACTTGTAGGTTAGTAAGAAAAGTAGAAAAATGATATACAATTACAATAGTAAGCAAAATACAGAATATATTAATAGAATATAAAGTAGATGACTTCAGAACAAGAATTGTATAAGAGCTACTCAACAACATTAAATAACGCAAAGTAGTTATATAAATTCAGTCCCTGAACATACTTTTTAAAAATATACATAACTAACAGGGTTTTAAATATTTCAGCAAAAATTTACAGAGAAGAAAAATGGAAGAATCCATAACTGTTATCAAAGACTTCAACAATCCTCTTTCAGCAGTTGATAGAAAATGTATATGGAAAATCAATCACGATATAGAAGTCTAGAATAAGATTATAAATAATTTAATCTAATTTACACTTAAAAAGACTTTACCAACAAAAGAATACATCTTCTTTTCAAGTACCTATGACTCATACACCCAAAGAGATGCTCTGATTTATAAAACTAACCTCAAGAAGTTTAAAAGAATCTACGTTCATTATTACAACACTACATACTGCTTATAAAATATAGGTTGTGTATTGAAGGTACAGAAACAACCAAGTGACCAGTGGCAGATGAATTATAGTTAACTGTCACTGTCACTCCATTGCTCATCGATTTGCTCGAGCGGGCACCAGAAATGCCTCCATTGTGAGACTTGTTATTGTTTTTGGCATATCAAATATGCTACGGGTAGCTTGAAGTTCACATATATGTATATATATATGATCAATGGAATACTAATTTATTATGAAGAAAAGGAAATATTGTTTTCTTTTCAACACTATCAATGTAATTATATGGGGTTGTGATAAGTGAAATAAATCAGAAGTATAAAGAAATACATAGGATGAGCTATATTTCTAGCCCTCATTTTCAGCAGTCCATCAACTGATATTTTTCACTATTTCTTTAGAATATACAAAGTATGATAGATGTTCTCAGTAGTATTAATTTTTCTGCGGAACTGGAGACATCCTAAGTGTGCAAACTCTGATATTGGCTGTATATGGAGCTCATATTTAAGAAGCTTAATATAGCAATGGTATTGATGATGGTGCTTTTGATGACACTTTATTTTAAAATAATCTCTATTGAGATATGAGTCACAAACCCTAAAATTCATACTTTAAACATTTTTTAAATTTTTATTTATCGAATAGCCATGAGATTCACAGTTACAAAGTTGTTCATGATTGGGTTTCAGTTATACAATTTCCATCACCGTCCTTTCACCAGTGTACATTTCCTACCACTAATGTTCCCAGTTTCTCTCCAACCACAAACCCTCAATCCTGCCTCTAAGGCAGAGACTTTTCTTCTTTCCCTCACTCTTTATCTCTCACTTTCCTTTTTAGCATTATGGTTTGCAACACAGGTACTGAAAAGTCATCATGTTTGTCCCTTTATCTAATTTTAGCATTCAGTTCTCGTCCAGAGTGATCCTTTCCAACAACCTGTCATAGTGGTCCGTTCTCTATCCTGGATGTCCTCCCCCTCCCCCAACTACCACATGTGGCAAGCTTCCAACTGTGGACCAGTCCTCCTTGCCCTTGTATCTACTGCCCTGAGGTATTAGTATCATATTGTTTTTCATATCTCACAAATGAGTACAATCATTCTATGTCTATCCCTCTTGTTCTGACTCATTTCACTCAGCATGATACGCTTCATGTCCCTCCATATATGCCTGACTTAAAAAAACTTCATTTTCCAGGGCTGGAGGAATAGCACAGCGGATAGGGCATTTGCCTTGCATGCGGCCGACCCAGGTTCAAATCCCAACATCCCATATGATCCCCTGAGCACCGCCAGGGGTGATTCCTGAGTGCAGAGCCAGGAGTAACCCCTGTGCATCGCAAGGTGTGACCCAAAAAGCAAAAAACAAATAAAAAAAAACCCTTCATTTTCCTGCTGGCTGTGTAGTTTTCCATTGTGTAGATGTACCAGTTTCTTTATCCATTCATGTGTTTTCAGGCATTTGGGTTGTTTCAGATTCCAGCTATTGTTAATAGTGCTGCAATGAACAGACACATGCATATGACTTTACTGCAGTGTGCTTTTGGGCTCACAGAAGTGGTCTTGCTGGATCAAACGGAAGATCAATTTCTAGGTTTTGAGTAATGCTTATTCAGTTTTCCATAAAGGCTGGAACCAGTCGGCATTCCCACCAAAAAATTTAAACTTCATATTCCAAGAATTTCTGCTGCTTAATATATAAATGCCTAATCTGAAGTAACATCCTCCAGGTCACTCATGGAATTATTGTGAGGGATCTGTAAAGGAGGTATTGTATTTGTTTTGGAAAAAGTATCTTTTCTTTGCAGCGATGGGGGGGAGGTCGGTCTTTGGAGCACACCAGGTGGTGCTGGTGCTCAGGGATTATTTATTCCTAGCTCTGCTTAGGGGTCATAAAGAGTGCTCCAGCTCAAATCCTGATCTGCTGTCTGCAAGACAAGTGCCTTACCTGATTTACTATCTCTGAAAAGGTATGTCTTACAAATGTATTTATTTATTTCATTAATCCCAAAATATCCATGAGTGCTGCTCAGATTAAAGTCAAAGGCCTTCTAAACATGATGGTGTCTTTTATTTGTTATTATTGTGAAAGCCAGTCATCGAAGTGTTTAGTATTAAACCCAGGGTCACACACATACATGGCATGCACTTTACCATTGAGCCACATCCTCCGCCCCCACCTATGGACAAATCCTTAGTAATTTCCCAATATATATTATCTTAATCAGTATATATGAAAAGAGATAAGATTGACTGGCAAGAAATGTGAACTCAAACATTTAGGAACCACAACCTTTATAGGATACAAAATGTTCTGCTTGTGGTTACTGACTTATCAGCAGTATTTAACACAATAGTCCCAATTAATTATATCCTTGAACAATTAAATCTTTAAAGCAGCTTGGGGATAAGAAATAGCCCTAAGGGAAAAAGTGAATGGCCCTAAGATGATCTAGTGGTTGTGTTTGGGAAAATTGTTTTTGTTACTAATGTAGTAGTTAAACTTTGATGAACAGTTGATTAGCACCACTCCAAAAAGCGAAGCCCTAGATGTCCACCATCTTCTTCTAAATGTTGAAAGATCCTCAAGAGAAAATAAGAGGGTACTGAGCATGAGGAGGGGAGGCCCAAAGGCAACAGGGACTTGCAAAATATGCAACCATTACTAAATCTGCCTACTTCATAATTTGTTGGAAGGGCAGCAAGATGATAAATCCAAAACATCAGAGAACTACAATAGACTTCCTTTCTTTTTGTGTTTCTGTCTTTTCTTCTTTCCAAGACTCTTCTTCCTCTACTTGAAAATGTTGCATGCCTCACCTTACTCAGAGTTCCACTTTCCATTGAAAGCTGTTTAATTAGCTCAAAATGCCTTTGTTTTCATGGAGAAGATTTCTCTACAAAGTTGCCAGAATGTGGCTCAATATTCTTGGAGCTTGTCCTCAGTTTCTAAAACTTCAGTGTTCTATAGGCCACAGCTCTTACTTCAGATGTGTAGGATAACATAGCCTCAGGTAGTTTATGTTCATTGGGTTACTCCCATTACAGTGCTCCCACTCCTCTGTGTTTATTTGTAACTTCTTTCTTAGTGTTCTGTTGACTTGCAAATATTGTTTTTCTCTTCTCCTTGAGTCCTTTGCATAGTTTATTCAGAGCAATGTCCTTTTTGTATGGACATAGGAAGACTTAGCAAATGCTATGCTTTTATAACCTGGGAGTCATTTGACTCTACATGATATTTTCCTCCTGGGCATCTGTTCTCTCGACAGATCCTGTTCCTCAGCTGCCCTTTCTTCCTAGCACCCCCAAAAGCAGGGTCCTGACGAGGGACAAGACGGACCCAGGGCAAGCGGTGAGTCGTGTGCTACCCTGGCATCGAGATGGGCCTGGCCAAAGTGCCTAATGCTTAACTATAAGTTAAGAGCTTGATCATGGACAAATGCTGTCATGATCCAAACAGTGATAACTAGATTCGGACCCTGCTAGGGTGAGGAATGACTAATCTGGCCTGAGTGCTGTGGTCTGAGTCTGTGGCAAGATGTTGCCAGGAGAGCTGCCTTGCAAGCCTCAATGTATATCTTGCTATGTCCATGCAAAAATAACTAGTATTAAGATGTTAATAAGTGTTTGGACTAAGGAAAAGAAAAAAACCTTAAGAGTCAGGAAGGGCTTTGGAATGCCCTGCCCTCAGGAAGGGCTTTCTTATGTTGATTTTGCCACCTGGCTGGGTGTAGCCTAGAGGGCAAGGTGGGAGAGACAAATAGGAGAAGAGAGAGAAGCGGGAGAGGCAGCATTTGATCCAGAGAGAGATGGAGCTGGGAGTGCGGGAGATGAGAAAGATGGAAGATTGAATAAACAGTAACTAATCAGCAACCAGCTTGGTCCTCGTTCTTCCCTCGCCGGTCCTTGGCCAATGGCCGTCCTGATCCAGTCCACACACTGCGGTTCCAGAGCACCGAACGCGGGTGGCGAGACAGAGCTGCCCGGAGAGCCTGTGAGTGCACGCGCCCCTCAGTGAGCTTTAGTTTTTTACACAGATACACACTGACATTTTCCTTTTAACCCAACATCCTCTTTCCCAATTGTATTGCATCAGAGCCTTTTCAAGCCTGCTGTCTTTCTCCAGGCCTACTCTCACTTTTGGCTTGGGGTTAATTGGGGGTACATTCCAATCCGACCATAAGTGATTATGTCTATTTCACATTCAGAAGTGTAATCTTACTCATAATGGGTCTTCCAGTAGCCAAAATAGAAGAGAAAGTTGAGGTAGCAATCAGCTGGTTCCTGAAGAAGGGTTATTTGGGGGGAGAGATTGCCTGAAAATCAGCTGATTGCCTCAATTCTTCTCTTCGCCTAACATGACCTCGGAGACACAAGTGGCTACTTCCCTTGGTACTAGCAAGGCAAGTGTACAATGACTTCAGTTGCTTGAGAAGAGGCCATATCCCAAGAGGCACTCTGCAGGACTCATTTTCTTAGAATTACATTTTCAGGCTCCTGAGAATCAAGCTGAAACTTTTGTGACTTTCTCCAACTTCTGTCTGACTGCCACCTAGTGGCATGCAGGGGCTGCAGTGAAGGGTGGGAATGGTTCACAGGGTGGAATCTATAAGTGACGTATTAAAGAATTTTTAAAAAATCATAATAGATACACTTGGAATTTGTATAATGCAATGTTTCTTCAATAAAAATCTGGAATCAAAATAATCCTTAAAATTATGGAATAAAAAAAATATCCATACTTTTATTCTTCTGTCCCTCTCAGAAAGCCCGGCAAGCTACCAAGAGTATCCCACCCGCACAGCAGAGCCTGGCAAGCTACCCATGGTGTATTCGATATGCCAAAAACAGTAACAAGTCTCACAATGGAGACGTTACTGGTACCTGCTTGAGTAAATCGATGAACAAGGGGATGACAGTGCTATAGTGCTATTGCAACCAGGCTCTAGCATATTTAAAAATGTCAGAGGCAGGTGGAGTTTGGGATGTTGGGAGGGATACTGGGAACTTAGGTGGTTAAAAATGTGCACTGGTGGGGGACTGGATACTTGATCATTTTATGACTGAAACATAACCACGAAAGTTTGTAAGTCTGTAGATGCACATCATGGTGATTCATTAAACAAAAAAATCCTTCTTCATGTGTATGTAAATATGTCTTTTTTTAACAAATTAGCTCATATTTAGCTCTTTTTTAGACCACTTTTGGTGGTCCTGGGTATAAATCCAGGGCCTCACACATGGAAGGCAAGTGTTCTACCACATACTGTACTTCTGTAACTTACTTTCTTTCATGAAATACTGATTTCCCATGTCAGTAGATAAACATATATGTACACCATTGTTTTTAGTATCCTGTTAATGTTGCTGTTGCTATAATTTATTTAAACTGTTCACTATTAGATTATCTCCAGTTTTTTACAGGGTCATATAATGTGCAACCTTATATTTAAGTTGTATACATGTTATTGATTATTTTCTGGAGTATATTAGAAATGCAATTGTGGGGTACACAGACTTTTAAGGCTGTGCTGTATGGACACAAATGCAAACACAGCTGTCCCCAAGTACCCCCCACTGTGAAAGAGCATTTATCTGACAATGGGTATATATTAGTAAGAGAATATTTTACCATTTTAATAGAAAAATCATCATCATCATCATCATCATCATCATCATCATCATCCCCTTGATCGTCTGATTTCTCGAGTGGTCTCAGTAATGTCTCCATTTGTCCTAGCCCTGAGATTTTAGAAGCCTCTCTTTACACATCCTTTCCAACGGTGCTGCATTGGAGGCTCTTTCTGGGTCAGGGGAATGAGATCCATCATTGTTACTGGTTTGGGCATATGAATACGCCATGGGGAGCTTGCGAGGCTCTCCCATGTGGACAGGAAACTCTTGATAGCTTGCCAGGTTCTCCCAGAGGGAGAACTAGGCTAAAAGATGTCTTCCAGGAGCTTGGTTTCATAGTCTCTGATATAGAAAAATAGTATTGATTTAATTTACAATAATTTTATTTCTAACAAAACGCTTATACTTATTAGCCACTTGGGTTTTTTTTTTTAGAATTGCCAAATCTTGTCTTCTTAGTCAAAAATATCCAATTATTGTACTTTTACAGTTTGACCTGAAAGAAATAAAGGTATTTAAAATGGCAAAAAAAGAAAACTAAAATGTCAGAGATAAAGTAACTTCCAGGTTTGGTGGTCACTGCCTCCACTCTAATACCTAAGCAGCTTCCTCAGTCCCCTCTGGAGGCCATAGTTAATTAAGGTTGATTTTTCAGCCTTAATACGGAAGATTCATGACCCTGTCTTATATCCATACACTTAGGACTTTGCTCCCTACTTTCCTTTGCAGAACTCCTTTCTAAGGGAGCACTTACAGTGATGTACCCGGCTGTCCTACTAGGAGCTCTTACATTGTAACAGGAGGCACTTGAAGAATCAACGCCTTAGTCTGATGCATGTTCAAATGCCTTTACCTCAGTAAAACCTATTTTTCAAATAAAATGTGTTGAAATATTCATTCCTAAGTCTTCTTTTTTCCATCATTTAAAAATCTTTCTTGACTTTTAGTGAATCACCATGATATATAGTTACAAAAATTTCACGATTGAGTTTCAGTTCCCAAGTCTTCTTTAAGCCGCACCTTCAATATCATTTCCTCAGTGAAATCTTCCTAGTTTCTCCATTGCCTACCCTTTCGTGGCATATTATATTTGCTGTTTTATACTGTCCATCATAGATAGAAAATTTTGTTTAGGTTCTTGTATTTCCTTGTAGAACTTAAGCTCAGTTTACAAGATAATACCAAATCTATCTTGTTTACTGTTGAAATGCCAGAGACAAGTGTTGTACCTGACCCTCTGTATTCCCTGTATTCCAGTAGATTAAATGAATTAAAGCCTTCAATTCTGATACTATATCCTAGGAGCAAATGAACATCGTAAATAGCCATGTCACACTGTGGGCTTTCATTGAAATCATAGCTATTATCTTACAAATCATTTATCAGAACAAAAAAGTGGCCCATAAGGTTTTTCTATCTTGTAATCATAAGGTTATATTTTAGTTTTTATTATTTTTTTGAAGTAACAGATTTTATTCAGAGGTTTCTGAGGGAAGGAGGAAGGATAAGTGGGAGAGAGAATAGTAAGAATAACGTGCTCAAGAGAGAACACGGGCTTCTCCAAGGGTGGAGAGAGCTCTACACACATCCTAGCACTGGACACGAAAGCATGAAAGTACACATCTCAAGGGGAGAGATGCGGGCGACACATATGCTCGGCCATATGGCACAAGCAGCACATGGGCTCAGGCAGCATATGCGCCAGTTTTTATTATTTTTGAAATAAAATAGTTTTAGTTAAAGAAGTTTACTTAGAGAAATATAGGGGATAATGAAAAAAGATAAAGATGGGGGATAAAAAGAAAGAAAAAGAAATGAAGAAAGAGAGTTTTAAAAAGAGAATATGGGCTTCTCTACTTAAGTGGAAAAAGTTAAAGTTACATTTAAAAACAAAGCAATGCAGCCACCATAAATCCTAATTTCTAAGGGGTAGTATTATTTATCCTCTTCTTGGAATGAAAACTTGTTTCTTTCTCTTGATAAATTCTTGCCTTTAGTTTACAAAACACATTACCAAGCAGTGGGCGGGAGGATTGTGGGGCGAATGAAAGGTTCACTAGAAGTGATGCAAGGCAGTGGTGGGGTGTTAATGGACATTTTGATGGTGGAGAAGGTGCAGTGACTTTGTCCATAAATATCAAAAACACTAACACCATTGTAACCAGGTTACCTAAATTATAACACAAATATCTAAAAATGATGAAGAAAGTCCTGTGGGAATATATTCTCTTCTCTTCTATGCCAGGACACCCACAACACTTTCTAATTTTTGGCTATTCCTTGAAGACTCTTAAAAGTCAGGCTCAGGTTCTACTAGCTCTCTGAAATAACTCAAGCCTAGACAGCTTTCTCCTTTCTTTCAGTTCAAGAACCAACAGTTCTCTTATTTTTAAAGCACTGTAGCACTGTCTTCCTGTTGTTCATCGATTTGCTTGAGTGGGAACCAGTAATGTCTCCATTGTGAGACTTGTTGTTACCGTTTTTGACATATCGAATATGCCACGGGTAGCTTGCCGAGCTCTGCCATGCGGGCGGGATACTCTCGGTAGCTTCCCAGCCTCTCCAAGAGGGACGGAGGAATTGAACCCGGGTCAGCTGTGTGCAAGGCAAACGCCCTACCCGTTGTGCTATCACTCCAGTCTGTACTTGTTATGCTTGTCACTTGCATTCATAAACAATTTTTGATATGATTTAAGCCTCATAATCACTTGTGAGATAGAGCTAATTGTTATTTCCATTTCACAGATATGGAAACTGAGAGTAAGGGAAATATGTACTGCTTGCAGGCACTGGCTGCTTGCATTCTCATGATTTAGTGATGAGAATGCACTCCTCATCGGGACTGACTCCAAACTTCTTATTTTCTTTTTTTCACTTATTTTTGTGACCCTCTGACAGGGGTTGAACATCTTGACTGCAGGATGGAAATTGCTAATGCCTTCTGCAATGTTTCCTTTTTCTCTAATTACCTCCTAATGAAGCCATCTCCCTACAGGAATGCAGCACTCAGTTTCAGATTTCCATTCAGAGTACCTCATTGTGGGTACATGTGGGTACAAGCAGGGCCGTGCTCAAGTGAGGATCCATGCAAAACTCCACAACATTTCTCACTAACACTTATAGTCACGCAGCTCATTCCTTCTCACCAGGACCCTTGGGGCCATGGAATCTGCTATTTTTAAACCCCAAACAAGAAGAAAACCCAAACTCGCATCCAAAGCATTTCAGAGAAGTATTGAGTTTATAAGTGAAAAAAGGAGAAACGTGAAAAAAAACAGGAGTAGTACCAGCACTGAGTACAGGGAATGGCAATAGAGAGTGCAATACGAAGGCTAGAAAGGTTGGTAGGAATTATGTGCTTCCTATGGCCTACTTCTCTCTTCCCCACAACTATCTAGTGAACACTCTCAATACATATACCAAAATCCTTCTTAGTGGTTCCATGGCCCGAGGTTTGTGCTCATTCTAATGCCATTTTGTAACTGGACATTCATTTTGAGGGTAATAAAGACCAATAAAGTCTTTAAAAGTCAAAATGTATTTGTGCAATGATTATTCATTTCACGAAATTTGCTTCTCTCCCATAGTCCTAAAGGGAATTAGATTTTGACTATTGAGTCAGGAGGCTGATGACAATGTCTGAGATTCTTTATGGAGCAAGACAGACTTAGATCTGGGAGAGCTGTATCTAAAGGGCAGAATAACAACACAGGTGGACTTAAGAGTACATGATTAAGCAGAGGAGGCTGTCAAGTACATACCTTGTCTTCTTGGAAATTCTGCCCACAGCATATTTCTAACCTCCTGTCTCACCCAGAAAAGAAAAAGGAGAGTTCCCCACTTGCTATTCTCTCCTCACCACCTGCCTTTGCCCCAAGGATGAAACTTAAGGAAGTACAAATTACTACTATATCTAACTATGTGCAGAGTTCAAAGGCTTTTATGGACTGGTCTGGGAATCTAAGCATCAAATAGAATGACGTTTCCATAAGAAAGCTCATGCTGAATTCTAAATTTTTGGCTAATACTTCAATCCTAGATTGGAGACTGCTTATACTTGGAGGAAATTCAGAACTCTAACATTAACTTGAAACCATGCCTTTGGTACCTCATATGATTTATTTTGTGAGGACGCCACACACTGTGTTAAAGCCTAATCATTCACACACAGAAACCAAGATTTAAGCATTGTAATATGTATGAGAGCTAATCTAAGTATTACATTATAATGTAGCTAGTTTTATCTAGAAATATTGATGTCATTCTCCACAATATTGAACTCTTAGCAAGATTCCTTCACAGTTGTGAGGCCCATGTCACAAATGTTGACACACTACTAGAAAAATGTGTATGTGAATATTATATTTATCAGTATTTAAAAAGATTTCACACAGAAAATTGTTTTGGCAAATAAAACAAGTACTTTTTAATTTGCATTTTAAACATATGTTATTAGCTTTTGGGATACGGAGATAATATCTTAAATAACTTCCTAGATGTCCTGAATATTAAACTAATTCTTGGACTGCCTTATTTACCACCTGGAAAATCTCATAAATCTGTCTACTTGTCATATGTTTATTGAATATCTGCAAGTACTGGACACTGGGTCCTTGCCTTTCAGAGCTCACCAATATATTCAGAGACTATGACAGCACATAATTCATTTTTATACACAGAGACATGGAAAAGCTGAAGTTTTTTAATGTACTGAGATCATCTCCAAACAAGGTTGGTAATGGTGTCTACTGCATAGGACTGTGGTGAATACTGAAAGAGATGTGTCAATTGGTTACTACAGTGACTGGCATGAGTTGGTGATTTGCTTGTTATATCATGGAAGCACAGAAGAGGGAAACACTATTTGGATCTGAAAGAGGTTGGCAACATATGTGATGGGCAATGTGAGTTTTAAAAGGTAAGTATGTATTCATTAAATAGAAAAATTAGGAGATTATCATCTCAAGCAAGCAAAAGGAATTGTCTACAATTAGGAGATCATCATTTTAAGCAAGAAAAAGAAGTGCTAAGAACACAGCAAATTCCAAAAATATGGAGTTAGCATGATTAGAAAAATTACTACACATGGATAAAGAGAAAATGGTGGGAAACCAGTAGTGGAACAGGTAAGTTTCTTCAGATGACATGACGTTTTTACTGGGCCTAAAGGATGAGTAGTAGAAGGAAGAACAATCTAGTGATTTGAAATCCATGTGAAAAGACATAGTTGTAAATGTGTATGAAATATTTTTAAAATTATATTTAAGAATTTAAATATTTGAAAGAATGAATGGTGGCAAGAGCTCTGCATTCCAGAAGTCATTTCAGCCACCTTAAAAGTTTAAGATATATCTGAGCTGGTTAGGATAACTGGGGGTGGGTAAGTTTCCTAGAGTCAACTTGTATGAATGATTTGGTGGGAAACAGAAACAACATGTGAACACCAAAGGGAAAAGGAATTAAGGGGAAATTTTCATGTATGTCTTGGAGGATTATGCTTAACAAAGTTTCTACGTATTGGAAATTGAGCATTGATGAAGGATCTGAAAGTAAAGGGCCCCACTTTCTATGATAAGCTCCAGGAAACTCTGCGGCTTGAGAGGACACCACTTTGGGCTAAATTACATGCAAAAATAAATATTTGGTAGTTGGTTTAATGTAAAATGGCAAAATGTAATAAATATCACAGGTGAAAAGGGGAGATTATTTGCTCCACTGAGCACAGGATACAATGCCAGTGGGGAACTCTGAAGATTCCAGAGCACCACCATCATGGGATGATTACATGGAGTGTCAGCAGGAGAACCCACCACCAGTGATATCACAGATGAAATAGTTATAGAAGACTTGTGATCATGGAGATAGTATATGGTGATTTTTCCTAGGAATGACCATCGTGAAGGAGGAATAAAGCAAGAAAATAATAAAGGGGTATGCAACACCTCTGAGCAGGCAAGACATGGACCTGGGGTTAGTGGGATTGTGGTAGTGAATATAAAGGAAGTGATCCTACAAGAGGAGATGAGACTGAAAGCCAATAAACATGGGCTGCATTTATGAGAAAAATTGATGATTTGTGAAATCTGAATGTACATGAGGGAAAGAGAGATTTTAAGATGGAGCCCGGGTGTCTGCTTCAAATTTTGTGCATCTCCCCAATGGAGATTGAGTAATAGTGAGATTTATAGTCCACTTTTGTAAAAGAAAGTATTCTTGGTGTAAAAGGGAGGTGGACAGCAAGCTAACTGAGAGGAAGGGAACAAGGTACACCTAAATTATGGTAAGAGGATGACATAATTCTGTCCCTGTTGTAGGTCAAGAATGTGTTTTGAGGGTTCAACATAGGGACATAGCTTCTCATTCTCCTCACACAACAGATCAATCATCTTTTCTCTATTATCTTTAACCCTCCCCTTTCTATAGGATCTCTCTCCAGAATGCAGACATGATGAAGTATTTCCCATATTTAAGACAAAAATTTACCTTTCATTTCATGTCTCTCTTAGTTACTTCATTTGCCTTATTGCTCCACTCTCTGTTATATAGATTCTCCAAACAGTTGTCTCTAGCTGCTCTCTTCAATTCCTCATCTCCCCAACTAACTTCTGACCTCTGCTCCTGTTACTCACCCAAGATTTCATCATAATGACTTTTGTGTTGCTGACATCAACACATAGATTTCTGTCCTAATAGAATTTGGCAATTAAGATTTATTTACTTTGTTTCTTTTTCAGGCCACACAGCAATGCTCAGGTCTTACTCCTGGCACTGCATTCAGGGATTATTTCGGGTGGGCTCTGGAGATCATATGGGGTGTCAGGGACAGAACCGGGGTTGACTGTGTACAAGGCCTTACCCACTGCATTATCTCTGTTCAGCCCCAACATTTCAAATGTCCTATATCTTTTCTTCTGTGATAGTAAAAATCTAACTGGTATTAAGAAGTTAAGGGAATTTGATTTGAATCAACATATGTGACAAAATACAACATATTTTGTCACGTATGTTGTCACAAACAAATTAGTATGTGGAAAACCAAAATTAAGGTCTTCTTAAAATTTAAATCAGTGAATTACTCTCCAATTGCTTAAATGCCTAGGCCAAAAGAAAAGGCAGAAATAAATGGCAACTTAGATGTACATAATTATAAATGAATATCTGCTATGGATTATACATAATTCTAATTATTTTACATACATTGACCCAATTTAATATCATTGCACAATTGTAGGCAGAGAGTAATAGTACCCTATTATGCAAATTTTATATGTGAAAAGACAAACACACCTGGTAAGTACAGAGATCAGATTGAAAACTCAGGTTGCCACTCTCAACCATCATGCTATAGTGTAGTGTGAGAGATGTGTCTAGACGAGTATAAAACAGCAGTTGCACATATAACTTATTACCCAGCTCAAGACTGTCATTGACCAGAAAGTGAATTGCTCATGCAACATTACTACATGTGGGTTTTTGAAATTAATCTTTTTATTAATTTAAAAATTTAGAATTACAGTGACTACATAAATAAGTACCATACTTAGGTACCTGTCCCGTGAGAAAAGTGAAACGGTAATACTGTTACATTACTCTTACTCATTTATGTGCATTAACTATAAAATAACTACAACTGCTAGACTTCTGTTGTTATAGTCTTTGCTGTTCCAAGTGTTTATAATACAAATAAATACACAAGAACCATATTCATTCTACTAGCTGCAGGCTGCTTGGTCTCTTTTTGCCTACTTCTTCTCCCTACATAATATAAAACATGGAGAGTTTCTGGTAGGCCTAGCTTAATTTCCCAGCTCCTGCTTCTCACATCACTCTATAAAGGTGTGTCCCAGCACATGAGGGCAAGAGTCTATCTAGGGAAGCTCTCTGGATGTTCCCGTAAGGTTTAGCTTTCAGAGAACACCTGGAATGGAAGGCTTGGGATGAGTCATCAGGGAAGGGGAAATCACTCCTTTGCTTCAAGATCTTGTTACATGGTTATTTTTTCCCACATTATGGAAATACTGCCACCTCTGGGAAGAAGACAGCAGCTACTTTACCACCCTCTCCCTCACACTCCCTATCCAACAATGCATGCTCCGTGGTCTTTCAGCTGAGAATATTCTACCTTTATTTTAGAAGAAAATATGTGGAAGGGCTGTTCAGAGGCTTGCCCCATATCTATTTTATGAGAACAGAATCTTTTATGCCAAGTCATAGGGAACTTTTACATTTCCCCATTGGTGTGATACACTCTAAGGGGGAAAAATTTCTCTCATCTATAGTCATGGAGTGGGAAATATGGAATTTATGGGTTCTTAATAATTCTTAGTACTCACTAGAGGTCATTCATGTCCCTCTGAGGAGATAAATCTAAAAGGCAGACTTGAGATCTTTGCTAGATAGAATTTATAGTTTTTCTGCAAAGATGATTCCTAAAGCCAGACCCCAGAACATGTAATTTATGCTCTATTATTGCACTCTGACATTTTTGGAGCAGTTTTCTCTAGGATCTGTGATTCAAATCCATACCTGGTGGATTAGAAGACAATGTTTAAATATGTTAGGATAAAGATCTTTATCGGAATGCCCAAATCCCCAAATAAGAAATAACCTAGCTGAAGAGCAAGCATTCAGAAACTTACGATGACTGAGCTTTTTTTGCAAAGTAAATTTGACTCCTGTAATTCAGGAAAGAAAATTTTCCTTTTAAGGTGTTTCTATAATTTAATCTTTTAACCAAATGTTTTGGACTGAATAACTATGACCTCAAGAAAATTAGTGAATATAGAGTTATTTCCTGGTGATTTTTATTTTTATAATACAAGAGTTTAATTGATTTCTATCAATTATCTTATACATTATCAATTTAATTCCTGAAAATTTAGCCTAATTCTCACATCTTTATGGAGATGCCATAGGTTCATGGAGAAAGAAAAACTGGTATCATGAAAGAGTTATTAGCCACTTTGGAGTGAATACGGCCATAGAATGGTATTTTTATCTTCACTCTGCCTCCATATTTGGTTTCTTCAACACCACCACAGATGTTAGGGCAGAGCCATCTATATACAATTCCCTATTTACCTTCCAAGTTACAAGCAATTAAAAAACTACTTGGCAATGGACAGGAAGATAGAGTTTATACCTCAAAAACAAATGGTGTAATGTAGTGTGTGTTTGTGTGTGTGTGCACATAAGTACATGCACATATATATACACCTACATGTATATGAGTATGGGGCATTATTTATTTGTTGTAGGACAAGGTATCATGAAATTCAAATGGTAAAATTTACACAATAATATGTTCACTGTACTACAGAAATCCCACTTCCCTCCCTTCCATTCATGGGAATACTTTCTTGATGGAAACCATGAGGCTTTGTTACTCTTTGACCTGTCAACAAATGTGATTCTCCCAGAAACTAGAACAGCGTTGTGATGTTCTATGTCTATTCCTTCCACAAATAATTGAATACTTCTCTAGTCTCCTCTCAGAAGATGTTTAAGGGCTGACACACCACTCCACATAAAGGAGCAAGTTATGCTGTGCATGGCGTGAAAAAGAACTACATTTGAGTTTGTGTTTTTAGGGCACTGTTGACTCAAGCAAAATAAGCCTGCAGTCCAGCTGCAGCTTGAGTTTTCTTGCTTTACCCTCTCCAATACCTCTGCCTCATCTAACAGTGACCCTTTTCAGGTCTTTCCAGGTACAAAACTTTGACCAAATCTTCAAGCTCTGTTCTGCACACACGACTTGAACACATCTGGCTTATCTGAGCTTCTCCTTCAGTGAATATCTTCCACTGACCTAAAATACAAACACAAAGTTGCATAGAGAGCATAAGAGAACAGAACCAATTTGGAGTCTAACAAGTATACCTCATTCTCACTCTTTTATATACTGACCTGGGGAGTTGGAATACAAATGACATGATTTTTTCTGCAGCATTACCTCCAAGCCAATTTTTGGGATGAAAGATGGACAATGGGTTATGAATTTTTCATTTTAACAATTGAATCCAAGTATAATGTATAACTGTTTCCTCACAAGTAATATCTTGACATTATGTTTGGAAATTTTACAGCATATTGACCATTTACTTACAAAGTGCTCCACTATCAGAATATTAGCTCTTCTGGCAGTTCACTTGGCACCAGGTCATTTAAAGCATTTGAGAAAACAGTGTCTGGTACATTCCTTACTTTTAGGGACTCATTTAGTTGATTTGGTTTACTTGGTTATTTACAGTGCTTTTTTTTCTTTTCTAGAAAACCTTGTTAAAAAATGACTTATCTGTGATTTCTCCTTTTAAAACATTCCTCAATCCATGCCCCATCCCATGGCTCATATCCCACATGTGAGCCCGTTCACTTCAGGTAAGCACATCTGTTTGTCTTCTACTCCATGTCCAGTCTGCTCACATCCTTTTCATGCCCTATTTTCTCTTCTCTCACTGTAGAACGTCCCACGCTTCCAACATATCCTCACCAACTTCTCTGTTGCACTTTCTGTTATGCTAATTGAACATACATTTTTATTTCGGTGTGGCCTCTGTGTCAAACACTATAAACCACCCTACGTTTCTGGACCGTTCTGTTAATGTTTTTTTAAAAAGCCTTCCTGTTCCTGGACTTGCTACTAAAAGGAGGTAAAGTGACATCATGACGCCTATCAGTAACAGTCTTGTAAACCACAGAACCTAAAAAGGTAAGAAAAGAAGAAACAAAGAAAATAGTGCCAGCCAAGAGTTAGGCTTGGGCATGGAAGGGAAACTGAGGATATTGGTGGAGGGAAGGGGACCGTTGTGAGTTGTTTGGGGTTGGAACATTGTGTGCCTGAGACTCAATCATGAATAACTTTGTAACTCTGTAATTCATGGTGATGCAATTTAAATTGTGTCTGAAAATAAAAAGCCTTCCCGGTCTTTCAATGGCAACAACCTGGGGAACTTCTGATCCAAGTTTACTTATGTGCTTCTTCACTCACAAATTTTTGAACCACTTTTCTTTCTTTAGTCACATTAGCATTTGATCCCCCCTTTTTTAAGGACTTGATTTCTCTGCTCCTTTGCCCTCTGATTCTTCATTTTCTCCTATTTTATTTGATTCAATGAAATGGTAGGGGTAAAAAAGAGAGAACGGCCAGGAAAGGGACAAGCTTTTACAAGAGCCTTTTTGTCTATTAGGAGATGAGAGGTGCACTATATAAGAGACCAGGCTTATTCTTCGTCCCCGGGGGACCCTACACAATCATCTCATTACCTCTGTCTTCTGTTACACACATTTTGATGCACACCCCATCTATTTCATCTTCAAATCTTCACTGTTATGGAAAGAGTTTGTTTAAATAATATTTCAGGTCCCTTGGGTGCCTAACACAGTGCTTTGTTCACAGTATCAGCAGAAACATGTTTTTTGAAATTGATATTTTCAAAAGTCATATTGTTATTGTATATGTATATATAATTCTCTGTGTCCTTTATATCTCAGTCACATATAAGTACTCTTAAATCCTTCATTTAAATTCTACTCCCCGATTTTATAAGTATCCTGCAGAATAAATAATTGACTAATTATATTCTCTTTTCAGAGAGTCTCTAAATATATTAGTCTAAACATGTTTCAATTGAAACACACTTTTTGCCAGAATCTGCTTATTTTACAGTTTCCCATTGTTCAATGGTTCTATCATTCACTCAGTCTTTAGAACTGTTACTATACAAGTTACTCTTGTAAAACTATTTTCTCTCTTTGATACTGAACTTGATAATTTAATCTCAGAGATATCCTACAAAGAAACATCACCTCCCTGTATTAATACAATACCTAAGACCTAATTAATACAATAAAACAAATTCCTAATACAGACTACCACCTACTTTCTTACTGAAAGTCCACATCTCTCACTCTGCACACCAAGTTTATCTTTCTCTTTCTAAAAACCAGACCTGAATGCATCATTAATTTATTTTAAAAAACCTCAATAGGATTGAGGGTGGGAAAAGGACAGATATCACATGTACCTTTTCCTTGTCTCCATGTTTTAGTGAAGTAAACAGTATTTGAAAAGTTGAAAAAACAAACAAAAATTTCCCCCCTGAACATTTCTTGCTGTAGCCGAGAAAGTCTCCAAGCATCAGTGAGTGCTCTCCTGGTGATCTAAGCACTAACTGGGGTGGTCCCTTGCACCCCAAGGCCTGAGCAGCAACATATCCTCAAACCCTTATAAGCATTGAATTGTTTGGGCAGCTGGGCTGAGTATTGCCAGGAATGGCCTCTACTGCTTGGGAAGCTCCCCCACTCGGAAAAAGAAAACCAACTCCTCTGGGATTCTCTGGTGTGGAGATCAAGTCCAACTTCATTGTAAGGCATATTGAACTCTTCAAAATCTCACTTCATTTAAGCAGGTGCTTAAAAAAATTAATCTTGCAGCCAAAAACAACTTTCTAAAGCACCATTTCTGTATCATTACACTTTGTTATTCTTCAGAAAATTCCCATGCCTTACATATAAATTTTTCATTGGCTTCTTCCAGGCCATCTGACTACTTCCTACCTTGAATTCTTTTCACCTTCCAGAGATCCTGTTCGGGCTTTCTAACTGTTTCTCGCCCACACCCACCCCCTCACACCCACATTTCTTGTTTTCTTCTGTGTTCAGTCTTCTCTCAGTCTATAGCCTTTCCCTGAACTTTATCTCCTGACCTGTTGCTCAGTTACACCCTTTTCTTTCAAAACATACCTCCTCCCTGAAGCCTTCCTTAACTAAGCCCACCTGGTTCTCATATCATTGTTCTCTGCAGATTCTTTTGAGCACTTAGGTATATAACTCCTCAGAACTATACAATTTGCACTGAAGGTATTTTCAAGTTATGTCTTGCCTATCAGAATTCCCTGGGGATAGAAATTCTGTGCCTTTTATTCCCTAGGAAGGGTTCCTCATCCCCACTGCCAAGAAGTACCTATTGCCTAGGCTCCATCTAGCTTTTAAAGGGTGAGAGGTAAGGTCTAGTTGAGTACCTGGGTTCTTTTAAAGAAACATGTCCATCAAGAAGCAGTTTTGAAGTCAAAGATAACTTTTGATAAAATCAAGGAATTGATGTCATTTGTTTTCTCTCTCTCAGTTTTATCACCAAATGACATGTCCTTCCAGATATATATGTTCCACAATATTCCAGATCTGGAATCTTGAGAACTTTGTCAAACGGTCTCCAGACTCTGGTTTTTATTAAAGAGTTTTAGGAAACCTTAACCTGAGGGTAGCTTAAGCTTAGACTATATCTGAAATTGCATTCACAATGATCAAGTTTTTCGGTTTACATTCAGACTTCCTGTTCACTATTGAGTTACCCAAAGAGAGCTAGAACATCATTTCATGAGTACACTGCTTACGGTCACTGTTCTTTAGCAACACAAAGGCACTTTGTTGGTCTCTATGCTATCTTGGAAAATAGTGTATTTTCCAGTGTCAATAAAGAGAGAGAGGTATCACTTACTCAGGGTTGTCCTGGTAACCAGCTTGAAATGATGGAGCTCGTCAAACATTCTCTTGGATATCTTCTCAATATGAAAGTGCTGAAGGATACCTGGGGGCAAGCAAAAGTGGTGCAGGTGGTAAAGCACTCTCTTTCTGGAACAACCAACCCCTTTTTCTGCTTAGACTGACCATATCATCTCATTACTGGGGCTTAGGAGTATAGAGTTGGACTGTGTAATGTGCTTAACCAAGAACTTGGATTGCTCAAGGGTTTTAATTGACTCCATTTGTTTCCTTGGCTCACGGATTTCCTTCTAGTTCTCCAGAGGATGGAGATAAGGGAGATAGTGAAGCTGACCATAGGCTCTCCTCTGAGTGAAAGCCACATGGAATCAAACATGGGTACTTGTTGGAGTTTCTGAAACTAAGGGCAGTATTAGAAATTTGCCCTTGGCCCAAGTCTGGGTAGAACATGTTTCTGCAAAACCCCTGGACTTTCCTTCTGGATAAATAAGCCAAGCGAGCCAACAGTGAGATTTCAGGCAATTATTGTGTAGATGGAGAAGCCATCATTGCTTTTGAACTAGCAACAAAACATTTTCCTCTGGGTCATATTCCCAATTCCATTAGGAAATATTCCCAGCACCTTTAGCCTTTCCCTTATTAAAAATGGGGAGCATTAAAAATAAGGGAGCACATATAGTCTCAACTTTGCTAGACTGTCTCTTATTAGAATAACACACAAACAACCAAAATACTTCCTTGCATTTAAGGAGTAAGTGTGTTACCAGCCCACTTCAACAATTCTCAAGATATCTGTAGAGAACACTGTAGTAAAGCATGGGGTTTTCTCTGCCTATTGGACACAAACCTTGATTAACCCATCACTATGAACAAGAGGCTATTCAGATGTTACACTAGCAAATTAAAAAAAAAACAACTGCACAACCTCTGTAGTGTGAGAAATGTGTGGTGACAAATAGTGACCTCCCAGCTAGGGAAGCCAACAGAACAGTGCTTAGTCCTAGGTAAGCAGTTACAGAGAGGCAAAGAAGTTGTAAATGGAAAATCAACATTCCTCGGCATATAACAAAAATAAACATAGATCTGAAATGTGTGTTCTAGCATGTTTTTAAAGGGATGGGGAAGAACTCCTTCTTTCAAAAAAGACTGTTGTGAAAAGGAAGAGGAAAAAAGCCACGCATATACTAAAGTAGATGTTTCTCAATGTATGATCCTTGTGTCACATGCATTGGAATAACATGGCTATTAGCTAAAAATTAAAATGATTAGACCCTACTGAACTCATCGTTTGGTATTCTACCAAGTAAATTCATTTAAAAACATTTCCTAACATTGTGCTAGAGTGCACTAAAATTTGAGCTTTCTCAATCTTATACTGGAACCAGTAGAAAAATGATGTGCATATTTTCTGTAAAAATTTCCCCTCTACATTTGGATACCTATTTACAGGAGTTTTATAAACATGGAATTATTTTAATGCTTTTAATATCACAAAAAAACAGAATGTGCTTTGGGTATCAGAAAGATAGAATAGTTGTCAGAGCACTTGCCTTGAGTGCGGCTGACCTGTTTCAATTCCCAGAATTGCATATAGTTCTCTGAGCTCTTCCAAGAGGTGGTGGGGAATGTACACTGGTGGAAGGATGGGTGTTTGATCATTGTATGATTGTAACCCAAACATGAAAGCTTGTAACTATCTCAATCATGGTGATTTAATAAAATTTAAAAAAAATAAAAATAAATTTTAAAAAAGAGTTATCCCTGAGCAGAGGGCCAAGAGTAAACCCTGAGCAAGCCAGTTTTGGCCCCCAATTAGCAACAACAACAACCCCCCATAATGTGGATTGTTATGGTAATTAATGTGAAAAATGAGAAAAGAATTGGGTATCAAAAATGACATTGTTATCTGGGTGAGGCTATAATGATCTTGTAGGAAGGCAAGATATTTTAAGTTGTTCTTATAAGGCTTGCTCTTCAAGCCCTTGTTCTCCCTTGAACATATTTCTTGCTTGTCTGTCTTAATGTTCCTTTTCTTGCCTTTTTGCTCTCTGGAGAACCTGTGTTATATCTTGAACACGCACTTCTCCTTTTCTCTCTCCTCACATCTTTCTAAATAAGTTTCAATAAAAATATCTTGCATCACAAAGTAAGAGTAAATTGTTCTTATTGCAATGTACATAGCATAATTCAAGTAACTTAGAAACAAAAAGAACAAGTGGATTTTTGTGTTTGTTAAGCTTCTTATTGGATAGAACAGTAGACTACTGTTTGAATCCCTAGATGCACATTTTAAAAGAAATACATTAAGGAAGAAAAAAAAGCACTTTTAGGAAAAAAACATACATATCCAGACCCCATTTCCAGCCAATGAATAAGAATCTCTGGGAACAGGCCAGTTACTTGGAATTAAAAATCCTTTCCCAGATAATTCTGATCTTTAGACAAATTTGAGAACCTCTCCCCCAGCCCTTGGTGATATGCAAAAGACAACAAAATTTAGGGATCTGTACTTTTTGGCACATGTCAGGTATTCATGAACATTTTTCACTCATGATCACTTTTGCCTAAGAATTTTTACATGGCCTTAGGTATAGAGGTATATGAGATGTTTATACAAATCAAATGTTTATTAATGATATAAAAAGTTATTTTAAAACAACATGATCCAGCATATGAATCTAGAGACTACACCATAGTCCAAACTAAAGGTGATTAAAATAATACCTAAAGACAGTAGAAATGAGGGCCAGAGGATTGTTCTATGGTTGGAAGCTTGCCATAAGTTGGGGGACCACTGTTAGTACAGAGAAGGGACCACTATGATAATGATAGATGGAAATGATCACTCTTTACAAGATTTAAGTTATGGAAGAGGATAAAGTAAAATATATGATACCATTTCAGTAACAATATTAAAACAGTTCCCGAAGAAAAAGAGAGGGGGCGGGTGTTTATGATAGAGGTAGGTTGAGGGAGAGAAGGAAGGAAACTTGGGATATTGGTGGCAGGAATTGTGCACTGGTAAAGGGATGGGTATTGGAGCATTGCGTGACTGAAACCCAATCATGAAAAACTTTGCAATGGGGTAGCTCATGGTGATTCAATTAAAAATTTTAAAACATCTTAAGGTTATAATAACAACCATGTTATTCTGACCCAAAAATTGAAACTGGTTAAAACCAAACTTTAATAAAGTGCTTTTTCCTTTCTTTCCTTTTGTATCTCTTATAAAAATTTACAAGATATTAATGTTGCTTTGCTCACCCTTTCGAATGGTCCAAACGTGGACCTCTACCTGAGGCTGTCTCTCATTTTCTAGTGCTATTTTTCTGGTTGTCTCCCCATCCTCCATGAACACAGACTCATACACAGGCATTGTTTCTTCTCCACAGAAGTAGCCTTTGTTGTCAAAGCCTTGGCCTGGAAGTTCTTCTGGAATCCAGAAACCAAATATAGTTTTGTCATGGTTAGAAACAAACTTCTATGTTTAAGTTTTTCACTATTCCTAACACCGTACACTCGTCAAAAGTAGATAACTAATAATATTACTACAAAGATGGAATGGAAATTCCACTCATATTTACTTGGCTCAGCTTGGGTTGGTCTGTAACAGTTACCAAGAAACAGAAAAGAATATAAGCATTATTTTAAGCCCACGCAATGACAAATTCTGAAGAGGGTTGGACCACAGACTAAACTGGATCCACCCACAACCACATGAGGGGCACCAACCTTCATGAAGAATGTGGTCAGGTATGAATCTCTTAGACACTTGAGAGAGCATAGGATTTTTCCTGCTGAGTAATGTTCACAATCTGTCTAGCTCAATGCTGACAAGAGAAATCCAGGAAATGGGCTGAGAACGACCCTTGATTAAGTTCCTTGACATCATTTAATTATACTTAGAAAACATTTATGATACTCATTTATGTACGTATACTTGCCCAAGAATCATCCAAATTGGCTTGACATCTCTGAATGTGCTTTGATTTGTTTGTAAGAGAAACAATAATACCGGATCAACACCAGAGCCAAAAGCTAGATGTCAGATTAGTCATATGTATGCTATGCCAAATGAATTGTTGGGAGATGCAAAAAATTAATCAAATCCCTCAACTATGGGTCATTTAAAGTATAAACTAAATTGCTGGATTTCTTCAACTTTCTGGGATAAAGATACCAGGCCTCTAATACTCCCATTCTTCTCTACCTTCCACTTTCTTCAACTTCCTACCAAAAATAGTTTCTTTTGGTTAGTTATTGTGAATTAAGTTTTATTACAGACCTCTTAATCAGCAACCACTTCATTTTTTTTTTTTGCTTTCTGGGTCACACCTGGTGAAGCACAGGGTATACTCATGGCTCATGCACTCAGGAATTACGCCTGGCTGCGCTCGAGGGACCATATGAGATGCTGGGAATCGAACCCAGGTTGGCCGTGAGCAAGGCAAACTTCCTACCTGCTGTGCTATTATTCCAGCCCCTCAGCAAACACTTCAAATCAGGAAAAAAAAGAAATTCTGGATACCCTGAAGACTTTCAATACGTGCAGAAGCCATCTATAAAAAAAGAACTGATAAAACTGATGAGTGCTGAGTGCCTTGCATCTGTGATCCAAATTATGAAGCTATTGTTAGCAGATCAAAGGCACAGAGAGAAGTTGTAATTAAGTTGTGATTGCATGTCTATTGTTGACTTGACTAGTATCCACACTCTCACCACCATTTTGGCACTGGGACAAAACTAGTCTTCCCTTGACGATTCCAAATTGGGTTACTCAATTTGTAGAGAATCCTAAATTCAAACCACCTCCTTCTCAATTATTTAACAACTCAGTGGGCCAGTCTTTGGGGTAGTAGGTAATTAAGAGATATGCCAGAACTTTTCAAATTTGTGGAGAATGGAGGATGCCACTGAGTGTACAGGATGCTCTACATATTTATCAACCTTGTAATGATAGCCAAGAGCATTTGCTAAACCTGAATCACCAGTTTATCATTGATTACGGCTATAATTGCTGTAGGAAATTCAGGATTGTGCTATCAGAACCTTTAACAGGGATAAAAAATTTCTTTATTTCCTAAAGAGTAACCTTGCACAACACCCTCCCTTCCATAAATGACTCATCAAAAAGACATACAAACAAAACAATAAATCAGTTCTTCAACCCTGACATTTTAAAATATAAAGTAAGTAAAGAATGTCTGTCTTTGGAATTATTAACTAGGAAACACACATCTTCTTAACTATGAACTAGGAAACATGTACTTTATTCCAAATCCTTCACCTCAAGGTGCTTTCTGATCACTCAATGTTCACCTATTTCCATTTACTATCACAGAGGTATTCTATCCTGAATTCTTTTCTGACTATTCCAGTTTCCACTGAGAACACTGATGTCCTGACTCTCTAGACTTAAGAAATGGAGAAACTACTTCTTAAAGAAGTGGTGATAAGTGATGTAGAAGCAGCATGTTCTTAGCCCCATAACTGGTTAAAGACTTACAGGGGTGGTAATTATTGTAATCCAAAAGGGGCATGTAATTCTGAGAATCCCAGGTATTGGATGGTATGGTGGGGCCTAAATGTGAAGATGGAAGTGGAAGGCACACACAATCCTATAGGTAGCCACTGATATGTAAGACAAGGCCAGACTCTGTCAGAGCAAAGGGAAGAGAGAAAGAGAAAACTCACATCTTTTATTTTGGCCTTAGTCTGTTCCTTGGAGGAGCTTGCAATATTTCATTACAATGAAACACTTGGCTGGGACATCAGTGAATTTTATTTATCTAGTTTTTCCTTATCAACAACAAAAAACTGAGTTTACTATTTCTTTTTCCATCAATATTGTTCCCTCCTCACTCCTTCATTCCTTTTCCTCTGTGTCATGTATTATTTCCTAAGAGGCCAACAATGTCATGATCTTTCCATTTCTCATCCTTTCACACTATTCAGGAGTCTACTTAAATATCACTTCTTCAGAAAAAAACTTCCCTGACTGCTCTTTTGAAATTGTCCCTTCTCCCTGCCCCATTCACTTGCTTTTCCTTCTCGGTACTTATCACAACCCAAAACGACCTTTTGCTTTGTGTTCATTGTCTTTCTTCTCCACCAGAATGAGAGGAGCATGCTGTCCCAGTAAACTTCAATGATCTTGTTTATCTTTCCTCAATGCCTATAACATAGTCTTGCACATAATAGAAGTTTCCAGATTAAATGCACAAAGGGGTTAATGAGCTCCTGAAGTTCTGGAGTTGTTGAGTACCTCAAGCATGTATTCTGGCTTATGTGAATCATGGTTATTTCTAGACACTGTGACTATGGAGAGATTCAATATATAGACACCAAGGTCTAGCTCACTGAGAGACAGGTGCACAGAATGGAGCAGAAACAGTCTTATTCCATGTTACTTGATACATTCTCTCTATACATATCTAGTAGGGTGTGAAAATAAGAAGGGTTTTTCTTCTAGAGAAAAAGATTTAATTAATCAGACTCTTTCCCAATATATTATTAATTGGGATTCTGCAGTATAGTTCTTAAGACTTTAGATTTATTGTTTTTAATTACAAAAACAGTAATGTTCATTATTAAAATTTTAGAAAATACCTATAAAACAAAGGAGAAAAAAGCTATCCATAATTCAGTTATCCAAGTTAGTCCACGTTTATATTCTACCATGTACTCTTCCAGCCCTTATGTTTTAATCTAAGCATTATAGATATTTCTGTTTTATAATAAAGAAATGAAATCATAATATACATATTGTTTTGTAGTTTGCTCTTTATGGTTAACAGTTACATTGCAAGCATCATTGTGTGCTATTAGGTCTGGAAGTGCAGTAATTTTTTTGGTTTTATTTTGGAGTTACATCTGGTTGTTCTCAGGGTTTACTCCTGGAACTGTGGTCAGGGATCACTCTTCATGACACTGATTGGGAGATCATATGTGTGCCAGGGATAGAACATCGATTGGTCGCCTTAAGGCATGTGCCTTATCTGCTTACTATCTCTCTAGCACCTGTATAGTGATTTTAGTGCATTTACAATACTGAACACACATATATAATAATTTGTTCAAATAGTTCCCATTTAATAAACATCAGCAACCAGAGTCCAGTTATTTAAAAGGTAATGCTTATTTATTATTCATTGTGTTCTCACACCTTTTTTTATTTTTTCCTTTATTTTTCTTTTATTTGAATAACCCGAATAATAAAATTATAAGCACACAACAAAATGAAAGATTTTAAAAGGCTTATCTTATCTTGGCATAGTTTAGGAAATGGTTGAATTTTATTGTTTTGTATTACTTACATGACTTAGTCATTAGATTCTTCACAGAAAAAAATATGAACTACTTCTAAGTAACATTAAAAAGTTTTAGGATCTTGTAAAATTGCAATTTGTAAATAATGACATACTAGTGTTGTTGTTGGTCCCCATATCCTTAGCATCTTCAATGTGCACTCTCTCCCCTTAATGAATTTCATTTCCTCATCAGTTTCAATGCTCAATTATCTACTCCAACACTGCTCAAAATTTTTACACCTTTGGACTAGTGTCTATTGTGCATGCCAGCATGCATCCATGGACCAGCAGTTGTAACTGAAGTGGTAAACCAGTTTTCAACATTTCTGTCCCTGTGGCCTTGTGGTTGAAGAACACTATTCTACTCTATATTGGATAGTTCTTATCTTTCCTATTCATACCTGCTCCTATTTACTCTGGAAGATGAGGGTCATTACATGAAAAATATTCTATTTATTACATAAATTACCACTTCCCAACTTTATGTATACTGTAATCACCTAGAGGAGCCTGTTAAAAATCAGTTTTTGATTTAGTAGATCTGGGGTGGTGGCCTGAGCAACTTCATTTCCAACTAATGACCAAGTGTTGCTTTAATCACTACTTATAGTGAGACCATAAATCACCCTGGGGACTACTGCTGTAGTTCCTAAATGTGCCTACACATTAGTACCATATGAATTTCCTTTAAAATTTTCAAAGCTTATGTTACACCCCAAATAAATTAAGTTATAATCTTCGGAGATACAACATAGGACTTTTAGAAGTATTCCAGGTGAACAGAAAATTCCAATGTGCCTGAAGTTTGGGAACAATTGGTCTACAGGAAGAAGTACTAAGTTCATGTTTATCTACAACTCAAAAGAAATTGAATAGAAGGGAATAATTTATCTCTTTCTACATTAAAATTTTTCTTTTCATATGTTTTTAAAATGTTTTCAGGTTGGGAGGTTATCATAAGAAATGCTGAAGTTATATATCTGGAAGCAACTAATTCACTGGCTCCTTGAATGCTGTGGGTGGACAGGCCTTAAAAAAATCTACCACAGCCATTTCATTTATCAGAGGAGAAACTGAGGCTTTGAGACATAAAGCCCATTAGTCTTCACACAGGAAACCAGTGTTAGAGCCAGAGATAAAATGCTTGATTACCAATCTCATACTCGATTAACCCCAATATTTTGTTATATTTGAGTCTATCGTCTGTGTTTAAAACATCACTCATTTGAATAATTTGCATTTGGGGGGCAATCAACATTTTCTACAAGTTGGAAAGGTCAGTGTTGTGAAAGCAAGCTGAGATACAATTATTAACTCTTTTATTCTAAGATACTTTATACACACCAGTTTTCTCATACTTAGTATTTGTCCTCATTTCTAGAATTTCACAGTTGGAATAGAGCTTAGAAACCAATTGTGTTAAACTTTTCATTGTACAGATGTGACTGGTCTTAACCAAGGCATAATTAACATATTTCCAAGGTTGATTTATATTAGAACCAAAATCTAGTTTCCTTTTAACTGTATTCATCTTCATTCTGTCTTAAAAGAAAGCAAATGTGAGTGTGCTCTGATGAGTTAGAGATAGAAAAAATAAAGGTAATGCTAGTCATTCTATATAATTATAATAACCTGATTTTTCTATTATTTCAGAAACATGGCATAAGTTTAGTGCTTGGCACTACAAGGATTCAGAGATATGGTAGACACAGTATGTCCCCAGTCTTTTTCTGAGTATTAATTTCTTCCTGATCATCCCTTTGAGAGAGGTAAAATAAAGTTAATTAATACAATTACTATTGTAAATATATGGCAGGTTATTTTTATGTATGAAGCTTAAACTCATGAATAATAACCATGTGGAAAGGTCCGGAGATAGGTCAAAGAACCAAGAGCATACTTTGAGGAATGAAGACCTAGTTTTGGTCCCTGACACTGCATTGTTACCTGAGCACTTCCAGGAGTAACACCTGAACACTGATTTGAGGGCAGTTCAACTAAGCAGTTCGTGAGCACTACCTGTTATTTCCCCCAAACAAAAAATGACCAATTTTGTTCAACGCACCTTTTGCCTTTTTACCTGGACACACCTTGCAGCACTTTCCATCTATTTTCTGAGGGTACTTGCAGGGGTACCGATTGGGACAGTGAATTTTCTTACACTCTTGCTTGGTGACATTGCAAGTACATAGCACACACTCAACAATGCCAAATGCCCGGAGGTTTGGGTGCCAGGACTCGCCATGAGAATAGGTTTTTCCATTGGAAACACATACTGGAAGAAAAAAAGTAATGAGAATTAAAGACTAGGAAACGAAAATGGATCCCTGCGCTCAAAACCCAACTCCTGAACTTGTTAAGAAATGTTTCATCCTTTATCATGGCCATGGCATGGAGATATCAACCTAAAACACAGCTTGGTTAGGAGAGATGAAGTCATAAAATTTGCTTATAAATGGATAAACATGGAGAGTATCGTGCTAAGTGAAATGAGCCAGAAAGAGAGACAGACATAGAGGGACTGCACTCATTTATGGAGTATAAAATAACATCACATGAGGCTGACACCAAAGGACAGTATATACAAGAGCCAAGGTGATTGCTGCATAGCTAGAGGACTGCTTCATGAGCGGAGGGGAGAAGGCAGATGGAATAGAGAAGGGATCACCAAGAAAATGATGGCTGGAAGAACCAGTTGGTATGGGAAAAGCATGCCGAAAGTAGATGATGAACCAAACATGATGACCTCTCAGTGTCTGTGTTGCAAGCTCTAATGCCCAAAAGTAGAGAGAGAGTATGGAGAATATTGTCTGCCATAGAGGCAGGGGGAGGGTGGGAAAGGGGGGGGTATACCTGGGATATTGGTGGTGGGAAATGTGCACTGGTGGAGGGATGGGTGTTTGATGATTGTGAGATTGTAACCCAAACATGAAAGCTTGTAACTATCTCACAGTGATTCAATAAAATTAAAAAAAATTAAAATATCACAGTTTGGACCTTTTTTACCATCAGCAACTATTCAGGCTCTTGGCGGTGACTTCTGGATACTCTCAAGTTCTTGACACATATTGGGTCATCAATAAATTTTGACGGAGAATCAAATAAATTAATGAAAGTATAGTATTATCTGTCTTGAATATCTGATAAGGAGAATTAAGTACTATGTAGCATTAGTACCTGAAGCCCAGGAAAGCTATATGCAAAAATGAATGTGCATTACAGTGAACCGGCACTTTCCAGATCTTGAAATAAATCCACTTGAAATGTAAAATTCTATGAGAGTATGATTTATAGACATAGATGTACATGAGCGATAACACAGTAGATAGGGCTTTTTCCTTGCATGCGGCCGACCCGGGTTTGATTCCTCTGTACCTCTCGGAGAGGCTGGCAAGCTACCCAGAGTGTCCCGCCCTCACGGCAGAGCCTGGTAAGCTACCCATGGTGTATTCAATATGCCAAAAACAACTCTCACAATGGAGATATTACTGGTGCCCACTCAAACAAATCAATGAACAACAGGATGAAAGTGCTACAGTGCTACAGATGTACATGAAAGTTTATATTGCTGTCCTGTTCTCAGGTACAAGTGGAAGGTACTTAAAGAAGATTGAGAGGGCAAGGATTCACACTTATTGGGAAAGTTATTAAAGGGTATTTTTTATATATCTAAACCCCCATCAGTGTCCTCTCTCTACGGTGGCTGTAGAGATTCAGCTACAACAAATCACTGTCTGCCCTTCAGGTATTCTTGTGTGATCTCACATTTGTTGAGATGAAGTGGAATCACTGGCTTCACATTTTTTTGAGGAGCAAGTAATGGACTATAAGACAAAGACCTGTGTAGGGAAGAATATCCTATAAGGCAAGAATATCCTATAATGCAA
Organism: Sorex araneus; assembly: GCF_027595985.1. NCBI lineage: Eukaryota > Metazoa > Chordata > Mammalia > Eulipotyphla > Soricidae > Sorex > Sorex araneus. The sequence continues at coordinate 108,508,262 of NC_073313.1, forward strand.
ACTGCAGGTAACTATTTCCTACTATAAGGAATGGAGTTCGACTTCAGAATAAGAACTGCATAGGACTGAAAATGAAGAGGTTTTGAGAAGTTCTCTCAGTTTGTGAAAGTGCTGAGGCATTCTGGAGATTTCAAGCCATGACAAGGTCTGGGTGTGTTTCTCATTATTCCCATCACCTCATCATACCCAGGGAGACCTGTCCGCATCCCAATCAATAACATCTCTAGGGTTGGTTGTATCACTTAAGGTGGGGCTAGGGTAGAAGAAAAAAGCCCCACTTGGGGCGTTTCTAGGAATTGACTGATTTGGCTGAAAGACAATGGCCTCAGAAGGATGAATCACCAGCTATTTCTTTCTCATCAAGTCCACTGGGTCACATTAGGAAATATGGATGATGTTGGCTGCCTTTTCCTGTCCTTTGCAAGAACTGTTACAGTACTAGACACTCAAACAGGTCAATGCATGTGAAGATTTCCAAGAACCCAAGGAACCAGAGAAGATCCCAACCTCACAGTGAGGTAAAATGGGGACTTGATAGCTGAATTGTGAAACTCAGTGCAGTGGACAGACTCATAAGAGAGGCCAGAAGCGTGATTCTCTTTAGCCTTCACTTATCTTTCTTTTGAGATAGTGGGATGTAATTGGGTAAAAGGTCTGCTTCAGAAAAACATAGGCTGAACTCAAGTCCGAATGGCGATATCCTTTTTCACCCTCTTTGATTTTTTCAAGGTAACAAGTAGAGGTGGTTCACAGGAGTAAATTGTTAGCAGGAATGCTAAGGAACAGAGTAAGCAGGATTCAAAAGTTACATAGCTAGGTTCCCTCTCCCCTAAACATTTGGACTAAGAGAGCAATCCATACTGGGTGAGGTCCTACACCCTAAAGTACAACAGGATGAGGTCAGTTCTCAAGAGGAAAATGCAGCCTTCACCCCACCAACAAATTCCCAAGATGATTTTGAATCATCTTGCTAGGGCATTGAGCAGTGGGAGTGGGAACAACTGATTCTTCAGTGAACTATAATAGAAAGGTCAAGAGCGAAACTCCAGCATCCAAATCAATGGGAGCAAATGAATAAATGTAAACCAGCTGGTCTTTTGTAAGACACAGAATCAAGGGATGAGACTCTGCCCAGAAAATGAAGAGGCCTATGAAAATTATTGGATTTAGAGTTTTCAAAGTCCATTTTCTGATATTTTTTAAAAGACTTCGAAATATTTTCACAGCAAATGGAATATATTGGAGGCAATTTTAGATTGAAAATCAAATTGGACTTTTACCTAATTCCTTCTCCTTTTAAAAATTCATATCAGAATGCCTTGGAATTTAAAAATAATAAATTTCAAATCAAACCCAGATCAATAGTAAATATTTCCAATTCTTTTAATACATCACCATTTTATTAAGAGCTTTATTTTGATTGTTCATCTTTTAAGCCTGTTAGTTTCAAAACCAATTTAATTTTTTTATCTGTAATCTGAAATTTACATCTAACTAGTAACAGATGTGATCAACTAGCTTTGGCTTGACTAACTTTGCTGAGATTTATAGTAGGAGTTCTTTGTAACGGATTGTTTTTCACCCATGTTATTCAATCATTTGGTTTAATAATTTATTACCTTTAACCTATTCAGAGAACTGCCTTTGATTTGTTTTTCCTTTAAAAGAAACAAAACAAGTTTGCGGTTTCATAAAAAGGAACCAGCTGAGCTTTTGCTTCAAATTGCTGGTTGATATGATGCCTAAAAAAATGTAATAAGCAGTCAATAGATTGAACTTCTCCGCCCACGCCCACTACTTTGGAAGAGGGTGCGTTGGCGACCAGAAAACTCAAAGCAGGAAGTTTTCCTGCATAGGACCATAGATATGTGTGGGTACCTGTTGGTTAGCTCAGTGGAGTGCATGTCAGTGTTAAGCTGCTTAGCCTTCCTGAGCTCAGCCACTAGGTGTCCAAATTTCTCACGGGATTACTCATTTCTGACAATCTCCCTGTTTAAAAATTTGAGGCCCTAAATATGTATGTTTAATTAGAACCCCAGAAAAATCTGGGTGTGATGAGGTATGAGAATTGCCATTTCTAATGCATGGGCAAGAGCTTCAAAGCATTTGGCATTAAGTAAAGTATTCCACTTGGGGAATAAAACATTCATTCTGTTAAACACACAAAGATGCTTCAATGTCCAGAGGCAACTAAGAACACGCTTGAGGATGCCATATTTTCTTTGTATTCTTGACTTTTTCTTTTAAATAAGGACAAATGATACTGAAACATAAACTATAAAATACATAACCAGGGAAAACAGGTGTTAGGAGGACTGGTCAATGGTTATATCTAACCACAAGTGTGTGTGTGGCTGAGGGTAGGTAAGATAGAGAAGAATGATTATGCTGGACAAGAACTGAGGTTAAATGTAGGTAAAGGGATATTCCTAATAACCTAACAGCATTGCAAAAAACAATGCCCAAAAGGAGAAAGAGAGAGAGAAGTAAGAGAGGGGGTGTGTGAAAGCTTTTCCTCCTGAGAACTGACCCCACCCTGTTGTACGTTAGGGTGTAGGCCCTCACCTAGTATGGGCATTGGAATCCTGTATAACTAAAATCCAATCATGAACAGCTTTGTAAGGGTCTATCTCATAGTGATTCAATTAAAAAGTTTTAAAAGATGAAATATAAAATATATTTAAGGATTTCCTTAGAGTCACTTGACCACACATACTGTGTAGAATTTAATTAAGGTGGAGTGATACACATGTGAATGCATAATATGCATGGGAGAAAGAGTTTGTTCTCAATGCTAGTTCTCCATACAGCAGGGATACTGAAAACTTTCTATGGATGCAGTGCAAAATAAATATCACCCTTACCTTGTCCGTGCTTGTGTTTGTTATTAATGACTATCTGCACAATGGTGCCTGAAGCTTGCTGGGAATCCATAAGAGCTCCTCGATGACTTCTGGCCCCAGGAAAGCGGGGCAGACCTCCAGCCTGCCGGCTTGGTGGAGGATCATAGTAAGAGCGATGGTAAGAATGTCTCTATAAAATATAAGAACAGATTTAGTGCCCCAAATCCACCTGTGAAAAGTAAAGACCATCTGATTCTTTACAGTGATGAACTCTGATATTAACTGCATACCCACCAACATCACCAGAAGTACAGAAGTAAAACAGCACTGACAATATGCAGATATTTTTCTCTCTTCTTATAGGTATAAATCTAGTTATACTTATAAACTTATAAATCTAGTTAAGCTAGATTTACAGACAAACTGTTTAGGGAGAAAGCAGCTTTTTTATTTTTTAATTTTTAATTAATAGTTTATTTTTAATTAGTGAGTCAACGTGAGGGTACAGTTACAGGTTTATACATTTTTGTGCTGATGTTTCCCCCATACAAAGTTCAATAACCCATCCCTTCACCAGTGTCCATTCTCCACCACCAGTAAACCCAACATCCCTCCCACCCTCCCCAGTCCCGTCTCCCCCCACCCCACCCTGCCACTATGGCATGGTATTCCATTTTGTTCTTTCTCTCTCTGATTAGGTGTTGTTGTTTGCAATAAAGGTGCTGAGTGGCCATTGTGTTCAGTCTCTAGTCTATATTCGGCCTGCATCATCTTTCCCCCACATGACCTCCAACCACATTTTACTTGGTGTTCCCTTCTCTGAGTTGCCCAGAATGAGAGACCAGCCTCCAAGCCATGGAGACAACCTTCTGGTACTTATTTCTACTATTCTTGGGTGTTAGTCTTATAGTCTATTATTCTATATTCCACAGATGAGTGCAATCTTTCTATGTCTGTCTCTCTCTTTCTGACTCATTTCACATAGCATGATACTTTCCATGCTGATCCACTTATATGCAAACTTCATGACCTCATTCTTTCTAACAGCTGCATAGTATTCCATTGTATAGATGTACCAAAGTTTCTTCAACCAGTCATCTGTTCTAGGGCACTCAGGTTTTTTCCAGATTCTGGCTATTGTAAACAGTGCTGCGATGAACATATAAGCGCAGATGTCATTTTGACTATACTTTTTTGCTTCTCTGGGATATATTCCCAGCAGTGGTATTGCTGGGTCAAATGGAAGTTCAACCTCTAGTTTTTTGAGAATCGTCCATATTGTTTTCCAAAAGGGCTGAACTAGTCGGCATTCCCACCAGCAGTGTAGAAGGGTCCCTTTCTCCCCACATCCTCTCCAACAGTGGTTGCTTTTGTTCTTTTGGATATGTGCTAGTCTCTGTGGTGTGAGGTGGTATTTCATGGTTGTTTTGATCTGCATCTCCCTGATGATTAGTGATGTAGAGCACTTTTTCATGTGCCTTTTGGCCATTCGTATCTCTTCCTTGGGAAAGTTTCTGTTCATTTCTTCGCCCCATTTTTTGATGGGATTGGATGTTTTCTTCTTGTAGAGTTCAACCAGTGCTTTATATACCATTGATATCAACCCCTTATCTGATGGGTATTGCAGCTTTAAAATCTAATGCCTTCTAACTCCCAAGAATCTCAGAATTGGGGTTAAGAAGTAAATTAGCAGACTGTAAGACAAGGCAGAATGTAAAGGAGGCCACAGGAGAAGTATAAAATGCTGTGAAAATTAGGATGAGAAAGAGAGCCTTTAGTTGGGAGGGTGCATGTCCTGGGCTATGAAGGGTGGGTAGACTTTTTACAGGCAGAGTTTGTGACGAATATTCCAGGCAAAGATTTCCAAGTTGAGATGTAGCTGAGAACACAGAGTCCATTAAATGGAAGAGTTGAAGAATAACATTCCAAAAGTAGGTTGTATCCAGATCATTGAGAACTTTGAAAGACAGGCTATGGTGTGAGGACTTTATTTGGTAGGCAACAGAGGTGAGAGTGTGGAATCCTTTGAGGGATATTTTTAAAGTAGGGAAACATTCACAACTGTGTGATAGTGATACCGATGATATGTAGGGTGGAAAATATAGGAAAAAGATTCTAGAAAAGATGAAATGAAACTCAAAATGCAAGTTACAGCATAAAGATCATATACCAGGGCACACAGACTTTAGATATTTGCAGACAAAGGACCTGTACATGACAGTACAGAAGTCTCAACAGAGTATTTGTTGTTGTTGCTTACTACCTAGTACAGTGTCTATCAAGTAGGTCTTCATCAAATATTTATTGGATGCAATAATGTAAACTGCTCCTAATTGCAGATTAGAATCTTAAATTACAAAAAATCCAACTGTTGCTCTTTTAGCAAGTATTTAAAAAGGATATAGGAGAAATAGTATATTGAGAAGGTTCTTGCCTTGCTGGTAGCTAAGCATTGTTTAATCCCCAGCACCAAATAAGGTCCATTGAGCACTTCTAGAAGTGACCCCTGAGAGCAGAGCCAAGAATAAGGTCTGAGTACTGCCTAGTGTGGTCCAAACACCAAAAAAAGATTGATAAGTAGGCCATTTTCTGCTACCTCCTCCTCTTGTAGAAGTTGAGGTAGACTGGGCTAGAAAATCGCATGAAGAATAGAAACCCAAAGCTCAAAGCTAAAAACACTAGTTTTAGGGGTAACACAGAGATAAAGGGAGGGCCCATTAAAAAGTCTCTTGCAGACAATTAAAAAAGAATTTCCTTATATTTAGCGAGAGATAACAGGGAACCCTAAGAAGGTAGTTATGGGGTCTCCTAACTCCACCAACCCATAAAACACTTTATTACAGTTATGTTCCATAGACACACATGTTGCAAATTTAGCTTCAGAAATTATTTTGAGGAGAAGGCTTGATGGGAAAGGGGGAGAGCTAACAGGAACAAGAATAAAACAAAGAACATTATTCTCTATATCTAAGAAAAGTCTATGGTGGTGCGCTGTTATTAAAACTCACATAAATATGAATATGCATCAATTTATTATTATCATGCACATTGATGGGGTTCTCCGTGCAAAATTTTTTATTCTCACAATGCTTGTCTATTTTTTTCTTCCAGAGTCACTTAACTCCACAAATATAACTTACGATACTTTTGTCCTTAATGGAGTTTAATGAAGGAACATAAATAGGAAAATTTATCATCCTAATGATGATAAAGAGGATGTTCAACACTGCTGTAATTTGAGAGGAAAGATAATAAACCCATAATTTGTTTTGAGAATGAGAAGTTCCCTGATCAATAAAGGTGAGCACAAAATGAAAAGCTTTTCTTTGGTCAACAGGCACAGAACCTGGACATCTGATAAGAGTAGAAAAAATAATTAAGATTCCCCTAAAATCCCAGGAATTTTTATTAGAGACTGTTATAGACCAAACAGCCAATCCCTACACCAGAACTTCTCCCATTGTAAGTTTTTTCATATTCAAGTAGAAATGGAGGCTGCGGAAGAGAAGGATTTATGCAGGGTGACAAATAATGTTAAACTTTTGCAGAAGGCAGGTGAGTTGCAGTAAGGGGCATGTAGAGAAAAGAGAGGAAGATGAATTGGAAGAAAAAAAGAAACTGGGAAAGAAGTTCTGGTTAAACTGTGGTCCACAAACATTCTGGTAAAAGTTGCTCCAACAAAGCTTTTTCAGATATAAAGTTCACAACCATATATAAAAATGGTGTTCATCTCTACACAGAATCACCTGGTGGAGCTATCAAAAATGATTATTCATGTTTAGGTCCCATCTCCAGGGATTCAGAGGAAACTGGGTTTTCATGTACTTTCCAGTAGTCTCTAATTAGAAGCCAAGGTGGAGAATCACTAACACAAATTATTTTCTGTTTTGATTTGAGGGTGGTGGTGTGTAATTTTAAGAGTACTGGTGCTTTTACAGTCATCCCCCTGAAGAAATTAAAGAGGCTATTTGAATTTTGTAACTTATAAAAAGAGAGAAAAATATATTAGTGTCTTTGTTGGAAGTGAAATTGGAGCATATCTTTTAAAAGCAGCTATAATGATTGCGAGTCCTGAATTAAGCACCCAGACTTATGGATAGTTGATCTATAACAAAGGAGCTAAGTATATGAAGGAAGTCTCTTCAAAAAATAGTGTTGGAAAAACCAGATGGCCAAATGTGAAAATATGAAATTAGAAAAGTACATCACAAAAATAAATTCAAAGTGGATTAAGGATTTTGAGATTAGACCGGAATCTATAAAATACATTGAAGAAAACATTTGTAGAAATCTCCAGGAAATTGGATGCAGAGGTGTCTTTGAGATGACCATGGAGGCAACAGAAGCAAAAGTAAAATAAACAGGATTACATAAAATTAAAAAGCTTCTGCACAGCAAAAGAAATGCAAACTATAATTGGGAAACATTCTACTAAATGGGATAAAATATTTACACACAAAACATAAGACATAAAACATATATCAAAGACCTTTAAAACACTTATTAAACTCAAAAACAAAAAATCTAATAACCTTATTCAAAATGGGGAAACGATATCTGTGTGTATACATATATATAATGGCATGTTGTATTGTATTTTTATGTATATATATAACATGTATATATATATAATGGCCCATCATTGTTACTGGTTTTCGCATATGAATCTGCCACGGGGAGCTTGCAAGGATCTCCCATGCGGGCAGGAGTATCTTTCATCATAAAATACATTAGTTCAATATAAATCCATGCACAAAAATCTCAACAGACTGACATTAGGAACATTATCAGAAACCTGAAAGAGCCTCCAATGTGGCACCGTTGGGAAGGACGAGTAAAGAGTGACTTCTAAAATCTCAGGGGTAGGACGAATGGAGATGTAACTGAGACCGCTTGAGAAAATCGACAATCAACGGGATGATGATGATGATGATGGTGATGATGATGATGATGATGATATATAATGTAATGACATGCATCTTTAAGACAGTACAAAATCATGTAATTTGCCACAACATATATGGGCATTTGCTTTGGGTTTGATCTCTGGTAATCCGTATGTTTCCACCCAAGCCTGCCAGGAGTCATCCCTGAGCACAGAGCCAGGAGTAATTCCTGAGCACTGCTAACTATGGACCCAAACAATAAAGAATTAGAAAAGAACAGTTGTGAATAGGCAGCTTGAGAGAACATCAAGATGAATTAAGTAGAAGGCATCAAAAAATTATGCTTTGTTTTATTCTGATCAATATTTTGCTGTTATTTTGCTACTTGAAGTACTGATAAATATCTAAGGTTTTCAACTCTTTTCCTGTGTTAGAACATATACACTATTGAAGAAATTCCCTTGAAATGTATGTCTTATTTGTTCTGAGGTCTTAGCGTGTTACTGACAGTGGTGGTAAAATGTTCAAAGTTCATAAACGGGATTACAAAGTGCTTCCAGAATACTTTTCATACTGTTCTATAGTCTTGCAAGATTTTAGTATTGTGAGAAACATGATAAAGATTTCCTCAAATGATCTACTAAAATTTTTTCTATGAATGTAAATTTTATTTAGTTATAAATTAAAAATAAAATTATATATTTTAAATGTACAATGTGATGATATACATAGTGAAATAATAACCACAATAAAATTATCATGTCCATTACCTCATCTAATTACACCTTTGATGAATATACTGAAGATGTACATTTAAAATCTTCAAGTTTAAATTTTTAATAAATTATTTTTAATTATAATTGTCATCTTATAGTTTAATTAGAATAGTCATCTAAATATTTAGAACTTATTTATCTTACAGCTAAAATTTTTGCTTTATGAAGTTTAATTTTGAATACAGTTGCATAAAATATACTATTGATATGAAAAAATCATTACTGGTAAATTTTAAAGATTTCTCAAATTTTTATTTGATCAAAATGTCAATAAATCAATACTGAAAATGTATTGTCATTCATAACAATATAGGGCATGTAGAAATTTATTTTACAAGTGGTCACATACATGTATAGTGCAGGTTTATAAAACATGGTTCTTGAGTTTATATTGAGAGTGATTTTGTATGACTGAAACCCAATCATGAACAACTTTGTAACTGTGCTTCTCACAATGATTAAATAAATTAAAATTAGAAAAAAAATCAAAATACCCTCTGCCAATAACCTATTTTATATTGTTCTTAAATCTTATCATGTTATAATCATCAGTACATTGTTGGATAAAGGAGTAATTTCTAGTCAACAGTGATTTTATACTTAAGCCTAAAGTATAATACAATATATCTCAATGTATATTGTATGCCCAATTGCAGAGTGTCTAACTTAAAAAATACATAGCACTGTCACTGTCACTGTCATCCCGTTAATCATCGATTTACTAAAGTGGGCGCCAGTAAAATATATATATATATATATACATATGAATATATAATGTGTTGATTTTAATTTAATTTAAATTCATTAAAATTGCATGTAATTCTGCATGTATTATTACAAAATAAGATGTTCAATTTGAAAAATGTCTTCATTATGTCTTCAGGTATACACCTCCATGAGGACATTATATCTTAGTCACTAGTAACCTAGGTCTGTATTTGGGAGGCTCCAGCCAGTTTTCCTTCCAGTTGATGGTTTTGACAAAGAATTTTTATGTTTCATATCTTTTTTATTCTGAAATCTTTCACGATTTTAATAGTAATTCTTTGAATAATCAATGGCAAGGAGGAGTCAGAGTTTGGCTGTTGTCCAAAACAAAATTGGGCTTGATCTTTTGTTCTCTCTCTCTTCCTCCTTTCCCACCCACCAACTCTCTATCCCCAGATGATCTCGGAGGACAAGTTCATGTGAAATTATTATTTGGAAATGAAGCACAAACTGTTTCGGGGTTTTATAAAGGAATAATATTTTAAACCACTGTTCCTCTGTTCCGGGCACTTCATAAATTTGGTACATGGAAGATTCTCAGTTCATCTGGTAAAATAAACCAATGCTTCAGTAGAATTGAGGTTTTTATGGTTCATTCTATATAGGAGCATTCTATAAAGGAGCAATCTACTGAATAGAAATGTACCCTTAAGGTTGTCTTTTCTCCTCACATATTGAAAATTCTATATGAAAAATATGTTCAGAAGGGACTCTCATGCCTTCTATTTTTGTCTGCTCAAGTGCAATGAGTAAGTTTGAAAGCTTTCTCTAAGATTTAGGAGAAATTTATATGCTCTAACAACACTGGTAAAAATATCTCAAAAAAATTCCCACCCGAATGCCGACTGGTTCAGCCCTTCTGGAAAACAATATGGACAATTCTCAAAAAATTAGAAATTGAGCTCCCATTTGACCCAGCAATACCACTGCTGGGAATATATCCCAGAGAGGCAAAAAAGTATAATCAAAATGGCATATGCACATGTATGTTCATCGCAGCACTGTTTACAATAGCCAGAATCTGGAAAAAACCCGAATGCCCTAGAACGGAGGACTGGTTGAGGAAACTTTGGTACATCTATACAATGGAATACTATGCAGCTGTTAGAAAAAAGGAGGTCACAAATTTTTTATTTAAGTGGATCGGCATGAAAAGTTTCATGCTAAGTGAAATGAGTCAGAAAGAGAGAGACAGACATAGAAAGATTGCACTCATCTATGACATATAGAATAACAGAGTGGGAGACTAACACCCAAGAACTGTAGAAACAACTACCAGGAGGTTGACTCCATGGCTAGGAGGCTGGCCTCACATTCTGGGGAAAGGGCAACTCAGAGAAGGGATCACCAACTATAATGTAGTCGAAGGCCATGTGGGAGAAGGGAGTTGCGGGCTGAATGAGGGCTAGAGACTGAGCACAGTGGCCACTCAACACCTTTATTGCAAACCACAATAGCTAATTAGAGGGAGAGAACAGAAGGGAATGCCCTGCCATAGTGACAGGGTGGGGTGGGGGGAGATGGGATTGGGGAGGATGGGACGGATGCTGGGTTTACTGGTGGTGGAGTATGGGCACTGGTGAAGGGATGGGTTCCCGAACTTTGTATGGGGGAAGCATAAGCACAGATGTGTATAAATCCGTAACTGTACCCTCATGGTGATTCATTAATTAAAAATAAATAAATTTATTAAAAAGAAATTCCCACCCATTTCACTCCAAGTTCCACACCCATTCATTTACCTTGTGTTTACTAAATGCCTACGATGGTTCATGCTTTCCCTTACTCAAGATGATACTTATTATTCAAATCGTATCCCACAATATCTCCTAGTTTTAAAACAAAGAAAATATTTATTTATAATAAAGTGGAACCATCTGGACATTTTGGTCTACTAGGTGCAAATATTTGTTTCTAAAGATAGGTCTTGAACTTCTCTGAAAATCAATAACTATTTCAAGTCCCTCCATTCTGTACCTGACTTCTTTTGCCACAGGAAGTAGAGATTAAGTCCAGCCCTATCACTAACAGTTTAGGAAGGAGAATGAGGTTGAAAGATAAGGGGTGGAATTAGGGATAATTACACTCTAAGACAGAATCAATGATAAAGGCTAATTAATAGAATTACCAGAAAAACTGCTACAATAGCCACAAGAGCTTAGAATTAGTAGGTAAGATTGCCAGTTTAAGATGTTTAAAGTAAGGGACTCCTAAATATGCTTTAGAATGGCAAACAGTTGTCAGTCACTAATTTAGCCTCTCTCAACTTCCTACTATAATACGAAATTGGGACCAAGAAAAGGAAATTTACATGAAGAACATGAAGGCTGAAAACTCTTTTAAGAATTTGGAGCAAATGTATTGAATACAAAGAAAAGTTTTATGAAAAAAATCTTTCTTAAAAATAAATAAAAATAATATAAAACAAGCAAAAGCATCTTTCTTTGGGGTCTACAAACTTAGGAAGTTTACCCTTCCTTATAGATGTGCTGCATTTTTTAAAATTTATTTATTTTTTAATTAGTGAGTCACAGTGAGGATACAGTTACAGATTCACACATTTTCGTGCTTGTTTTTCCCTCATGCAATGTTTAAAAGCCCATCCCTCCACCAGTATCCATTCTCCACCACCCATGAACCCAGTATCCCTCCCACCCCCAGTCCCATCCCCCCCACCCCACCCCACCTCTGTAGCAGGGCATTCCAATTTAATATCTCTCTTTCCTTTTGGGTGTTGTGGTTCCAAATAAGGGTATTGAGTGGTCATCCTGTTCAGTCTCTAGTCCACTTTCAGCACACATCTCCCTTCCCGTGCAGGATCTCCAATCACATATTACTTGGTGTTCCCCTCTCTATCTGGGATGACTTTCCCCCAGCATGTGAGGCCAGCTTCCAAGCTATGGAGCCAACCTCCTGGTATTATATACTACTATTCTTGGGTATTAGTCTCCTACTCTGTTGTTCTATATTCCACAGATGAGTGCAATCTTTCTATGTCTGTCCCTCCCTTTCTGGTTCATTTCACTTAGCATGATACTTTCCATGCTGATCCACTTATATGCAAAGTTCATGACTTCATCCTTTCTAACTACTGCATAGGATTCCATTGTATAGTTGTACCAAAGTTTCTTTAACCAGTCATCTGTTCTCGGGCACTCGGATTTTTTTCCAGATTCTGGCTATTGTAAACAGTGCCAAGATGAACATATACGTGCAGATGTCATTTCGACTATACTTTTTTGTTTCTCCAGGATATATTCCAAGAAGTGGTATTGCTGGATCAAATGGAAGCTCAATTTCTAATTTTTTTGAGAATCGTCCATATTGTTTTCCAAAGGGGCTGGAATAGTCGGCATTCCCACCAGCAGTGGAGAAGGGTCCCCTTCTCTCCACATCCTCTCCAGCAGCGATTGCGTTTGTTCTTTTGGATGTGTGCTAGTCTCTGTGGTGTGAGGTGGTATCTCATGGTTGTTTTGATTTGCATCTCCCTGATGATTAGTGATGCAGAGCATTTTTTCATGTGCCTTTTGGCCATTCATATCTATTCCTTGGAAAAGTTTCTGTTCATTTCTTTGGCCCATTTTCTGATGGGGTTGGATGTTTCCTTCTTGTAGAGTTCAACCAGTGCTTTAAATACCCTTGATATCAACCCTTTACCAGATGGGTATTGGGTTAATATCCTTTCACATTCTGTGGATTGCCTTTGAATTCTGGTCACTGTGTCTTTTGCTGTGTAGAAGCTTTTTAGTTTAATATAGTTCCATTTGTTTATCTCTGTTTCTACTTGATTGCTTAGTTCCTTGTCATCTTTGAAGATACCTTTAGCTGCAATATCGTGAAGGGTTTTGCCAACCTTGTCTTCGATGTACCATATGGATTGTGGTCTGATGTTGAGGTCTTTGATCCATTTTGATCAGATTTTTGTGCATGGTGTCAGGTCAAGGTCTAAGTCCATTCTTTTGCATGTGGTTGTCCAGTTATGCCAGCACCATTTGTTGAAGAGACTTTCCTTACTCCATCAAATGCTGCATTTTTATGATATGAGTATTGCCTTCCACACTATAAGCCATCTTTCCACACTCATTCAGAAACAGCAATGTTTATCAGATACTATGATTAAAGAATAAAGCAAATAGAAATCATTCATCTCTTAAAGATGTTGGCAAGCTTGTGACACACAAGTCAAAAGCCACATATTTGAATATATGGAAGCATAATCTAAACAAGAATGATATTTGTATTAGTCATTTTATGTCCTCTATAAGTACATATACCCTCAGTATCCATGTGTGTGCACTTAATTTTCAAGACCCCTGCCTTATATCCAGTTCCTGCTGAGAATAATTCCTAAGCCTTTAGATACTCTTTTAATCTTATCCAATATAAAATTAATTCATGCTCACTGAAACACATCACATTATACAGAGGATTAAAGTAAAGGTCAAATTGAAGTAAATTTCAAATTAAGATGCCTTTAGGCATCTTAAAAGATGAAACACCACTGACCAAGCAAGAGGAAGTAATGACTAACAAATGGGACTGCATTAAACTAAGAAGCTTCTGCAACTCAAAAGAAATGGTATCCAAGATACAAAGACAGTCCACAGAGTGGGAATAATTATTTAACCAATACCCATCTGATAAGGGATTAATATCCAAAATATATAAGGCACTGGTAGAATGTTAAAAGTAAAAGACCTCCAATCCCATGAAAAAGGAAAGATATGAACTAAAACTTCATCTAAGAAGAAATACTAATGATTAAAAGACACATAAAAATTCTCTACATCTCTAATTATCAGAAAGATGCAAATTAAAACAAATATCATCTCACACCAGAGAGACTGGCATACATAAAAAATAACAAGAGCAACCAGTGCTGGCGTGGATGTGGGGAGAAAGGGACTCTTCTTTATTGTTGACAGGAATGCCAACTAGCCCAGCCATTTTGGTAAATAATATAGATACTTCTCAAAAAGCTAGAAAATTTGAATTTCTATGACCCAGCAACACCACTTCTGGGAATATACCCTGGAGGCCTAAAAACACACTTCAGAAAACCCATCTGCACTTCTATGTTCATTGCAGCACTATTCACAATAGCTAGAACCTGGAAATAACCCAAGTGACTGAGAACAGACAACTGGATAAAGAAACTATGGTACATCCACACAATGAAATACTACACAGCCACCAGGAAAAATAAAGTCATAAAATTTGCATATTAATGAATGGACATGGAGAGAATCATGCTGAGTAAAATGCGTCAGAAGGAAAATGACAGATATAGAATCAATTGAGTCATTTATGTGATATAAAAAAAAACACAATATGAAACTCAAGGACAGTGAATCAAGGACCAGGAGGGATGGTACACGACTAGAAGATTTCCACAAGTGGTGGTGGTGGTAGGGCAGCTAGAATAGAGAACGCTCCATTATGGAAAAGATAGTTGGAAATGATCACTTTGAAAAAACTGAGTGCTGAAAGTAGGTAGCACTGTAGCACTGTTGTTCCTTTGTTCATCGATTTGCTCAAGCAGGCACCAGTAACATCTCCATTGTGAGATTTGTTGTTACTGCTTTTGGCATATAGAATACATCACGGCTAGTTTGCCAGCCTCTGTTGTACAGGCAAGATACACTCGGTAGCTTGCCAAGCTCTCTGAGAGGGACGGAGTAATCGAACCCGGGTCGGCCTCATGCAAGGCAAATGCCCTACCTGCTGTGCTGAAAGTAGGTAAAGGGACAAATATGATAACCGTTCAGTACATGTATTACAAAACCATAATACCCAAAATGAAAGTGAGAGAAGAGAGATAGAGAAATAAGCAAAATCCCTGCCAAAACCCAATCATGAGCAACTTTGTAACTTTTTCTCATGATGTTTATATATATATAAATATATACATATATGGATATATGGATATATGTATATACAGTGAAATTCTACCTTTCCACTTTACCACTCTGAACTGAAATGATTGCTTTTACCACACTGATTAATAACCTTCCATATGCATTGCATCCATGCTCATACACAATTTTTACAGAAGGATATGACAGTATAAATTGTTTTCTGCACCTTGTTTTGTTTACATAATATATTGGCAATCTCTCCACTTTAGTATTTTTGATTTAATACATCTGTAGTAACAATTGCACAGCATACCTCAAATTTGGTGTGTTTAATCAAGTCTTTCTTGATAGACATTTGATAGACATTTAGACTGTCTTCATTTAGTCTACTTTTTTTTTGGTCACACCACCTGTGCTCTGGACTTGTTTCTGGGTCTATTCTCAGGGATCACTTGTGGTAGTGCCAGGGATCAAACTAGAATTCACCAAAGGCAAGGCAAGCATTTTCACCCCTGTACTATATCTCCAGTCCCTATCTGTTCTACTCATATGATATTATTGCTGCATTAAATGCCCCTGTGAAAATGATTTGTTCAAAGGTGTGATAAATAACTCTTAGTGTGTAAGAAACATCTTTGTTTATCCTGTGCACTTTTATAAGTCCTTTCATGTGATAGAGCCTTAAATGGATCACGTACCTGGATTTTAAAATAATATTTATATTTTGTTTATATTTATATTTTGTATATTTATATTTTGTTGATTGCTTAAAAATACAAAGGAACAACAAATGGTATTACTGTATGTAGAGAAAGATTTATTCATGTTTTATATTAGCACTAAGAATGATGATATGGTGAAATGTTGTAGTGTCAGAAAAGAGAATCCAGCTTTCTACCTTTCCTTTTTCAAGCTGTATGACTGAGTATCAAAGGCTTAAGAAGAGGGTTTATGTATACATATCCCAAGTACTTCTCCCTATAGTATGGTCTGACACAGCAGTTCCTAACCTGAGGTTAGGGTTAGTGAATTATCTGCCTCACAGAGGACAAAATATGAAAAACTACAAACTTCTGATCTAGGGAGAGGAAGGCTCTTAAAGGCTGAGGTTATAATTTTTTTCTTTTGTTTTTGTTCATGCCCTTGCCCCAGTGCACTCAATTATCCAATGGACTTAAATATTTACAGGTTGGTAATGATGCTATTCAAATTTCTGAGGAAAAGGAATAAAATGGTGTTAGATACGGGTTCTTTTATAGATATTCTGGGATAACAGCCATGGGGAGAGGAAAAGTTGGCCTGGTGTTATGGAGTGTTGAATTATTTGAGCTATTCTCACTTACTGCTTCTCTGTTGGCAGGCTGCCGGAAGATATCACCATCAGAATGTTCCCACGACAATTCTCCATCCCCTATTTATTAAAAAGAAATAACAAAAGAATCATACATATATAGGGGAAAATATAACCCTTATGACACATAAACATCTTTGGTTCTATAATCTCAAAGTTCTCCAGACATTTTAGCTGTTGTAGCAGTCCTTCAAAAAAAACAACACCTAAAAACTTCTTTGGGTGTGCCTCATTTTTCAAAACAACTATGAAGAAAGAAAGTTGCCACTTTCCGAAATAGATCATCCAGGACCTGTCTTAGAGATTTTGGGAAATAAAAAGGAAAACAACCACTCTCCACCTTAACAGAAACATCATCATCACTTTTCCTTATTTAATGCAAGTGACAGTAAAGTATTTTACAGGTGATATTTAACTTGTGTTCAACCTACCCCAAAAAATCAGAGTTTTAAAGATTTGGTCTGTTGTGGTTTGTCAATTTTATCACTATTTCTTTAAGAATTTACAGCCTGGTTTGAAATTTAGGGTAATACTTGCATAACCAATGTCTAAATTTTTTTTCTTGAGGCACCTTTCTTCAAGTCTGTATAGTTTTTTTTAAGAGAAAATTCCTATCATGAAAACAAAACAAAACAAAACAGATACACATATTTATCTGCTGATTAAAGAAAAAGATCCAAGAAAAAAACTACTTAACTTACTGCTTATATTATCTATACCAAGGTTACAGATAGAAAATGCTTCATGTTAGAGATGTTTCATCACTCTAAAGGAGTACCACTTATGTTATGTTTATATACTTATATCTGAGAATGCTATAGCACAGCGGGTAGGGCATTTCCCTTGCACGCGGCTGACCGAGGTTTGATTCTTCCTTCCCTCTCAGAGAGTCTGGCAAGCTACCGAGAGTATCCTGCCCTCACGGCAGAGCCTGGAAATCTACTCGTGGCGTATTTGATATACCAAAAACAGTAACAAGTCCTACAATGGAGATGTTACTGGTGCCTGCTTGAGCAAATCTGTGAACAATGGGATGACAGTGCTACAGTGCTACACACTTATATCTGAGAAAAAAACCCATTATCAATTCAACTAGATTAATTCATGGGATAACAAGAAAGAAGTATAAGTACTCAATATTTTATTCTTCTTCTCCCAAATTTTCAAAGTTTAAATAGTAACATGTTACTTGTTCAAGCTTGTGGTAGTACTATTAGAGAAAATTAAGTTATAACATTAAATTTTAAGGGCCTCCCCTCCGCTGAGATGTGACCCCGGGGGCCGCACGCATGTGCGGCCCCTCTGCAGCTGCACGAGCGTGAATCCAGACCCAGCTGAACCAAACTCAACATGGGCAGCTACTTGCAGAATGTCTCCAGCCTGAGAACCAAGCCGCGACCCCATGCCCGCCCAGGAGGGGAAAGGTATTTCTCTCTCTCACCTGTCCCTTCCCGGGGATGAAGGGCAAGGGGACTGCCATATTATGACGACCACAGACAGGATTTACAAGCTTGCAATGATCCAATATCCGGAAGAAATCTCCCTGGACTTAGTTGTTAACGTACAGAAATCCAAAACCGCGCAGCCGCTACGGCAGCCGCGCGACCTCATTTCCCTTCACAACAGGTCTGACTCTAGTGGGGTGCTCCTAACAATAATTGTGAGGATTGTGTTGAAAAATTGAATGTAACCAAATTAAATAGAAAGTAAAGTGAAATTTATCAGTTATAAGGGGGGTTGCGGGGGTGGGCGGGATGGGAGGCGTACTGTGGGTTTTTTTTTTTCGGTGGTGGGATATGGTCACTGGTGAAGGGATGGTTGTTTCAGCATTGTATGACTAAGACTTAAGCCTGAAAGCACTGTAATTTTCCACATGGTTATTCAATAAAATAAATTTAAAAAATAAAAAAATAAAGTTAAACAAAATTTAAAAAGAAAAAAAAATTTAAGGGCCTGCTAAAGACCTCAAAATTAGTGTGAAAGCAATTATATAATCAGATAGTGATACATAACACTATAATTTTAGTTTTACCTACTTCAAATATATCTTTTGGGGAAAATTATGAATTCTGAAGCTTTAAATGGTTGCTATGCTAATTTTCGATAAACATTAATTGTATAATTATAATATTCCATTAAAGAATTAAAGAACATTAGTATATTCCCATCTAAAATTCTCTGTAATTAGCCCCCATCTCATCTTTACTGAACACCTACCTACTACCCAATTATGTCAACTACCACAATGGGAAACTTTTAACATCCTTTTTTTCCATTAAACACATGTTTTTTGTTCTTGCTTCCATGTTTTTTTCTCTATACTCATCTTAAATTACCTTCTTACTTCCCATATCCCAAGCTCCTTTATGCTTATAAAAGCCACTTTTCTCCTGTTCAAAGCATTCCTCAAACAATGAAAATATTTCCAATAAAGGACTTAGAATGCTGCAGCCTTAGGGATGTACCTGACTTTAAGAAGAACTTTGACCAACTGCTCTCCTTATCAGATAGAGAAATTTAGGCTTAGAGAGGTTGAATCTCTACATGTAACTTAGTCTCTAAAGGTAATTGTGTAATTCAAAGTTACACAATGAATTAATGCATATTGAAATAAAAACTTTGGACTTCTTTATTCTCAAATAAGTATATCCAATCCATATGGCATAGTTATTATTTGTTATTTGTAGCTATACCACCATAATATATCTTTGTGATTGACATATAGCAGTAACTCAATAAATAATTGTGAAATGAAACTGGGAGCTCTTCTATGAACACATAGTTAAATTTGTGAACACATAGATAAACCCCTTGTATTATTTATTTAAGCAATTTTGTTTATTTAGCATTAATGATAATGTAAATTTTGGGAGGGCACCTTCATACCTCTCTTTGTATTAGCCTCACATCATCCACCACAAAAGTTCTAGTGTCATCTCATGATGAAAAATTTTTCCAGGGAAACTGGGAACATTGTGGGGTGGAAATGTACACTGGTGAAATGTCGGGTATTGGAACATTATATGACTGAAATCCAAACAGAAACAACTTTGTAACTGTGTATCTCACTGTGATTGTACTAAAAAACTTAAAAGGATTGTTTAAGACAATTATTACATGCATTTTTATGTAAATTTTTGTTTAAATATATTTTGTCACATATTATATAACAATGCAGTGCAATTGAGGCAGAATAATACAATTTTGGGAAGTGATTGCTGTGTCAATTAAAAAACTATAATTTGTATCTTTGGGCATTTAACTTAGTTGAAAAAAATTTAAAAGTTTTTACAAATAAGAAAGTTTAAGGAATTTTTAAGGGTCCATATTTAATGATTATACAGTTCTTTGAAGATTTGAATATATATGTTAGCAATGTAGTCATATTAAGGTGTTTTATTTGTCTTGTATTAAAACATTAACTTCTTATTAAGATATTATCTGGAGTATAATATATGTAAATATGCAAAACTTTGGTATTATAAAATAGTATGAACATAGACTTTGTATGTAAATAAGATGATATTTCATGAGATTACAGGACAATTTTAAGAATATCCCTCAAAAAATATTTCCTCCTTTCACTTCTTTTTCTAGTAACTACCATTTTTCATGGATTCTGAGTTATTTTTGCTGTTTCTTGAAAATTCATTTGTTTTAATAGTTCACTGCATGCATATAAATAACACATACTTATGATAATAAGTATCTTATTTCCTGACTTATTTAACTTTGTATAATCACCTCAAATTATATCTTTTTTTTGCCCTAAAGTTCATGGTTACATTTTTTGAAAAAGTAGTTTAAAAGTTTGTTATAGCTAAGATCATGTGTTTACAATAGTGTTGACATTAATGGTCTCGGTGCAGTTCCCTTTTCTCACCACTATCAAAGTTCCTAACAATCTCTACCTGTGCACCATCTTTTCCACCTATTCCTCTCAACCTAGAGTTATGTTTGTATTTCACTTAAAATTTCTAAGTAGTACTCTATTTTGCTATTATCCACTAAAATTCACTTCTAAGTAGGATTTTTCCTATTTTATTCACTGAACCTAGAATAATACGAGATATGTAGTTAGTGCCCATTCAGTATTCGTTAGATGAATGAATGAATTAATACTGAACATTAACTACAGTTTATGGTGTTAAATATTTTGGGAGACTGCCTTTTCTCCCTGAAGAGACTATAGATCCCTTGAACCACAGTCCATATCTTAGATATTTCCCCATATCTAAAATTGAAACTAAAAGAAGAGGAAAGAAAGCCATCTGAGTCCTTACCCTCAAGGTATTTACAAGTTGGTTGGAAGTAAAGGATATTAATACGAAAATCAGCCTACACATAGACACACCCAGCAGAATCTTGAAATACAAATGGAATTTATGTGCTTCGGTGATATTATGGAAGGAGTAGTTCTATATAATCAAGGAAGTCTTCCCAAAACAACTGCTAATAACTGTAAGAACTAATACATTTTAAAAGCTGATATTGGGTTATAAACAAAATTATGTTAAAAGAGGATATTTCAGCCAAAATAATGGGCATTTATAAAGCACTATATTTTTTAAAACAAGTTGCATAATAGAGGCAGAATGCAAGGTGTGGTTTGAGAGGTGAGGCAGGAGAATGGGTGCGGTAAAAACAGAAAAGGAAAAAAAAACAGTGAGGAAGGGAAGAAGGAGAGGAGACTGTTGAAGTAGAATAGAGTGGTAAATAATTGCCCTGTGGACTTCAAAAACTGTCTGAAGAATTGACATTTGATATGGTTACAATGTTTTTGTGAAGGTACCTATGGTAAAAAAAAATTATATTTATAGAAATCTATCTTGGTAATGAACTCCTTACTAGTTGAGGAGCAAATGAAATTTATAAGGTCAACCAGGAGGATCTTGAGGTATGTGTCACAGAACATGAGGATTTGTGAAATTACGGGAAAAAATGGACAAAACAGATGATTGCATGGAGGAAAAACTGTTTGGCTCCTGCTGGAAGATATGGCAGTAGAAGAGGGAAAGCAAAGGAGAAAAATAGTATAAAATGATTCTAGAGTTGCCTTTGACAGTAAGTGAGTGGGGATAAGTTTGAATCTGTTTTTTCTATTTTATCTGGCATCAGTGTGTTTAAATTATGTTCCAAACAAAAGAGATCTGAAGCCAGAACAGATACACCAGTGTCCTTCCTTCCTTCGTTCCTTCGTTCCTTCGTTCCTTCCTTCCTTCCTTCCTTCCTTCCTTCGTTCCTTCCTTCCTTCCTTCCTTCCTTCCTTCCTTCCTTCCTTCCTTCCTTCCTTCATGTTCAAGACTTACTGCTCACTCTGTGCTCAGATATCACTTCTAGCGGAGTTTGGGGAGATCTAAATCAGGTTGGCCATATGTAAGGCAAGTACTGTACACATTGTACTATTTCTTTGACCCTAGAATGTGATTTTCAAGCTCATTACAAGTAGTTGAAAGAAAACAAAGAATTTAAGAAACGATAGAATAGCTCTCTTTATCAAATGTTCTTTTAAAATGTATATTAGACATTGCTTTGGGTATAAAATGTTTACTCTGTATGGCCTTCTGAGAAGTACAGATTTTGCATTTAGATACTAGGATCTTAAAAGGGTTTTAAAAGAATATTTTAGCTAGTTACACATTGGTCAGGATTTGAAGCAATTCAGAATCATATATTCCCTATTAAACGTGCAGGGATAAAAGAGGGCAAACAGACTGAGGCAAGTGAGTATTAAGCATGGGGGTAGTTATTAGCCTGTAATACACATTGAATAAATGCATTACAACCTGTGTTTGAACACCCAACATTTTTTGAAAGTTAAGTAAATCTACTTTTGAAGTGTTTCACTTGTGTGTGGACATTATCACAGCAGCATCAAGGAAACATGTTCCTGATCACGCTCCTGTTAAGCATTCTGTATGCACCTAAACTCTGGACCAATTGTAGCAAGTTGTGTTTGAAAAATTTTGCCCTCTAAAAGAAGACTGCAATCAAAGTTTAACTGTGATCGTTATATAATCAATTTGGACACTTAACTGATCTTCTATTTTAACTCAGGTCTAATTTATTTGCTACTTTATTTTCCATAAAAGTCAGTTGGTTTAAAGTTTATTTCTCATACTCTGCTTAAATAAAATCTGTACAGTTAATACTTCTTGTCCGTTTAGTAATGTGTCATTTAAGTCTAGTTTAAGTGAATAATTTTACTCTCAGTTTAGTGTTCATCTTACTAATGACATTACAGAAAAAATGATGTGTTAAATGTATCCTACTCTTTAGGTTCTCAAAAATAATCCCCCTAAGCGAGGAGCTGAGATATAATGGGTGAGATGCTCGCTTCTTACATAGTTGACCTGGGTTTGATCCAGGGACTGCAGATGATTCTCTGAGAACAGACAGAAGTGATCCGTGGGCACAGAGCTAGGATTAAGTCCTGAACATAACTGAGTATGCTCCAAAGTAGAAACAAGCTATTACTTTGAATATATATATATATTGAAGTATGACTTTTTTCAAGTAAAAACTGGTAGCACTTCTGTTGTCTTTGAATTTCTAAAGTCATTAAAGGACACTTTAATGTGAAATATTCTATATGTAACTGCTAAAGCTTTCATTGTTTTAGCTATTCAGTTTAATTTATGCAAAAATTAAACTGTACTTTTCTTCTTAGATGCTTGCATTTTGCATGGATAGAAGTGATTCTATAGGGGCTGGAGCGATAGTACAGCGGGTAGAGCATTTGCCTTGCACGCGGCCGACCCGGGTTCGATTTGCAGCATCCCATATGGTCCCCCGAGCACCGCCAGGAGTGATTCTTGAGTGCATGAGCCAGGAGTAATCCTGTGCAAAGCCAGGTATGACCCAAAAATTAAAAAAAGTGATTCTATAGCTCTGAGCAGTCTTATGTATAGCTGAAAAGGTTTATGTATAATCTCAGATATAACAAAAATGTCTAAGAACCATCTTCTTAATCTGGGTTTTGACTTTATATGCAAGCCACATACCCTTTTATTCAATTTTGTTCTAAAACAAATACGTATAACTTTGTTATCAGAAAATGTTTGACTTGTATACTTATTTTATATACTTACATGCCCGAGTCAACGTAAATGTTTCTCAGGTGGAAAGAGGTTATGAGTAAAAAAAATTAAGTAACTCTGACCTGAGAGACAAAATACGTAAAATAAAAAGTAAGTACTGCAGCCCCTAATAACCTGTTTTTTCCCCTATATTTTCCTGATTCTCTGGGCAAATTATCTTGAGAATGAGGTTTCTTCAGCCAAGAGAGAAAACAAAATAATGATTCTAATGGAGACAGATGGAGTCCAATTAATTTCAAGAAGTAACAAGATGTAATTTTAACCAATCTTAAAACCAAAAAGAAAAACAAATCTAGTGTACTTTATGTCAAACAATATTCATTTAACCTTAAAAAGCCACATGTTGTTTATTCAAACCTCACTTTTACTCTCAGTGGTACTCTATGGAGCTGTAATGGTTTGATTTTTGAGTAATAGGAGAAATGGAGAACAAGTACTTGAAAAATTGTCAAGGGCTCAGATAAAATTTAGATTGCTTATAAAGCTCGTTGCTTCCATTAATCTAATGTAGGCTTATTTAGGTCACAGAAATAAACGTGACCCTCTCAAATGAACAAAGTGTGCAGTGAACTGATGAGATATCCACAGAGATAAACCTGTGATGGCAAAACAACGCCAGCATGTGGCCAGTTCTGAACAACACAAGATATCATAAATGGATGCTCTTAAATCCAAATTTATCTGGGATAACCCCGTTTTATGCCTCATTTTGGCAGGCACAATTATTAATATTTCTGTTCTCTCTCATATTTTGGTTTGTTTGATAAATTATTGGTCACTCAAATCATAAGGCAAATAAAAATTAAATGAATCCCTGAGACAAAGAAGGTGATTTCTGTGAAAAGAAAACATGAGACCTCTAGTTACAGAGAAACAAATTGAACTCAGAAGAACCTGAGTAAATTATTTAAGGGAAATTTTACAATTTCAGGGAAAGCAGTAGAGTGCAGATAGCAAGGGGTTTAATAAATCTCCCTAAACTGTTTGCTATGTTCCATTGTGGGCCACTTTATTAGCCAGAACCCAGGATCCAAGTTGTACACGAAAGAAGCAGTGATAATCAATGATACCGGAGGCCTTGCCAAATTTTGAATTCTAAAAATTCTGTTGAAAAGGATACAAGTGTGCTAAAATTTGAGTGAAATTTTAAAGAACACTGATATTCAAAGTATATTTGGTAGTGCTCATAATGTAGCATATACAAATTTGTAGCATAATGATGTACACCTAAAATTTATGTTTTAAAATGATATTACTTCAATAAAAATTTTAAATATTTTATTAAATAAAGCATTTTGACAGAGATAGTCTTGAAGAGTGGCTTGGAAAATGGAGACAAGGAAGGGTGGAAGGGAAGGTGACAGTGATGGTAAGATTGGTGTTGGAATTAAGATTTCCCCTCTCTCTCAAAAGTATTTTGTTTTGTTTAATAACTTATGTGGTCATTCAAATCATAAGACAAAATTTAAATGAATCCCTGTAACAAATTATCATGAACATCTCTGTAAACCATAGTATTTAAATAAAGTGGTGGAAAAAATAAATCATTTTGTTGTGCATCAATATAGACAAAATTTTAAATAAAATATGATTGAGACACAATAAGATATAGACAAATGGGGGAACTTCTGAGAGCAGCAGTAGCAAATAAAATATGAAAAAATGAACAAAAAAGTTATCGAAAATATCAGAAACATACTTTTGAAAAGTTTGTTATGGAAGTACATGTATCTTCAGTAATGAATTAGAAAAAGGGGAATAAAGAAAAACCTTTTGTTAGATTACTCCCATGTCCATTATTGTGCTGGTGATATGAATAAATTCACAGAAGTTTATGGTTGGAAAAGGGTCTTTGCATCTCAATGACTCTGCAGTGTTACCCTATCTGATTCATGAGAGCTGAGTTGTCACAAAATATATCCCATTCAGTAGCCTTATAGTTGAGGAGTCCTTATAGAGTCCCCAAAGTTGTTCCATATCCCCAAGTGACAGACAGTTGAGTAGAATATGTCCAAACCTTGGCTCTTGACTTTCTTACCCAGCTGTCTTTGGATAAATGAATGAAATGCTTCTCAAATCCCTAAAGTTAAAAATAAAGACAATACCTTCTTAATATAATTGTGAAGATCAAATGAATTAATATACCCTTAAGAGCTTTGAAGAGTGCCTGACACACAATGAATACCATGTACATGTTAGCTTTTTATCACTCCTTTCTCTTCCATATCTTTTCCACTTAGTCTTCCTTACACATTGGGAATAATTTACACATGGAGAAAACCCAAATGAAGGAACTCCCACAAGAGTCTTATTTATCAATAAAAGTATCTAGCTCAAACAAAGAAATAAAGTTTAGAGGACAGTAAAAATATACCTGAACATAGAAAGGGAAAGCACTTCAATTCTAAACTATTTCTAAAGTCAGGATCCTGGAGAGCCATCTGGGGGGCTCATGGTTAAGCCAGTTCTTTTCTTATTTTCGCTCTGTAGAGAAGGCATTTCCATTTTATTTAAAACCTTTCCCATGTCTTGGCTTAAAATAAGGCTTAAGAGATATCTGCTTCATTAGAAGGCAGTGCAATTTACACGGTAATAAAATGAAGTGGTGAAGGCCCAAGTACTCAAATAGAGTTAAGTTCTGTGCAACCACATCCATTAAAGGCAAAACAGAAAGCAGGCAAGAGAATGGTTATTCAGTGATCTTCTACTGTTTGCTGCACATACAACGTGAGAATAAAGAGTAGTCAGTTTAATGTCCTTCATTCTATGAACCGACTACTTGACTCTATGTAAAGAGGAGCAGACTACTTGGAAATAGAGCATGTGGGTCTGGTTTTAATAGTCAAATCCCGGGGAAAAATGCATACAGTCATTACAGCAATTGCTTGAATCAACTGTCCACTTTTCCTGGACTGGAGCGATAGCACAACGGGTAGGGCGTTTACCTTGCACCAGTCGACCCAGGTTCGATTTCTCCATCCCTCTAAGAGAGGCCGGCAAGCTACCGAGAGTATCCCGCTCGCCAGGTAGAGCATGGCAAGCTACCCATGGTGTGTTTGATATGCCAAAAACTGTAACAAGTCTCACAATGGAGACGTTACTGGTGCCCGCTTGAGCAAATCGATGAAAAATGGGACGACAGTGCTACAGTGATACAATTAAACAGTCAACAGAATGTGACAGTGCTACAGTCCACTGTTCCTGAAGAAATGGACTTTAAAGTTTTTATAATTTTAGTGTAGTTAATATTCAAATATAATCATTCTTCCTGTCATAGTTCATCACTCTCAATTCCCCCTTTTATTTACTAGCATGTTTTTACTTTACTCTGACATTTTAACTCTTTTTTGAAACCACTCAGAACATAAAATTAGTAAGTTTAAAAAAATTTAAAAATAAGAAAGAAAATTACATCTTATTTCTTTTGAATTTACATGTCAAAACCTTCTTTATGTAAATGAAGACAAAGTGAGCCTTAATATAACCGTAAGAAATATCAATCCACAGAATTCATCACTGATAGAACAGTTATATGTTTACATGATTTTAAGCAAAAAAAAAACAATGAATTAATGAAAGTAATATCCACTTAGGATGCAAATTTAGAAATTCTTTCTAATTTTTCTCTTCTTAATAATTTCAGGCAATAAGTTAGACAAATTTCTACAAATTTTGAAGCTCATGATGACTATTCTTTTAAGAACAATTGGCATATCCAGTAGTGTATTTCTGGGCAATCACAGCATTATTTGAAGTTGAGGACAATGTGGTATGGTTTGAAGGACAAGTTGCTTTGAAATGCTACACTAGAAATTTCTCATTTTTGTTGTGAAAAATCATAAACACATGAAAAACTCTCCAATTCCACAAATAGGATGGAGCATTATTGACCCTGATAGGCTATCCAAAATGACCAATTGAGAGTCATCACTATTGATTCGTTAAGCTCAGAATGAAAGTCAGTGCTGTCTTATCCACTCTCTGAAGGTTTTTTTGGTCTATAAATATTAGTCTATACATAAGAGACACACGAAAAAGGAACATGATTGCTTCAAATGGTGGAAGTCCTGGGATAGTTAGCAAGCATGTGAAGATGAATTCTGAGTGGAAAGGACAAAGAAAAACAAAAATAACTTGGAATGTTTGCAAGAAGGAAGAAATCTTCTAGCTGAGATTGAGAAAAATCTGTAAAATGGTTCCATACTCATTAAAATGAGTGATTAACTTTTGAAAAGGGTTCACTAATGGTGGTCACAATCTTCTGCAGATATTTCAATACACTTCAAAGTTGAAAAGAGTGCAGCAATCAAAAATCATTTATCTTTATTTTTTAAATTAAATAGGGTTTCATTTTGACCATGTTTCCTTTCTACCATCATAACCAGGAGATGGTAGTGTTTCTGCAGAAAATGTGGAAAATATGAAAACAACTCTAGACTGATAGATTAGGTTCTATATTTGTATTCTTTGTTATTTTTCTATTTTCCTGGATTTTGAAAACATTGAAAATGCTTGCAATTTTTTGTCATGTTTAAAAATGTGTTATCAGGGCTGGAGCAACAGTACATTGGGTAAGGCGTTTGCCTTGCACACAGCCCATCCGGCATCCCTTATGGTCCCCGAAGCACTGCCAGCAGTAATTTCTGAGTTTAGAGCCAGGAGTAGCCCATAAACATTGCTGGGTGTGATCCAAAGAGCAAAAAATAAATAAAAATTTAAAATGTTACAGCAGATTGGGGATGTGGTTCTACAGTAAAGTGTATGTCTGCCATGCATGAGGCCCAGCTTTGATACTTGGCCCATGCACAAATAAAAATAAAAATGAAATATTTTATACATAATGAGTCCCTAAGGACATTTGGTTCTGGGCTGGAGAAATAGTAAAGACGTTAAGGTTCTTATCTGCCTTGTGCATAGCAGACCCTGATTTAAATCTTGGCACCACATATGATTCCCCTGGATATTGCATGAATGATACCTGAGTTGATCCAGGTTTAAGCCCTGAGCACCACAAAGTGCTCCCCAAGAAAAAGAGAATAAGAATAAAGAGAAGGAGAAGGAGAAGAAAGAGATGGCATTTAATATATAATTTTCCTGCTTTGGGGGATGAGAAATCAAGAGCTTTTGTTAAATAGCTTATCGTGAACTCTGGCAAATTGCTTTTAAACAGTTGTTTCCAGTTTCAGTTACCTTGAATAAGTTTGTATAACTATCTTAATTTAATGAAAAAACATTCAATTGTAGTGAATTCAGTTATTTCACCTGCCGCCCTAGCCAGATCTACTTTTGTAGTGCTGTCAAGAGCTTTTGATGATTGAGCTTCTCTTTCTTTATAATAAATCCATAAGGTTAGGGACCTAGAATATAGAGATGGTACAGCTGGTAAGCGACCTGCTTTCCATGTGGCTAACTGGATTTGATCCCTAGTGCCTTATAGGGCCCTCAAGCCCTGAGAGAAGTAATCCATGAGTAGAGAGCCAAGAATAATCCCTAAACACAGTCAGGTGTGTTCCCCAAACCAAACCAAACCCAAACAAACACAGGACAGAAAAATAAATCCCTATGATAATATATACGTAATATTATACTAGGAGAAGCAGAGTTAGCAGAGGCCCCATTGTAATAGCTTCTCAGTTGAGGAATCAAGATACTTAATAATAAACAATACAAGACAAAAGTTTTGAATGTTAAACTCCCAAACCAGACTAAGTTTTGAAAACAAAGAAGGAAACTAATGAGAACTAGTGTGATCAGGAAAGACTAGGGGTCTGGTAGTGAAAAAATGTGTGTTGGTATTAGAGAAATAAGGATGTAGTCACAGGCTAAGGGAGGGTAACATTATTTACATAAGATCTTTTAGAACAGTTCTAAGAACTAGGGTTGAACAATATGGTAGAAATGATAGTTACTGACCAATATGAACAAATTAGTTACCTAAGAAGAAAAGCTTAGGAACAGGTATGTAGCTCTTAGGGCTAGAACACTTGCCTTACAGATAGATAGCCCTGGGTTTGATCCCTGGCACTGAATAAAAAAAAACCAGCATGAAGAATAGTATAGACTAAAGTCCTATGCAGTATGTAAAATACAGAAAGGACAATACAAAGTCTCCTCCAGCATATGGTGACTGGGTTTCATGGTGAGATGAAAAATTGTGCATTCCTGGGGGCTGGAACGATAGCACAGCAGGTAGGGTGTTTTTCTTGCACACAGACGACCTGGGTTATATTCCCAGCATCCCATATGGTCCCACGAGCACCGCCAGGACTAATTCCTGAATGCAGAGCCAGGCGTACTCTCTGAGCATCGCCGGGTCTGACCCAAAAAGCAAAAAAAATTGTGCATTCCAGAAGAATAAGTGCAGTTATGTTTCTTTTGAGTGTGTTCTGTTGGAGCTCAATTGTGTTTTATTGGAGTGAGTTCTATTGGAGAATGAAGAGGAAATATGTTATGAGTTGAGTTTGGAGAGATAGTCCTAGAAGTTTTTATTTATCTACCTGGCAGACCAAGTCCTCTCAATTATTGACTTTTATAACATCTTTTCTTTGTAACATATGACATAGCTGCTGTACATTTTATTTATTTATTTTTGGTTTTTGGACACACCCAGCAGTGCACTGGGATTACTCTTAGCCCTGTACTCAGGGATAACTTCTGACAGGCTAAGGGAACCACATGAGGTGCCAGGAATCAAATCCAGGTGAGCTGTGAGTGAGACAAGCACCCTATCTGCCATACTATCTTTCCAGCTCTGCAATTTTATTTTTAATTATGTCATTATTTAGTGATTGTCTGTCTTCCCCAATAATCCACAAAAGTAGTTTCCATGACTGTTTTGTTCACCATTGTATCTCAAATGCCAGTCTAGTGCCTGGTACTTAGTGGTTGTTCAACAAATGTTTCATGAAGGAGGGTAAAAATATTTCCATTTTCACCTTTTAATGATAAAAAAGAGAGTGGTTGGTAGGGGTTGGGTTAGTGGGGAAAGATGGGCAGCATGACCACACTCTTAGGGTTACTGGCTATGTCAATGTACAATGAATTTCTCTCCCTGTCACTAACAGAGGTTCTTCTAACGCCTATAAATGGATCCCAATCAGTGTTGTATGGACTTGGGACTCTAGAGCCAGGCTGATCAAGTTTGAATTCTAACTCTCCATGCATTCTTGCGCATTTCACTCAACATTTTATGTCTCATCTCATCTGTGAAATGGAAATGGTCATACTATTACTTTGTTTCAAGGATCAAATTAACTGTAATATACTCATATACTTATGCCATCACATGGTCCATAGCAAGTGCTACATATATACACCATTTACCAAGTGCAGGCTTCGCTCTGAACTCAGAAAATGACTTACCTCAAATATATTTCCCTCATCTAGAGTCCAAGTACATAGACTTCTTTGCTTTGGCAAGATAGGCAGGAGACAGAAAACAGAAATGATAAAATGGTGGAGGGAAGCTGGGTGTGGGTTTAGATTTGGGGCCTCCCTGTCCAAAATGTGGCAGTAGTACAATCTCTGAAGAGATTTTCTTCTGATAAAGTTTCTCTTAAGATTCCAGTGGCTGTTTGCACTACGCTTTTGATCCAGATGAGGTTTGCTCAAGTGCCAGCAATGACATACAAGCTTCCAACACTCTCCTGACTGTCCTAGCCTCAGAGACATGTCTAAACAACTGAGGCTGGGGCTGAGATTCAATCCCTGGCTAAGACTGCTCTCTGACCCAGGAAGAAAGGCACACATTAGTGTTTGGTGACAGAGCCAACTCTGATTCAATGGATCCTTTATATTAAGCTTCACAGGTTCAGCATTCAATAGGTTATTTCTTCTTCAGTATTTAGCATGCAGTTAGAGTGACTACAAGCTGTCTCGGTTGCCAAGTCGTCAAAAATCAAATGATCCGGACACATAATGCAATTCAGAGATGACCACTGGACTAGACTGGATTTCACGGGATGTCAAAAGACCGTGTGGCCGCCCACCTAGGAGATGGTCAGACTTCTTTGTCAAAACCCTGAATAAACGGTTTGAGGTTCTTCCTGTTCTGGAGCGAGCAGATACCATTGGGCTACACTAGCACGTGGCAGGGACAAATGGAGACGCTTCTGGCGCCCACTCCAGCAAATCAAAGATCAATGGGATGACAAGTGATACAAGTGATACAAGTGGGAAGAAGAATATCTTGGTTCCATGCTCTATTACATACCTTGTAAAAATATTCAACAGGAAAAAAGTAACTATATGCTTCAAAAATTAGAACTTCAAAGAAGATTGAAATATCTTATATAAGTTGAAATTAAGAAATGAAAGGCAGGAAAAAAGTCAATAATTTCATTAACGTGTAGGGTTTTGTTATTTTAGGGAAATGAATAAAATGTTCTGTTTATACAGGAGAAGAGACAAACAAGAAAGGACTTAAAATTGTCAAATGTGGGGAAAACAATAAATAACTTTATTTTATGTGTTGCTTTTGAGGATATAATAAAATAAGATAAAGAGACTAAGATATTTCAATGGACTGAGTACATTCTTTTCATGTGATATGCTTGTATTCAGACCTCGGTACTGCATGAACCTCTCAAGGCACTGCTGGCAGGGGACTCTGAGCACAGAGGTAAGTAATGCCAGGTGTGGTACCAAAATTAATGGAAAGAAGGAAGGAAGGGAGGAAGGGATGGAGGGAGGGAAGAAAAAAACTTGAACTAAGACAAAAGAACTGTTAACATTTCTAAGTATGTTTACCATAGAAGGACTAGAAAGAGCTTATCTGAATATGCATGCTAAGAAAATTTAAGAGTCAGAGGTAAAAGAGAAAGAAATTCAACTTAACCACGAGTGACAATTATAGAAAATATAATAATAATCACGTATAAAACAAGAATTCTTTACAAGGTCTCATGATTATTATAAAATTTCCATGGGTGGCCGACAATATAGGTTACATTTTCAAAGCTGAAACTGTCAAGGTTATGAAAGGCTAGGGAGTTGGTCCATGGTGGTACCACTAGTAGGTGGAAGTTTTGTGTATATAGAACATAGATTTATATGAGATAAAGGGTTGTATAAATTGTGATCTAAGCAAGAGTGCCACAGTTGAGTTGATTCATAAAAATTCTGGTAAATGACAGCCAAGTGTGATTAAACAGATTCTCAAATAATATAAGTGACAATATTATATATTCTAGCAGTATTCTGTCAGCCTACTCTATTTATCAGCACACAACTCACTTTCAGCACAACGATTGAGCATATAGTAGATGCTCAATCTGTTGATTAGATGTAAGGCAAGAGGGCAGAATTAAGATGCCAGCCTGAAGAAAACAGTAAGAGGGAGGAATATAAAAGACTGCCGAATGGAGAAATTAAATATAATAATGTTAGATCCTAAAACATAATGTTTTAGGTTTTGGGGTCATACCCAGAGTGCTCAAAATATACTCCTGGACCTGCACTGAAGGGTCATTTATTGAGAAGTTGGGGACTATATGGGATGCTGGAGATTGAATCCAGGTATGCCACATGCAAGGCAAGTGGTCTACTATCACTCGGCACTATCACTCTAACCCTGAACCTAGATTGCTTAAAATGGTGCTTTTATTAAAGAAATGGAACACAAAAGGAAGTGAAGACTGCCTTGAGAAGTTGAAAATTCAAGTTTTTATTTTTCCTTTTTATTTTGATACCATAATCTACAATACTGTCAATGATAATTTCATGTGTACATTGTTCCAACACCACGATCACCACTGCAGTGGCTGCTTCCCTCCACCAATGTCCGAAGGACATTTCAAATCCACCCTCTTCCCCAGATAATCTCAGCTCTTTAGAGAATTTCTCCAATTCTTATTCATTTTGTCATTTGGACAATTTCATTTTAGCTATAAGTTGAGATCATTGCTGACTTCCATTTTTATTTTTATTATGGAACTATTTTATTGTGGGATTTTAAAAATACGCCTAAATTTGCCCTGCACCACAGAAAATGGTTACATCAATTCTTTATAAGGTCCATACTTACTCTTTGTTTTTTGCCTTTGATTTTGTGCCACACTTGATTGTGCTTTGTTCTGGTGTGGTGCTCAAGGTCATGTGGTACCAGAAATTGAACCTGGAACTTCCACGTGTGAAACACATGTTCCAGGCCTTGGAGCTATTTCCCTAGTACTATTCAGTATTTTAAAAATGTTGGTGAAGACAGCCTGAATTTTATAATGCATTAATAACTGTATCACTGTCACTGTCATCCCATTGCTCATCGATTTGATCTAGCAGGCACCAGTAACATCTCCATTGTGAAACTTGTTACTGTTTTTGGCATATAGAATATGCCATGGGTAGCTTGCCAGACTCTACCATACAGGAGAGATACTCTTGGTAGCTTGCAGGTCTCTCTGAGAGGGGAGGAGGAATTGAACCCGGGTTGGCCGCGTTTAAGGAAAACGCTCTATCTGCTGTGCTATCGCTCCAGCCCAATGCATTGATACAAGAGGGAAACTGAAGACATTTGAAAAAGAGTGAGATAACGAGACTATCATACTAGATGACTTAAGAAAGTGGACACACTTTTCCTGTTACTCTCCAGATGGTACTTAAAATCAGTGCTTTATCCCACCCATTTATAAATTAAAGCACTGCTGAAACAGAAGGTTGCCTAAGAAAATTTATCTTCTAAGATACTGGAAATGTATCATTCTCACTTTTAAGTCTTACTACTACGTATTACAGCACATCAGGTTGTAAGAAATGGGACACCTACCTTTGCATACCCTACAGCACGAATCCGGAACAGAAACCGGGAATGCACAAGTTAATTTGGGGCAAGTCTTGAGACCACAATACACATTTCCTTCCTGCCAAGGAGAAACAGAATTAAGGTCAGAGGCTCTGGGATAGGTGTAGACTTATATCAGACTGGATATATCAGGGATGGATTTTGAGAAGTTCAAAATATGTCTTCCACACTTTTCTCTCACAGTTAATTCTACATACTTTGTACAATTTATTATGCACTCTTTTTTCTACTATTTTTCATGACAGATAAAAAGTCACAGAGAATTGGCAATTCTAGTGGAGCATCATGGTCTAAGAGGATAATGTGAGGGTTGCCCTTAGCCTTTAAACCACCACATTATATTCTTGCATCTCTCTTCTCTGTTCATTGAATCTGGTAGTACCCATTGCACAATAGCTGGATGTTGCAGATTTCACAGAATTGGGTTTTGTAGTGTATCTGCTTCCATAGCAGTCACTAGAATCTCCCAAACAAAAGATACAGATCAATAGTAATTCACAACTTCCCTTATTCAGAAAGAGTAATTCTCAACTTCCCTTATTCAGAAGGAAACCATGATATATTATGTTTCCTTCTATACAGACATATTTGTTATAAAGCTTAATTTATAAATTAGGTAAGTGATAAACTATAGTAATAAAAAATATAACAATACACTGCATGAAAGTTATATATATTTTGTCATTTCCCACCCCTCCTTTCCACTTTCTCCCACTCTATATATATGTATCTAAATACACAGAAAACTTTTGGATCATGTTTGACTGTGGGTAATTGAAATCATGGAAAGTGAACAAGTAAATAAGGTAGGGGAAACTACTGCATAAAAGTATTTAAGATTATTTAAATTGACAGCTCATTCTAGCACAAAGCAAGAGGGTGGATCAAATTTACTTGCTGATTTTGTCTGTCTTTGCATAATATCTATTTTCTAAAATTCTATGTTCTCAACATCTCTTTTCTTAAACCTTGCTCCTCCTATTTCTTGGAAACGTATTATTCTCTGACAGAAAGTGTTCCTAAAAAGGCATTAGGAAAACTAAGTTGCAACCCAATTTTCCAAATATTTGAGATACTGTATTTTTACTAAATACACACAAAAGAAGAGACTCTAAAACTTACCATGGCAGTCCAATATTTACTTCTTTTTAAAGGCAAAAAAGGTTGTTTTTACATCTAACTTCATTCCCTCAGACTCAATTTAAATACCCATTTTACTCCATTTTCTTGTCCTTTCTATTATGTGCTCTGGACCACATAATTAGATGAAGATATAATCAGTATACTTTATTCCTGAAGTATAAACAGAACTTTTGACAAATAATGTCACAGAAGTAATCAGGAGCAAGTATTTGTTGAAAGTTTTCTCATTGCAGGGAACTAAGAATAAACTGGTTAGTAAAATATTTCAGAGCTAGAAACCAAGATACAACCCATTTTTCAGTGAAGTGGAATAAGTTGTCCTAGATGGTGCCAGAGGCTTCACCATCCATAGATTTCCTGGGCTTCACATGATTGGGTTCTCCAGATGAAGGTTTTGGTGGTGTAACTACTGTGATACAGAGTGCAAGTCAATGGCACCAATCAGTTCATCTTGAGTAATTTAACAATCTGTAAGCTTTAAGTCCAGGATACAACTACATTTGACCTTTTTAACAGTATTGTTCAGAATTGATGATTATAAGAGAGTATATATTAGCAGGAAGACTTATGCAATTTAAGATTTATGCAATTTATTTTCCATTAAAACTCTCTACTAGTGTACACCCAAACTAAAGTAACAACTACATAGGAAGTCATCTTATTTGGGTACAGGCTAGCAGAAATATTAAGCTGCAGGGTCTTACCGAACAGCTGCACTGTGTGCATTGATTGGCTTGCCGGTTTTGAAAGAGTCCTTCAGCCATGAACAGTTCACCATGTTGATAAGTGGTTCCATTGTATTCACATGACTTGCTGGTCACCTTATTGTTCACTGGGGGTAAGGAGTCTTCTGGGGCAAGTTGGAGAAAAATCACACAAATATTGGCAGTATTGCAAATAATTTCATAGATACCAACAGCAGATGGGGCTATACTACATTAAGGAAGTTAAATTCAGTGGATGACGACCTTAACTCTATGGAAACAATTAGAAAACAGCAGATGGGATGGTCACCAAGTAATTTTTTCTCTTGTTGAACATTTATTGGTCAGTTATTATGTAAAATTTTTGATAGGCACTATCACAAAGCCTCTGCCTTGACAAAGCTAACAGTCATTGAAAAAATATTAATTCAGATCAGGAGAGATAGTACAGCAGTACCTCACATGAGGTCAACCTGGATCCGATCTTTGGCACCACATAGGCTCTCCATAGAAACCAAAAGTGATCCCTGAGCACAGAGCCAGTAATAAACCCTGAGTACTTCTTGCTATGACTCCCCAAACCAAAAATTAACTTGGCTCGAAGGAATGAGTCCTTTTATAAGAATTATCATCTAATACAACTAATCATTTTTAAGTGAATCACCTATATATACATATATATAGAGAGAGAGTTGCAAAGTTCTTCATGACTTTCAGTCATACAATATTCCAATATCCAAACTTCTTCAGTGCACATTTATCACTCCCAATGCCCCCAGTTGCCTTCCTGCCTGGGTGCCCTCACTTCATGGCACCTCTCTCACACTCTCTATCTTTATATGTCTCTTACACACATTTTAATGTTTGGCACTGTGGTTTGCAATACTTTTATTAAAAGGGTATCATGCAAATCATTTACCTCCTTTCAGTACTCAGTCTTGTCCAGAGAGATCTGACTTTGGGTGATAGCTACATACTTATAGTTTTATGCTCCAATTGACAATATCCTTTACAGTTGTATATCACTTGGTGTACTTGAATACTTGTTATAGTTTCTAAAGTCTTTGGTTATTTTATCCTTTTGCCAAAATAACCTTTTCCCCATTATTCCTGCCTTTTTTCTGTTAGGTTTTGGGTCACACTCAACTGTGCTCAGGGATTACTCCTAGTTATGTGCTCAAACAGGTAGGGCATTTGCCTTGCACAAAACCAAGCCAGGTTCGATTCCTCAGCCCCTCTTGGAGAGCCCGGCAAGCTACCGAGAGTATCCTACCCACACAGCAGAGCCTGGCAAGCTCCCCTTGGTGTATTCAATATGCCAAAAACAGTAACAACAAGTCTCACAATAGAGACATTACTGGTGCCCACTCAAGCAAATCGATGAGCAATGGGATGATAGTAATACAGTGATATGTGCTCAGGAATCAGTCCAACAGGTACTTATGGTGCTATATAAAGTCAGAAATTGAACATGGGTTCATTGCATGTGGGGAAATTGTATTAAACCTTGCACTACCTCTCTGAACCCTAGGCAAAATTTTTCAAATATTGCTTCTATATTGTTATTGCAGGCCCTCATAATAACCCTGTGAATCAAGAAGGGTAGATTCTTATCTTCATTTTACATTTGCTGGGAATATGTCTCTGAGGTTGAGTGACATTTATGTCACAAATTTAGTGAGTGGTGAAAGGAATGAATGGGGGCTGAAGTCTCATCTCCTGGCCCAAATTTTCATCTTCCTTCAACCTATAGCACTTGGGCATGTATGGATTTTTATGACCAGGACTCTGTCTATCTTTTTGTGTCTCTTTTCTTCTTGGAGTTTAGCACAGATTTGAAATGTGGTAAGATAACAAAATACAAACAAACAAAACAATTGATGAGTTGACTTTAAGCCTTAAGAAGTCCTCACTCGATTTTCTTCAGATGCACTCTGTGTTTTCACATACATTCACGGGCACAAATACACACACAACTACAATAAACAAGTAATCAGATTAAACTAATTATTGATATACAAATTAACGATAGATAAAAACAAAGTTTTTGCTATATGTATGACTTTTTCTTCAAGTTTATATACTTTCTTGAAAATGTATTCCTCTTTCTATGTCTTTATGAGTTCCATTGAATAAAACTGCCTTGCTCCACACACACATAAAACAGAAAGTTTCTGCTGGGGGATAGTGGAAGAAGATAAATCAGGAGAATTGTGTGCTGTGTACTTGATTAGAGGGAGACTTCGAGAATTAGATCATCATTTACCATCAGTCAAAACATTTTATGATAGAAAAATTCTACTGAAAGACAAGTGTTCTTTAAAACAAAATAAAATAAAGTAAAATAAAATTATCCTTAAGGCCAAAATAGTAGTACAGCAGGTAAGGTGCTTGCCTTGCCTGTGTTCAACCCCTGTTTGAACCTTGGTACTGCATATTGCTGCTTGGATAACACCATGAGTAATTCCTGAGCTCAGAGCCAGAACTAAACCCTGAGCACCACCGAGTATAGTTCTAAAAAGAACAAACAAAAAAACAAAAAAATATTTTTAAAATGTTGCTGAAAAAATTTGGAATATTTCCTCAAAAGAAATTGAACTAATATTTTTGACTGCTTTTGTGATTAAGCCTCCCACCAAGGGAAGATAAATGGCAAGGGAAGATAAATGACAAGGCAGCTTTAGTAAACATGGTTTAAGTGTATGCATGAACTTAAGTCTTCTTGCAACACTATTCAAAGTAACCTGGCATTCAACTGCTCAAGTAAGAGGCTGAAGACAACAAAGAGAGGAGGATGAAACAAACTCAAAAAACTTAACTAGGGTCATGCTAAACGCTAGCTTGGTGTTATAAAATTATATTAACTTCTTCCTATTTATTTTTAAAGTAAAAAGAAGAGAGAGTGAGAGCGAAAATGTGGCTTCTCTGGAGCTGAGAGCCACAATACACATTTCTGCATTAAATATGAAGTTATAAAATTAGCACTTCCAAATAAATATCTTACTGATTCTGAATATTTTTTCTTAATTCTATATGCACATTCAGTCATTTGGAAAGAATGACAAATTTTCAACAACTAAAAATAGCCCATTTATTCTTATTTCATTCTTCTAACATCCCTAATAGTATGTGTGTTGGGGAAGAATTATGAAAAGGAGGTTAATGACACCCCCTACATATTTGGCCATGTCACATAGCTATTCATAAGAGATTCAAGTCAGAAATCTGACTCAAAGTTTGAGCTCTTTTCACAGAATGGACATTACAACTGGGAGAGAGAAAGGAAATAAAATCTTCACTTCTTTGAGGACCTGAAAGAGATATTTAAACTCCCATGTTAATTTCAACATTATTTATAATATCCAAAATATGGAGACAACCTAAGTGTCTGTCATTGAATGGATAAAGAAATTCTTTATACAGTGAAACAAACATATATCTAATGAAATAGTAAAAGACTTTTAAAAAGAGAACAGCTGTTTTCTAAGTGAAGGACGTTATGCTACATTTTAAAAAAGCAGACACTGAAAGAAGAAAAACTGCTTGATCTCTCTTACAAAATGAATAAAATGTAGATAAATACACATATGCAGAGACTACAATAGTAGTTACCAGAAGGAGAGAGGTAGGGAAAATAGGCAATGATTACACTAAGTTGCAATTGTGTACGATAAATAGGTCCAGAAACATAATACATAGCATGATGACTATCATCATTATCATCTTAAATATTGGGAGTTTGCTAAGAGAGTAGATTTTTAGTGCTATCATCACACTTGTAACGGTAATGATATGAGATGACATGTCAATTAGTTTGACTTCAGTAATCATTTTATCATGAATATTTATATCATATCTGCATGTTATACAACTTAAATATATGCGTTTTAATTCAGAAAAAAAAGAAAAAATATAATTTGGGTGCAGAACCATTTCATCATAACCCCAGCGAGGGTATCCATGACTCACAACCTTGCACATGCCTCTGGTCTCTGATTTTCTATTTCAGAATGGAATACAGAACTCAAAATTCTCTTGAATCTTTAGAGGCTAAGCATAGCATGCAAGGAACCACAGAAGCAAGGAAAGTCTCCTCAAACTTGACCCTCTCCTTCCCCAGATTTTCCAAGGTGGCTGGGCTTCTAATCAACTATCCTTGGAACACAGTCAGTGTTCCTGGCCAAAACTGGCTGAAAATCATTCCAAAGCAAAACTGGCTTCAGGACTCCTCAGGGGAACACTACAACAAAAATGACCAGGCTGCGTGGCTTCTAGCCTCCACTGTATCCCCAGTGTCCAGTCAAATTCCACTCAGTACTCTGAGGAAGGACATAGTGGGGCAGGCAGGGAAGCACTAGCCATCTGCCTATAGTTATGTTGATAAAAACATGGTTTCTTCTGCCCTGTGATAGATGATTTTGTGTGGAAGCAGATCTTGAATTTTTTTGAACAATTTATCTTAAATGTCTTTTACCACCTTTTCTATCATTGAGGCCTAAAATACCATCTTTAAAAATCAATTGCTTTGCATTCAATAGCTGACCGTTTTACAGTAGGATACTGTAATCCCAAAACTTCTACGAGAGGATTGTGAATAACTTCCGCACAGGCTTCTCTCCCACTCCCACCTTCAAATTTTATAAAAGGAGTCTTTGGTGGGAAGGGACTGCTGAAGAGATGTGTATTAGAACATCATATGACTGAATCCCAATCATGAACAATTTTGTAACTGTTTATCTCACCGTGGTTCAATAACATTTTCAATTAAAATGATTATTAAATAAAAGAATTCTGTGATCCTGTCCCATGTCAGGCAGTATACTGTTCTCTCCACCCCTGGAGCCTCCACTTTTTACCATTTGGAACATAAAGGTCTTATACTGGTTGTTCTCCTTAGCCTCAAATTTCTATTTTCTTAGCGGGGCAGTTCTTGGATAGTCAGAAAAACTGCTTGTATGTCAGGAGACAAATCTCCTGCTGGTGTTTATGAGGTAAATTCAACCTCTCTAGATCTCCCAGGGATCAGTTGCTAATCTCCTTGATTCCAAGCCCTCTCTTCTTTTGCCATTGCTACTGTTACTCAGACTCCAAGTTTGTTTTTGATGGCTGAGTTTGATACTAATTTCTCCAATCTGGTTCTTTCTCATTCTACTGGTGCATTCCCAGAACATCTGCAGGGCATTTTGAAGGTAATTGTGAAGAAAGAATATGGAGTTGAAGTTAAAAAGCTAGAAAAAGTATGTTGTTTCCCTTTAATTGCCCTGAACAAAATAAAACTCTATAATATAAACTCTCAGCCCCACGTTTCTGAAACACTGTATCACCATGTCACTGTCATCCTGTTATTTACTGATTTACTCCAGCGGGCACCAGTAATGTCTCTATTATATTCAGTCCTGAGATTTTAGCAGCCTCTCCTTACTCGTCTTTCCCAACGACTGGAGGCTCTTTCATGGTCAGGGTAATGAGACCTATCGTTACTGTTTGTGGCACATCGAATACGCCACGGGTAGCTTGCCAGGCTCTGCCATGTGGGCCGGATACTCTTGATAGCTTGCCGGGCTCTCCAAGAGGTATGTATATATCTGTTACTGTATTTTGGACATGAATATGCCACAGAGAGCTTGCCAGGCTCTCCCAAGTGGTCAATAGACTCTTGGTAGCTTGTCAGGTTCTCCAAGAGGGAAAACTAGGCTATTAGATGTTTCGAGGCCACACTGATGGGAATACACACCGCCGGGGGCAGTCTCTGGGTGTGGCTGCTTAGCTACTGGAAAATGAAGGATCTGGGTGGAAGAGGCCCAGTCCCAATCCGAGCACCCTTGGAGATCTTGACCCCGGGTCCTGGGTTCCTCCGCCAGCTCCCCCATGCGTAAGGCTCTGAAACACTAAAGGACAAAATAGCAAGAGGACTAGAAAAGGAAGCCATGGAAGTGGGTACAATTTGCAGTGATTTTTAGCTCTGTCTCTCATAGTGATTCAGGTATAAACAACTTAACTTGGTGTCTGGGATCCACAAACCTGAGGCACAACTCCCAGCTTTAGTATTTTTTCTGTGACCTTGAGAGG
This sequence comes from Sorex araneus, assembly GCF_027595985.1. Taxonomy (NCBI): domain Eukaryota; kingdom Metazoa; phylum Chordata; class Mammalia; order Eulipotyphla; family Soricidae; genus Sorex; species Sorex araneus. The sequence goes on from NC_073313.1 coordinate 108,550,558, forward strand.
GATACTTAATCTTTTACTTTATTTTCTTCATCTTTAATATGTGTGATTTACATGGATGTAAGGTTTAGAAATTATTTGTTTAAAAATTCCCAAAACATCTGTCCACAGTAAAGTTCACAGTAAATGGCAAATAGCGTTGGTCTAGGAAGAGTGCACATAGAAGGAAGTTCTACACTTAAGAACATGAAGGATTTTCCTTGTGTTCATGGATGATTAGACAACTAATTAAAAGTTATTTGCTTATACCAGAGTGATGGCACAGTGAGGAGCACTTGTCCTACTCATGGCTTATTTGGGTTCGATCCTTGGTGCCACATATAGTCCTCTGAGCCTTGCCTGCCAGACGTGATCTTTGAGCAGAGCCAAGCGTAAGTCCTGAGCACACCATGTGAGGGCTGAAAATCAAACTGCAGTTATTTGCTTTATACTTGTGTATATGGCAGGTGCTTTGGAATAAAAACATTTAAACACAACTTCACAATTGTTTCATTATTTCAATAAATATTTAGAGAGATCTCTGAAGATTCCTGGCACTAAATGATCCTTGACTACACCTTTATAGTAGCTGGAACCATGTTAGATTTGAGCTACAAAGACACTTGAGATATATTCCTGAATTCGAGGTTAATCCTATTACAAATGAAGAGGCTAGTGTAAAATGCTGTTAAGTAAAATGTACTTAAATAATACACAAGTGTTAAGAATGGAAGAAAAGCTAAATTATCACAAATTGTCAAACTGTGTCAAACGGAAAGGCATATCAACTGAATTGCTAAGCGTTTAAACCGACACCAGAAAAAATTCCTAACAGAAAGTGTTATTAAAAATTTAAATCACAGGCAAATCACCTATGCAGAGCAGCTGTTTATCAAAGTGTTTCATACTGCCTTGTGGTTCTTCAGAGGTGTTTGAGAGGCATGAGAAAGTAAACACTGGTCCTCAAATCCATTTCAACAGAAGGGTTACAATTTTGTTGGTCCATATGGTTTTAGGACTTTTTGGTTATTAATTAGAGAAAGGACAGAAAAGACAGAAAGTCTTTTAAAACACTTGCATAGAACATCTTCAAAGATTTGGTTTGTTTGGATTAAAATCCTGTTTTTCTTGAATAGAAAAAGAATTTCTAGAAATTTATGAGAAAATTACCAATAACCCCTCAAACAAGCAAATAGAAAGTGGACCAAAATTAAAAATCATGTTTAGACATATAAAAATTTACTAAATATCATTAATAAAATAAATGTACATTAGTAATGTTCTGATATCATTTTATCATTTTTAACACATTGTTTTAAATCTCCAAATTAACCTTTTAAAATAAATGTATTTGCTTCTTGTGGGCATCTGGAATAAACAATATGTCTAGGGAATAGTAAGTAGCAAAACAATGGGTGTTGTATGTTTAAACACCAACTATAATTAACTTTGTAAATCACAGTGTTTCATAAAATAAAATGAAATAAAATTCATAGAGAAAAATGGCAAAACACTAGCTAAAGGTTACAGAAACAGAATGCCAAAGAAATAGACAAATGTGTGGGGGTAAGCAAGAAGAGGAGGTCTGGAAGTAACATGAAGACAAGGGTCAGGTACCTTGAGCCTCTGTTAGGTATAGAGGCAAAATATCTGTTTATATCCAAAACACTAAAACCAACATTGCCATTGGCATGGTGTCCAAACTACAACAATTGAACATTAAAGTATAGCTATAATGAATAAGGCTGGGAGTGGGAAGAAATCCACTGATTTAAGTGATGTAGGGCTGTGGACACAGGGTAATGGAATTAAAGTCGGAGCATTGCCTAAGCCCCATTGTAAATTACTACATAAATCAGTGTAAAACTAAAGATAAAACTATTAAAATAAAACACTCTCTTGTCAAGGTTATGTAGAAATTAAACAACCACTACGGAGGAAAAAAATCAATATGTATTAATTAAAATATTTTTTTTGAACCAGCAACCCTAGTTTAGAGAATTAACATATACTTGCACATATGTAAAACATAATAGTGATTCATATAATGATGTTTGTAATGTCAAAAGATTTGAAATATCAATAGGCACTGGATGAATATGGCACATTAATACACAAAATATTAGGTAGTTGTATAAGCGAATGAATAAGTTTCCTGTACTAAGACAGAAAATGACAGAATTAATTTTTGTAAATGATGGGGCAAACTGATGTGCACTGTATACTTCTTTGTTATGTAAAATATATTTTTCAAATAAATATTTAGAATTTCATAGAGAACGTCTGAAAATATACATACACAAGAAGTACTAAGTTATGAGTATAATACACATTAAGGGGGAAGGTCAGAATGAAATGTGAGATGAGTGACTTTTACATCATACCTTTACATATGTATATATGTAATCATATGAACATAAAAAGATATATGAATTTATATCCTTGAATATTTCTTTCTCATTCAAAAATTAAATGCAAAGAGTTTGTGTTTGAAAGAACAAATTCAGCTTGAAGACCAGTGGCTAAATTGGACAACTATTTCAAATCCTTTCAATCACAGAAAGTCGATCCTAAGAGCTGATTGCAAAGGCCAATTTATTGCTACCTATAGGATTCTGTGTTCTCAGTCTTACTGCAATGAGATACTTCTCTCTTACTGACATTATCCAGCATCTTTAAGTGGGGAAAGAGATTTTTAAACCAAGTTGGTTGAAAGTGTATAAATTTAGCCTCACATTTATGTTTTGCATAAAATTCAGATAAAGCAGACACACAAAAATGTTTATGGGAAATCACTTGTAGCCCTCAAGGAGAATTTGTTTGAAAGAAGAAACTCTGCTTGAAGACCAGAGGCTAGATTGGACAACCACTTTGAATCTCTTCGAACCATAGAAAGTTGAAGTGAAGGGAAGGGAAGATGGGTTCTGCATCTTGATCAGGCTATGTTAGAGCCAACAGCAAGGATGTTCAACACATATTGCACATATCACAAACAGTGGGTGTCTCTTAAATCCCCTTAAGTAAAGAAACTGCTCACTCTCTAAGACCAGGTTGGTTCAAACAAGATCTTTTTTTTGGAACACTTATTGAACACTTATTGAAATGGAAGGCACTCTTCAAGTGGATCTATCAGTTAAGTTATAATGCTTAGGACTTAGATATTTTCTTTTAGTTCTGACAACTATACATTTTTCCTTTCCATATCAGAGACTTATATCCTCAATCTTTTCCTAACTTTCTTCTTCTATAGAAACTTAACTTTTCTGTGACCTATCAAAAAGCCTGAAGGCCATTCAATACCTCTATTGCAAACTACAACACCCAATAAATGAGAGAACAGAAAGGAATGCCCTGTCGCAGAGGCAGGGTGAGGTGGTGGGGGATGGGGTGGGGGTGGTGAGAGGGATACTGAGATCATTCGTGGAGGTGAATGGGCACTGGTGAAGGGACGGGTAAATGATCACTGTATGAGTGAAATGCAAACACTAAAGTTCATAAGTTTGTAACTGTACATCACAGTGATTCTCTAATAAAAATTTTTTAAAAACCCTTAGCATTAAACTCTTTAACTAATTCCCACCAAAGTGATATGGAAGACAAAAAAAACAATTATTCTTCTAGATTATTAAATAGTAGTAAATTGGGTTTTTGTTGATTTATCTATAATGGTACTGCAGGGAACACGGCAATGATTGAGAAACTTAGCAGACTTACTGAGGAAGGCTTACTGAAAACAAAACCTCTCAGATGTGTTTATATAGGAGGAAAGGCCTCATTTCAAGGGTGCTAAATTGTATATACATGAGAATTTATATTCTCATGTATAAGGGAAGAATGTGGGACCACTTCCTCGTCCTTGCAATGCGTGATACAGAATTGTTTGTGTCCTCTCCTGCACTTATATGTTGAAAACCTAATCACCAATGTGATGGTACTTTGAGGTTGGACATTTAGGGGGATCTTGTCATGATTGAGATTTGTTCCCTTATAAAATGAGATAGGAAGATTATTCTCCTTTTCAACATGTGAGTATACAGCACAAAGATAGCTGTCTACAAATTAGGAAGTGGCCTTTCACCAGATAGCAGAACCTTTGATTCTTTGATCCTGAACTTTGCAGGCTTCAAAATTATGAAAAACAAATGTCTATTGTTTAAATTATCAGTCTATGGTATTTTTATTAAAGCAGCCTAAACTAACTAGAGCTGTTCCATTTACTGGCCTACAGAATTTCTCAAAATTGCTATATCCATGTAGTGATTAGAGGGTCTCTTCTTAACCAACACTTCATTAAAAATACTATCATGTCTTACTTCAGTTGACTTTGTATATCTTACTGACTACCTCATTGGGGGTCCACAAGGTGTTTATTTAACAAAAAGTTGAGTTAATTTGGGGGGCAGTGCTTCATCCACATCTGATTATGCACAAGGTTTATTCCAGGCTCTGTGCTCAGGGTCACTCCTCCTGGGATGAACCTGGGTTGACTATGTGCAAGGCAAGTGCCTTAATTACTGTTCTATATCTTCAGCCCAAGAAGCTGAGTCCTGACCAGAGCACTTACCAAACCTCTAATTTTTATTTTTTGTTTGCTAAGTAACAAAGACAAGCAGAGTTGTGGATAAACAGGATCATTAGTTCATTTGTGATTATGGATTGTACTAAAAGGCAATGAAGAAAACTACATATAGTGAACTGGAGTGATAGCACAGCAGGTAGGGTGTTTGCCTTGCACTCAGCCGACCCGAGTTCGATTCCTCCACCCCTCTTGGAGATCCCAGCAAGCTACTGAGAGTATCACATCTGCACAGCAGAGCCCGGCAAGCTACCCGTGGCGTATTCAATATGCCAGAAACAGTAACAAGTCTCAGAATGGAAACATTACTCGTGCCAGCTCGAGCAAATCAATAAACAATGAGATGACAGTGCTATGACAGTGCTACATTACTATAATTGTCCTACGGTATTTTAGTCATCAATTCCAGTCTCTTTCCATTGTGGTTTCCATAGTTAAATGGAACTCTACAGATTGTTGTAACTTTAATATTTATTTCAGATCAGAAATTCTCTTTGGAGCATATTTTTAATTTTTTTTCCAGTTTAGGGTGCTTCTCCGTGTCTCTCCTCAGTGTTAAAGATGTGATTCAGGTGGCAGAGAACGGGTCTTATACATGAGAAACCCTGGGTTCCATCCTTGACATCATGTGCTCCCATCCAAAGAATTAATGTAGATAGCCAAGGTATCATCCAAACATGGCTCAAAGTGTCCCACTCTTCACAAAAAAACATGGACTGCTTCTCCATTACTCCCCTTTAAATTATCTTCTTTACACCTATCTTTTATGGTCCAGGTCTATAACCTCGTCAAGGAAAATTTGCCTCAACTACTTTCACACTGAAATGTTTTTTTGGCTAAGGAATAATGGTTGGGGCTGGAGGATTAGCACAGCGGGTAGGGCATTTGCCTTGCATGCGGATGACTCATGTTCGATTCCTAGCATCCCATATAGTTCCCTGAGCACCGCCAGGGGTTAATTCCTGAGTGCAGAGCCAGGAGTAACCCCTGAGCATCACTGGATATGACCCAAAAAAGAAAAAAGAAGGAATAATGATTGGTAGAAATGATATTCTTGCTATGTTAGTTTTCATAGGTGACAAGTAGGCTCTGTTCCTAGAATTTATTCTCCTCTGATCTCTGCCAGAGGGCCTGATATGGCCCATAGCACTAGTTAACAAAAGGCACTGACATTCCCAGAGGTTTAATATATTCATAATAATGAGAACCAAAGAATGAAACCATCCCATAAACTTGGAGGTAGAACAATAAGCACAGTGAGTATCACTTCATGCCCATTAGAAAAAGACAATAGTAGTATGTGTTGGCAAAGATATCGGAAAATCAGAATCTTCATACATGACTGGTGAGATGTAGAAATATTTGGCAGTCCTCAAAAAGATAAGCATAGTGTCACCATATGAATCAGTAATTTCACTGCTAGGCGTATACCTAAAAGAACTGAAAGTAGGGAATTCACTGTATCACCGTCATCCTGTTGTTCATCGATTTGCTTGAGCAGGCACCAGTAATGTCTCCATTTGTCCCTGTTGTGTTCAGGGTCAGGGGAATAAGGCCCATCATTATTACTGTTTTTGGCATACCAAATATGCTACAGGTAGTTTGCCAGGCTCTGTTGTGTGAGATTCTGCATCTCTCTCTTCCAGGAGCTTTGTTTTATAGTCTCTGGATCTTGGCTGTTGATGAGATTACATGGCGCTGGGGGACAATTTGTAGGTGTGACTGCCAAGCTACTGGAAAACTGGGAATCTGGGTGGAGGAAGCCCAGTTCAGATCTGAGCAGGCTTGTAGTTCTCAACCACGAGTCCTACATAGCTGGGTTCCTCTGCCAGTTCTTTCATGGGTGAGGCTCGTCCGAGCGTGTGGGGAGTGGGGAATTAAACATGAAAATGTTCATGGCAGCACTATTCATAAGTCAAAAGGTGGAAATAAACCAAGTGTTTGTCAATGGATAAGTAGATAAACAAAATGTGATTTATCTATACAAAATATCATTCAGCTATTCACAAGCATGAAAGTTTATAAGTCAGTTACTGTACCTCTCAGTGATTCATTAATAAAAAATTAAAAAATGTTCAGCTATAGTGACTGAATCTTAAATACATTATGCTAAGTTTGAAGAAGTCAGACACAAAAGGCCACTTATTGCATTATTATACAGTTATGAAATGCTCCAAACATTCAAATCCATAGGCAAAAAAAAAGTAGATTAGAGGAAGCCAGGATCTGAGAAGTGGAAGATGAGGACTGACAGCTAGTGTGCATGGGGCTTCTTTTAGGGATGATAAAAATATATAAAATTAAACAACATTTAACGGTGTCAGTATACCACCAATGCTTTCAAACCAACCAAACTGCACACTTTAAAAATAAAAAAAATAGTATGTAAGTTATGTTTCAATGTAATATGACTTTTACTAAAAAATTTAAGCTGTCAAATGTCCTATAATGCAGGCATGAAGGTTAAGTATTATTTTCGAACAAACCTGAACAAAATGGAGTTGCTGTGTATTCTGATGACAAGAAGGCAGGTGAATAAAGAATGAGAAGTAAATGAAAAGAAAATCAATAATCACACAAAAGTCAGGAAATGTCAATCCCAAGTCATAATTTTCTCCATAATCAAACTCTGTCACACTATGGGCTATGTGTCTAGAGAAATGGGGTGCATTGGCAAGATAACAGAGTTAAAGAAGGGGAAGAGCTCAGGAGTTTGTGGGACTTTATTGCTTTAGAATCTTCAAGAAGACTGTGTGGACTTACACCTTCCGCCAGATTAGTAGCTTTCTACTTCCACTCCTAATCCAAGCCCCAGGGGGGGTCCAAGGCCAGGAAATTCTTGCAACAGATTCAGCAGATCACTCTGCAGCTAAATAGACAGACACAACACTCTGTCCCAACCAAGAAGGTGCGGAGTGAGAGAAAACAGTCGTCTGTAGGTCCAGCTGCAGAGAAGAGAGTGAAACAAGGTGCTGAAAGCTCACACCCCATTGTTATCCCAGTTCTTCCCTTCCTCATCCGGAACTCATCTGTAGGTTGTTTTTCATCTCACTTCCGCTAAAGTCTCAGCTGCTGTCAGTCAATAGCTGAGCCTGCCTGAATATGCCATTTTGTCAGGCAGCTGCTGGGACGGCCTGCTTGAGAAGTGGAGGGGGCAAATTTCTGTGAAGTAAAGGGTGTTTGCGAACTGAGCATTAGATTTAGGAAGCAGAGAAGCATGGGTGCTCTTGTCTGGGTTGTGCCACTTATCTGATACATGATTGAGCTGCCACTTCATATTTCTGACACCAATTTTATAAGGAAATTCCTGAATTTTTGAGTATGTGTGTGTTTATATGGTGGACCAGTTTTAACTTCTAATTCACTTTTTGAAAAGGCTTACAGAGAAAAGTCACTCAAAACAGCCAACTGAATGTAATCATCTCCAAGTTACCTTCTGAAGGATAAAAGAAATACATAATTGAGTCTGTTCTGGTGATCTGCTGTTCAGAGCTTACTACATCCCAAAAATGATTTGCCAACTCAGAAGAGGCCAGATAGCTTGTGATTCATTGCCTTTCAGGCACCAATTCTAGTCTGCAATGTCCATCATCTTCCAGTGGATAAGCATCCAAGGATTGATGCTCTCAGGAGAATCATCAGTGTGGACCAGTTAGTATGTCACTCCCTCTGTGATTCTCGCCAACTATACCCTGACTCATGTTAGACGCAACTACTTCCCCCACAACAACCCACTGCTTACTCATATCGTATTAATCAAACACATTCTGAAATCTCAAAGCAACAATCTGTCTGTACTCAATAGTCCAGTAGCAAATATTGGTATATTATTTGCTATGTGACAAATTAGTACAAAGGAGGCAAAACTTGTCTTGAATTCTTTATTTCCTGCTGGCTCTAGCATAAGAACTAAGGGACAAACATGCAAACTATGATAAATGTTTGAATGTTGACAAGAAGGAAGTGGTTGTTCAGAGTTCTACATTTAACCTCAGAGTAGTGGCAAAGGATATATATAACTCTAAAGTGAGTTTGAAATGAATTACAAAATTTTGAGTGTATGAGCATGATACTCTGGGAAGAAGGTCTTTGAGCCAAAATATGTGATGCCACTATTCTTTTGTTTTGTTTTTGTTTTGCTGAATGTGATAATTTATTATAGACATAATTTATATGTTTTATATCTTTTTAAACTTTTTAATTGAATCACTGAGACATACACTTACAAAGCTGTTCATGATTCGACTTCAGTCATACAGTATTCTATCAACCACTCCTCCACCAGTATACATTTCCCATCACTGTAGGATAACATTAGTTTGTCCTTTCTGCCTTGCAACAGGGAGCTTAGGTTTATTGGGTTGCACCCATTCATAGTGCTCCCAAAGCACTCCCATTCTCCTGTGTTCGTCTGTAACCTCTTTCTTTGTGCTCTGCTTCCCCAACCTGTCAATCACCTTCATATCCTAATCAGACTTTGTTAACTTGTAAATGTTGTTTTTCTCTTCTCCTTATGTCCTTTGCATAGTTAATAAGACCAAAGCCCATTTTGTATAGACACTGGAAGACAGTTTATGCTTTGCTTTTGAAACTTGGGAGTTAATTGACTCCGAATAATATTCACTCCTGGGCATCTGTTTTCTCGACTTAAGCCTCAGTTGTCCTTACTTCCTAGCACCCCAAAACCAGGGTCCAAACGATGGACTGGATGGACCCAAGGCAAGCTGTGAGCTATCCTGGCATTGAAACGGGCCAGGCCAAGCGCTATAATCACTGTCACTGTATCACTGTCATCCCATTGTTCGTGGATTTACTCGAGTGGGCACCAGTAACGTCTCTATTACACTCAGACCGGAGATTTTAGCAGCCCCTCCTTACTCATATTTCCCAACGATTGCAGGCTTTTTCAGGTTCAGGGTAATGAGACATATTGTTACTGTTTTTGGCATATCGAATACGCCACAGGTAGCTTGCCAGGCTCTGCCATGTGGGCCAGATACTCTCAGTAGTTTGCCAGGCTCTCTGAGAGGTATGTATATATCTGTTACTGTATTTGGGATATGAATACGCCATGGGGAGCTTGCCAGGATCTGCTGAGTGGGCAATAGACTCTTGGTAGCTTGTGAGGTTCTCCAAGAGGGAGAACTAGCTATATTATAATATTATTATTATATCAAATTGTTGGAGTGTAGCTCTAAATATTTTACCATAACATTGATTGTCCTTCCTCCCTTGCCACAGGGAGCTTAGGTTTAGAGACTCTGGAGACACTCCTATTCCTTTGTTTATCTGTAAACTCTTCTCTGCACCCTCCTTCCCAACCAGTTAATCACATTTTCTCTAATAAGATTCTGTTATCTTGTAAGATCAGGTCCTTCTAAGGACTCTGAATTTGTATTGTAAGTTATGTCTTTTGCATAGTTTACCTTAAAGCAATGTCCTTTCTGTATGGACACAGGAAGACAGTTAATATTGTGCTTATAACTTGGGAGTTGATTGACTCCAATAATATTTACTCCTGAGCATATGTTTTCTCAACTCAGTTGCCCTTAGTTCCTAACACCCCAAAAACAGGGTTCCGACGAGGGACAGGACGGATCCGGGGCAAGCGGTGAGTTATGTGCTACCCTGGCATCGAAATGGGCCAGGACAAAGCGCCACAATACTCAACTATAAGTTGAGGGCATGATCATGGACAATGCTGTCATGATCCAAAAGTAACGACGAGATAAGGATCCTGCTGGGGTTAGGAAGACCACTCTCCACATGCTTGGACAAGCCTCATACATGAAGGAATTGGCAGAGGCACCCAGGTATGCGAGACCCGGGGCTGAGATCTCCAGGCCTACTCGGATTGGGACTGGGCCTCCTCTACCCAGATCCCCCATTTCCAGTAGCTTGGCAGTCACACCCACAAAGTGCCCCCGGCATCATGTAATGCCATCAACGGTCAAGATCCAGAGGCCTCTTATAGAATATATTAGTCCACTGAGGAACCTAAAGTAGCACACATGTGTTTGGTTTTAACATACTTGCTTGTATTCTCTTATATACATTCTTTGTCCCTCTCAAAGAGCATGGCAAGCTACTGAGAGTATCCCGCCTGTACGGCAGAGCCTGGCAGTCTCCCCATGGCATATTTGATATGCCAAAAATAGTAACAAGAACAGGTCTCATTCCCCTGACCTGGAAAGAGCCTCCAATAAGGCACCGTTGGGAAGGGTGTGTAAGGAGAGGTTGTTAAAATCTCAGGGCTGGGACGAATGGAAACGTTACTGGTGCCCACTCAAGCAAATTGATGAACAATGGGATGACAGTGACACAGTGATACAGTGAAGTATTCCACTGTGTATATGCATCACATTTTAAAAATATTCATTGATCTGTTGTTGGGCACTTGCATTATTTCCAGATCTTGGCTATAGTATATAGCACTACAATGAACATAGGTGTGTGTATGTGTTTCTATATTAGTGTTTGTTTTATTCTTTAGATAGATATCTAGGTGAAGAATTGCTGGTTATTTACTATTGTTTGTTTTGGTGTCTCACCCAGTGATAGTCAGGGCTTACTCCTGGCTCTTCACTAAAGTATTAATTCTGGCTGGTCTCAGGGAATCATATGCCATACCAGGGATAAAACTTGGGTCAGCCACATAAAAGACAAGCACCCTGCTCACTGCACTATTGCCCCAGCACCAATGTTTTTGATAAATTTCCATACTATATTTTCCCTGGAGGCTGAATCACTCTATATCCACACTGAGGGAAGGTTAATTTTCTCCACATCCTCATTAGCACTTATTTTATCTTTTTTTCATATATCATTCTTTTAGGTGACAAATTTATTTCAATTTCCTTGACCATAGTTATAAGTATTTTTTCACACAGCTGCCCAACAAATATAGGAAAAAATGCATCATTTTAATGCCATCAAGTGTCCTGTGATTTTGTCTCAGCAATACCAGATCTGTATAAGTAACTCTCTCCATTTAGGACTCTGGAGTTATGTGTGCTCATTTTTCATTTTTGTGTGCTGAATGCACTGCTGGAGAAAGCTTCCTGTAATTCAATATTCAGAGGCAATTTTTGTGTACAATACTGTTCACAGGTCAGCCTCAACATTACTAAACAGCATTATCATCAATTTCATTAGTCATATCAAGGACCAATGCAGATTCATCATATACTATATTTTAGATTTTTCATCTATATCTTTGAGAGGAATTTAGAAATTACTTCTCTTGATGTATGTAAATAGGTCCAGAAATATCAAAGGACACAGTTTTCTTTGTAACAAAGCAATTATTTAAATTTAGATATTTTCATTTTATCCAGAGCCACAAAACACAAGGGCTAGATAAATCTACTAAAATCTAGTTTAATAATCCAGAAAGAAGATAAACATAAGTCCCTCTTTTCCAAAGACAAATTCTTAAAATTCAAGTCTTAATATGAACTTTGGTTATCTTGAGAGTCTATATATTTTCCATTCACAGGTTAAGATCTCTCCATTCTCAATCACCCAGTCTTTAGTTAAGATCTAACACATCTTTCACATCTTTTCTAGATGCTTATCATATCCATGGCATATTTTCTTCCTTCTTTCTCCCCTTTTTCCATTCCTTCCTTTCTGCCTTCCTGACTTCCTGCATACCTGCCTGCCTGTCTTCCTGCATTCCCTTCATTTCCTCTAAAACCCAGAGAAAAATACACCCTGTGAAATACTGAATAGTGCTAAAGCTTGAAGCGTAGGGTTCAGGACTTGAAACAATAACTCAGTGACATCAGGCACCTGGGATACAAGTAATTCAAGCCCAAGGGTTTGGAATTTTCCTGGATATGATGAGAATCCAGTGAAGTATTTCAAGTTGGGAATTTATTTGATGAAATTTAGATTTCTAAAAGACTGTTACAGGATGAATGGACACCATAAGTTTGAAGGTAGGAACTGTCAGGAGTCTAGTGGAAAGAGTCTATTGCTATCACATTACATACTAATGGAAGAAAAGAGGTATTTAGTATCTGAGGACTAACTCAGAAAACATATTCTTAAACACATTTTGTTGTATTTGGAAAAGTGTTAGAACAGGTTTCATAAAGTAAGCCAAGGGACTGAAGCTGTAGGGAAGGCCGTGGCAGATAAGGGCTTCAGGCTGCTTTCTGGAGCAGGCAAAACACTATTTGGAAAGGCATTCCACCTCTTCCTGATGACTAAAGAAGGCATTTTATCTTCCAAGGCATGAAACTCTTAGAGAAAATAGAAATTATCATCTAAATCTTTTTAAATAAGGGATTTTGCTTGCCCCTACCCTCTTGCCACAGTCAGCCACCAAATGGACTAACTGCTTTGTGCCCAGGACCCTGGCACCTTCCTATGTGCCCATGTCCACTCTTGGATCAGGAAGTCTCATAGTTTGACATCAGCTCTAATTCTCAAAATCTAAAACTGTGCCTGGCTGGTGTGTATGTGTGAAAGAATTACTGAAAACATCCTTCATATTAAAGCAGGTGGGACACAATAGTCCTAATTCATGAACAGAATACAATCATAAATATCTATTAACTAAATGGAATAACTAGCTAAAATTCCCCTTGGCAGATTCAAATAGCACTACATAATAACGAAAAAAATCTGAACAACAGAGGCATTTTAAGTAGCTTTTTGGAACAAACAACTGAAAAGATCAGTTCTTAAATAACTAGGAATTTAAACCTCCACCATTAATACACATAAAATTCAAATAAAAAGGTCAGATCAATAGTACAGAAGGGAAGACAATTGCCTTGTAGGTGACAAACCTGGGTTAGATTCCTGGAACCCCATGTGGTACCAGTCAGCCCTGCACAGAGGAGTCAACGTGAGCACCTCCAGGTGTGACCGAACTATCCTACCCCTCAAAAAAAGGACCCTTGAAGAACAATGGGAAAACAATAGATCTCAACTGCTGTGTCAGACAGACAGTAACTCAGAAAAAACCTTAAGCCCATCGAGATTATGAAGCCTGACCAATTAGGACCCAAAATCAACACTCACTGCATTCACAATAAAAATTAAGCAAGCACTGTCCAATGAAATTAAGTAGTCACTGGATGGGAAATTTAGTGATGGGAAATCACTAACTCAAAGAAAACCTGATTCAGAGGATAATAGATTCTATACAAATTGAATTAAAGTAACTAAAGAACACAATAGCAAGACATAGTAGCAGAGTTGCACATATAGAGAACCATATTGATGAACTTAAGAACAAAATACAAGTCAGTATTATAAGGAAGTGGCAAGAAAAATGAGGAGCAAGAGAATGTAGAAGAAATTAAGGTAGTTAATGTATATAAAACTAAGAGGAATAATCTCTAAATTATAAGAATAACAGAAGAAGAGGGAAAAGGGGAAGGAGAACAAGTGGTTGGAGAGATAATAGCTGAGAAATTCTCCACTCTCTGGAGAGAGGTTTCTGTACAGATTCAAGAAGACCAAAGAATACTAAGCAAAATAATCCCAAACAGAAGAACATCAAGAAACATAGTAATGAAATGGCAAAATCTAAAGAGAGATAGAGATTTCTTAAAGCCTCAAGAGAGAAGAAAAACCTTAAATCGAAGGGAAATAGTATAAGAATTATAACATATATCTCATATGAAACAGTACAGGTGAAAAAAGAGTGGAGTGACAGATACTACTTACTGAATAAAAACAAACTTTCAGTCCAGAGTACACTACACTGCAAAGTTCTAATTTAGTTGGGAAAGGACAACAAACATTCTCAGACAACCAAGAGCTGTAATTTGCTATAACTAAAACTAAAAGACATAAACACATGCATAAACATACATATAAATATCACTTGTATGACTTGTCATCCCATTGATCTTCGATTTCCTCGAGTGGGCTCCAGTAACATATCCATTCATTCCTGTCGCGTGTTAGTGTAGCCCAGTGGTATCTCTCGCTCCAGGAACATGAAGAGCCTCAAACCATTCATTCATGGTTTTGACGAATAAGTCTGACCATCTCATAGGTGGGCAGCCATGCGGTCTTTTGACATCCATGGAATTCAGTAGGTAACAACTTTAGTCCAGCGGTCATCTCTAAATCACATTATGTCTGATTATCGATGCCTTGGCAAATGAGACAGCGTCCCTGATTCTTCATCATTGATGGAGGTCAGAACTCCAGATTCCTTCTCTCACTTGAGTGAAATGTGATATTCCAAGCATAGCTCTTTTGATACCTTTGGGATACCCGAATAGTGTTCTTGTCCTGTTTTAATAGGGCCCAGGTGTCTGAGGTGTATATTAGTGCAGGAAAAATAGTTGGAGTCGAAAAGATGTGCCTGAGCTGGGGGTTCTTTGTCCTCTTAACCATTTCTTCAATGCTTCTGAAGTCATTCCATGCTGCTCTCTTCCTCCTGTGCAGTTTTGGTGCCAACTCATTCCTCATGTTGAGTACTCGAACCAGATACACATAGCTGCTGCATTTGGAGATGATCGTTCCATTGAGTGTAAATGGAACATCAGGGACTAGTTCATTTTTCATGAACATTGTCTTGGTGAGATTCAGCTGCAGTCCGACCTTTCCACCCTCATGGTCAAAGTTGGCCAGCATTTGTGCCACTTGGCTAATGTTTGGTGTTAATAGAACAATGTGCAGATGGTGTAGTTGCAGACCATCTGTCTTCACTCCCATTCCTTCCCATTCCAAACATCGCATGACATCAAGGGTGGCACTGAAGAGTTTTGGTGAAATGGTATCACCCTGAGGAACCATGATCACTTCCTTATAGAATGGTAAGATCGTGGTGGTGAATCCATATCTTGATGTACTGAGTTCGAACGCCCTGTTAGGCTAGGGTTTCGATGACTGCTTCAGTCTCAACAGAATCAAAGGCCTTCTTTAAATCAATGAATGTTGACAGAAAAGCATCTTGAACTCTCACGAAACTTCAATGAAACTTCAATGTCAAGCTGTGGATATGGTAGATCATGCTGAATCCTTTTCGGAACCTGGCTTGCTCACATGGCTGTCCTTCATATATTATTCTGCCTATACTATTCAGGATGGCTGGAGTTAACAACTTGTAGACAACGGACAACAGGCAGGTTGGACGATACTTGCCAATGTCGTGGATGTATACCTTCTTGTACAACCCAACTGTCCTGCTGGTTTTCCACTGGGACGGAATCTTGCAACTGGACAGGTAGCATGTGAAGAGCTGAACCAGTGTATTGTTGAGTACTGGAGGCAGATTATTCGGGTGTTCGTGTCTAATCTTGTCTGCACTGGGTGCTGTAAGTGTCTTTACCAACAAAATGGCATGTCGGATTTCGGAAAGGAGGACGTTGGAAATGACATATCCATCCTGTGGAATTTTGTATGTGAGCAGGTGATATGGCTGTCGCAGAGATCTGAGTAGAAGTCATGAATAATCCTCTCCATTGCCCTTCTGGAAGATGTGATAGATCTATCAGGATGTTGGAGGGCAGTCATCTTGGTCTTGGAGTTGGCAAAGGACAGGCAAGTTCTGGGAACACTTTTCACGATTTCTCCCACATCGGCCAACACTGCTGCTCTTCTCTCTTTGAGGTCTTCCTTTATTGCCTCTCTGCACAGCTTTTCGAGCCTGGACATTAGTAGTGATTGCCTGAGGCTCATGTCAAACTATGTTGGCAAATGAGCTCAAGAGTTTCTGAAGACAAGCATCTGTTTGTGGCTTTTCCACTCTTGGCATTCCACGCGCAGTCATGGAGGTGCTGAACAGTCGATCATTTTCCTCGTTGATGTTGTCAATGGCAACATCTTCCCATGTTGCCGCAATAGTGTCAAAGAGCTCCCAATTGGTGGTCATTCTGGGAATTTTCTTCTTAAACTTAAACTTTGCAGTTCTTTCTCCCCACTCTGTGAAGTAGAATTTTGCATGAAAGAGATGGTGGTATGATCCCATTTGGAATTTTGGGACAACAGCGACATCGGTCAGGCAAAACCATCAATTGAATATGATGTGGTCAATTTCATTGTGGAACTGTCCACCGGGAGACTCCCATGTCCAAAGTTTAGATTCAGCCTTCTGGAACTGTGAGTTACCATGTATGGTCTTGGTCGACATGACGAACTCAGACAGTCTCTCACCCTGTTCATTTCATTCTATGTCATAGGTCCCAATGTGGAATTCTTCAGGCGACCTTCTTGGTCCTATCTTGGTATTAAAATCACTAACAATGATCTTGTAGAAGGTGTTGTCTTCTTTATAGAACTTCTACAGCTCTATGTAGAACTTCTCAATTTCTTCTTCATCGCAGTTGGATGTTGGTGCGTAGATGAAGAAGATAGAAACTGGCGGCAGTGAGCCACATCTATTCAAGCATAATCGTCCAATACGGGTTGTTAGGCATTTTAATGAAATCAATGCTCATGGCCAAGTTCTTGTTGACAAGGACACCAATGCCACCAACACCTCTGTTGTCGCATGATCCGAGTTACAGTTCTTCTCCAGTGTCAAAAATGGCGTGATGTGATCGATGCCTTCTTGTTTCAGTCAGACCAATGATGTCGTACTTAATCTTCTGAGCTTGCATCACCAGATCCTCGATGGATGCTTCTGATGCCAGTGTACATGCCTTGAAATTATAGGCAGTCATTTTAGTCTTTCTTCATTTTGGCAGTCTAGGTCATCCCTGAGATTTTATCGGTCTCTCCTTGCCCATCCTTCTTAACGCTGCCATATTGGGAGCTATTTCAGTGTCAGGCAAATGAGACCCATTGTTGTTACTGTTTTTGGCATATTGAATATGCCACGGGTAGCTTGCCAGGCTCTGCCGTACATGCGGGGTACTCTCGGTAGATTGTGGGGCTCTCCGAGAGGGATGGAGGCTTTTAGGGCAGCCTCTAATTGCCCTTACAGTTGTTCCCATAATTCATACCATATTTTAACCCCATCAAATATGGTGCAAAAATAATGGAAAATGGGTATTAAATGTCTCATGATGTGCAGTTCAGCCCGAGCATCTGGAAAGCGGCCTGGAGCATAGCAGTGCCTGGGTAATGGAGGTAGTGGACGTCGGCCAATGAGGTAATACATATACATATATGTATATATATATATATATATATAATTTTAGAAACAAGAAGCATTAGTGGTACCTCAAAAGTAACTTCAAATTAAGAATTTCAGACCCCAATCCAGGACCACTGAATCAACACCTGTATTTCTACAAGATTCCCCGTTTGAGTCAGCACTTTAAGATATCTGGTTCTAGAACTTACCTAATTCAGAACCTTCAATAATGCCCTAGAAATAAGAAAACTTACTTAAGGTTAATGATTATTTAGAAGCCTTTTTAGCTTTGGCTCAGGACATACTCATGTAATGTTCATTTTATATTTCTTTAGTACTTCTCCCGCTGGAGTATAAATGCAGTTGATCCTAGAACTGTGCTTTTTGCTGCTCAAAAACTTTGTCTCTGACTCCCATCTATACAGCAAATGGAAATATACATTTAATTTATTATTAGGATCCTGAGCAAGTGACAGTATCTACAAAATTACAAATTCTTTAGCAGTGATTCTCAACCAAAGGCAATCTATACCCTACCCCCGACTTCCAGGGGACATTTGGCAGGCAGTGTATGACCATTATCTATGCTTCTTACAAAGTAGGGAGAGTGCTACTGAAATCTACTGTATGTAGGTCAAGGACACAAAAATACATCCTTCGTGCACAGATAAGTTCGCATAACAAAGAATTATTCGACTCCAAGTCACTGAAGAAATTTTAGACCAGAGAAAATAAACTATCTCATTATCAACTACTCAAAACACATCTAGGGAAAATAGGACCCTCTTAAAAGCTTTCTTCATTTTAACAAGCAGCTAGAATTGGAAATGAAGGTTCTAACTGCCATTGTATATTTCTTTTTTAAAAAAATTTATTAGTGAATCACCGTGAGGTACAGTTACAAACTTAGGAACTTTCATGTTTGCATTTCGTTTACATCCATTCACCAGTGCCCATTCTCATGCCATTGGATATCTTATGTACACCTTTGACTTGTGAGTTGAGCCTTTCTTTGAACAAAAGTCCTCCAAGAGTGAGGTCAACTTACTCACAAAATAAAGAGAAAATGTTTTTCACAATGCAAATACTCAGATACCATGAAACAAAGTAAGAAGAAATCACATTCTACTTTTCCTTTGTGCAATAATGAATTGTCATGAAGTACATAAAATTTAAATAGGAAAAGTACTCCAAGAAGTTGCTACAAAAATACTAACAAATATTAGAGGACTATGAGTATCCTGATTGTAGGACAAAAAAAGGAAAGTATATTTATATAGTTATATAATTCCCCTACTAATGACTCCTTACGTTTCTTAGACTTATTTAGAAATAGTTTAGGATTCAGAATGTGTTGCTACTGATTGTTTCTCTTAATTTCATTTATTTCTCTTTCCTACACTTTTCAACCTCCAGTTTGTGAGCTGGTGCTGGTCTGCAGGTATAAAACAGTTGAAAACCACTGCCCTAAGATATACACCTGAAGTCTCTGTACCAGCAATATTTTAACTTCCTTTATTTTTGCATCCAGAAATCATGGGAAGTACAAAGCAAAATATGAGACTTGGGGTACTTGCATATATCTTTATAACGCAAATGGTTATGTGAAGACAGATATTGTTTCTCCTATAAAACTCTATGAACACCACATATTTAATATTAATTAGATACTGATGAATTCTTGAGTCTAATGCTCAATCATTTGAGCACTTTCTACCTCCAAAATCACCCTTGCTTAAAACCTATACAATGCTGGGGCTCGAGAGATAATATAGCGGGGAAGGCATTTGCCTTGCATGTGGCAGACCCAGGTTCGATTCTCAGAATCCCATATGGTCCCCTAAGCAATGCTAGGAGTAATTCCTGAGTTTAGAGCCATGAATAACCCATATGCATTGCCGGGTGTGACCCAAAAAAGCAAATATATATATACATATATATGTGTGTGTGTATATATATACATATATATTTATATATACACATATATATACAATGCTATGTGATCACTAAGTCATTTTGTTCCACCACCATCTATTTTATTCAGCTACACTCCAATTCATAGCCTTATATACAGTTAAGTGGAACTAAATGAATGAGTTCTAGTTGAAAATGTAGTAAGAAATTATATATATATGTATATATATGTATATATACACCTACCTCATTTTGTTGTAGTTTGCATTTTGTGCCTCATAGGTATTGCTTTTTCAAAAAAATAAATTGAAAGTTTATGACATCCAAAAAAGGAGTAAGTGTAAATGCACAATTTTCCCCATAGCATGTGTTCAGTTCACAACTGGATGATACATTTAATTAGACATAGTGCTATTGCATACTTAGTATATTATACTCTCATGTAAAGATCACTTCTATATGTATTGGGAAACTAAAGATATTCAAGGTAATTTGCTGTAATACTTGGTTTAATCTAGTCATCTGGAACCAACCCTGCTTTATCTCCACAGCCTAACCTGCAAAATGTCCTGCAAACTCTCTTTTGTTCCTGAAAGACTTCATGCATAGGCGTTAGTGGACCATTCTGAGGCCACTAAAGTGAAAGTGTTTTGGGCCCCCAAATGATTGCATGGAGCAGAGTCCTCCCTCATCACAGCCACCCTCTCATTGTTAACCACTGAGACTTTGAGTTTGCTAGAGGAAATTGATTATCATGACATATAATTTGATCATTGCAAATGCATTTATTCTTTAAAATAATAGGTTAAACATTTCATTTTAGCTCATAATATTGCACAACTATCACCTATATTTTCTACCTCCCACTTGCATTTTGTATTCTATCTTCCTCTTACATCTACCTCTCTCTTATATCTCCCTCTTACAACTTGACACTGATCTCCATAGCATTAAGGGCAGAAATTACCTAGAGTCAACATGCTTATAACTTTCTGTTTCAAACTCCCATTAAATGCGAACCAAAGTGAAATCAAATCCAGAAGCATGGGCGGTCCAATTGTTCTCAGGCCTGCTGCCCAAAGGCAATCAATCTTTGGATTCAGTGGCATGTAAGACCTGGCTCAGAGACCTGACTTTATGTTCATGGCTGGTCTACATAGAATTTAAAGGAATTATTACCATCTCAGTGCTATAGCTCCTAAACTACCCTTCCAGTGTGCCATTGTAAATGCCTAGTAGGGATGACAAAAGTTAGTCAGAGTTGACCCAAGGAGATAATTAAATTATAGGACCTAGGCAAGGAACCTGCAGAAGAAACCAGAAAAGGAGTTGATGGAGTGTGTAGCAGTCATTAGACTATTAATCAACATCCAGTTTTCCTTCTTCCCAGAGCACAGTAGCATTTCACATTTTTCCCCTAGAAGTAAAAACATGGTGGTCTGTGGCTTGCTCTGCTTATGATATATAGGAAGAAGAAGTAATCTGTGTTACTTCTTGGTAAAACTCTTTAAAACTTAGGGCTTTTAGAACATTTGCTGTGCCCCACTCCTATGTCACTTGGAACGAAACTCCTGATTGTGAGATTCTATAAATTGGGGTGCCTAGAAGAAAATTACATATGCCAAACTGTATTATGTGATAATCTATGTTGTTTTAAGACACTGAGATTTGTAGGTTGTGGCTGTATCATCATTTACCCTATTGTGTTTGTTAATAGGGTACTTTTATATAATGAACAGAGTTTCCTGGTAAAATAAAAATATTCCCACAATTTCTTAATCTTTTCCTCAAAAAAATCAAGGGTAAGAGTTATCCATTTCATTAAGTGACAGTCATAACTCTTAGGCAAACTAGCAGCTGAGATCAAGTGTCAGCTACTAAATTGACTTAGCCACAATGGTTAAGGCAAGGGTCATGGGCAAAATATGATCTGTAATAAGTTTTTGTAAATGAAGTTTCATTGGAACATGCAGTCATGCTCATTCATTTAGACATTGCCTATTACTGCTGTGCCACTAAAACAGAAGAGCTATTGCAAAAGAGACTGTACAGCCTGTAAAGCCAAAAATCCTAAAAGCCTAAAATATTTACTGTCTGGCCCTTTATAGAAAAAATTCCTGACCCCTGGCCTAGAATAAACCAGATGAAAACAGATCCATTAAGTGTCTGGAAAAGAAATCCAACCTACATTGCCACTCAGACTAAAGAATACATAGCCCTAGTAGCTGTGCAGTGAGAAATATGCACAAATTAAGATTTGGTACTGCAGGATATTAATTAGTGATTCTGGCATTTTATACGTGGAAGAGCATAGGGAGAACTAATACAAATGGCTTCCAATAAGCATGTCTTTAAATCTCTGTTATTTACCGCTCGATTTCACCCTAGGATCAGGATGGGGACAGGATAGAAACAATGGATATACACAGTATATGTCAAGATTAGTGAACCTGACAGTCTTCAGAATGACTCAGTGGAAAGTTGCTTAAGTGCCTGCTTAAAATGATTCACTGCCTGGAGATTCCATGGCAAGTGATATTCTTAGTCTAAACTGGGCGGTACTGTTTGTACACCTCCCTGAACTCAGCACAGGGCAAACAAGAGGGCCCTAAGTGAGGAAACAGGCTCTGGGAGGGCCTGAGGAGGGTCTCGGCCTGCTGGATGCAGCCTATGTTGTGGCCACTGGCTGCCCTCCTGGAATAGGGGGGTATATGGTGTGACTGGAATGCTAGGAATTCTGAGCTGGCGCAACAGGCACTCTAGTTGGCTTGGTGTCCTACATGCTCCAAAGACTTTCTCCAGTGTCTCTGGCATCCAATGACTATACTTGGGCTTAAGATTTTTGAGGCTGGGCGGATCTCTGGAAGCCTTCTATCTCAGAACCAGATCACTCTATCATTAGGTGGTACCAGCAAACGAGCTGGCCATTTCACTGCAGATGGGATGCAGACCATTTGCTCTCTTGCCTGGTTCTGGCCCTTGGTAGAACTGCCTAGAGGTGCCAGCTGCTTGGCTGAAACTAAGCCTTTGGTGGTGTTAAGAGCTTTTGCTTCAGTTCAGCTATTGCTGCATCACTGTTGTTTGGCTTTGAGTGAGGGGCAAAGGCCAGGATGGGAAATAGAAGAGAGAGGATATAGAAAGATATTTTACTTGGAACTGTGAGTTCAACGGTCTGCCTTTTTAGCAGTAGACTCTGAAGTTAGTTTGGAGTGTGTCTTTTCCTCAGTTTCTAAGATGACCTCCTACTTAGGCTCTCTTTAGTTCTCAATTATTGTGTCTCCCTAGAGAAAAAGTAGAGAAGTGAGAGTCATGACTGATGTTCCTTTTTCCTATTAGGCTTAGAGACTTCAGAATTCAGATAAGGACTTTAGTCAAAAGGGCTAATACATCTTCATTGGCTGCTACAGATCTTCTCAAGTTTCTCTAATTTATACCCAAACAACCACATAGATCATGGGCATATCCACATAGTAGAGGCCCAATGTCTCTTCACTGAGACAAGCATGAGGATTCATGGACTTCAACACACAGAATGAGACAGAAACAAATTTTCATGGATGTTCTAACATGAAAGATCATAGTCAACAGGACGGCCTTACAGAATTAATTCCACAAACATTTGTCCAGAATCTGTGCCGTGTCTTGGTACATGAAGAAATACAGACCTGGGCTCCAAATTATTTCCAAATATCAGGGGATTATTGTCATTTATAAGCAGTGAAGAAAGTGCATTGCAGAGATGATTTACTTTTTGGAAACTTCTGCAAGGAAGATGTGGAAGAAGCATATTCCGGGAGACAAGAAGACCTGGATTTCTCTGTGATGATGATCTCTGTGACTTCAGGTAAGTTATGGAAGTTTTCTCCATCACACCATTACCCGAATATGAGGGGACAAAACTGAGCAAAGATTTCTCTTCAACATAGAATGTCTGTAGTTGCAGAATATATTGCAAAACATTATTCTTATCCTCAAGAATTTTATGATCTAGTTTCAAGACACTGAACAGATAAAAAGATAGAAAGTACAAAGTAAAGCTAAACACAGCAGAAAAGTATCCAATAAAATAGCACAGAACTGTGTTGTCTATTCAATCAGTAGACATATGTATATATATATAAATTAGCTGATATTTAAAATGCAGTACATAAATTTAAAATGCAACTAATTATTCATACCAGTCACATTCCAAATGCCCATCATATGTGCAGGCAGGTGGTTGCTATACAAGACAATGCATATATAGAAAATGTCACTACAAAACTTTTATTGAAAGCATTCATATAGACAAGATGTATCTGAAGAACACAGTCTTCCATTGTATGCCTCCTACATCTGGTTTCTTCAAGGCTTGTTCAGCTGTGACCAATACAAACCTATCCAGATGATGAGACTCTATTCAGGCTACCTTATTGCCTTGCTCAGAACTCTTCCTCCACTGACCGTGATTTTTTAATCTTTCCCCAAAGCCTTTAGGAAATTCAGAGAATCTCAGGAAAAATTCGTTTTTAACCAGACCAAAGAATAATCTAGATAATCCAGGGACTACTGCATCTTTTAGAGACCAACCCAGGATTTTTGCCAAAGAGGTATGCTATGCAAAGCTCCAGCAAGATCAGTCTGATTGATCAGTGAAAAACAGCATTGTTTTTATTAGTTGGATAAAGGCAAGTATGAGCATACTTAAGGAGAGAGTCCTTACACACTCCCTCCACAGCACTATTAATAACATGGAAAAAATCCAATTTATTCCAAAGAACGATTTGAAATCAAAACAAGGCAAATAAAAGGAAACAAAACAAAAGAACAGCAAGAGAGGCAAAAGGGGTCTCCAGGGATTCTTGAGCTCGTGGGATGGGTGTGGGTGTAAATATGTATGTGAGACTGAGTGCAGAGGAGTATAGTTGAGTCACGTGTGTATGAGAGGGGAAGTGCAGGAAGTGGGTGGAGGGTTTTGGGATTCAGAATAGACTCAGAAGAGGACTGTTTCTTTTAGTTTGGAGAAAGAAGTTTAACTTTTGTCAGCCTTGAGCTCAATTCCTCCAAAGAAAGGTCAGTGCTACATAGAGTGTTAATGACTATCTGTGTTAACAGAGATAGCATTAATGACTGCTGCTTTAACAATATAAACTCAGGGCTCCAGGAGAAAATAAACAGTCTTACTGCAAAGGGTGAATTTTTTAACTCAAATAAATAGCTGAAAGCACACTCACACTGAACTTGTGCCCAATTCAATGTCAATCAACAAGTTTCCATTGAATGCTGTACAAGCCAACCCTCTTCCAAAAAGAACACAGAAAACATTGGAAGTTCAGTTTGGGGGCAGCTGGATGATCTTATGTATCCTGTCTTTTCCCAGTCCACCCCCCAACTCTTTGCTTCTTCCTTCTCCAGCTGAGACTTTTGTTCTTTAATCCAACCCTTTTTAAATTAATTTCTTTCTGATGCATCTCTCTGGCTCTCTTCCTAAGTGCTGTGGTTCTTGTATTTTATGTTTGCACATACAAGGACAGACCTGGTGACTTAGGACTCTGAGCATGTCTACACTGTCTGTAAAGCAGCAGTCTTCCACTTTCCAAATGTTGGGTGGTGACAGAGAAAGTAAACTTAAATGTACACTAAATAATGTCACAGCTGCACTTGAGAAAATTTACATTTTGATAAGTCATGTGCTGAAAAAAGTATTCTGCACAATGTTAGGATGTATCTTAGGCACATACTTGAAATCAACCAGGCACAATTACTAAGACTTAGCATAAAACCCACATCTCCATCCTGGCCAGACTAATCTCTGGCCTTGCATTCAAAAACGATAAGAGGCTGCATAATATAGAGAGCATACAATGGGCCAGCCTCCATGCTAAGCTACTTCTATGTCTTTATTCATTTAATCATTAAAGTTCTTTGGGGTAGAAATACAGTCACACCCTCTCAGGCATGCACATGTTGTATGCTCACACTCATGCTGAACATGTGTCAATTAAACTAAGCTCCTCTGTGCTGTAGCATTAATGCGTGGTTCTTTAATGTTACCTCTCAAAGTTTCTTTTAATTTGATACCTAGAATTATATAATTTGTGAACTAATTAGTTAATAATTGACCTTTCTGCTGATGAATAATCCCCCTTCCAGGAGAAGTAAACCATTGTTGAGTAAACAATCAAGAGTTAGTATATGAGAATTTTTTTAAAAAGTATTGAATCACTGTGAGATACACAGTTACAAAGTTCTTCATGATTGGTTTTCAGTCATTAAATGTTCCAACACCCATCTTTCCGCCAGTGTACATTTCCCACAATCAATGTCCCCAGTTTGCCTCCCACTTCCCTCCATCACCCCATAACCCTCCCCTGCCCCAGCCTGCCTCTATACAGGTAATTTTTTCTCTCTCTCTTTCTCTCTCTCTTCCTCTCTGTCTCTATCACTGTGTCTGTCTATCTATGTCTCTATTTCTCTCTGTCTCTGTCTTTCTCTCTCTCCATCCCGCTATATCCTGGGCACTATGGTTTTTGCAATACAGGTACTGAAAGGTCCAACACTTACCTACTTCCAACACTCAGTTCTTGTCCAGAGTGATCATTTCCAACTATTGATGTCATGTGGTTCTTTCCCTATATTTACTGCCCTTCTCCCACACCTCCACTTATGGCAAGATTGGATCAGTCCTCCTAGCCCTTGTTCCTACTTTCCGTGCATATTAATGTCATATTACAATGATTTATATTCCACAGATAAGTGCAATCATTGTGTCTGTCTCTCCTTTTTTTGACACATTTCGCTCAGCGTGATACTCTCCATGTCCATCCATTTATAAGTAAATTATAAGTAAATTTCACGACTTTGTTTCTCCTGGTGGCGAGGTAGTATTCCATTGTGTGGATGTGCCATAGTTCCTTAATTCTGTCATCTGTTCTCGGTCACATGGGTTGTTTCCAAATTCTAGCTGTTGTGAATAGTACTACAAAGAAAATACAAGTGCAGATGGTGTTTCTGCTGTGCATTTTTGGGCTCCCAGGATACATTCCTGGTAGTGGTATTACTGGGTCATATAGAAACTCAATTTCTAGTTTTTTTGAGGAATGTTTATATTGTTTTCCAAAAAGGCGGGGCCAATTTGAATTCCCATCAACAATGATTAGTGTTCCTTACTCTCTAGTTTGTGCCAGCACTGGTTGTTCTTGTTCTTTTTGATGTGTGCCAGTCTCTGTGGAGTAAGATGGTAAGATTTTTGTTTAGATTTGCATCTCTATGGTGATTTGTGATGTAGAAAATTTTTCATGTGTCTTTTGGACATT
Organism: Sorex araneus; assembly: GCF_027595985.1. Classification (NCBI taxonomy): domain Eukaryota; kingdom Metazoa; phylum Chordata; class Mammalia; order Eulipotyphla; family Soricidae; genus Sorex; species Sorex araneus. The sequence goes on from NC_073313.1 coordinate 108,577,373, forward strand.
TGAATTTCTTCTTTCAGGAAGTTTCTGTTCATTTCTTTTCATAATTTTTTGATGGGGATGGATTTTTTTCTTCTAAGTTTCTACCAGTGCCTTTTATATCTTTGATATTATGCTCTTGTCAGACGAGTATTAGGCAAATAATTTCACCCATTTTGTGGTCTGTCTTTGTATCTTGATCACCGTTTTACCCATTCTGTTGTCTGTCTTTGTATCTTGGTCTCCGTTTTATTCCAATTTAAAATGAATCCGTGTAAAGAAACTTCTCATTATCAAACATTATTAATATTCTCTCTAGTGAATCTAGAATTGCTTTTATGTTATTTTTCTAATAAGCACATCATGGAGTAAATAGGACATGAAGAAATGGAGACACATCCCTTGCTCATGGGTTGTGAATATTAACATTGTCAAAATGCAATTCTCCCCCAAGCATTATACAGATTCAATACAGTCCCTATTAGGATACCCATGACATTTTATAAAGAACTTGATCAAGCACTCCTGAAATTCATATGGAACAGTAACCCCCCACGAGTATTTAAATCAATCCTTGGAATAAAGATGAGATACATCATCTTCCCCAACTTCAAACTGTAATACAAAGCGGTAGTAATTAAAACAGCATGGTACTGGAAAAAGACCCCGCATATCAATGGAATAGAGTTGAATATCCTAACAAAGACCCCGAATTTCTGATCATTAAATCCTTGATAAAGAAACAAAAAATGTGAAGTGGAGCAAGGCAAATCTCTTCAACAAGTTGTGCTGGGAAAACTGGGCTGCTACATGCTACAGGCAAAAAGTCAGATAAAAATGCATTAAAGACCTTAGTAACAGACCTGAATTCATAAGGTGCATGGAAGAAAACACAGGCAGAACCCTTCTGACATTGAAACTAAAGATATCTTCAAAGATGAAACACCACCAGTCAAGCAAGTTAAAGCAAAGATAAACAATGGGACTACATTAAACTAAGAAGCTTCTGCATCTCCAATGAAACTGTGAGAATTGAATGACTTGGAAAGGGGGAAGGATGCAGAGCACTGAGTGACATAAAAAGAGGGTGCAAAAAGATATCTGGGCACATTAAAAATAAATTTAACTTAGTTTCCTCATTGCAGATCTATGAAATTCTGTCTCTATATGAGGTCTTCTGAGACTCGGACTATGATCAAACCTATCTTTTGAGTCTCTGCTCTTTTATATAGACCGCACCAATGACTGTCAATGTCTCACATATGCCTTTGCATACGTCTCACATATGCCTTTGCATACGCCCTCTACCTCTCATTTCTCCATCTCGCAAAATTCTATTCATCTGCCAAAGCATGGCATGAATGCATATAGACTACTTTCTGAGGAATCTGGCTTATACAGAGACCTTCTGTCTGTTTCTCTCTCTTCTCTCTCCCTAATCCCCACCCTTTCTCTTTTTTCTACACCTCCAAGATCTTGTCTAGGACTACTCATAACATCATACCAGACCACTCATAACATCATTTTTAATGATCTTGTTATGCTTGTCTTCTCCAGTAGACTATGAGCTCCTTGAGATGGGACTCTAAAAAATCCTTTGCAGCATCCAAGAGATTTTATCCAAAGTTGGTATTAAACATTTGTGAAATGAATGGATGAGTGAATGAGTAAGACTGGGCTCATTCTACCCTTCTTTGGTCTTCTCTGAGTAATGATTCTCAAAAAGGTCAACATTATACTTTAGGTGGTGGGGTGGAACTTCACAGCATTGTGTTTCTACACTTAACGGATCACTAGACTTCATTATTTTCTGCCCACTAAATGCCAAGTACATTCCCCGAATCACTGTGTTGGCCAAAAATAATAACCCATTTTCAAAGTCCTGGGAGAATGGAAGGACTGATCTTTTATGATTGGGAAGTAGCATTGCTGCCATAACATGCTTCCCTGATCCCGGTGTTCTGAGAGGCACTCTACAACACGATCACACCATGATCCTGCATGCCATGCATTGTATCCAACCAGAACTTGAATTAGGAAGAAAGTAGGGACTGAGAAGTTCTCACCTCTAATGGGAATGATGATAGCATCCTAATCTTATAACAGCACAAAGCAAAGAACTCAACGTTTCTATTGCTGAAGTGGAGGGTACATAGGTCTAGCACCTCAATGTCTCGTAAAACAGTCTCTTTTAAGTGCTCAAAAGAGCTTAGAGGTTGTTACCTTGAGTAAGCGTAGATTCTCAGTCTTATCTCATGTTTCTGCTAGGGACTCACTCTGCTTTGAGAAAGAATATCAAAACTACTGGGCAGCATATTGACTAAGGGAAGCTCTGAAAAATCTAACCAGGAGGAAACATAAAGGAAAGGCAAGGATGATGCTATTTATTCTATGCCTTTTACTTGACTCCCATGAACCTCCCACCTGTTTCCTTGAGACTTCTCATAACTTTTCCCTGAAGCTGAAGACATGGTTATGGCGCTGCTGTCATTGGGATCCATAAAAACATGTATCAAGTATACTTTCAGTCTCTGTCCACCTTTTTCTCTTAATATTTTTCAAAATTCAGTTTAAAAAACTCTGGTATGATATGGACAATATTGCCATGTTGTTATTTATTCTACAAGCCACAAAGCCATAGATACTCACTTAAATTCTCAGTGAGAGTCTTGTCCACAATAAGATGAATTACCTATGGTTCCTTCATATCTCTCTCTCCTCTCTCTCTATGTCTCTATATCTCTCTAAAGTGTAGGACCTGAGATGTGTATGGTCTCTGGAAATGGTAAGGAGTTTTAGTGATTGCAATAGTGCTGTTCAATTAATACATGTATTTGTTCTTCGTCCATGTTCCTGGCTCACAACTCTCCCCAAACCTCAGAATTTCCTAAGTCTTAAGAATGGCTGAGAGGGGCTGGAGCAATAGCACAGTGGGTAGGGCATTTTCCTTGCACGTGTCCAACCTGGGTTAAATTCCCAGCATCTTATATGGTCTCCCGAGCACCGCCAGGAGTAATTCCTGAGTGCATGAGCCAGGAGTAACCCCTGTGCATCGCTGGGTGTGACCCAAAAAACAAAACAAACAAAAAGAATGGCTGAGAATTCATTTGGATATATTTGGATATTATATGCTGAGGAGGTGACATTTATACTCCACCTACTGATGGGAGCTGAAAAGCAGCAAAACTATCCATAAATTAAAGCTTACCCCTTCAATTCTATGGAGGAGAAAGGAGTTAGAGTTTGGATCAGCCGCATCTGACTCATGATTTAATTAATCATGATGATATCATGAAACATCATTCAAGCTCCCAAAGGACAGACTTCAAAAAGCTTTGGGGTTCATGAATACATAGGGATTTAAGGAACGTTATGTGCCAGAGAGTCTCTTGCCCGCATGCCTGGCTGTCTTCCTCGGGGCTCCTCAGAGGGGATAGGCTCCAGCTTCCCTTCCCACCCTGAGCAGAGCTCCTGGCAGCCGAAGACCACCGGAACCTAGCTACAGCCATGCTTAAGGCCCCTCTCCACACGTTCGGACAGGCCTCATGCATGAAGGTACTAGCAGAGGAACTCAGGTGTGTGTAATCCCATCACAACATCCAGAGAGAGACTTAAAAGCAAGCCCTCAGAAGCGTGCGGCCAATATCTTGTAGCCTACTTCTTCCTCTGGGAGAAACTGGCAATTTTCTGAGAGTTTCCTACCCACATGGGGCAGCCTTGCAAGCTTCCTGTGGTGTATTCATATGCTAAATCCAGTAACAAGCTGGATCTCATTTCCCTGACCCTCAAAGAGCCCCCAGTGCGACATCGTTGGGAGGGTCAAGTCGAGATAGACTTCTAAGATCTCAGGGAAAGAACAAAATGAGAGGTTACTGAACCCGCCCGAAAAATCAGTGATTAACGGGATTTTGTGATCGTGATTCGTGATATGTGCCTGGATAGGGAATGGAAGCTCAGTGCACTTTTCCAAACTTCTCTACTCATCTACATGTTTATTTGTATTCTTTTCCACATATATCTTTTATAATAAACTAGTAATACAGGAAAAATAATGTTCAAAATTTTAAGTCTTTGTTTCCCCTGCTGCATATCAGCAGATAATTTAGATAATTTAGATCCCTTTTCACGTTTCCTGGAGTGATCAGGCCATAGGGCTACACTAGCAAGTGACAGGGATGAATGGATACATTTCTGGTGCCTGCTCAAACAAATTGATGAACAACGGGATGACAAGTGATACAAGTGTACTTTTTCAAAGTAATGTCCCACATTAACTTTGTTTTCACTGCCAATGTAAACCTAAGAAGAAGGTAGAACTTTTCAGTCTCATTTTACAATTTTAGAAAACAGAACAAAGAATATCAAGCGCTGTGAAAATCCCATAGCTAATTGCTAGAAATTAGGGCTAAGCCTCAGTTTTAGTTTGTGCCTTCCTCCCCTCCTTTCTCCTCAGAAAGCACAATACAGCCTCACCTGTAGAGACAGAATACATAACTCAGGCTCTCTCTTTCCACAATGTAGTTCTGATAAGTTCAGAATTCTGAAAGTCAAATGGGTCATCTGGCCAGTGATAAAAATCTGAATTCTGAGTATTTTACTCAGATACCAAGACTGGGACATTCTTCAGCTTGAAAGCCAGAGCTCCTAATGCTATGAATGCCTTCTTACTGATGCTGAGGTAATACCATGAGGAGAAAGTATACCCACTTCTCCAGTTTTGCTACTACTCTTCCTTATGCAAAATCAAAACAAAAAACAACAAAACAAGTCTTTGAGAGAAATACCAAAACAAACAGAAAGCAGGCCCCAAATAGCCATGTGGCATATGTATAATACTATTCTAGATTCTAATACTTGAAGAACTTCTGATCACCTTTTGGCTTTAATTATGACTGTCCAATGCAAATGAAAATGTAGTATCATTTGGAAATACTTGTGCTGGTATTCACAACAGTTAAAAATTGGAGACAACCCATATGCCTAGCAATATATTCATGGATTAATATTTGCACACACAATGAAGCAACCATGCCACAGGTAGATATCCTGCCATTTGAAGCAACGTAGATTGTCCTTGAGCACATAACAGTGAGATAAATCAGACAGAGAAAGACAAAGATAAAGACAAATTTGCAAAGCAAATGTGTGTAGTTTTAAATACTGAAACACATACACACAAAATGGTACTTAGAGTTGCACCAGTGAAAGTGGAGGGAATGACTGATGGTGGTTAAGGGTACAAAATTGTAATGAGTAGTGCATTTCAGAGATCTAATGTACAGCATAACAAATACAGACAATAAAAGTGTATTGCAATTATGTAATGTGATGAATATCACAGAGGGGCAACACCATATGATATAAAATGTATCAAAACAACATGCCATATACCTTAAATTTATACAATGTTACATGTCAATATTATTTAAATTACATTGCAAAATATAGCACACATTTCGAAAATAGTGTACATTTGAACTATTAATTATAAAGCAAGCACCTTGATAACTTGGTCAAGGGAAAGAACATAGTTAAAACATAGTTAAAACTCCAGAAGGGACCTTTTCTCTCACAGGATGCCTCATAATTCTAGTTTTGGGGGAAATCACTATGTTGCTTTTCACTGTTTTTAATCTCATTTATTTGCCTCTATCAGCAATAGTTTTGCCTATTTTGAACATCATAGGAAATGCTTCCAAGATCAGATGAGATCAGGCGCATTCAGTGTGGTATGGCCATAGACAGGAAATGAATTACATAATACTCATTTATGAATGTATGTGTATCTTGCCCTTATTCAACTTTAAACTTGAGGTAACTGAGATTGACTTTTAAAAGATTTCTACTCCCTCATATCCATCCATGTCTGGGAGTACTCCTTTAATCTAACTTTTATGCTGAAATTCATTTTTGTTCATTCATCTCCTTTGAAGATGGAAGGTAAAAGCTGATCATTATCCTCTAAGACCCATTAATCTTTCTGAAGATTGTTGACGTTCTTTGGTTTTTCTTTCAGCAAGCTCAGTAATTGCACTTTTCCTTCAACATTGCCTCACAGGCTTGCTACTCTGGTCCTTCAATAATCTTTCCAATAAAACCATATTGAATGGTTCCATATACAATTTTCCTCAGAAAGCAATCTCAGGAGACACTTTTGTATATGAAAGTCAAGTTAAAAATGGGACAAATTTCTTCCCCCCCTGGATTTCTCCAAAAGATGAAAAAAATGCCATTAATTAGATTCTAATAGATGATGCTTTCAGACATTTCCTGGGAGATGTTAGTGAGTAGTATGTCTGTCTTTCAAATACCAACACTTCACATGTCATTGCTTCTGGTTATTGCTTGTCATATCTATCATTGTTAAAGACAGTATGGCCTGTGGAATCTTATTGATTTTATGAAAAATGGTCTTTGCAACCAAACATTTGCTAAATCTTTCTAGTTGGTTGTCTTATAACTTTATTTTTTCATCTCTGCAACCAACTGTCACTGTCACTGTCATCCCGTTGCTCATCGATTTGTTCGAGCGGGCACCAGTAACATCTCTCATTGAGAGACTTATTGTTACTGTTTTTGGCATCTTCTCAAATTTTTTATTAGTTCTCTTCCTCATTTGAAAAGGGAAAAGTTATGCTACAGTATGGACTAACCGTGAAGACTTTGTGCTATGCTAGCAAAGTAAATTCAATCAAAAATGGATATATACACTATGAGGCAACTTCATATGAAGCATTATAAGGATAAAATTTAATAGGGACAGAAAATTATAGGGAGGTTTCTAGGGGGTGGGGAAGGGAAAATGGGGAGTTAGTATTTAATATTTCCAGAACTTCAGTTAGGTAGGAAAAAATTCTAGAGATGGATGATGGTGATGGTTGCATATTTTACAAAATTGTCACTAATTCCAAAGAACTTTAAACTTAAAATTATTAAAGTGGTAAACTTTATTAGGCATCTCTTTACTACAAGAAAAAAGATTAGAAAAATTGGAGAGATATTGTAAAAGGAGAGGAGAGAAATGAAGAGAGGGAAGGACAAAAGTATAGAGAAAGGAAGGCAAAAGAAACAAAAGAATGAAAGTAATATTTCCCTACTTCTTCTCAAGATCCATTTCTAATCTATTACGAAAATAAAGAAATATACAACATACAGAGCAGTATGGTGTACGTGGTCTCTGATTTGTCTTGAGATCCCTGATATTCTTGAGAGCATGAACTTGTGAATTTGCAGAAAGATGTATGATTTGTTAAAGAAAAGAAAATGGAGTTTGTAGGGGACAGTTTACTTATCTCTATGTTTTAAATGTAACTCCATGGCCTAGTTTGATCTTTCCTTTCTCCTCAGTAGAAAAAACCCTAATGCTCTTCTCTTTCCTGTAGACAACTTTGATTTCTTTCTTTCTTTAAAGATACAACTCACAGGAATCTTTCTGTAATTCAAGGAGTACAGCTTTAAACAGAACACCAAAAACGGTTTCAGCAGCTGTACATCTAGTGCTGAACCACTTCCCACTCTTGGGAGTCTCAGTGCATATGTGACAAAAACAAGAGACAACACTTCAAGACATTTATAAAATAAACTAGTTTGATGCCCAAAAATGGAGTCCTGTGAAGAGGTGGATTTTGGAACTGATTTCAGTAACTGACACCCTGTCTGCCAGTTCCTAAACTCACTTTTAAGGAATAGCCAATGGTGTAAAAATTTAAATGCAAAAATCAGACAAAAATCATTCTACTAAAGACTTATTTATCTTAGTGACTGAAAATTATCTGGTAAACCTTTTGGGTTATAGTTATTTTTGTATCCCAAAGCCTGAAGTGATACTCTTTGGCTCTAGGCAACAGATAGTGAGGATATCTGGTTACTTCTGGGACATACTGGTTTTAACTTAACAACCCTAAATTGAAAAACTTGAGAGCTGGCAACTCATCCTAGTAACCACTGTGTCCTCTGCTAAGAATAAAGAACTTATCTTTGATGTTCCTGAAAGTTCACTACTCTTCAGGCCTGTGAGGAAGGATAAGTCTAATCCTAAGCATATCCTCTACCCCTTGTCTCCATAACTCTTCCAGGTAAGGAGGCTATGACCTTAAAGTCTCCTCCTCACCCTATGCCCACCTTCCAATTCTACTTTCTAGATCCTTTGTACAGAATAAATTATTACTAAGAGTTATCACCTTTAATAATAGATGTATTTATCAAGTACCAAAGCATAAATTAAACTGATAAAGCTATAATTAAGATAGCATTTCAGATATCAGGAGACTTGACAAGGAAGGATGTGTAGTGGAGAGGTAATGAGATAATGGTAACTGATGGCTTTTGAAATCACAGGTCACTAATAATTTCCTGCTCTACTTATTTGGAAAACTGGCTCTTTGATAAGAGTTAGTACTGAAAGGAGGAAGAAAACTCACCACTAAACATTTTACTAATCATTTCCTTAAAATACCCTAATTGTGACTCTAATTTCAAACTAAGTGGAAAACAGACTAGACTGAGAACACTGATTTTATTTCAAACTATGTTGATTGATTTTCCCTTTGAGAGTTTCATTTGTTTATCAGCAGAAATTCTTGGGCTAATTCCGAGAAATGCCATTCATTTCTGGCCAACAATGGGTGGGGTAGTGGGGGCAGCTCCCCACGGGAGGGTCCATCTTCTGAACATGACAGCCAGGGACTCTGAATGGGGAACAATGGCAGGAGGCAGAGATTTGGGGTGGGAGCTCTGGGAAAGCAAGGAAACCTGCCAGATAGAACAGTGATCACATGTTACTGAAGAGTTGTTGCTGAGAAAGTGTCACACAAGCAAAGTATGTTTACAGAGAGGCACCTATGCTCCCTGTTATCATCACACTGCATCAGTATTCATTGAAGTGGTTGCTTAAAATGCACAATTTCCAATGCAGTCCAAATGTATCAGATTATTTAGTATAGACCAAGGTGCATTTTCTTAAATCCTCTAATGTGATCCTAAACACAGAAAACTTTGGAAAACAATTGTTTGAAGTCTTGTTCTAAAGTGACCTGCCACGATAAAGAACTACTACAAAATAAGATAGTATATATCCCAATGGCAGAGAGTCTCTTGCCTGCACACCTGGCTGTCTTCCCAGGGCCCCTCGGAGGGGATGGGTTCCAGCTTCCCTCCCCACCCCGAGCAGAGCTCCCGGCTGCCGAAGACCACCAGAACCTAGCTACAGCCATGCTCAAGGCCCCTCTCCACACATTCGGACAGGCCTCATGCATGAAGTTGCCGGCAGAGGAACCCAGGTGTGTTTAATCCCATCAATGGCCAACATCCAGAGAGAGACTTAAAAGCAAGCTCTCAGAAGCGATATCTTTAGCCTTCTTCTCCCTCTGGGAGAAACTGGCAATCTTCTGAGAGTTTCCTGCCCACATGGGACAGCCTTGCAAGCTTCCCATGGTGTATTCATATGCAAAATCCAGTAACAAGCTGGATCTCATTCCCCCTGACCCTGAAGAGCCCCCAGTGCAACATCTTTAGGAAGGCTGAGTCAGATGGACTTCTAAGATCTCAGGGAAAGGACAAAATGAGATGTTACTGAGCCCGCCCAAAAAATCGGTGACTAACGGGATTTCATGATTGTGATCATGATATCCCAATAGTTCTTTTAATATAAATAACTTCTGTAAAGTAAAAAGCATAACATTAGATGGTCTTACTAAATAATACTAATCCTTCAAACTGTTTCACACAAAAAAACAAACACTGTGACCGGATAAGTTTGTAAAATAATGCATACCATATACCTCATTTAAATTCATAATTTATACTAATATATTAAATATTTTGATAGAATCTGCATTACAAACATTTTTAACTTTTTCTATTCCATAAACTATCACCCACAGAACTAATGAATATTAAATGAGTTTCTGACTATTTTCAAACTCTAGTCTCTGACCTTTTACAGGGGCTCTATCAGTTCTATTTCTAACATTCATTCTAGTAATATTTCATTTCAACTTAATATCCCATTGCACTTAGGCCTACTGGATAAATATAATAAGCAAGTAATAATGTAAAACATCTGTTATCCAGAGACCAGCATCTCAACATTATCTAGATTTTGATAGCTCTGAATCTAAAATAAAGTGATTTTTTAATTTATTCATTTACTTTAAAATTAATTTTATTATAGCTTTGGAAATATGTAAATATTATCAACATTTATGTATAAAATTATTGCACCCAAATACTACCAAAATGTCAAGAACTCTCCACCAGTGCTCTTATATCACTTCTACTGTATCTATGCCATCTTATATAGTTTGTTTCTGCTGTAATATAGTTTTGCATATTTAAACTTGTTCATATGCAAGTAGCAAACATTTATAATATTGGCATATGATATAATCTGCATTAGTTCATACATTATTTTCCTCCAAAATTAATAATTCATCCCACCAACTGACAGTAGTTAAATGGCAAGTATTCTAATGAAACTGAAATTAGCAAATCATGAAGTATTTATCCTATTCCAATTCACCCACCTCCCTCCTCTTGGCCCAGTTTGATCAGATGCTATCTTTTAAGTGCTTATTAAATGATTTTCTCTAATCTTTGTAAATTTTTCTCTGCCTTTATAACTCAGAGGTTTCATGTCTTTTTTATATCCCTTTACTTCCAGATAATATTACCATTTTAAAAGGTAAATCCATAGTCACTGAATGATTCTTCTATTTACTGGAAGTCTAAGATGCATTTTTAAACCATGCTAGCATATTATTAGCGTGGCTGTTTTTGTAAAAGCTCTGATTGCAAAGTTGTAAAAGCTTCTAGTTTATTATTAAATTTTTTTCTTTAATTGTTTTTAGAGCAATTTTGAACTACGTGATGATTTTCAGAAATTTACATATTGCATAATGGAAGAAATCCATCTATCTCCTTGCTATATTTGTTCAAATTGTTTTATTGATTTTTTTCCTTTAATTATTTTTCAGAGGAAATTTTGAAGTATGTGAGGATTTTTGGAAATATACATACTGCATTATGGCAGAAATTCCTACACTGTCTATTCAGTTTGCTACATTTGCAATCTGACTTTTAATAATGAAGAAATAGTATAGGACTTCCATGTTCTATTTATGGGAACTAACAGACCATAGTAAATCACTGGAAATGTAACTTCCTTAATTGGACTTGGAATTAAAAGACTTGGGTGAATGGGTGCCTTTCCTGGCATAGCTACAATTATACTTCCCATTAAACAATATCATAGAATTGAGGGCTGAATTTGGCTCAATGTTAAAGCACTTACTTTGCTTGTGCTACTCCCAGAACCAATAAAAGAATCCAACATATCTTAGTTAGACTTTTTCATACATAGTCAAAATAGACCACTGTGAACTGATTTTTTGGTCACAGATCAAATCAGATATTTTGGTAATTTTATAACATATTTTAATTACCAAAGAATGCTGAACTACTCTAAGTAAATCAAATTATTATTCATTCTAAATGGCAAAATATTAGTGGACTAAACAAAGAGAAAGTCTTTAAAAATCATGATTTAAGGGGCTGGAGAGATAGCACAGTAGGCAGGGCATTTGCCTTGCATGTGGCCGACCAGGGTTGAATTCCTCCATACCTGTTGGAGAGCCGGGCAAGCTACCGAGAATATCCCGCCTGCACGGCAGAGCATGGTAAGCTACCCATGGTGTATTCGATATGCCATAACAATAACAAGTTTCACAATGAAGATGTTTCTGGTGCCTGCTCAAGCAAATCCATGAACAATGGGACAACAGTGCTACAACAGTGCAACATTTTATGGGTAATATATTAAATCTGTATAATATTATCTTTCTGAAAATATTGATTTTTCTAATCCATAAACAAGGGCTGTGTTTTCATTTCATTGTGTACTTATTTTGCTTAGTAGTGATTAATAGTTTCCTTTGTATAAGTCTTTCATCTATGTTGTTAGTTCCCAGGTATCTGATTTTCTGAGACATAGCTATGAATGGGTTTGTTTTTATAAATTTATATCTCTTCCAATTGATTATTTGCCCATAGATTATATCTGCCTTATATAGAATAGCCTTATATTTCTGCACCTTGATTTGCATCAGTGACACTGGCACACATCACAAAAAAAATAACAAACAATGTTAACACAGATTTGGGGAAAGGGGGAAACATTCAATACTGGTGAGAATGTCAACTGGTAGGAACACTGTGGAAAAAATATGGCACTTCTCAAAAAACTATAAATTGATCTTCCATCACTTGTATCACTTGTCATCCCATTGCTCATCAATTTTCTTGAGCGGGCACCAATAATGTCTCCATTCGTCCCTGTCTCATGCTAGTGAAGCGCAATGGCTTCTGCTCTCTCCAGGAACACGAAGAGCATCAAACCGTTCACTCAGGATCTTGACGAAGATGTCTGACCATCTCCTAGGTGGGGGCCAGGCGTTCTTTTGACATCCCATGTAATCCAGTCATTAACAGCTCTAGTCCAGCGATCATTTCCAATCGCACTACATGTTTGGCCCATCTGATTTTCGACACCTCGGAAAACAAGGGAGCATCACTGATTCTCGATCATCGATGGAGGTTGGAACTCTGAATTTCTTCTCTAACTTGAGTGAAACGTGATACTCCAAGCATAGGTCTTTCTATTCCTCTTTGGGAAACCTGAATAACATCCTCATCCTGTTTTCGTAGGGCCCAGGTCTCTGAGGCATATGTTAATGCAGGAAGAAAGGTGAAATCAAAAATATGTGCCCGGAGATGGAAGTTCTTCATCCTCTTAACAACTTCTTCAATGCTCTAGAAGTCGTTCCACGCTGCTCTCTTACTCCTGCATAACGCTGGTGCCAAGTCGTTCCTCATGTTGAGTTCTTGATCTAGGTACACATAACTGCTGCATTTGGTGATGTTTATTCTGTTGAAAGCAAATGGAACTTCAGGAACTAGTCCGTTTCTCATGAACATTGTTTTCGTGAGATTCAGCTGCATTCCAACCTTTCCACACTCACGGTCGATGTCGGCCAGCATTCGTGCCACTTGGCTAATGTTTGGTGTTATTAGAACAATGTTGTCAGTGAAACACAGGTGGTGTAGTTGCCAACTGTCTATCTTCACTCCCATTCCTTCCCATCCCAGTCGTTGCATGACATTCTCGAGGGTGGCACTGAAGAGTTTTGATGAAATGGTATCACCCTGCCTAACCCCTCTATGTTGATGATTACTTCCTTGTAGAATGGTGAGATCCTGGTAGTGAAACCATAATACAGCTCACAAAGGATCCAGATGTACTGAGTTTGAATGCCCTGTTTGATTAGGGCTTTGATGACCGCTTCAGTCTCACTAGAATCAAAGGCCTTCTTTAAACCAATCTAGGAGGCACATATCCCCCTAATACCAAAAGCAAACAAAGACACCACTAACAAAGAAAACTATAGACCAATATCCCTGATGAACACTGATGCGAAGATCCTCAACAAAATACTAGCAAATAGAATCCAACAACTCATCAAAAAGATCATACACCATGACCAAGTGGGATTCATCCCAGGGATGCAAGGATGGTTTAACATTCGGAAATCAATCAACATAATCCATCATATCAACAAAAGTTAAGATAAAAACCATATGATCATATCAATAGAAGCAGAGAAAGCATTTGACAAGATCCAACACCGATTCATGATAAAAACTCTCACCAAAATGAGTTTTGGAGGAACTTTTCTCAAGATAGTCAAAGCCATCTACCACGAACCTATGGCAAGCATTATCATCAATGGAGAAAAACTAAGGCCCTTTCCTCTAAGATCGGGGACAAGACAAGGATGCCCACTCTCACCAATTCTCTTTAATATAGTACTGGAAGTACTAGCAATAGCCATCAGGCAAGAAAAAGATATTAAGGGGATTCAGATCAGAAAGGAAGAAATCAAGCTCTCACTATTCGCAGACGATATGACACTATACCTAGAGAAGCCTAAAAGCTCTAGTATGAAACTCTTAGAAACAATTGACCTGTACAGTAAAGTCGCAGACTATAAAATCAATACCCAAAAATCCATGGCCTTCCTATATGCAAACAATGAGACAGAGGAAAGGGACATGAAAAAAGCAATCCCATTCACAATCGTACCCCAGAAAATCAAATACCTTGGAATCAGCTTAACTAAAGAAGTAAAGGACCTCTACAAAGAAAACTATAAAACGCTACTCCATGAAATAAAAGAGGACATGAGGAAATGGAAACATAACCCATGCTCATGGATAGGGAGAATAAACATTGTCAAAATGGCAATACTCCCCAAAGCATTATAGATTTAACGCGATCCCTATAAGGATACCCATGGCATTCTTCAAAGAAATGGATCAAGCAATCCTGAAATTTATATGGAACAATAAACACCCACGGATAGCTAAAACAATTCTTGGGAAAAAAATGATGGGAGGCATCACCCTCCCCAACCTTAAACTCTACTACAAAGCGGTAACAATTAAAACAGCAGGGTACTGGAACAAAGGCAGAGCTGAAGATCAATGGAACAGGGTGGAATATCCCTACACACAACCTCAAATGTACGACCATCTAATCCTTGATAAGGGAGCAAGAGGTGTGAAGTGGAGCAAGGAAAGCCTCTTTTACAAATGGTGCTGGCACAACTGGACAACCACATGTAAAAGAATGGGCTTAGACCTCGACCTGACACCATGCACAAAAGTCAGATCAAAATGGATTAACGACCTCAACATCAGACCACAAACCATAAGGTACATTGAAGACAAGGTCGGCAAAACCCTCCACAATATTGAAGATAAAGGTATCTTCAAAAATGACATGAAAATAAGCAGTCTAGTAGAAACAGAGATCAACAAATGGGACTACATTAAACTAAAAAGCTTCTGCACTGCAAAAGATACAGTGACCAAAATACAAAGAAATGAACAGGGCGAAGAAATGAATGGGGCGAAGAAATGAACAGAAACTTTTCCAAGGAAGCAATTAGAATGGCCAAAAGGCACATAAAAAAGTGCTCTGCATCACTAATCATCAGAGAGATGCAGATCAAAACAACCATGAGATACCACCTCACATCACAGAGACTAGCACACATCCAAAAGTACAAAAGCAACCACTGTTGGAGAAGATGTGGGGAGAAAGTGACCCTTCTACACTGCTGGTAGGAATGTCGACTGGTTCAGCCCTTTTGGAAACAATATGGACGATCCTCAAAAAACTAGAGGTTGAGCTCCCATTTGACCCAGCAATACCACTTCTGGGAATATATCCCAGAGGAGCAAAAAAGTATAGTCGAAATGACATCTGCAATTATATGTTCATTGCAGCACTGTTTACAATAGCTAGAATCTGGAAAAAACCCAAGTGCCCTAGAACAGATGACTGGTTGAAGAAACTTTGGTACATCTATACAATGGAATACTATGCAGCTGTTAGAAAAAATGAGGTTCATGAAGTTTGCATATAAGTGGATCAGCCTGGAAAGTATCATGCTAAGTGAAATGAGTCAGAAAGAGAGAGACAGACATAGAAAGATTGCACTCATCTGTGGAATATAGAATAATAGACTAGGAGTCTAACACCCAAGAATAGTAGAAATAAGTACTAGGAGGTTGACTTCATGGCTTGGAGGCTGGTCTCCAAGATTCTGGGCAACTCAGAGAAGGGAACACCACGTAAAATGTGGTCGGAGGTCATGCAGGGGAGGGGCAACGCGTGCCGAATGTAGACTAGAGACTGAACACAATGGCCACTCAACACCTTTATTGCAAACCACAACACCTAATCAGAGAGAGAGAACGAAAGGGACTACCCTGCCATAGTGGCAGTTTGGGGTGGGGGGAGACGGGACTGGGGAGGGTGGGAGGGATGCTGGGTTTACTGGTGGTGGAGAATGGGCACTGGTGAAGGGATGGGTTCTCGATCTTTGTATGGGGGTAACATGAGCACAAAAATGTATAAATCTGTAACTGTACCCTCACGGTGATTCACTAATTAAAAATAAAAATTAAAAAAATGAACCAATGTACGTTAGACAGTGCAGCATCTTGAACTCTCGCGAAACCTCAATGATCTTGGTCACTGTATGGATATGGTAGATTGTGCTGAATCCTTTTTGGAACCCAGCTTGTACACATGGTTGTCCTTCATCTTGTGTTCTGTCAATCCTATTCAGGATGACTCGAGTGAAAAACTTGTAGACGCCAGACAACAGGCAGATCAGGTGATAGTTGTCAATGTCATGGATATCTCCCTTCTTGTACAACAGAATGGTCCTGTTGGTTTTTCACTGGGATGGAACCTTGCATTCAGACAGGTGGCATGTGAAATGCCAAGCCAGTGTATTGATGAGTATTGGCAGCAAATTCTTCAGGTATTTGGGTCTGATCCTGTCTAGACCAGGTGTTGTATGCTTCTTTACTGATGAAAGGGCATGTCGGATTTCAGAAGGAAGAAAACTGGGAATGACATACCCATCCTGTGGAATTTGGTATGTGGGCAGGTGGACGTGGCTATCAAAGAGATCCGAGTAGAAGTCGTGGATAACCTTCTCCAATGCCCTTCTGGAAGATGTGATAGATCCATCAGGACATTGGAGGGCAGTCATCTTGGTCTTATAGTCGACAAAGGACAGACAGGCATTGCGAATACTTTTCTCGGCTTCTGCCGCATCAGTCAACACTTCTGCTCTTCGCTCTTTGAGGTCTTCCTTTATCGCTTCTCTGCACAGCTTTGCAAGCTCAGATGTTAGTTGTGATTTCCTGAGTCTCGTGCCAAACCATGTTGGCAAATGAGCTTGAGAGTTTCTGAAGACAGGCTTCTGTTTGTGGCTTTCTCACTCTCAGCACTCCTCGCACAATCGTGGAGACGCTAAACCAGTTGATAGTACTTCTCATCGATGTTGTCAACAATGGCATCTTCCCATATTGCTGCAATAGTGCCAAAGAGCCCCCAGATGGTGGTCGTTCTGGGAGTTCTCCTTTTTTAATCTTTGCAGCCCTTTCTCCCTGCTCTGTGAAGTAGAATTTCTCACAAAGGAGGCGGTGTTCTGATCCCGTCTAGAATTTTGGAACAACAGCGACATCAGTCAGGCAAAACCATCAATTGAATATGATGTGGTCAATTTCACTGTGAAACTGTCCACCGGGAGACTCCCATGTCCAACATTTAGATTCAGCCTTCTGGAACTGCGAGTTACTGTGGATGGTCTTGGTCGACACGATGAACTCAGACAGTCTTTCATCCTTTTCATTCCATTATAGGCCTTGTGTCCCGAAGTGGAGTTCTTCAGGCGACCTTCTTGGTCCTATCTTGGCAATAAAATCACTGACAATGACCTTATAGAGGTGTATGTTCTTTATAGAACTTTTCCAACTCCATGTAGAATTTCTCAATTTCTTCTTCGTCGTAGTTGGATGTTGGCATGTAGATGACGAAGATAGAAACTGCTGGCAATGAGCCACATCTATTCAAACGTAAGTGTCCAATTCAGGTTGTTACGCATTCGAATGAATCAATGTCCATGGCCAAGTTCGTGTTGACAAGGACACCAACACCACTGACACCACTATTGTCGCATGTTCCGAGGAACAGTTCTCCAGTGTCGAAAACAGCATGGTGTGATCGATTTCTTCTTTTTCGGTCAGTCCAATGACGTCGTACTTGATCTTCTGCACTTTAACCATCAGGTCCTTGATGGATGGTTCCTATACTAGTGCACATGCGTTGAAAGTGCAGACAATCATTTTAGTCCTTCTTCATTTGGGCAGCCTAGTTCAACCCTGATATTTTATCAGCTTCTCCTTATTTTTCCTTCCCAATGCTGTTGTACTGGGGGCTTTTTCAGAGTCAGGAGAGTGAGGCCCATTTTTGTTACTGCTTTTGGCATATCAAATACGCTACGGGTAGCTTGCCAGGCTCTGCCATGTGGGCGGAATACCCTCGGTAGCTTGCTGGGCTCTGTGAGAGAGACAGAGGCTTTTAGGGAGACCCCTAATCATCATTACAGGTGCTCCCAATCTTCGAATGCAAGCTTTTGGTCAACTGGCATGTGGTAACCATCTGCGCACTGATAAACACGAACCTGGCTCCATCTCAAGACAGCACCTGTTGGTTCACTCTTCACCGGTTGGCACCATTGTCACCCTCCCCACCACCACGATGAGGTGATGAATCATTGAAGGGGTGAACTTCCAGGTGACCTAGAAATTCCACTTCTTGGCATTCAACCCAAGGGCCAAGGACTATACTCTGAAAAGATATTTGCACTCCTTTGTTCATTGCAGCACAAGTTTCAGTGTCTAATGATTGGATGAAGCAACTACAGTACTTTAATAATGCATGATATTTTAAATAAGGCTGAAATCATGCAATTTTCTGCAACATGAATGGATCTAAAGAGTAACATGCCGAGGAATTTAATTGGGAGGAGAGGGACAGATACAGAATTTCAGGTCTTATATGTGGAATATAAAGAAACAAAGTATGGTAATAACATTGCATAAAGACAACAGAAGCTCAGAAATGGCCTTCAGTAGAAAGTTTACCTGTAGAGGAAGTGTGAGATGGTACAATAGGACAATGTTACAAGGAAGCAAACGCACTGGTGGAAAGTGGAGGCCTAGAGTGTTTTTTGCAGGAAACCCCACCATTAACAGTATTGTAAACCACAGTACTAAAAATTTTTAAAAATAGGGGCCTAGAGTGATTGTACAACAAGTAGGGCACTTGCCTTGCATGCAGCCGATATAGGTTCAATCCTGAGCATCTCATATGGTCTCACAAGACCACCAGGAATGATCCCTGAGCATTGCTGTATATAGCTTCCAAACAAAAGAATTAAATAAATAAAATTTTTAAATACTTTTATGAAAGAACTAGCTGAGGTACTAGTAGATAACATGGTTATTTTTTTATTCTTTTTGGGTCACACTTGGTGATGCACAAGGGTTACTCCTGGTTCTGCACTCAGGAATTACCCTTGGCGGTGCTCAGGGGACCATATGGGATGCTGGGAATTGAACCCAGGTTGGCCACATGCAAGGCAAACACCCTACCCGCTGTGCTATTGCTCCAGCCCCAATATGGTTAATTCTTAACCAATTCTATATACCTCATTTTCTTCAAAAATAAGAAAGGTAATGAGAAGAAGCAGTTGTTTTCTATACTGATTATATGACCTCAAACATTAATCTCACCAAAAACATGCTTATGCATAAAGAATCTTCAAGCAAAACACTTTTTGGTTTATGAGCTACACCCTATGATGATGAGGGCTTACTCATGGCTTTGTGCCCTGGTTTTGCTCATGGCTGTGCTTGAGGGACCATATGCAGTACTTGGGGAATAAAAACCGGGAACAACCACAGGCAAAATACCTTAATCTGTACTACCTCTCTGGCATTAATATTTTTAAATAATAATTCAGAACTAAGAAAACTGTTAAGAAATGCAACAAAATATTTTTGTCTGAAAAAATAAAGCTATCTAAACAACCTGAAATAAAACTTTAAGTTATTGAACTGCTTTTATGAATAAAGAGAAGGTTGTGAAAATGGGTTTATAAAAGACAGTAACATGTAAACATTTAAAAGTGTAGTTAAAAATCTTGGGTAAAATGTAATTATTAAAAATAAAAAGACAAACAAAATCCAAAAGATACACCAAGAATAAAAAGGTTGGAGAAGGAAGTTACATAATAGGAGACTAACACCTAAGGACAGTAGAGATAAGGATCAGGAGGATCAGAGGATCGCTTCACTGCTTGGAAGCCTGTCTCACGTGCTGGGGGAAAGTCAGCTGGGATACAGAAGGGAGCACTAAGTAAATGGTGGTTGGAGGGCTCACTCGGGATGGTAGATGTTTTTAACCCTCTATGTTTTGTAATATTCTCTGATGCACAAAATAATGTAATGTGTATGTTAGGTATATAAATGTAATGCACAAAACAGATCTATCGAAACCTCTCCCATACCACACTCTGGTGATCCAGTTTAAGTAGAAGAAGCAAAAAATGTAAGACCCATTTAGATGTTTAGTTTTTTTAAAAGCCACTGTTATATTGATCATATGTCAAAATTACAATATTTTGCTCAGTACTCTTAAAGTTCTGGAGAAGTTTCTCACTTCTTACAAAGTAACATTTATATCTCAGACCAATGCTTCTTCATGATTTTGAATTTATAGATCCCTTTATAAGTACAAGGAAGGATATGAATCCTCTGTAAATGAATTTACATGCACGTACATTTATATCAAAAAGTAGAAACAAAATTTTAAAAGTGAAACCTTTTTAACTGAACCTTTAAAATCTAGAAACTTTAAAACCCCTGAAATCCAGCTATAAAACCCAACTGAAAAAACCCTGTCCCAGAGGGAAACAGAATTGACTAACACAAGTAAAAGGCTTCTGCTACCCTAATACTTTCACTATCTTTCTGAGGACTTCTGTCAGGCATTCTGAATCATACATCAGATGGCAGCCAGGCCTCAGTCAGATGTGAACAAAATGTCATGAGGTAAATCTGCTTCAGACCATCAAAGAATTAAAAATCATGGAAATAGATGTACTAATAGCTTTCTGAAAAAGTCTGCCTTCCTCCCGCTTAGAGTCGCTATTAACAATGTGGATATAAGTGTGCAGTCTGGAAGAGGTGGCTATTAAACAACAGGCAGAATGATACTACACTATCCATGTTATTTACCGGTTAAGTTTGATTTATAAACAATCCCTCCTCATTTAGAAGCTCTGTACAGATGCTATGTTCTATGCACTAAATGCATAGAACACATGCCGCCATATGCAATACTCCTGGTACCTGCTGCTTTTGGCAGGAAGAGGCTGTTTATAACAAAAACCTGTGTACCACAATTCTCTTCCCCCACTGACATCCATTCCTAATGGTTAAATTTGAATAAAATGCAGTTACTCGGTAACTGTATTACAGGTACCCGGTAACTTATTAGAGCCTAAAATGTGCCTAGCATGGGATATTAACAGTATTTGGGGGCTAGTATGAGCTGCCCAAAGATATCCTACTGTTATCTCTCTGGAATTATCCCTTCTGAGGAATAAAGGAGATGGGGTAGGTTGGATGGAGGAAGGGACATGAGACCTTAGTTGGAGATAAATTAATTTACCTGGGCAGCGAGGACAGCACAGATGAGGAATATGCACAGGAGAGAGGCAATGAAGACTTGGACATCTAACTCGGCTACAGAGAACATTTCCATTCTGAAAGACAGAAAGCAAAAAATATAAAAATAAACTTTTTCCTAGGGTCACTGGGACATGCCTATTTGGGAGATAGTCATGCAGGGACTCACCCAGATAATGTATAACACATTCCAGAGAAGCTGAATGAAATCACCACTATTTTTCCTTTCCCATCATTAGCACCTAATTTGGGCTGTTTGATAACATGCTGGCATAGTTTTATAAGACTGGAATCATTGCTACTACAGTGTTCAAAACCTCCCACAGTAAGTGGGAGGCTTATTCTACCTACCTCTGTGGCATATCTATCATTCCCCAGCTTGAGCTGCAGAGCCTAGTCTGACTTCATTATCACCTGTTCAATGCCCCGGAAGGGAAGAGATGAGTTACGGGTCCATTGAGTTGCTACCCACACCAGACAAAAAGTATCTCTAACATGTGGATCCTCGACTGTACATTATACTGTGTGACAGTTCTTTCCATTTCACTCAAGTTGTTTTAAAGAAAAGTCTGGAGTTTGTAATTATATCTAGGACCCCATATGATTTACAGTTACAAACAAGATTTTTAGCTCTGACATCACTCAACCATTTCTAGAATACAAGAAACCTTCAGAAAAAAATTCCATTAATACTGTCAATCCATAATTCATTTGAAGCAAGTGATTCCTTGTGTTCCTCAATCTTTTGTGAGGAAGGATATGATGAAGATGGAGAAAGACAAGATGCTTAGAGGGTCCAAGAGATAGTTCAATGGACCAGAGAGAACATTTTGCATTCAGGATATCCAAGTTCAAGCTGTAGTACTTCATAGTGTCTCCTGAACACCCCAACAATATTCCCTGAGTACTAAACCAAGAAATGACTCTAAGTACCACTGGGTATGGTCCCACCCCACCCCTAAAAAAGAGAGAAGATGCTGGGCACTTAAACTGCTTGCATTGAAATCTTAGTAACATTTCACTGCTCTAAGACAGCAAAGCCTCAGATCCCAAGGGTTAGTTATCCATTTCAAATGTGTTGGGTCATGAATCAGAAAAAAATCGTGTTATAGAAGGTAGCTAAACTATCCCCAGGTGATTGAATAATTGCCCTAGCAACTTATGGGGAGGTTTCTTTTAACTTTTACATATTTTTTATCATGTACTTTCTAGAATGAAATTCTGGAGTGCTGCTGCTTGTGCAAACACTATAGAACTTCCTTATGCATCACAGTGCTCCTCACTATCCATGATACATCATCTTGAAATGAGATCACCAAAGTACATCATAAACCATTCTTCCTGGCTTAAATCATACTAAATTCTCCATAGTGTTTTATACTAAATATCTGTTCTAGAGTTAATAAATTAATAAAATAATAACTAAACACAGAAACAAGAGAGAAGACACAGAGGAGAGAAGACACAGAAAGGCAGAGGCAAGACAGAAAGGCACAGGCAAGACAGAAAGGCACAGGCAAGACAGAAAGGCAGAGGTTAGACAGAAGCAAGGAGAAGAGACAGAAGTGGAGAGAGGAGATACAGAAGCAGAGACAGAGAGAGGTCGGAAAAGACCAGAGGAGAGAATACAGAGAAATAGAGTGACAGACAGAAGAGAGTACAGTGGCACACACAGAAGCAGAGCACAAGGAGGAACCATCCCGATCAGGTCCATACACAGTGGCTGGAGAGCACCAAATGAGAGCGGCGAGAGAGAGAGAGAGAGAGAGAGAGAGAGAGAGAGAGAGAGAGAGAGAGAAGAGAGAAAGAGAGAGAGAGAGAAAGAGAGACTGTGTCTCCCCGAGAGCCTGTGAACAACACAACACAACACACATCATCACCTCCTCCCGTGTGCGTGCTTCTTTGTATTTTTCACAATATGTAAGTACAGGATATTATTCATTGCATAGATGGCATTCAAGCTCCCCAACACAATTTAATGTGAGTGTACAAGAAACAAAGGGAAGCTATGAGAAGTCGAATCTTCAGGAGGTACAGACCAAAGTTTCCTAGTATCAATTCCAATACTGTTCATTATTAGCTGGGGTGATAACAGGAAATATATGTGCCCAATTATTTAATAATTGAACATAGTTTTAAAAAGATGTTTTCTTATCATTCAACACTATAATAACACCCCTCACCTCTGCTCCTGCTATCAACTTATTCTGCCTTCTCCCACCAAGTTTCGGATAACTTGTCAAGGAGATCATAACTGTTTAACCACAGAAACTACCAAGGGATCCCATGAAAATCAAACTCAAAGTTAACAGAGGTGAGCTAGAATATAGTCATTTCCCTTGCAATCACCTTCCTATCTTCATTTAGGCTTTTCTCATTCATGTTTTTTGAGTCAACTGGGCACTGAAAGCATCTCTGTATGTTAAAGACCCAAATGGAAAATCATATGTTTGAGCGATTGTACCTCTGAACAGATGCAGTTCACACAGTAAACCAGTCCATATGGTTCCAGGTAAGGATGCCATCTCTCACCCACTCTGTACTTCTTATCTTGAAACACACAATATGTCTCTGAATCTGTGACAAAAAGGTATTAAAAATTCCTCTTAGAAAGCATACTAAATAATTAAATTTAAAGACAATCACAGGTTACATCAATTTTAGTATACATCAAAGGAAAAATCAAAGGTAATGGTTCTAGAATTCTTCCTATACTGTGCATTTTATTATGCTTTGCTTTTTTGCTACTATTATGACCCACCAAAGTGGGAATTACTATCAGTGTTGTTTTGTTGATGAGGGACATCAAGAGTCATATAGCTTGTAAGTATCTGACTTGGAACTCAAAACTCAGGTTTATTTCATAATGAAGTAAAAATCTTAACTACTACTTTGTTATGATAGTAATAAAATAAAGGAGCATGTCATGTGTCCTTTTGGAAAAGGCTGTGCCCAGTACTGCGGAAATTCATGCTAATGACTAGCCTGCTGACCTATCAGAACATTCTCCATCTGGCTGTTGGTGAGATATGACTGATGGACTAAACACATGGTGTTAGGTCCATGTTGTAAATGGCTTTGCCCACACAGGTTCACATCATTCAATTATTAAATAAATATTTGAACACTTACTCCTTGTGAGGCACTCTATTAAGTGTTAGGGTGGGGTAATGGTGAGCAAAAATACACTCAGTCATTACTCTCATTCAGCTAACAGATTTCTTGTATTAAACAATTACCAATTAACTCAAAAGTAATGTCTTCTTTCCCTTTGCTGGGATAGGTATTTGGTAGCCCTTATTAGTTACTGAGCACTTTGTATGTTTCTTGTCTGATTTTACATATTTTATTTCTCTATCAGGGTTAAATGTACTCAAAAGTGGGCAACATTTATCTTTTATTCTCTATCACATGCCTGGCACACGTGGCAAATAGATGTAAAGAACTCAAAAAATATTGGTAAACAATTTTTTTTAATTTTTACTTTTTTAAATTAAATTAATACCTTAATTTTAATATTGAATCACCATGAGATAGTTACAAGCTTTCATGTTTGGGTTACAATCACACAATGATAAAACACCCATCCCTCCACCAGTGCACATTCCCCACCACCAATATCCCCGGTATACCCCCCTTTTCCCACCCTCCCCCTACCTCCATGGCAGACAATATTCCCCATACTCTCTCTCTACTTTTGGGCCTATTGCTTGCAACAAAAGCACTGAGAGGTCATCATGTTTGGTCCGTTATCTACTTTCGGCACGCATCTCCCATCCTGACTGATTCCTTCAGCCATCATTTTCTTAGTGATCCTTTCTCTATTCCATCTGCCTTTTCTCCTCTGCTCATGAAGCAGGTTTCCAGCTATGGGGAAATCCTCCTGGCCCTTGTATCTACTGTTATTGGGTGTCAGCCTCATGTGACGGTGAACAAATTATTAAATCTTATATTTTATTTCCTCATTCCATTCTCCTGTACCTTCTGTACAGGGTCACAATAAACCAAGAAGCCTCTTGTTACAAACATTAGTTACATTAGTTTATGCTACTGTTCTGCACACATTTTCATGATGATAAAAACATAAAAAAGACAAAGACACAAGAAATTTAGATAACATGCATCAAACCAATAAATTATTAAAATAAATAATGTATCAATACCAAATATTTTAATTATTCTAATCAATAAAAAAGACTAACCAAATCTACAGAAAAATTATATAATGTGATTTGAGTCTAATGAAGAAACACAATCATCAAGAAATAAAAATACAGTCAATGTCACTAGTAATTTGATACTCAAAGCAAATAAATATGACAATGAAGTATCATCTCCAGTGAGAATGGTTTATATAAAAAATACCATGGTCCCCTGAGCCAGACAGGAGTGATCCCTGAAATCAGAGTCTGGAGTAATCCCTGAACACAGCCGGGTGTGGCCCAATTTTTTAAAAAAACATACCAGAAACAGCTGATACTGTCAGGGATGTGGTGAAAAAGAACCATTATTCACTGTTGGAATAAATTTTTTCTGGTCAGTCTTCAAGGAAAACAATATGGAAATATCTCAAAAAAATAAGAACAGAGATTCCATATGGCCTGGGTATTACACTTCTTGGTATCAGTTCTCCAAACTTAAAAACATTAGCTCTTGCAGATATTGAATTTTGATTACAGAACTGAGATTACAAAGGGTGGTGGGATACATATTAGGAGGGGAAGGACTAGAAGTAACATAAAACAGTGGTAGATGGTCTTGGGCTCTTTGGTGGTAGTCAAAATATTGTAACTTTGTAAACCAAAACCATAAACATTAACACTATTTTAACTGTTTGCCCAAGTTGCAGTTAAAAAACTACACTGAGATAAATGCTCCTGAGAAACTTACTGCTTCAAAGATAATCTATGTTTTATTTTCAGCAGCCCACATGATAAATTCCAATATTGTATTCAAAGCTTGTGATCCCTGAATGCAGAGCAGAGCCAAAAAACCCACATAACAATATCCCTCATAAATGTAGGTAGCAATACTATTAACAAAGTTTTACCAAATTAATCCAACATTACATAAACTAAAAATATTAAAAGAATAATATTTTATAAGTGGGATTTACTGTAGAAATTAAAGGATATCTTAATGTTAAAAAATCATGTTAGGTAATTCACTTTATCAATAAGCTTTAGGACAAGAACACTTCCAATAATTGCAATAGATGCAGAAAAGAAACATTTGATAAAATTTTATATCCATTCATAATATAAACTCTCAGCAAACTAGAAATGGGACATTTTTCATCTGACGAAAGAAGTCTATAAAAATCCTACTATTAAAATCAAACTTAGTGTCCAAAGACTAGAGATCACAAAGCCAGCTGGATCAAGTACAAAAATAAGAAGCAAAAACTATAAGAAAAGCTGAAACATGCAATTTGCCATTACGTGGATCAGTCCAGTGTCTCACTGAATGGGATAATACTACATGAAGTGAGTCAGAAGGAGAGGGACAGTTAGAGAATGATTTCTCTCATATGTGCAATATAAAAATGTATAGTCATCTAATAACAAACGTCCAAAACCAAAAGAATCTGTTAATTGATCTATAGAAATGAGTTTGGGGGCTGGAGCGATAGCACAGCAGGTAGGGCATTTACCTTGTACACAACCGAGCTGGGTTTGATTCCCCGCATCACATACGGTCCCCTGAGCACCGCCAGGAGTGATTCCTGAGTGCATGAGCCAGGGGTAACCCCTGTTCATCGCCAGGTGGGACTCAAAAAGCAAAAAAAATAGAAATGAATTTACCATAGTGAGATATGGAGGTTGGTGGAGGATATCTTTGACACATGGTGGAGGGAAACAGACACTCTATGGGGATGAGGACGTGATGTTGGAACATTGTATGCATAAAACCCTATCATTAGTAGTAATGTAAATCAAGGTGACAAAATTAAAATCAAACAAATTTAAACACATATATTGAAATTTTGATTATTGAAAATTAAAATAATAAAAATGTTTTAATTTATAGATAAGAGTATCTACATTGAAAAATATAAATCTATTTTTAAATTACATTACAAGAGTGGTGAAAAGTGTTGGGAAATTTGTTGGTGATAGAGTAAAGTAATTTTATTCATTGTTATCATAAACATTACCACTATTTTGTAACCATAGTACCAAAACTATTATTTAAAAATTATAAAAAGGACACATTATAAAACTTCAGAATACAAAGACAATGTTTAAACATATCATATTTAAATATTTTATAGTGAACAACTGGAAATTTGAAAAAAAGTATATTTGCAATCACTTTCAAAAAATATGTAAGCGCTGAGGTATAAATTTAACAAACACACACAAGATATTCACTCATTAACCTACAAAACCCTGGTCAAAGAAATCAAAGATGCTTAAAATGGAGATACATGTTTAATTATTGATTGGATGATGAGATACAGGTAAGAGGTCAATTCTCTCAAAAGTGATACAGATACAGCCATCTAAATACAAAAACAAGCAAGTGTCTGAAGGTATAATACAGTGGATAAGCATTTGTCTTGAATGCAGCTTAAACAAGATTGATCTCTGGTGCCACTTATTGGTCCCTAGAGCTCACCACCAGTGTTAGAAGAGACAGGGGTATTCCCTGAGCACATTCCAGTGTGGCCTCTGTACAAAAAAATATAGCAAAATACCATGTAAAAATGGAAAACAATATGGATCTTTCTCAAACAATTAAAAATAGAAATCCAATAGGACCCAGTGATCCCACTTCTTGACTGAGCAGCAATCCCAAGAACACTACTATGTCACTGTATTACTGTATCACTGTCATCCTGTTGTTCATCGATTTGCTTGAGCGGGCACCAATAATGTCTCCATTGTGAGACTTGTTACTGTTTTGGGCATATTGAATACACCACGTGTAGCTTGCCAGATTCTGCCATGCAGGCGAGATACTCTCAATAGCTTGCCGGGTTCTCTGAGAGGGACAGAAGAATCGAACCCAGGTTGTCGGAGTGTAAGGTAAATGCCCTACCTGCTGTGCTATCACTCCAGCCCATAAATAAATACTAATACATGCCTCTATTAATAAATAAAAATAAAAATAAATAGTAAATAATAATACAGCAGAA
This sequence comes from Sorex araneus, assembly GCF_027595985.1. Lineage (NCBI taxonomy): Eukaryota > Metazoa > Chordata > Mammalia > Eulipotyphla > Soricidae > Sorex > Sorex araneus. The sequence goes on from NC_073313.1 coordinate 108,605,664, forward strand.
TATTATGCAGCCACTAAAATTGTGGGTAAAAAGTCTCAGTGACATGAAGAAAATCCTTTTAAGTATAAAAACGTAGAACATAGGCTACATATACAAAACACGGCACAATAACTACTTAATGCAGTAATTATTTACATGTATTATCTATGGTCTCAATTATTATTGTTAATGCAAAGAAAATTAACTTTAACTGTCTAACCTATCTAGCCAATGCCATTAAGCTTACAAAATTTTTCTAATATTTTTCAAATTTTTATAATAAGGAAATATCACTTTTATAACCAGAAAGGTAACATATATTATTAATTCAAAAAGCAGATTTTATTATGCCTTCAAAACTTTCCAGTTTTACTGCCAAAAGAATTTTCAACAAGCATAAATCACATCTTCTAGGATTTATTCTAAGAAACAGATCTTATTTCCATAAGATGTGACATCTAGACTTAGACACTAAGAAGATGAAGACTGCAGGAGGCACGAAGAGTTAAAATCAAAATTACAACCAACTTATATTTTCAGCTACCACAGGAAAGTATCCTTTCACTGTCAAACAATAAAACAATGGTGAAGATTCACAGTTTCCAGTAGGCCACACTGAAGGTGGAATTAACCGATGGAAATAAGAGTGAAATTATTTACCCAAAGTGCTAACCAGGACAGCAGACACCAATACCATTGCCCTAGTTTATTTTGCCAGAGAAGGCAATGTACACCACATCTTCAATAAAAGGCACCAGAACAACAACATAGGCAAACAACCAGCAGACATATAACCTATCTAAATTCAAATAGACAAAACCAGAAATTTGAGGAAATTTGAGGAAACTTTTATATTATATCCCATACATTCATACACACATATACCACAAAAAGAAGGCCTTTGATTCTGTTAAGACTGAAGGCAGTCATCGAAGCCCTAGACAAACAGGGCATTCAAACTCAGTACATCAGGATCCTCCTCGAGCTGTATTATGGATTCACCATCAGGATCTCACCATTCTACAAGGAAGTGATCATTGAAGTAAAGTGAATTGTTCTGCAGGGTGATACCATTTCACCGAAACTCTTCAGTACCACCCTCGAGAATATCATGTGACAACTGGAATCGGAAGGAATGGAAGTGAAGATAGATGGTTACACCACCTCCGCTCCGCTGATGACATCATTCTAATAAGACCAAACATTAGCCAAGCAGCACAAATGCTGGCTGACTTCCGCCTCAAGCTTTGAAAGGTCGAACTGCAGCTGAATTTCAGCAAAACAATGTTCATGAAAAACAAACTAGTCCCTGACGTTCCATTTGCTCTCAATGGAATGAACATCTCAGAATGCAGCAGCTAAGTGTACCTGGGTCGAGAACTCAACATGAGGAATGACTTGACACCAGAACTTCACAGGAGGAAGAGAGCAGCGTGGAACGCCTTCAAGAGCATCAAAGAAGTGGTTAAGAGGACAAAGAACCTCCAGCTCTGGGCATATCTTTTTTACTCCACCTTTCTTTCTGCACTAACATACATCTCAGAGACCTGGGCCCTACGAAAACAGGATGAGAACGCTATTCGGGTATGCCAAAGAGAAATTAATATATTAATATATTAATTATATGTACATTATATGTACATTTCACTCAAGTGAGAGAAGGAATCTGAAGTTCTGACCTCCGTCAACGATCAATCATCAGGGACGCTGTCTTGTTTGCCAAGGTGTCAAAAATCAGATGTGCTGGACACGTAATGCTATTAAGAGGTGACTGCTGGACTAGAGCTGTTACTGACTGAATTCTACAGGATGTCAAAAGACCTCGTGGCCGCCCATCTACGAGATGGTCAGACTTCTTTGTCAAAACCCTGAATGAACGGTTTGAGGGTCTTCCTGTTCCTGGAGCAATCAGATATCATTGGGCTACTCTAGCATGCGACAGGGATGAATGGAGATATTACTGGCACCCGCTGGAGCAAATCGAAGATCAATGGATGACAAGTGATACACACAAAACAAGGATGTTGGCCTACATGATTTAAAGATGTTTTCAGTTAAAAATTCTATGATTCCAATGCCTAAATTTAATCTCTAGCAAGTTAAAATATCTCATCCTTAAAGATTATTCAAATCATCAAAAGAAAGGTTAACTGTCTTTCAAAAGTCTTAGATTATAGTGGAATGTAACAAAGCTTCATTAGCTGCAAAGACAGGTGATTCTGCCCAGCCACTAACAGCCTCTCCTGAATACAGCTAACCTTCAAGCTCAACTTTATTTGACTAGCTAAACTTACAGAAGAGTATGGATAGCTCATCCAGGAACAAAGTTTCTGAATGGCAGGACAAAGTGTCAGGAGAAAAAGAACCATAAAATGAACTAAGAATAGAAGTCTAACATCAGCCATTACAACCATGTTCATAACAGCACTCAGTATACTAACAAAAGTCTGAAAACAACTCAATCTACAACAGTTGAATGGAACAAGACTTTGTGACATAGGGGCTGGAGCAATAGCACAGCGGGTGGGACATTTGCCTTGCATGTGGCCAACCCGGGTTTGAATCCCAGCATCTCATATGCTCCTCTGAGCACCGCCAGGGGTAATTCCTGAGTGCAGAGCCAGGAGTAACCCCTGTGCATAGCCAGGTGTGACCCAAAAAGCAAACAAACAAAACAAACAAACAAAAAACCTGGAAAGGGCCTGGAGCAATAGCACAGCGGGTAGGGCGTTTGCCTTGCACGCAGCGGACCCGCGTTCGGCATCCCATATGGTCCCCAGAGCACCGCCAGGAGTTGTTCCTGAGTGCAGAGCCAGGAGTAACCCCTGAGCATAGCCGGGTTTGACCCCCCCAAAAAAAGAAGTTGTGACATATACATACAATGAAATACTATTAAGCTATAGAAAAGATGAAACCTTACTGACAATGTGGATGACATTAGAGGGTATGTTGTTAAGTGAAATAAAGTCACAGGGAGAAGTAAAAATATCAGATGTTCTCTCTCATTATTGGTATATACAGAAACAAAGGAAGTGTAAATAAAGTAAGGAAGCAAAGACAGTGTAATGATAACAAACAGACTTTGACCATAGAAATTAAATTACAAAGTAGGGGTGGAAAGGAAGAGAGGGATTTATGGACAGGAAACAAAGAGACAGACTGTAGTGATATCACCACAGTAGTGAAGGGCCTTAAGCAATTTGATGATGTAAGTACAGTTAGCTTTATATACTATAAACATTAAACACTAATAGAATCATATTACCCCAAATGCAATAATATTAAGCTAATATAAATTGATAATGTAAGGACATTTTAATTATTGTCTCTCACTACTAGATAGATCAACTAACTTGGCAAAACCTTGCAAGGAAACATTGGACTTAAAGAAAGAAATGCAAGAGTTAGGCCTAACAGACCCAAATAAGGCCTTTTATGCCCAAAAGTCAAATATTAATTTTTTTCCAGTGAACATGTGATATTCTCTAAGCCAAACTACATGTTGAGTCACAAAACATATCTCCAGAAAACCAAGAAGAAATCCTATCAGCTCTCAGAACGTGATGCTTTGAAATTGGAAATTAATCACAAACACAAAGAGGGAATCTTGAACACTTGCAAATTCAACAATTTACTGCTGAATACCACTGGGTCAAGCAGGAAATTAAAGAAGAAACCAAAGATTCCTGGAAGCAAACTAGAATGAAGACATGACCTACCAGAACAAATGTGACACAGCAAAAGTGCTGTAAATTGGAAACTTCACAGCAATGCACTCCCTCAGAAGAAAACAAGGAAGGGCCCAAATAAATAACCTAACTGCACAGCTTAAGCTACCATAAAAAGACCAAGAAAGGAAACTCAAGGTAATCAGAAAGAGATAAATAATAAAACTTAGAGCACGGACTGGATATAGTAGAGGAAGTAGGGCACTTGCCTTGCACATGGATGACCCAGGTTTGATCTTAAACATGACGTATAAGTAATCCAAGTATCACCAGAAGTGACCCCTAAGTGTGCAGCCAGGAGTAAGCCCTGAACACTATGGGTTGTGGCCCAAATACAATAAAAGAAAAGGTTAGAGAGCAGGTAAATATTTCATTGATAGTTTTTTTTTTATTTTTAATTACCACGTATAACAGTTACAAAGTTATTCATTATTAATTTTCAGGCATATAATGTTCCAACACCTATCCCTTCAGTGGTTTCCATATCCCTCCACCAATGTCCCCATATTTCCCTCCCACCCCAGCTTGCCTCTAGAACAGGCACTTTTCCCCCTCCACCATTGTCCTAGTGTTCCCTTCATTAATTTGTCACCACTGCACGTTCAGTCCAGTGGCAAGCTTCCTACTGAAGAACATGTCTGCTCTTCATTTCCATTGCCTTTCTGACTTTATTATTGTTTTGTGAAGTTTTTTATAACTCATATAGATAGATCATTCTGTGTCTGACCCTCTCACTCTGACTAACTTCACTCAACATGATACTCTCCAAATCCATCTATGTAGAAGCAAATTGCGTGACTTTATCTGTTCTTACTACCGAGTAGTATTTCATGTGTACTATAGGTTCTTTATATAGTCATCTGTTTTGGAGCACTTGGGTCGTTTCCATACTTTAGCTATTATTAATAGTGTTGCAAACATAGCAGTGTAGCTGTCTTTCCAACATGGAGATATTATAAGCAAAAAGTGAAAAATGAGTGTTGGAGAAATTGCTCAGAAAGCTGAGTAGACACTTTACAACAATGAGGCCAAAAGTCAATTCCTTGCACTACATGTAGTACCCTGAGAACTGGGCCAGTAGTCCCCAGGACTTGGAAGTTGTGGAGACCCCCACAAAAGTTAAAATAAATCTTAAAATGTAGTGTGACTAGAAAAATAGCACAGAGATTAAGGCACTTGCCTTGCATGCGGCCAAGACCAGTTCTATCCCCAGGACCACACAGACTGCACTTACCCCAGCACCAGCACAGAGACAGGTATGGTCTCTGAGAACCACCAGTTCTTGCCACGCCCGCCTCGCCCCCTGCTTCCAACCTGCCTCTATGGCAGGCACTTTCCATCTCTTTCATAGAATCTTTAACTAGTTATCTATTCTCGGGCACTGCAGTTGTTTCCAGATTCTGGCTACTGTGAGCAGTGCTTCAATGAACGTACAAGTGAAGATGTCATTTCTATTTTATTTATTTTATTTTTATAAAGTTGCTCACAATAATTTATTACATTTGATATTCCAACACCAATCCCACCAACATTACACCATCTCACCACCATATTTTGAATATTTCTACCCAGAATCCCAAAGCCTCCCCCCAAACAGGACCTAAATTATTTTTTATTGCTGGTTATGAATATTGCACTAAAATTGTACAAAACTATTACCTTAGAGGAAAGCCTGAGAAGATTATAATTCACCCTGGAGCCATTAAGCAATTGTCTTGGTATATCAGTGGTATAGATTATAAGCTGTCACTACAAGAATTTAAAAATTTTAAATACACTGGTGCAGCTGACATTAATTTAAATTTTTGACTAGATGTTAACTTTGGGGTATGGAGGTATCTCTGAAGCATGTTGCTCATGTTGCTCTCTTTCGAGACACTTATTTCTGAGTTTCTGGATCATGGCTATTAATGAATTTATATGGCGCCAGAGGCAGTTGATGGGTGTGACTGTCAGGCTACTAGAAACACAGAGAGATGGGGGGAGGTCACCAACTCCCGACTCTTCGTCGAGTCTGCCTGGAGATTTCGGTCACAAGTCTGACATTTCTGAGTTTTTCAGCAGATTCACACATTAATGAGGCTCATAAGGCTGTGGAAATCAACCATGAGTGTGTCGTTGATTGAATTCTGGAGGATTTCAGCTACCAGGGCTAGTTGGGGCAGGTGGAGAGGACTCACCCTCCCCCCCTCTGGGTTACACACGGTGAGACAGCCTGGTGCAAGGTCCTGGAGCATCCCTGAGGCATGTTGCTTGTGTTGCTCTTTTCCCAGAGATTTATCAAAGATGTCATATCTGCTGTATGTTTTTGGGATCCCAGGTGGTATATTCGAAGAAGTGGTATTGCTGGGTAATATGGAAGCTCAATTTCTAGTTTTCTGAGGAATTCCCTTATTATTTTCCAAAAAAAGGACATTCCACCAACAAAGGAGAGTTCCTTCTCCCCGAATCCTCACCTGCATTGGTTGTTCTTATTCTTTTTGATGTGTGCCAGTCTCTGTGGTGTAAGATGATATTTTATTGATGTGATTTGCATCTCCCTGATGATTAGTGATGTAGAGCATTTTCCATGTGCCTTTTGGCCATTTGCGTTTATTCTTTAAATTATTTTTTTGTCATTTCTTCTCTCCAATATTTATCTTTAACAATTTATTTTTCTTTCTTTTTGGGGTTGCTTTGTTCTTGGAGTTACTCCCAGCTCCAAGCTCAGGTATCAATGCTGGTGGTGCCCAAGGGACAATGTGGTTCTAGGACCTTAACCCTGTCCTCACACAAGCAAAGCATGTTCTCAGTCCTTCGAGTTATCATTCTGACTCTGGGCCCCTTTTTCTTCTTATGTATTAATACCATGCTATAAATTTCATTTAAGGACTGTTTTTGCTGAATCCCATGAAATTTGATAAGGTGTATTCTATATAGTTCGCATTTTTTTAATTTCTGGAGATTTTTCTTAATCTTTGTGCTATTTAGAAGTATATGGTTCAATCCATAAATACTTTGGGAGTTGGCAACTATTCTATTACTGATCTCTAGTACAGTATGAGGGAATATTTTTGGTTATATTTTCTAATTTTTAAAATTTGCTACAGGGTGTTTCGTGAATCATATGATTCTGTGTGATTGAGAGGAATGTGGGCTCTGCTTATGTTGGGAAGAAATGTTCTTTAGATATCAATTAGACATGGCTGGTGCATGGTGTTACTTACTGATTTTCTGACTGTTGGATTGATCCATTACTAATAGAAGGTAATAAAAGTCTTAAATTATACTGGAGAATATTTTTAACTGCCATTATATTGGTTTTTTTTCTTCACAAATTTTGATGCTACTAGGTACCTACCTATTATGGTCCATGCTCAGAAGTCTGATTTTGTCAAAAATAAAGATATTCCCATTTTCTGTAGTTTCATGTTACATCTTTCTCCATTCATTTCATTTCAATCTTTATGCATTTTTATATTTCAAGTGGGCTTGTTATGAACAACATACAGTAGGATGTTTGCTTTAGTAGTGTGTCTTTTTGATTAAAGAAACTTTAGTACACCAAAACAATGGAATATTATGCAGCTGTTAGGAAAGATGAAGTCATGAAATTTGCTTATATGTGGATGGTTATGGAGAGTATCATGCTAAGTGAAATGAGTAAAAAAGAGAAGGACATACATAGAATGACTGTACTTATTTCTAGAATATGAAATAACATAATATGAGACTAACACCCGGCGACAGTAGAAGACAAGGGCCAGGAATATTGCTCCATGGTCAGAAACCTGCCTAATGAGCTTGGAGTGAAGGCAGCTGGAATAGAGAAGGTATCACAAAGTTAATGATAGCTGAAGGGATCGTACGGGATGGGAAATGTGTGCTTAAAGTAGATAAAGGACTAAACATGATTGCCTCTCTGTATCTGTATTGCAAACTATAACGCCCAAAAGTAGAGTGAGATTATGGGGGAAATTGTCTGCCATAGAGGAAAGGGGAGGGGTGGGATGGGGGGAATGTGCACTAGTGGAGGGATGGGTGTTCGATCATTGTATGATTGAAACTCAAACATGAAAGCTTTGTAACTTTATCTCATAGTGACTCAATAAAAGAAAATAGTGTGTCTTTTAACCGAACATGATGGCCACCCAATACCTCTATTGCAAACTACAACATCCAACAGGAGAGAGAACAAAAGGGAATGCCCTGCCGCAGAGGCAGGGTGGGGTAGTGGGGGTTGGGATGGGGGTGGTGGGAGGGATACTGGGAACATTGGTGGAGGAGAATACGCACTGGTGGAGGGATGTAAATGAAATGCAAAGATGAAAGTTCATACGTTTGTAACTGTACCTCACGGTGATTCACTAATAAAAAATTTAAAAAAAAGAAAATAGTGTGTATCTTAATTTGTGTAGTATGTAGCTCATTCACATTCAAAGTGAGTATTCTTATTGCTGACTGTATTTGTAATTATTTTTCACAGTTGTGAAAACTATGTCCTGTCTGTCTCCCTCTTCACTTTTTATGACATTAATTCAGGAGTCTCTATTAGCAAATCAATTCAACTTATATTTTAAAAATTAGTTACAGTCCTAGAGTTTACAATTCGTATTTTTAAGTATGTGTCTCCTCATAAACATAAGACTATAGTGTTTTAGAGGGAGGAACCAAAGACTTATGATAGCAGAGTATTTGCTAATTCTTTTTCTTCATTTTTAACACTGCTGCTATTATTTCACTTTCTAAAATCTGTAAGTATTCGAAATTTATTCTGATTATTTTGAATATACTTTCCTTTTAAATTAAGAATGGGAAAATACAATATTATTTTATTTAACATTTATTCATTTATTCTCTAATATTTTCTTGTTGTAGATATAAGTTTTCACTCCTTTGTATATTTTGCTATCCAGCTGGATTTAATCTAGTAATGCTTCATTGAGTCTTTTTGCATGAAAGATATTTATTTATGATAGACAATTTTATCTACATCATTTTTCTTTTTCTAAATAAGTTCTTTCTATATTTCTTTTGAAAGACAAGCCCAGTGGTGACAAATTTCTTTAGTTTTCTTTTGACTAACACATTCTCAACTTTTTAAGTATAATTTTGCTTGATTAAACATCTAGATTGGTAATTTTTTTCTTTCAGCAATTTGTATTTAACCACAATCTAATCCTGATTGTCTGGCTACTGAAGAGAAATCAGATGCAACTCTAATTTTAGCCTCTATAGGTAATGTGTTTTTTTCTGGTTTTTCTCAAAGTATTTGTCTTTTTAGTTTATATAGTTTGGCTTTAAGGTGTAGATTTTTCATATGTATCCTTATTTGTTCTCTGGATTTTATAAACTGAGCTTTGCTGTCTGTTACTGATTTTTAAGAATGTTCAGCCATTATAACTTTAAATGTTTCTTTTATTATTGCTTTCATCTTTATGGTATTCACATTACATGTATAAAGTGTATCTTTAGTTTAATTGTTCTTGAATTTTTAGTTGCATTTAATGTCTTCTCTTTTATTTAGTATTGGGGATTGCTGTTGGCATGATTCCTTATTTCACAGATTACTTCCTTTATCATTTCCAGTCTACTTATGAGCTCAACAAAGGCATAATTCTTTGCTTTTTGTTACAATGTTTCTGATTTTTCACGTTTCCTTACAATTCTTAGAATTTCTTTGTCTACCTTTACATTACTCACATATTACTGAATGCTGTTTACTTTTCAATTAGAATCCTTAGTATAATTATTAGATGTTCCCCTTGAATTTATATAATTTAATTTTAGATTCTGCATCTCATTATTTCAAAATATCTGCCATATCTGAATATGGTTCTGATTCTTTCTTTCTTTCTTCAGATTGTGTTTCTGCCTTTTAGAATGCCCTGTAGTTTCCTACTAAAGTCAAATATTTTGTATTTGGTAAAAGGAACTGATGTCAATAACCTTTAGTGTAATATTTCATATTACTCAGGAGTTTTTGGCTAATTTTATTGTTTTTTGTGTGGTTTTGGATTTGCTAAAATTTGCTGTAGTCATTTATTTCCCTATGCTGTCTTTGGGTTTCCCTAGATGATCTTCCTTTTAAAAATTTTAATTAAGCACATATTTTACAAAGTTAATAACAATATAGTTTCAGGCATACAGTATTCCTAGTACACAATATAAATATCTCTACCAATTTCCCAAGGTTCTTCCCTCACTCTTCCCATATATCTCCTTGACAGGCACATTAAATAAAATGTAATGGGGGCTGGAGTGATAGCACAGCGGGTAGGGCGTTTGCCTTGCACGCGACAGACCCGGGTTCGAATCCCAGCATCCCATATGGTCCCCTGAGCACCGCCAGGGGTAATTCCTGAGTGCAGAGCCAGGAGTGACCCCTGTGCATCGCCGGGTGTGATCCAAAAAGCAAAAAAAATAAAAAATAAAAATAAAATAAAATGTAATGAATCACCGTGAGATATAGTTACAGACTTACAAACTTTCCTGATTACGTTTCAGTCATAAAAAGATTGAGTACCATCTCTCCACCAGTGCCCATTTTCTACCACCTGTGTTCCCAGTATACCTTCTGTCACCCCACATCCCCCCCTCCGTCCTGCCACCTCTGTCTCTCTCTCTCTCTCTCTCTCTCTCTCTCTCTCTCTCCTTTTAAGTGTTATGGTTTGCAATACATGTATTAAGTGGTCACCATGTTTTAAGTTTTGTTGTTATAGTATGGCTCTTATGCTTACAGTGTTGCTGGCTTTGTAGTTTGGATGTGTACATATACTTTACCTCTACATGATAGATGTGTCCGAGGACCCTGATTCCTGCCCCTTCTGTACACCTCTTCTTACCTTCCCTCTTTGATTTCTTTCCTTCCATGACCTTATTTCTGCCCAGAATAATTCCTCCATTTGATACCTTGAATTCCCTTGTCCTGTTATTCTATATGTCATAGATAAGTGAGATCATCTGGTATTTTTCTATCTTCTTTGAACTTATTTCACTTACCATCATATCCTCCAGTTCTATCTAAACTGGAGAAAATTTTGTTATACTTCCTGTTGCATAGTATTCCACTGTATATGTACATATATACATATACATATATATGCACATATATATGTGTGTGTATATATATATATATAGTACAGCAGGTAGGGCGTTTGCCTTGCATGTGGTCGACCCAGGTTCAATTCCTCTGCCCCCCCTCTCGGAGAGCCCGGCAAGCTACCGAGAGTATCCTGCCAGCATGGCAGAGTCTGGCAAGCTACCCACTCTATATGCCAAACACAGTAACAACAAGTCTCAACGGAGAAGTTACAACTTCATAATCTACTTGTCTTGTGTAACACCTGCATTGATTCCATATCCTAGCTATTAAACTAAGTGCTGCGATGAATAATGGTGTGAATGTATCCATTAGAATGAATGTTTCTGCATTCAAGGGGAAGAGGCCAAGAAGTGGAATTGCTGGGTCAGATGGCAGCTCAATTTTTACTTTTCTGAGAAATTTGCATATTGTATTCCATAGAGGTTGAACCATATAACATTCCCACAGCATTGGATCAGAGTTCATTTATCACCACACCCCTACAAACAGATTTTTTTCCAGTTTTTTTGGGCAGAGGATCAGGATATGTGCCTTTCTCACTAGTGTGAGATATCTTACTGTTGTCTCGATATGCATTTCCCTGATAATAAGTGATAATGATCATTTTTTAATTAAATGACAGATAAACAGTTACAGTTATCTATGGATGGGTTTCAGTCATACAATATTCTAACACTGATCCCTTCACCAGTGTACATTTCCCATCACCAACTTCCCCAATTTCCCTCTTTCCACCCCACCACCCCTAGTATGCTTCTATAGCAGATAGTTTTCTTCTCTCTCTCTCTCTCTCTCTGTGTCTCTCTTTCCTTTTGGTCATTATAGTTTGCTGTAGCTGTTCCACAGGTACAGGTTATCATATATATTCTTTACCTACTTTTAGTCCTCAGTTCTTGTCCAGAATGATCATTTCCAACTGTCATTGTCATAGTGGTCCATTCTCTATCCTAACTGCCCTCTACCCCTTCCTCCCACTTGTGACAAGCTTCCAACCATGGTCCAGTCCCTCTTGTTCAATTTGATCGTTTTTTCAATTTGATCAGTCCAAAAATGGTGATTTTATGTGGTTGTTGGCCAGGTACTTGTCTTTCTTACAGAAGAACCTGTCCATTTCTTCCCCACATTTTTAACAGTTTTAAAAATTTTTGTTGATCTTTGTGATTGATTTAAATATATCTTATATGAACGTTTTATCTGATGTGTTCGCTGCATGTTTTGCCACCTTCAGCTGGATATCTTCTAATTTTAGACCTTTTCGCTATGCAGGAACCTTTTAGTACCATTTGTTTATTTTTATTAATGTTGCCTTTGCTAATGGAATTATATCATTGAAAAAACTATGAAGTCTAAAGCTTGGAGTTTCCACCTATATTTTCCTCAATATATTTTATAAATTCTGGTCTGATCGCAGGGTCTTTGATATACATTGAATTTAATTTTGTGGAAAGTGAAAATATATGGATCCAACTTATATTTTTATGTGTGGTTATTGAGTTTCTCAACACCATTTATTGAAGAGGCTATCTTCATTCCACTCTATTTACCAGATTATTTGCTAATTAGTTGATCACTAAGTATGGGCATTCGTTCTTGAATTCTCCATTTTAACCCATTGCTCAGAGAGTATATTCTGATTTCAATATATTGCTGTTTTTATAACTATACATTTTTAATATAGTTTCAAGGTAAGTAATGAGCTATTTTCCAATTTCTTATTTCTAAGTATAGCTTTGGTTATTTGAGGTATTCTGTTCCTTAAGTGAAAAGAATATAATTTTCATGACATAGGACTCTCCTGTCTTTTGTTAAGTTTATTCCTAGATATTTCATGATTGGGGAGTATTTTTGTTTGTTGGTTGGTTACTCCCTGGGTTGCTCAGTTTTTACTCCTGGTTCTGTGCCCAGGGATTACTCTGGAAGTCCACTGGGGAACAAATTTGGTGCCGGGGATTGAACACAGGTTGGTTGAGTGCAAGGCAAGTGAAACTACGCTCTACAGTATCTCTCTGGCCTCTTGAATTAGTATTTTCACATTTTTTTGATAAATGCCCAGGACTAGTAATTTATAATCACACTGGATTTATATATATTTATATATATATAAATATATATATACACACACACACAAATATCGATAGCACAGTAGGTAGGACATTTACGTTGCATGCTGTCAACCCAAGTTCGATTCCTCTATCCCTCTCGGAGAGCCCGGCAAGCTACCGAGAGTATCCCGCCTGCACGGCAGAGCCTCACAAGCTACCCAATGTGCCAAAAACAGTAACAACAAGTCTCCCAATGGAGACATTACTGGTGCCTGCCCAAGTAAATCAATGAATAACGGGATGACAGTGCTACAGTGCTACAGTGCTATATACATATTGTTTTTTGGGTCACACCCAGTGATGCACAGAGGTTACTCCTGGCTCATGCACTCAGGAATTACTCCTGGCAGTGCTCAAGGATGCTGGGAATCGAACCCAGCATGCAAGAAAAACGCCCTATCCACTGTGCTATTGCTCCAGCCCCTGGATTTATATTTCTAACGTTTTAGTGTTTTAAGGAATATTCACCCAATTTCCACAGAAGTTGCAACAACTTCTTTATTGGGTAGGTGGACGGATTTTGGCCACACCCGGTGGAGCTAAGGGCTTAGGTCCTTGGGGATCATACCTGGTAGGGAAGATTGGGGTTACTATATGCTTCCTGCTCTACTATGGCTCTGACCCCAGAATTTGCACCAATTTTCACCTCTTCCAACACTATACCAGGTTTCCTGGTTTTATTTTTAAGATATTCTTGCCAATATTTGTCATTTTCTGCCTTTTGGTAAGCCTCTCCTCACAGGTGTGCATATCATCTCAGTGTGGTTTTGATTTCTATTTCTCTAACAATAGTTGAGAATTTTTTTTATTTGTCCCTTGGTCATCTGTATGTCTTCTTAAGGTGTCTATCACCTAAATTTTCAGACTGATTTAAAAAGTGTTGTTAATGTTCAATTCCCTTAGTTTTTTTCTTCTGATAGAGGAAGTAGCAACCTAAAAGCTCTTTATAAGTCAGACAGAAACTTAGCTTCCTTCTTGTCATTTTGCTATACATGGTATATTTAAATGTGTTATTACACTACTAATATAGAATAGTACATATATTATAAAACTACATTCTAAACTTAGATATCAACACTTTGTGCCATTAAGTATTTCTTCCATATTTACTTGCTTACTGACATAATTTCGAACCAACAGAGTTGAACCATAACTTATTAACCTGCTTAAGTTTTAGTTTGGTTCTTCTCTTTTGACAAAGTTCCATGATAAATATATTTGCATATAAACCTCTGGCTGCACTGCTGGTTACTTTCCTAATATAAATTCGTACAAGTAAATTTATTCATTTAAATTTTGTGATATTTTCTAATTATTAGTCTACGTTGCCAAATGTCAAACTATCTGACAGAAAAGCTAAACTAGTTTATTTTTCCATTAGCTGGAAGGGGGGTGTCAAACATTGGATATTTTAATTGTTTAAAAGTCTGGCAATCTGATGGGAGGAAAACAAGATTATTGCTTTTTTACCATGAAGACTGAAGACTGCTTAGGTATTCATCTTTTGTACCTTTTTATTTCCCATTTTATTTTATGATAATAGTTTTTTCAATAGTTTTATAAACTGATATTTCTGGGTTGAGTATATGTTCAAATATATTAATCAAAATAATTCAGAAGATGAAAATTACATCCTAAACAGAAAAAATATGCTTTACAGCCAAGTATTGGAATACAGTTTTCTTAGTATAGATAAAAATTAGATTTGTGAAACACAATATTCTAGAATAAAGTAGAAAATATTTTAAATATTCCATGGTTATTATCATGAGAGATTACTAATAACTTCCCATAGCAAGTGATTAACTGAAATAAGCTTTATAGCATGTACATGTTGGTGAAAAGATACTGAAAGTTTCTCTAAATAAATTTCTAAAATTACTGACAAATACCTATGTTATTTGCATTTCATGTATACAATTAATCTATCATTTCAAAATGGATCTGAGTATATACTTAGGAACAAATTAATGAAATGAAAATATTAAGAAACATTATATGGCAAGCATAAATAATCTTACTTCTATGAGTCTGTAACCACATATAAACATGGAAACTAGAAGTTACCTTTGTAAATTTAAATTAATTTAACAAATAATGCTTGCACACTATGGACTTGATTATGGATTATGTACCAGAAATAATTATCTCATTCAAGGATTGATATGGTATATACTGACTCAATATATGAAACTGGAGGAGCTTTCACTATAAGCTATGTGATCTGCATGATTTGGTGAATTATCCCTTTTTAATGGATTAAAAGAATGAGTGTAGTAGCTGGAGTGATAGCACAGCGGGTAGGGCATTTGCCTTGCACCTGGCTGACCCAGGTTCAATTCCCAGCATCCCATATGGTCCCCTGAGCACCGCCAGGGGTAATTCCTGAGTGCACAGCCAGGCATAATCCCTATTCATTGCCGAGTGTGACCCCCTACAAAATGAGTGTAATAAAATTAATATCTATGAGGGAGAAAGCCAGCACTGAAAAAATGATGTTATTAAAATGTCTCAAGTACACTTACAGATTTTTAAACTTATATGCAAATTTTTAAAATAAACTTGCAGGAAAGTTTGTTTAGAAAGGAGTAGTATGTATTGATTTTACAAAGAGACTAGTTTTATAATCTTCACATAATAGGAAAGCTGTTATCTCTTATCATGTATATTTAACACAGAATATTTTATATACACTATTAAATGCATCATTTTCAATATAGCTTAGCACACCACCATAATTCATGAACAATCACAGATTATCAAAATACCTTTCTTAGCCAGTATATTTCATTTCCTCCAAATTAAGACTCTAAAGCGTATTGAAAAATATAATATAAAGGGGGTATGGTGCCGCCAGCAGGTCAACCTATACCTGTGGGGCAAGTACATCAGCAGCCTGATGGTGCCTTCAGACTTCCAGATACCCCCAAATTGCTGCGGTGCCTTTGTTCAGACCCCAACAACTTGGGACCAAGTTTACAAAGAAATTAAACAGCCAAAAGTTAGGTATGTGGGAGACACATCCACAAACCACCTCCAGCTCAGCTATATAAGCTCATTTATTGGCCTTACTTCAGAAACCCATAAATCTCAAAAGAGATCAAAAGACGCAGTTAGGGCCTGTAGCGCAGAGGTAGGCAGGAACCCATGACTGAAAGCTCCAGGCAAGCTTAGATTGGGACTGAGTGTCCTCCCCCTAAGCCCCCAGTTTTCAGTAGCTTGACAGTCACACCCACAAACTGCCCCCCCAGCGCCTTGTAATCTCATCAATGGCCAAGACCCAGGGACTATAAACTAAAACTCCCGAAAGAGTGCTGCAGAATATCCTGACCAGGCTGCTTCACCTGGGCACCCCAGAGGGGGGCGGGTGGGAGTACTCTCTGCCTCAAGGGACCCAGCTCCGGCAGCCAAAAACCTCCACAACCAACCACCCCCATGCTCAAGGCTGCCCTTCATGCGCTCAGGCCGAGCCTCACAGATGAGTGAAGTCCTAGGGAAGCCAGGTAATGCGGAACTTTGTGACCTTGGACTCTGGGCTGAATGGAACCAAGAGCAGTGATCCTCTGCCTATTTTCCCCAGTCTCTGGAGACCCAGGAGTCATGCCCATAAGCCATCTCCTGCCGGTGCCAGATAATCTTGCCATCGGCCTTCGTCCAGATCATACAGCTGCTTCTCCCGGAAGGGAGGATAACATGAGGCCCCCATAATTATGCCACCGGACTCTGCGCCAGGCTGTCTCACACAGGGCACCCCAGAGGGGGGCGGGTGAGAGCCCTTCCCGCCCCAAGGGACCCAGCTCCAGCAGCCAAAAACCTCCATACCCCAACCGCCGCCATGCTCAAGGTTGCTTCCCATGCGCTCGGGCCGAGCTTCACATATGAGTAAACATATTTCTGGACAAATCATAAAATACCCCTTGCTCATTTTCCATAATTACACCACATTTGATGGGGTTTAGATATTAGGCAACAAATCATGGTGGGAAATATATATATATGTATATATACAAATTTTCAGCTATATATACCAAGGCACACATCACCCAAACTTTAACAATATGTTAGTGATACCCTATAGAATGTCTTAATGGCTCCTTCTAATTCACACTGTTTTCTATATGAACACTTTTTTGTAAGCATGTTCAGCAGTTCATCATAACAGACAATACAAAATATACCATTTCGGTTGTGTTTTGGGACACTGATTGGGGTTTGGGATGGAAACATCCCAAATTTGGTGGTGGGAAGGTGTAAAGGTGGTGGGATTGGTGTTTGAATACTGAATGTAATCAAACATTGTGAAATAGCTTATAAAATTAAAAAATAAAAAAGTAATGTGGAGTTCATGCTCAATTTATTCAGCTTAATCAATGGCTGAATAAATAGCAGTGCTCCTACATTATAATCACTGTCATCCCGTTGCTCATCGATTTGTTCGAGCGGGCACCAGTAATGTCTCTCATTGACAAACTTATTTTTACCATTTTGGCATATCTATACACCACGGGTAGCTTGTCAGGTTCTACTGTGTGGGCTCCATACTCTCAGTAGCTTGCCAGGCTCTCTGAGAGGGGCAGAGGAATCGAACATGGGTTGGCCACGTGAAAAGCGAAAGCCCAGCTGCTGTGCTATCGCTCCAGCGCCCTAAATTATAATATATATAATACAAAGACAGAAATTCAATTTTTTTCACTCTAAAATTGGCTCAAAGACTAAAAAGTAGGTAAAAAGAGGTGTTTAAAAATCAATGTAAGCTCAGGCAGCGTGGTGATTACTAAACAGGCGTGAACTCGGTGGCGCGGGACGAGGCGGGGGGGAAAAATAGAAAAGTTATGTAACAAACAGCGGGACTTAATATCTCTACATTCTCAGCAATGGAGAGCTATCAAATGCTTCCTTGACAGTAGGACTGTCTTTTCTTTTTTGGGGGGAAACCCTAGCAACAATAGTGAGTTATGTGTTGAAACATGGAATGTAACCAAGATAAAGCATAAACGAAGTGAAATTTATCACTTTCAAGGGCAGGGACTGGGGAGGCGGGAGGGGGCGGGAGGTATAATGGGGTGGTTGGTGATGGAATATGGGCACTGGTGAAGGGAAGGGTGTTTGAATATTGTATAACTGACATAATCCTGAGAGAACTATGTAACCCTCCACATGGTGATTCAATAAAATTTATTTTAAAAAAATCAATGTAAGCAAGTGAAAACAGAGATAAATAAATGGGACTACCTTAAACTAAGAAGCTTCTGCACCTCAATAGATACAGTGACCAAAGTACAAAGACAGCCTACAGAATGGGAAATTATATTTACCCAATACGCATCTGATAAGGGGTTGATATCAAGGATATACAGGCACTGGTTGAACTCCACAAGAAGAAAACTGCCAACCCAATCAAAAGGTGGGGTGATGGACAGAAATTTTCCCAAAGAAGAAATCCGAATGGCTGAGAGGCATATGAGAAAATACTCGACATCACTAATCATCAGGGAGATGCAGATCAAAACAACAATGAGATATCATCTCACACCACAGATACTGGCCCACATCCAAGAACACAAAGCAATCGGTGTTGGCATGGATGTGGGGAGAAAGGGACTCTTCTTCACTGCTGGTGGGAATGCTGACTGGTTCAGCCCTTTTTGAAAACAATATGGACGATTCTCAAAAAATTAAAAATTGAGCTCCCATTTGACCCAGCTATACCACTCCTGGGAATATATCCCAGAGAGGCAAAGAGGTATAGTAGAAATGACATCTGCATTTCTATGTTCATTGCAGCACTGTTTATAATAGCCACAATCTGGAAAAAAACGGAGTGCCCCAAAACAGATGACTGGCTAAAGATACTCAGGTACATCTACACAGTGGAATACTATACAGCTGTTAGAAAAGATGAATTCATGAAATTTGCATATAAGTGGATCAACATGGAAAGTATCATGTTGAGTGAAACGAGTCAGAAAGAAAGAGACATACATAGAAAGATTGCACTCTTATGTGGAATATAAAGTAGCAGAAAGGTACAAGCTAGCAATGATGCAACTTCTGGCAGAAATTTCTCTGGACTTAGTTACTGAAATACTAAAATACAGAAATCCAAAACCTTGCGGCCACTGTTGTGGCCACACGACCTCATATCTCTTCATTCTCAGCAATGGAAAACAAATTATCAAATGCTTCCTTTCAAGCAGGTCCGACTTTGGGAGGAGAAACTCCAAACAATAATAGTGAGTTCTTTGTTGAAATATTGAATGTAATAAAAGTAAAGAGAAAGTAAAGTGAAATTTATCAGCTACACAGGCGGGGTGTCTGGGGGGTTTGGTGAGACGGGAGGAGGTTTACTGTGGTTCTTGGTGGTGGAATATGTGCACTGGTGAAGGGATGGGTGTTCAAGCATTGTGTAACTGAGACTTAAGTCTGAAAGCTTTGTAACTTTCCACATGGTGATTCAATTAAAAAAAAAAAGAAAAGATGAATAAAAAAGAAAAAAATGAATAAGAAATAAAGATGCAGACTACAATAAACAAAATAATATTTGCAAAAGAAAAAAACTGGGAACCTTTTCACAATTATTTTTCAAGTGTACCTTTTCCCCCTATTCTCCTCTCTTAAATATGTCTGTATGTATATGTTGGTTCACTTAACGGTGTTCCACACTTTGAAGCATTTTTAATGGGTGTTTTTTCTATCTTTCCCTCAAACTGTATAAAATTAGTTAACGTATTTCTCTTTTTTTAAAAAAAAGCAATGGAGTGTGGACAGATTGTACGGGACTTAAGGCACTTGCCTTGCATGCACTTATATCAGTTCATTTCCTGGCACCACATACATTCCCCAGAGAACCACCAGAAGTGATCACTGAGTAGAAGAAAAAGAGTAGCTCCTGAGCAGTACTGATATCACCCAACCCCCAACTACCACCGCCAAAGAAAGAAGCCAAGAAACAAGGTCCTAAAATCAGTCAAATGACAGTAGTAAACACAATGATAACAAAAACAATAACTAATTTACGAATTCAATTAGCTAGTTTAGAAATTCCTATGAGCCAGGGCTATTCTTAGGGTTTTGTATAAATTAATTCACTAAATTCTCACAACAACGCTAAAAACTAGGTTCTGTAACTATCCTCATTTTACAGATAAGGTATCTAGGCAGGGAGGTTTGGTATTGGCATGGATAATCAAGGTATAGAGTTGGAATTCAAGTTAGTATAGGTACAAAACCAAGTTACATACCCATTACAGAATTCTGCTTCTCTTACTATATTTTGGGGTGTAGGCTATTCACTTCAAGAAATTGCAGTATAAAGGACTTCCACACATTATTGCCCAGTCATTTCTCATATTAGCTTTCCAGTCCACCTTTAAAACTGCTTTGATTGTTTTGTAAAAACTGAGTGATTTCTTTATTACTTTTTAATTTAAACACTGTGTTTTGCAATGTGCTTCATAATACAATAGTTATGGGCTTTCAATATTCCAACAACAATCCCACTATGACAATGACCTTCCCTCCTCACCCCACCCTGCCGCTTGCCTCCATAGCAAGTACATAATACGTTATTTTATATTGCTTGTTATAACTAAATGAATGAAAGAATTATCAAAAAACTTACTGAAGCTTTGTGAAATTTTTGAAAATTACTCCATCTCACCACGGAGTCATTAAGTACTTTTCTGACACTTAACTGTGCCGTTTATTACTAGTTAAGCCTTCTGTGTTATTGTTTTTGTTTGTTGAGTTTAGTCGGCATCTAGGTTACTTTCCCATTTAATTTGTTGTGCTTCTACTGGAATGTCAATATTGTGAAATTTAAAGGTGTCCATAACTTCAGGATCTCTAAAACTGTGGCATGAGTTGACAAAGTGGCTGCTGAGGGAAGTGGGTGTGGCTGCCAGGGCTTCTGGCTTTCACCTGCCCCCACCTTAACCCCTCTGCTTCAAAAAGCTCTGGCAGGCACATCCACTTCCCATAGCCATATGCCGTTCTAACTCATTCACTGGCCTTGCTCTCCACAATCACCTCTCAATCTCGGAATAGATATCAACCAAGCTGCTACAATTAATGGACACACAAGCCTCCTGGCTGGAAACTCTGGCGTGCTCTTGGGAGGGGGCAAGATTTCTTGAGCCCTGGCAGAGGCAAACACACCCACAACCCACAATTGCTGCTGCATGAATGGCCCAAGAATTGAGTGTGTTCTGCAGTAAAATCAAAAGTATACAAAATGTTATGGCTGGCAGAGAGTTTATTTTGTATTTTTAATCTGTCTTGTGATAAGTTATAAAATATAAAATAGTTCCCATGCTTGAATATAGTTGGGAAGACCAGAGTTCCTCAATTAAAGCTTATTTTTCATTCTTTTTAAGCCTAACATCGATTTATCCAATTACTAACTTATGATAGAAACATGACCCTATATGCAAACATAATTGTCTCTCATCAAATACATTGGTTCTATTAGCTCAGCAATATGGAATTTGACCAGTTATACCCCAGGCAGAAATCCACAAACTCCTGAAAGTAGCATATTCAGAAACTCATGGCAGACAAGAAGCTAAATGTCAACTAAATATCAACACCAGCGTGCTACCAAGTAATACTTGTGCAATCAATAACACTGAATTTTTTTCTTTTCTTTGTTTTATATTTTGGTTTGGGGGCACATCTGGCTGTATTCAGGACTTACTCCTGACTCTGTATTCAGGGATCACTCTTAGCAGGTGTGGGGGAGCATCTGAATACTAGAGATTGATCTCTGGTTGGCCATATACAAACAAGACATATTTAAGAGCTATACTACATTTCTGGCCCTGACATACATTTTGTTCAAGTGCATAACAAAAAGTAAACACTACAACCCTTAATACATGTTTTTTACTGTGGTTAATATGAATGGTTAGTGCAATTATAGTTGATTTTTCCATGAATGTGCTGAACAATTATCAATTATCAATTTTCAGACACCATGATAAAATTAATTTCAGCACAGGCCTAATAAGAAGGAACTTTGAATTTTTTGGCAGTACTCAGGAGAGAATTTAATGAATTGCACACATAATCAGCCACACCTAAAGTCCCAGTATATCATTCTGGAAAGAAGCACAAGTGAGCTGATTTTATTAAAACAGTGATGCCTTGCCAAACTCTAGGAGACACAAGTAAGAAAAGCAAGGTTATCCCTTGCCAGTAACTGACAGATACCAGCTGGTGAACTTATGTCTTACCACTAACTAATGGTACATTTGAGTAGAAATTGATCTCAAGAGAATTCTTATTATTATTTGAGACAGACCTTCAACCTGCATCATCGTTATCTATTTTTCAGATGATTCAGCTGTCCCTAATTTGAAGTAACAATGTATGACACTTTGAAGGCTCTATAAACATGAATACTGATGACAAGATGTGAAAATAGAAACATGCCTATATGCCACAATACATTTGCCCAATCATTACTACCTAACACCCAGGGCTAGGTCACAGGTTAAAAATATAATCACTGGTCTGAAAGCAAGAAGATATTTCCATAAATTTCTTTTCATAAAATCTATTACTATAGACAAACCATCACATATGGT
This sequence comes from Sorex araneus, assembly GCF_027595985.1. NCBI lineage: Eukaryota > Metazoa > Chordata > Mammalia > Eulipotyphla > Soricidae > Sorex > Sorex araneus. Next base: position 108,628,144 of record NC_073313.1, read on the forward strand.
AATGTTTATTTTTATAACACATATAGCTATCAGTGAGGGCTATAAAAATATTTATGTTAATTATATGTATAGACAAATCAACCACACAAATCCACTTAATAATTTATTTTTAAAAGGGTACTATGTTAGTGAAGAAAAAAATAAAGTGTAAGTTCTTCTGTCATTTACCAAACTTGAAGTAGAATGTGAAGAGTAAGACATAGTTGTTATTGAGACAGGGGGAAGTCTCCTATTTCTCTGGCATTTGGGGTTCTAGCACTGAAATCTGGCTCAAATTTCTTCAGGCCTTGAAGACTTCATTTGCAAGTTGCTGAGGCCAGTGAAAAAGAAGAGCCAGGAAGGTACAAAATTTTTCATTCTGTATATTCAGTTTATTCCTCTTCAATATTCTTGTTGGATAGTTTGGCAAAAAAAATCAATTCAACTTAATATATACTAAGTAACTTACGCATAGAATGGCCCTCTTACTAATTGCCCTATGACTATTTTACTTTTCTACTAGCAGGTGAGCATCCTCAATGAGTAAGGAAAGGTCTATTTTTAAGAAAAATTTTGACAGTTGAGAAAGCTGACACTAATTGTCTGAGATGAAATCTGGAGATTGTCCATGAAATTTCAATTCAATATGCTCTTCTTTCTCCCATTAGTATGGATAACTGGGAGTTGATGGTATTCTCATTAGTATAGATTATGAGGGCATGTGGAGATCCTTTTATGGAAAGACTGTTCAGCTGGTGAAACCTGACCTGAATAGTTTTCTGGCTAAAACCATCTTGTACATGTCACTTGGCATAGGATTTGGGGCAAAAATCAAAGCTCTTGTTAAAAAAAAAACACAAATATTTCTTCCTATCAACATGTCAGCTGGGAAAGTCTCTGCTAAAGAAGGTTTACTTTCTGTTTGGTCAAGAATTCAAGCTATGCTATTGAACTTTTTACAGCAGGATAAACTTTTTATGCTCTGCAATTGGTATCTAACACACCCATCTTTTACTTCAGACAACATGGTATATCTCTCCACCAAGGTGTCTTTAAAGCGTTACTTATGAATTCATATATTAAAATTGGTTATAATAGAGTGCTTCATTTTTGTAAACTAATATGTATGTATAGCTGAGCTTAGAAAGAACTCTAGAGGGCAATGCACCAAATAAGAATGTTGTTGTGGGAGAAGAGTGATAGCAAAGTGGGAAGGGCACTAGTCTTGCACACAGCTGGTCTGTATTGGATCTATGGCATCTCATATGATCTTCCAAGCATCACCATGAGCTCTTAGAGCAGAGCCAGGGCTAATTCCTGAGCACGGCTGGATGTGCTCCATCCCAACAACAGAGATGCTGTCCTTACACATTGCTATTACCATTGATTTGTTTTCCTCATACTTATATATATCATCTGAATTGTTAACAATGAGAATATATTCTAAAATCAGAAGAAGAATCATGATAGCATAAAGATTAAAAGGGCATCTGGTAATTGAAAATGAAATCTTAAATATCTTAAACATAGATTTGTTTGTCATGTCTATGTCCTAAAATTTTGATTAATTTACATGACCCCACATGTAGGGAACCTGGACTACATTTCTTTAAAGAGCACTTAGAGAGAACTCTTTATTTAGTTATAATTTCATAACCTCTTCTGTTATAAAGAATTGATAAGGAAATAGACAGGAGCCAGAAAGACATAAGAGGGCTTTGGGCCGTGCTGTGGATCGAGCATGATGGAAGAACCCAAAAGCGCGCCCTTGGACTCCAAGCAGCCCACTGAACTAATTCCGGCATGGGATCGGAGACCCCAATCAGCAATATGTAATGGTTCCTTCTTAATGGGTTGGACTTTTGTGGGAGATCCTAACAAAAATAGTAAGTCTTTTGCTGAAATATTGAAGGCAATCAAAGTGGTAGCCATCCCTCTAGACTGAACTAAGCTATATCCCCAAGCCGGCTAAGAAGAAATATCCTTCTTTCTCGGGAAGAAACGCGGCATGGTGTCAAACATAGTGTGATGTCCATTAAGCAAACAGACCTGGTGGCGTGGGAATGGGATATAAGGGGAAAAATTATGTACATGGAACAGCGGGACGCTGGTGGAATCTCGAGCCGAGGCCGATACCAGCGCAAGACCTTTGGTTCCAGAAACTGCTTGCAGACACTCTACTAGACTATCAACTAAGCCAGAGCCCCACGCTGGCTGATGACGGAAAATAACCATCCTCTTCGGTTTTTTTCCCTTTGTCAGACACTGTGGCGATTACTAAACAGGCGTGAACTCGGTGGCGCGGGGCAAGGGGGAAAAAGAAAAGTTATGTAACAAACAGCGGGACTTAATATCTCTATATTCTTAGCAATGGAGAACTATCAAATGCTTCCTTGGCAATAGGACTGTCTTTTTCTTTTTGGGGGGAAACCCCAGCAACGGTAGTGAGTTGTGTGTTGAAACATGGAATGTAATCGAGATAAAGCGTAAACGAAGTGAAACTTATCACGTACAAGGGTGGGGACTGGGGAGGTGGGAGGGGGCGGCAGATATACTGGGGGGGGGTTGGTGATGGAAGATGGGCACTGGTGAAGGGAAGGGTGTCTGAGTATTGTATAACTAACATAATCCTGAGAACTATGTAACCCTCTACTTGGTGATTCAATAAAAAAAATAAAAAAAGAGAAAGACATAAGAGGGGTTAATAATCTTGCTTACATGCAGCCAACCCAAGTTCAACCCCTGGTAGTACATAAGATACAAGAGTCACTATTGAGCCCAATATCCCTCTAACAAAAGAAATCAACAAATATCTAATTCTCTTTTTATCAATTAAGCCAAACTTATAAATTAATGTCAGAATGGTATTCAGAATGTGCATTATTCAAATAGACTATAATCAATATTATTTGCGTTGGAAATAGGTAGGTAGGAATGCTCTGTAGATGAAACTATGACTTTTCTCTTGCCAACAAATATAATGTTTCTCTTTTTATTGTTTCAGGAAGTATAAGACAAATTTAGCAAGATTAAGTATCAAAAACATGTATTCCCTCTACTTTCTTTAGAAGATCCCTATTTTGTTTCATCTTTCCTTGCAAGTATTCTTTCTTATATAACCTATGATTTTTGTTTCATGTTCTGGGGATTGAAGCCAGGGCCTCATACATGTGAAGCACGTAATTTACATTCCTAACCCTCCAGTAATTTTTTAAGAAACAATCAGACTATAAATGTTAAGTGAACAAAATGCTTTCTGAAACAACCTGCTGGCAATGATTTTTTAAAAAGTCCAAGTGTACTCCAAATACCTAAAGTCAGACCCCTGGTTTCCCTTGTCACGCCTTCCAGATCTACTTTAGTTTGCTGTCAAATAACCAAGTAAAACTTCTCAGATTGTAAGTAGAGAATATTTAGCTCAACATACATGAATGAATCAACCAACACCACACAACAAGCAGCAAAATGACCAACAGTACAGGTTTTTTCTTTCTGATTTATAGTCCCTTTCCATCAGAATCTGAGGGCATTTCAATTCTATAAAATCTAAGAAACATGTATGTAATGATATATGTTAGCCTTCCTTACAAATTTCCTTTGGCCTAGCTTATTTAGTTTTCTTAGTAACTCTAGTCCTAGTCTCTTTATTTTAACTATCAAATGTTGTAAAACCTTTCTTAGGAATTATGATTACAAAAATCATTATTCATTTAACCAAATCACGTATTAATGTATTAAATGATTACCATGTACAAAAAACTGGACAGTTAATTCAAAATAATGAACTGGTTTCCTCGGAGATTTACTAGAAATGAACTTGTATAGTGAACAAAACACTGAATTTAAAGTTCTATGTTTTTCTTATGGCTATGGATTAGACCTGCCTATTCTTCTGCAAACTCACTTGACTTCATTGAGTTTCAAGATTTTAATCTAAAAGTTAAGATGATAATATCACATTGCTTGCAAGAAAGTTACACTAATAGTTATCACATATAAAAAGCCAACCAAGTGCCAGCCACTATTACAAAGCCACTATTTAATACATCTTTTCTTTTTTCAAATGTCCTATTGAAAGTAATCATGCTATTATACCCCACCCTTTGTTCCGATAAACAAACTAAAACTGTAGGGGCTAAATTACATTCACAAGGTACCCAAGAAAGTTATGTAGGAATGAATCTATGCTGACTCCAGCCTCCATATCCATCTCCATATCCAATGTCCCCATTTGCAACCAGTCCTCACCCCACATAAAAAAAACAATTGAGTACTTTTTAAAGCATTAAGTTAAGCATGGGCCAGGAATAACCCCTGAGCATTACCAGGTATGACCCAAAAAGAAAAAAATAAAGCAGTTAGCTAGAAATTTATAATAAATAAAATAAAAGCATTAATCTGTGTGATTTTAGGGCAATTTTCTACTAAGTCATTTCTTCTTCTTTACGTACTGAAAACTCTAAAATATAAATGAGTCCACTCTTTTACTTGCTTCTTTCTACTGTCCAATAATCAAAATCCAAGTGCGACTGGGGGGAAGAAAAATCAAAACTTGCTGATTGGGTTTCAGTAATAAATTCTGGATAGGCTACATGAGGTTATATTTCACATGCTTCCAATTTTCTAAGTATCTATTTTCTTCCCTTGAATTTTTTGTAGCTTACTCTTCCTGAGAACTCCAGAGGCTCATTTTTAGCCAAATGTAAATGTTGGAAATTTTTCTCCTGAGGAGAATGAGAGTGACAATACAATCCTTGGAAGATCCAGCTAACTCATCTTACAAAACAGGGATGAACTCTGAGTAACTTTTTCCAAATATGGCACAGCCTGGTCCATTTCAAATAGAAATAAAATCTTCCTAACAATTCAATTCTTCCATCTTTTACTTAAGTTGGACCTGCAAAGGGGGCAGAAACTTCAACCCATTTGTTTCATATTTGCATGAATATTATAAACTGTCTATAATGGTCCCTTGACTTCAGAAGGATTTCCTGGCCTCTTTAACAATGAAATATGATGGAGTTACAGAAAGCCTCTATTGTGAAAAAGATCTAAAATATTGCTAATTCTGAAGAATAACACATTGTTATATATGCAACAAATAACTCATTCATCCAGTGACATGTTCCATTATTATTTTCTGATTTCTTGAGCCTATCTTCTGTCACATGAGAAATCCTGTAACTATAGCAAAGTAGTTATTAGCAAATGGCATCACCATCTCTACCTTTCCTTGTGAAAATAGCTTTCTGCCAACAGAACTTTTTTCTAGATATCTTCAGATTCTGCTGCAATTGAATGGGAATCTTTTTAAGCCTTTTATTGAATCACTGTAAGACCGTTACAAAGCTGTTCATGTTGGAATTTCAGTCGTACAATATTCCAACATCCATCCCTCCACCAGTGTACATTTTCCAGCACCAGCATCCCCAGGTTCCCTCCCATCATCCCCCACCCCGAACCTCCTGCCTGCCTCTATGCTTTTCTTCTCTCTCTCTCCCTCTCTCTCTCTCTCACACACACTCTCTCTCTCTTTCTCTCTCTGTCTCTCTCTCCTTATGGGCATTGTGGTTTGCAATATAGATACTGAACGTTTATCAAGAACTTCCCTTACCTACTTTTAGCCCTCAGATCTTGTCCAGCGTTATCATTCCCAGCCATTATTGTTATAACAGTTCCTTCTCTATATTACGTACCCTCAACCCCACACACACTTGTGGTTAGGACTGGTCAATGATTGAATGAGAATCTTTGACCATAAAGATCTCCTCACCTCATTCCCCCTAATACCCAAAATAGGAGAGCCAGAGGCTAAAGAGAACCCTCTTGACACAGAAGCTTATATTTAAGCCAGTTCATAGAAAATAAAAAACCTTTATAGCCTTGGATAAAATAGAATCACATAAAAAGGACATACATCAAGTTTTATTATACTAATACTTGTTTCCTGAGGTTTTTTTAAATGCAAACCGTCTGTCTTCCACCCTCATACCTACCCTTTGTAGAATTGGACAGCAAAATTATTGTAAATGATTTATGTGTCTTTACAAATTTTCCACTGTGGTAAAAACAATACAGTTCAATTGTTGAAGCATAGGAAGAAATAGAGGCACAAAGACAAATAATATAGCATTCATGAGCCTCCACCAAGAGATGGGGAAAAAACTAGCTTTCTATAACATAACATAGATAAGTACACATTTCAGAAGGAGTATAGAACTATTGGTGAAACCACTGTTTATGGAAGTGATGGATGAAATACAAGAATATGTAATCGGAAAGACTTCATAGTAGAAAAACAAAATTTTGAAGCTATAAAGGAAATGACTGACATTTTATTGCAAAAAGTTTCTAAACTTTAGAATGATAAAACACAACTTAAAGTTTAAAGCAGACAGCAACTTAAGAAAATACTGAACACAAATATTAATTGTAGATAAATTCAAGGTTCATAAGGAGTAATTAATCTTTATAAGGTGTATTTTAATTAATTTACTTAAAAGTTCCTTAACAAATATTTATATTTTATGCTTGATAACTATGCACTTATTTTGTAAGAACCATTTTCTAAAGTAGGGATGAAGAGATATTAAAGCTGGTACAGCATTTGCCTTGCACACAGCAAACGTAGTTTTGACCTTTGCACCCCATATGGTCCTCTGAGTCTGCCAGGAGTGACACTGAGCGCAGAGCCAAGTAACTATGCCCTGAGCATCACCACTTGTGCAAAAAAAAAAACTAAACTAAAAAAATAATTATTTTCAAAGGTGTTTCATATTTGGATGCTGTTATAAATTGCATGGTAATTAATTTCTCATATTTTTGATTCTCAGAACAAAAATAAAATTTCTATATTGATAAAATGAATACAAAAAAATTTAAAATAAAATGTTAATGAGTTTTTATAAATCAATAAAACAATCAACCCAACAATAGACAATTTACTGAAGAAATAAAATTGGACTAAAAGTAATTGAGGGAACAGGGAGATAGTAGATGGTTTAAGGTACATGCCTTCCATAAAGTCAATCCTGCTTGATCTTCAGAATCATATTATCCTTTGAACACCTCTACATGTGACCTAGGAGGCCCTGAACACCACCTGGGTGGCCCAGCAAACTGGCAACCCCATTTACAACTGTGCTTCAAAAAATTGATCAATCTTAGAGGGAGGCCACAGCTGAGCTGACCCAGGTAGGCCTAGATCTCTGGGGCCTTCTTGAAATGGGGGAGGGCTGAGTTTCCTCCCTACTGGAAGGCACAATACTCCACCCACAACTGACTTCCTGTCTGCATATAAACAGCACTTCTGAGGGCTGGAGCAATAGCACAGTGGGTAAGGTGTTTGCGTACTCGGCCTACCTGGGTTCAATTCCCAGTAACCCCTATAATCCCCTCAGCACCGCCAGGAGTAATTCCTGAGTGTAGAGCCAGGTAACCCCTGTGCATCCCAAAAATAAACAAATAAATTAATAAACAGCTGAGCCACCACACTGGATTTTCACAGCCATCTCCAAATTTCTCAGTACTAACAGCCCAGTACTGACAGCACAGAACAGCATATTACATGAAATAATTGTTTAGAAGCACACTAAGCTCAATGAGCGAAAAGCAATAATAAAAAAGGCTCAACTAGCATCTATGAGCTCAGTAAACAAATAGTGACTTCAGTTCACCTCAAGATATATGTGCAATAAAACATAAATAATTTTGTGCCTGCTAAAGGGGAAGGCTGAGGGGATATAGCAACTGAGGACATTGATGGAGGGAAGGTAACACTAGTGGTGGGATTAGTACTAGAACAATTGAATACTTGAAATCACTGTATTATGAACGCTGTAAATCAATGACATTTAATGACATTTAAAACATTAAAAAACGAAACACAAGTACTTAGAGATCAACTTAACAAAAGAGGTGAGAGACTTATACAAAGAAAACTATAAAAATACTACCAAAAGAAATAAAAGAGGACAGTAGGAAATGGAAAACCATCCCCAGTTTATGGATTGAAAGGATTAATGTTATCAAATGACAACCTTGCCCAGAACATTACACGGATTTAATGCAGTCTCTATAAAAATACATTAGAAATTTTACAAATACATAGCTCAAACAATGTTTAAATTTATATGGTGTAATAAAATCTGTTGACCAGCAAGAATAATTCTAGAAAATATGAAGCTAGATATTTCCCTTCCCCCAACTTCAAACTATACTATAACGTTTTAGTAATCAAAACATACAGAGGGTAGGTCATAATACATCAGGTTGGTCACTTGCCTTGCATGTGGCTGATCAGGTTTGATTCCCCGCACCCTTTATGGTGTCCCTTAGACAAGTAATTCCTCAGTGCAGAGCCAAAAGTATTCCCTGAGTACCACCACATGTGGCCCCCAAACAAATAAACAAACAAACAAGAATCCAGTGTAGAACTGGAATAACTCTCAGTCAATGGAATATAATTGAGAGTCCAGAGACATATCCTTGGATCTATGGACAGTTAACCTTCAAAAAGTGCCAAAAGTATGAAGTGGAATAGGCAACTTCTTTTCAATAAATTGTGCTGAAAAACTGGTTGATTACAGGCAAAAAATTTACTCAGAGGCCTTTCTAATACCATGCACAAAAGTCAAATAAATTGAATGGAAAACATCAATATTAGACCTGAGTCGATAAATTATATTGTAGAAAATATAAGAATACTTCATGACATTAAATCTAGAGACATCTTCAATGATTCAATGCCTTTAGCTAAACAAACAAAAGTAAAGAAAATTGACTACATAATACTAAGAAGACTTCAGCACCACAAGAGAAATGACAAGACTAAAAAGACACCCCACAAACTGGGAGAGAATATTACTCACTAATCATATGATATAGGGTTAATATTCAAGATATGTAAAGGACTGATAGGACTTCACAAGAAAAATACAATCACCCCTGTCAAAAATGGTTGGGGGAAGGTGAAAAGAAATTTCCTCAGAGAAGACATGCAGATGACCAAAAATATATAAAAAAATCTCATCATTTATCATCAGTAAATGAAAATCAAATCAGTGAGATCAACTCACATGAGTGAGACTGACACGCATCACAAAGAAGCAAGACAACCAGTGTTGACATGGATGTGGGGGGAAGAGGACTACTGATGGTGGGAGTGTTGACTTATCCAACCTTTGAGGAAAACAATATAAATGCTTCTCAAAAAAAATTTCTAGAAATTGAGCTCCTGTATGACATAGAAATTCCCTAAAGAGTCCAAAAAACCTATTCAGAAAAAGTATTTGATTACTATGTTCATTGCCACTCTGGACTCAGTGGTCAAAATCTGGAAACGAGCCAAGTGTCCAGGAACAATGACTGGATAAAGAAACTATGTGCATTGATACAATGGAATACAACTCAGCTATAAAAATAAGATGAAATCATGCAATTGGCTTCTATGTGTATAATCTGGAGAATTTCATGCTGAGTTAAGCTAGAAGGAAAGGGTCAGACACAGGATGATCTTTTTCATATATGGAATATAAAGAAACATAGAAGGGACTAAAATGCCCAAAGGCAATAGAAACTGAGTACTTGTCTTCAGAAAGTTTACCATGGGGGAGAATAAGGTATAAGAGAATGTGGGTTATTATTTAGGATCTGCATTGGGGGCAGGCTTGGGTGGTGGTGGGAATATTTAAAATAATGGTGGTGGGAAGGTGTATTGGTGGGATTTGTGTTAAAATATTGAGTGTAATACATTATTGTGAACAACTTTATAGAAATAACATTAAAGAATAAATTAAAAATAGAATGGGGGTGGATACTGGGACATGATGGAAGGAAGATATAACTACGGTGGAGGGTATAATGCTGGATTGACTTATGTAAGAAACCTTCTGTTCACAGTACTATAAACCACACTGCCTAAAATAAAATACATTTTAAAGTATTTGGAATATATAAAAGATTATTATTATTGGGTACACCTTGAAAGTGAGATGGGACTTGAGGAATTTTTAATTATTGAAATTAAAATTTAATTAATTAAAAGGAAATAATTTAATATCATTTTATACAATGAGTACATATTAATGGTATAATTTAAGGCATCTAAAATTATAATAGCTCATTTCATGGATCATTCAAGCAAACCTTTACCTATAGATTGACATTTCCATCGTCTTTAACTCTCATTGTTAAGGTCTCAAGTCATTATCTGTATGTATTTCTGTGTGTGATTATGTGTGTATGTATGAAGGCAGCATACATAGTATATATACTTTGAAATACACTTAGTAGAGATTACTATGTTATGCACTTGTCTTCAAGACTTTTTGGGTGTGGTGATGCAGAATAATAGTGACATTTGGGAAATGACTGTGACTTTTAGTCACACAATCTGACAATGTGTCTGAAACCTATACCAGAACTGGTGTCCTAAGGCCAAATTTTTTATAATAATTTGCTCTCCAACTGAACATCAAAGTGCTTTAGACAAGTTTATAAGTAACAAAAAATGTTACTGATTTTTCGGTTTGTAAATATGTTAAATCAGATTTTTGTCAATTAAGTCATAAGTTATATGAACATTGCTCAATTCCTTCTAAAAATGTGAAAGCATTTCCAGAAGGGATGACCTTATTTTAAGAGTTTCCAACTTTCCCCATGATGCCTTCAGTAACTAGCCAGAAGGTAAATTTCTTTCTATGAGCTAAGAGAACAGCATTTCTATCACATTCACTTAAATGAAAGAGGATTTCAAGAAGAGGGCTCTAAGATGAGCAATATTCAAGTGGGAGGAGAAGGAGCTTGTGTGGGAAAAAAAAACAAACAAGGGTAAAGGTAATTCAAGTTTCATTGCTGAGACCATGTCCTGTTAAAAACTTCCACCTACGCTCCATACTAGATACTACACAGCACACATGTTCAATGACCTAATCAAAAGCACAGTTTCTACCAAAAAGAAGACTAAACTTACTATAAAATTAGTGGAGAGAAACACATGTGAAGAAAGAATAGGTGTGTCACTCTTCTCCCTGTCAGCAAGCTTCATTCCTGATTTATTTAACTTATGCTGATAAAGGAGATAAATGTTTAAGTGATGGGCTTCAGATGCTGTTTCAGTTTCTACCAAGAATATTTTCACAGTTACTTCTCATGAATAAGTTCAGTGGAGCAGAGAATGTCCCTCTTGGACCAGTTCCACCGCTTGCTTCTTTTGATGCAACCAAAATGGGGAACTAGAACACTAGTTTTTCGATCAAATTTAGAACAAATGTCCACATCAGAGGTGGGAAAAAAGGTGAGGCTCATACTCTGCAGAAATGCACATAACAAAAGCAGAGATGGCCTGGTTCTTGTATATCAACCAAATATGGTGGCAAGAAGGGTTAATATCCCCCCTTCTTTGCACTCTGCTTTCTCCAATGTGTTAGCCCATCACACGGATGGCTGACTTTCTAGAAATATTCCCTGGCTGTGTGTGGACGTTCCTTTCAATAAATGGCATCCAATTTGCTCATGGTCCCTGGAATCTCAATTTCCTCAAAGGATTTTTCATCTGTGTTCAGTTCATGGGAAATTTTCTTTTTTCCTTCTTCATTTTTCAGCATAAGGGAATAGGCAGAGCCTGCTTTACTTTTTCTTTTTCCTCCTTTCTGTATTATTCTTTTTTATAAAGTGAAAACCTTTGCTGAAGAGTCTGAAATTTGGGAAAAAATCCAGCTCATCTGTCGGATATTTCTAGAGTTACGTAAAATGGAATGAGATTTGTACAGTTTAGAACAGGAAAAGGAAAATAGACTAATGTGTCATGTGTTGTATGAGATGAAAACTATATGATAATCAGAAAAACAGTCCCAAATTTAGTTGGCCTGATTCAAAGCTCTCATTCTTTTATCAACTCATGCATAAACCAGTAACATTCACTTTTTTTCTCTTAGAATAATGGAATGGCCACATTGGGACTAAATCCCAATCCCTACAGATTATAACCGTATTTTCAAAGAAATTACAAGAAAGTACCTTGCTTTTTAAATAACTCAATACACTTACGTTTTATTTGCTCTGCTTTGCTTCCTTCTAGGAAAAGAAAGAACAGCAACAAAGAAAAGTTGTATTTCATGACTCCCATTTTCCACTTTTTTCTCATCTTGGCCACTTCAAAAGGTAAGTCAAAAGTTTCAGGGCTTGGTGTATTCGCACTGTTGGGAGGGAAAAAAGACTTAAAAACAAATCCTTTGGAACTAATGGAGATCATTGGTGCTTAAGCTTCTAAGTCGCTAGAAAAATAAAAATGCTGGAGAATTTACATAAGTGCCAGCATTGTTTTCCTTAAAAAGAAGGGAATCTTGTCTCCCCTGTCTTGTAAAGATTGTGGGAGAATAATCAAGCCAATAAACATGCATTCCTATCTAACTTGAAGACTAAACTCTTTTGGGCGATTCATAAGGAAATAAAAATAAATTTTGAAATCCTCATTTCTAAAGAAATTAAAGTTGATTTCTCAAGAGATTTTTCTTCAGGAGAAAAAGGGAAACTGAAGTTTGCAAAACGGCTACATTGGCAAACAATATAAAAGTAATAGGCATGAGACCCAAACAATTTCTGAAACAAAAGTTAACTAATCTGAGCTTCAAGACTACTGTTAATATTAATCCTTCAGGGATGAAACACAAATTGATCAATGTTTCTCCTGTGTTCTCATGAGATAAGAATCTTCAGTTTGGCTACTTATTCTGAGAAAAGACTGTTTCAAGTTGCAAATAGATACAAACATCTGAATGGTTCAGATATATACATTTCACATAAAGTTCATTATGAAATAGAAATTTGAAATAGGCTACTTTTGAAGAAAATTAGGCAAATTTAAACACATAATAATTCCACATTATATCACTATACAAAAGATCATCAGAGAAAATATAATTCTTAAATATAAGAAGGAGGCTTGAATTTCCAATTTAAGGTGTATAAATCTAACATAAGTTGAGCTTTAGAACACAGAAACTTTGCAACAGCTAATATCTAGACATAATATCTAGACATATCTAGACATAATATCTAGACCTATTTTGCATAGATTTTAAATTGCAAAAATGCTTTCAATTGATAATCTAAAATATTTAAATATTCTAGAACACCACTTTTCAACTTGGTATTGAGACTGAGTAGGAAATAATTCATCCACCTCAGAGATTACAACCTAAATATTTAATATAAAGAGGTGAAATATGAAATATGAAGCTACGTAGGAAGGAATGCCAAAGGATCATTCTGGAGATTTGACTTTGAGGCAATGATGGAATTTCCATGTAGCCTACTTTAAATGCTACTAACTTGCTCAGATATTCAAAACCCATTGTTTCAAATGATAAACATGTTAACTATGTAAGAAATGATCGTAAGGAGTAATTTGTGCTTTTGAGGATTTGCAGAGAGTGTGCCTTCTCAGTCTCCTCCATACCTTGAACAAGAACTAAGTTCTCCTAAAATATGCGCCTACCCTGCCACAGACCCCAGACCTAATGCCGTGAGATTTTGGCTCACTTTCAATCACTCTATCCTCTGAGATACTAGGTTTCCTTAAAATAAGCTATTTTCATAAATAGCTTGCTCACACCAGTGATGATCTTCCTGAGTCTCCTTAATACGTTTGTTCCATAAGATTCCAAATGAGAAAAACAATTTAACCACTGAACCAAATTTAACACAATCACATATTGACGTTGGGAAGGGTTCAAACCATAATTTTCTGGTCTCTCCAATCAACAGGATTGGTTTATCTTGAACAATGGTTGGGTGAACAGTAGCATTGCTTCATAACTCAAACTGTTAGAATTATTTTTTGCCTTTATGGCTCCTAACTAATGCTATATGAAAATATTAAAGTTGGTCACTAGAAAGCAATTTATTTTTGTGTTCCTGTCATCTGTGTGATCTTTCAAGCTGTGATGAAGAACATCAGGAAAGGAATTGCTTTATAAGTATTCACTTTTGATTTACAAGATTCTAAAGGCCTGTCTTGGGATTCAGTACAGAAATACAAACTGAGAAGAGTTCCCTCCGCAGGTCTTTTCACAATTCAATTTATCTTCATCAATCTAAGTTTTCTCCTTTCATGAGGGGATGGAGGAAGATAGCTAAGCCATTTGTTGGGGCAACAGCAATAAAGAGAAGCAAGTATTGCTCAGAAAACATGTCCATTTTCATATTTGAAGAGAGCCACACTGTCCTTTTCAAATTATACTTTGACCCAGTTAACTGGAGTGATTTCTGCATTAACTCTGTCAGCTTCACCCAGGCTGCCGTGACATCAAACTTTCATTGGCTCTTTTACAAGTTACTTAGAGATGTAATCATTGGCTGACATATTTTGGGGGATCCAGGCCCCAACAAGAAAGCAACAAACAAAATCCTGAAATTAACACTGGGGAAGGGTAAAGTGAGCTTTAACAAGAGAAAAAGAAAAATGTCAGAACCTAAAGAAATGTATGTATTTGTATAAATTGATGAAACAAACATTCACATTGTTCATTTAACATCAAGCAAGGGGACCAAGGTCATTTTGCCTAGCTGTCACTGCAAAGCAATTTGGGTCATGAGCATCAAAGTCTGTCTAGTCTCAGAGCAGATCTTGTTGAAACAGAACCAGAGATATTCTCCAAGGAAAGCTAGAGATGAACATATCCACCAGTTCTTCACAACCCACTGTGCCTCTTTAATCCTCCTCAGAGGTTTGACTGGCCCTGAAATCTCACATTAACTGTCATCCCTGTGATTGCTTCTAGGGTGGCGTTTCTTACTGAAGAACAGTAAAAAGACACAGTAAAAAAACAGTAAAAAGTCTGAGGCTTATGCCCATCAGCTAAACTCTCCACACTGTACCCCCCAAGAAAAGTCCAGTTCGCTAAGAGTAAACTAACAATGAAACAATGGCAGATCTTGCCTAGAGTATCTCATCAGATATGATGTCTTTATTGCTGCTTATGGCCGACAAGCATAGCAATGCATTTAGCTTGCAAAACACCTCGCAAGCTTTTTTTTTCTTTCATTTTATTCTACACAATTCCATTTTCAAAAGGGGCACTCTCAAACCCAGAGAACTCCAGTGACTTACCCATTTTGAAATAGTAACAGGGCCAGAAGGGACTAGAAGGCTGGTGTTCTAGGCCCTAAACTCTGGCATTACTGTGTGGATTTCAGAGCCCAGCATCTTAAGTTCTGACCCCATGGTCTGGTTCGGAAAGTGAGCCCAGAGGACAACGGAACTTCTCGCCTCTCCGCTCTGTTTCATTAACTTGAGCACTTATTAATCACTAGCTGGGTTCAGGACGCTGAAGCCAGCGGGAAAGGGTACCGACATGGGGGATAACGAAGACAATTGCAGAACCCTTTCGAGAGCTACTCAAGTGGAATCCCGAAGCCCCTGAACATGGACGATTGCAGGACAAGTAGGGAGTGGCAAGTGGTGAGTTCGAATCCAGGGCCTGCCTTGGTTCCCTCGCGCACCAGTGGCCCCACCTCAGCTCTAACACTGCAGATCACCGAGCTGGGTGGCAGGTCAGGGGGAAGACAGGGCGCCCTGTGGAAACTTCCCAGGGCAGCTCCAGAGGCCAACAGAAGATACGCCACCTGTGCAAAGGCTGAAAAAGGAAAATAGGGAAAGCGGCGCCTGGCACTGCTCACTGACCTGGCCATTGGCCTCTTCTGTCTTCCACGCGTGCACAGCCTCCGAGCTCCCTGGGGCGCTCCTCCGAGGTCTGGGGCTCGCAGGTTGTGGAGAGAGCTAGAGAGTGCGCGAAGGGGGAGGGGGGACTCAAAAGTGGGTGGGATGAAAAACATCACCGCCCTCACACCACAAGGGAGTAGCAGCTTGCTCGACTCCAGGGAGCCGAGCCAAATCGCGGGTGTGGCAACCGGGGGCCACCTGCCCGCCCCGCCGCCCGCTCCCCACTTGGCCCCAGAGGCCACTGCTCGGATCTGGAGGGAAGTCCGTGAGCACGCCGAGCCTGCAAGCCCGCACCCGCTCCCCGCCCCCCGGGCACCGTGGTTTTATTCCTGCCCCCCCCCAACACGAAAGTTAAGAAATCGGGAGAAAGTGTGGGGTGTAGCCTGCCACTTTCCCACCACGAGGCGCCCCCACGGCACCCCCTCCTCCGGCTTTGCGAGCTTTGGGGTCTTAAAGGGACCGCACATCTCCTCCGGCCCCTCCTCCCTCTCTGTGCTGGATGCTCTGAAGAGCTCCCCACCATTCTCATTGGCTCAAAAGACTTAGACTGTGCTCTGTTTTTTTTTTGCCTGGGAATTCGCAACCCCTCTTCTCCAGCAAGACAGCCTTTCGGGGTGCACCTGGTTATGTCCTAGGTTGGTGCACTCCACAGAGGGGAAACGGTCCTCATGAAGTATGCCGTGATAAACTGCTTGTCATTTTGCAGTGTTTCCCAAATCCACATTACAAATGGTAGAGTGATAAAACTTTGCTGTCCTTCAAGACAGAGTGGAGATGAGTGTGTGGATGGAAAGAGAGGGCACAACTTCCAAGTCTCCTTTCTCCCCAAAAGGGCTCTCAAAACTCATGGGAAAGGCTTTTAACAGCTCCTAAGGAACTTGAAAACGTTGAGTGGCTCACCAAAGCCACCACTGTTCTAGGAATCCTGAAGATTATGAGTTTGGCCAACAGCCTTGAAATCACAATAGCACTGCTGATGAACCTGAGTCATACTAGTGAAAATTAGTGTCTATTCTATGAGTAATAATTATAAAGAATCGTCAGCATCCTCTGAGGCCTTCAAAGCACTTCCTTCACAGAGGTATCCATTTATATTTTAAGCTCCCTAAATTTAGAGAAAAGCTACAGGGATTTTTTTTGCAACACGGAACTGGGAATTATTGATATTCACAACATCCATATAGCACTCTAAGGCTTACAGAGGTGCTCTTATATACGTGATGGTTATTTGTTTAACTCTCCAACAAACTGTGGCCTCAGGTATCAGAGTTTGTGCAGACCTTCTGGTCAATGCAGCTCAGTCCCTTCATGCCACAGAAGAATACATTGATTGGGAGAGGTGAGAGTGTGGAAGGGCAGGTAAGTAGAGGAGGTGGCGTACTCAGGGTCACACAACTACTGAATATTTAGACAAGATTCCAATTTCGATTTTCAGATCTTGGAGGGCAGCATCCCTAGAGGGTTGAAATCAGCTACTCAAATCTAGAAATGAAGAAATCATGCTCAGGAAAATCAGGGTTTACAAAAACCCTCATCTCAGTAACAGAGAACAAAGGGAAATGAAAACCTCTTTTTCTTACTTCAGAAGTGTTATTACTGTCCAACTATCCCCTCCATTGTTGGAGATGTTTATTTCACAGTTAATGAAGTAAAAGGTACCATTTCTGAACGTCCCCCTCCAGGATTTGAAATGTCTAGCCCTGTACTACTTCTTGAGCTACTCTGTATCACCGCATATACTGTTTGTACCACAGTAAACTAGGACCAACTTGTTGACTTTGCTGCCTTACAAATATTCTCATGCCATTTAATGTGTTAGCATTTTATCTTATTGTTTCTTAGTAAGTTCTTTAAACTAGCTGTTTATTCTTTTTGTATCTTAATCCTTTAATGACCATATTCACAGTCAATATGCTTAGAGACGATTCAGGAAAGTGAGTTTCAGGGAACAGCCTGGAACAAGCATGAATTCTGGTATTTAAAATCAGTAGACTCACTGAGATTTAAAAGCTCATCTACAATCACTCACTCCCCTTGATTAATTTAATAGCCTAAATTACTGCATAAGAAACCATCCCCAATCTAATGGCTTAAAAATTTAAACCAATTTATTAATGTCAAATGGTTCTTTTCAACTGGGACAGTTTTGCTCAAGATCTCTTAGACGTTTGGCAACTACATAAGGGGATTGCTAGAATTCTCTGAATGATTATTTATTAGTGTAAAATGCTGGTCTCCTATATTAGTTCTAGTCTTGAATTCTGAATTGAGAACACCAATTTTCAGTAAGTCCTAGCCTACACTTTTACCAGGTCTTATTCAAAGTAAATTGCCCTAAATCTCTAAACTTTGTCATTTAAGAATGTTATACAGAATTTTGCAGTTTGTGACTGTGTAAGATTGATTTTTATGTTCAGTTCTCTGGAGACACATTATATTCGTTTCAGATATCAAGAGCTTGTTTCTCTGGGGACATTGGTGGAGGGAAGTAAAAACTTGTATTGGAACATTGCATGCTTGAAACTCAATCATGAATATCTTCGTAAATCATGAAGCCCCAGTAAACTATGGGGGAGTAGGTTGGGCCACATCTAGCAGTGCTCAGGGCTTACTCCTGGTTCTGAGCTCAGGGTTCACTTCTAATGGGCTCCAGGGAACCATATAGAGTGCCAGGGATCAAACCTCTATCAGCAGCATGCAAGGCAAATGCTGCATTCACTGTACTAATTTTCAGGTCCTAATAAACCTACTTTCTAGAGATTCTGTTTCTTTTTTTGTTAAATAGTAATTTTTGTGTTGTCTTTTAGGTTTTGGGTCATATCTGGCAGTGTTCAGGGCTTACTCACAGCTCTGAGCTAAGGGATCACTCTTGGAGGGTCAGGGGACCATATGGGGTACTATGGATGGGACTTAGGTCAGTTGTGTAAAAGGCAAGTAAGTGCCTTACACTCTGTATTGTTGCTCTGCCCTCCAGTGAATAATATTCTATCGTGTGATTATGTTATAACTTATTTAACTATCCATCCATCATGGGAGAACATCTGAGTTGATACCAGATCAGGAAGTTAAAAACAAAGCTGCTAGAAACACTTGTCTGCAGATTTTGAATGAAATAAGTGAACGTTTTCACTTCGCCTTGATAAATGCCCAACAGTAAACTTTCTGGGCTCTGTGGTATGAATATATTTAAATTTATAAAGTACAATTGAATATTGCACCATCAAAAAATAAGAGATCCATTTTTCCCTTCTTTCTCAACATTTACTGTTGCTCTTCTTTGATATTCTAATTTGGTATAATGATATCTAATTTTTGTTATTTTAATTTCTATTTCCCTGTGGTATCTACCATATTTTCATGTCCTTGACATCTATATATCCTCTTCAGTGAAATATTTCATTATGTATTTCACACACTTTCAAATAATGTTGTTTTCTTTTAGTTGAATTTTTAAATTTCTGTATATATCCTAAATAGTATTCCCTTATTGCATACATAATTCACAAATATTGTTTCCTGTTTGTATCTTGCATTTTATCCTCTACGTATGTGCTTGCATAGAACATAATATAGTTTTATAAGATCCACTTTATTGATTGTATGTTACATATTATGTTTTGATGTTAACCTAGGAAAACTTTCCCTGGGCCGGAGAGGTAATAGAGTGAGTAGGGCTTTTGCTTTGCATGCAGCAGACCTGAGTTCAATCCCTGGCATCCCATATAGTCCTCCAAGCACTGACAGGAGTAATTCCTGAGTACAGAGCCAGGAGTAACCCTTCTGAGCATCACTGGGTGTGACTCAAAAAAACAAAATCAAAAGAAAATGAAAACTTTCCCTAACCCTAGGTCTTGAGCATTTCCTCCTATATTCTTGTGTTATTTTAATTATAGTAGTTAAAGGCTTGTATTTAGGTTTTAAGTCTCTGATCCATTTTGATTAAATTGTTATAGAAAGTCTGAAGTTTAGATCATAATTCACTTTTTTATCTATGGATATCTAGTTGCTGTATCATCATTTGGGGAGAAAGTTATGTGTCCTCCATTTTAGACTATTTAAATTTTGGTTCAGGTTATTTGTGTGAGTCTATTTCCATATTTTTACATTGTTTCACTCACCCATGTGTATACCCTCCATCAACAACATCCAGTTTTCATTATTACACACATATAGTAAGTATGAATATTAAATAGAGTGACTCCTCTTGCTTATTCTAATTTTTTAAGATTGTTTTATCTATTTTAGGTGCCATACATTTCTGTATAAATTCCAGAATAAGTTTGTCTATTTCTGCAAACCATTCTCAGATTTGGAAAGAAATTCCATTAAATGTAGAACAACTTGAGAAGAATTAACAATTTTAGTGTATTGAGTTTTCTAATTCATGAAAATACTATGTCCCTCCATTTGTTAATATCTTCTTTGATTTCAGTTGTATGTGCCCTTTGTACAGATCAAATTCTTGTACTCAGATCTATGCATTTCATTATTTTATTGCAGTTGTAAATGTTATTGGCTTTTAATTTCAATTTACACATGTTCATTGCTAGCATATGTTAATGTGTTTAATAGTTATGATGCTGACTCTATGTACTGTGTTGCAGGATTCATATTCATTTAAATTTGTTTTAGTATTTAAATTTATTGAGATATCATTAACATATAAGTTTACAGCATGAACATTTTATATATGTACATATTGTGAAATGATTGCCACAATAACATTAACTCAAATATCCATTACATCACATAATCACTATTTTAAGCAATTTTCCTATATACAAGACAATATAATTAACTAAAGTCACCAGTGTATACATTAAATCCCCAGAATGTATTCATGGTATCACTGTATCATTGTCATCCCGTTGTTCATGGATTTCTCAAGTGGGTGCCAATAACATCTCCATTAGTCCCTGTCCCATGCTAGTGTAGCCTGATGGCATACTGGGGGCTCTTTCAGGGTCAGGGAAATGAGGACCATAGTTGTTACTGTTTTGGGCATATGAGCACTCCATGGGTAGCTTGCCAGGCTCTGCCCTGCTGGCGGGATACTCTCGGTAGCTTGCCCGGCTCTCTGAGAGAGAGTTAGGATCTTAAGGTTTATTTCAGTGTAAGGAAAAATGCTTCTATGGAACCATAAAGGCTGAAGTCATGAGTGGGGGCCAGATGCCCATGCCAGCCCAATTCTCCTGCACCTGGCTCTTCCCATTCTCCTTGCAGGTTCTTTGATGGCCAGAGATGTCATCAGAACGAGGACAGTCCCTATGTTCCCCACCCCCGAGATGTCCTCACCCGGCCACAAGGACGGAAACCACGGATTTTCCGCTACAGACGCACCCCCAGGTTATTGCCTCGGAGTTTCGTGTTCCACTATTTGATGTTTCTGTCAAGACATTCTCACTTCTTTCCGTTTCACCAGTTTCTCTGTCCTAAGTGCTCAGCGAGGGGGTAGAGGAGCAACTTTCTCAGCGCTGCGGCCTCTCAGTGGGCATCTCTCTGCCCAGTCGGTCCTCGTCCCTCAAGATTTGCAGGGCCAGTCACGGCTTTGCCACAGAAAGGGCCCCGGAACATCACCCCGACTTCTGCTCGGCCATATACTCCGACTCAACAGGTCCCTGACGGAGCCTTCTCTGGGGTCACTGCTCCCGAGTGTCCCGGCGGGACCCTAATGGCTTCTGCCCGGCTGGCAGTTCTCGTAGCTGCCCCTCCCGGGCCCACAGAGTGGGAAGTTTGCGTACTTGCTCTAGGGAGCGGCCACCCACTCATCCGCGGGCAAGGGTGAGCTTGTGGGGGGGTGGGGGTGGTCTGAGCTGCGAGCAAGGCGGTTCCCACGCCCCGTTTGTCTTCCTCCACGGAGAATGAATGATGCATGTCAGATGCTCCCTGGCGCTTCGAAAGGTGAGGGTGCCTGCAAAACGCCTGGGAGATGGCGGCCACAATCCTGTCACTTTATAGGCGAAGTTGCTCGTGGTGTTACGGCAGGCTGAGGCCAGTCTGAGTCTGGGTGGATGCGTGTGAGATTATCGCATTGACCACTCAAACTCTTCCGTGTTACAGATTTTAGTTATTAGCTCAAGTTGGTCGAATAACCGCAGAAAACAGGAGCAGGTATCCTTTTGGACACCCCCTCCTCTTCTACACTCACATAGGCCAGCCTCCAGCTTCTGGCACACAGAGACTGGGTTTATAAATATTCAGTCTAGTCACCGTGGCTTGTTATACTCATGGTATATTTGGAAAATAGTATCCTTCGTTTTCTTTTGAGGGTGAGGGGGCGGAGCAGAGGTGTTGGGCCTCACCCAGCTGTTCGCAGGACTATTCCTAGTTCTGTTCTCACGAGTGCCCCCTAGCGGTGCTTGGCGGAATATATGGGCACTAGGCATTGAACCAGGATTGGCTGGATGCAGTCGCTTGAAAGGCAAGTGCCTAATCTTCATACTTTCTTTGGGCAAGAAGTTGGTACCCTTTGAAAACCAATGTCTTCCCATTTACTCCATCCTCCTAGCCCCTAAAAACCACCGCAATGTTTTTAGTCCTATGTGTTTAGCTATTTTTTAAGATTTCACATGTGATATTCATATTGTATTTGTCTCTGTATGATTTAACATAAACTATTGTTTTAAAGATGCATCAATGTTGTCAAAAATGATAGAAATTAATGTGAAAATGGAGGTACTAAAGAATGATTATTGCTGAATAATGTTCCGATAATATAAAATTTAACCGTTTAAATTGTTTTTTATTGATTTAAACCAAGAAAAGTCAGATTATTTGGCAAACTTTCAAAACCATGGCAATATATAGATTAAAAATAAATGCATTATGAAATAGGTTATTTCTTTATACAGCTAATCACACAAACCTAGTATTTGTGTTAATAGGCTACTTGATTCAATGTATGAATCAGGTTAACAATTTACAAGTCTTTCAAGATTCTCAAGGCTTTATTTTAATATAAGCTCCCCTTCTTGCATGTATTCTTGTGTTACATAAGCTTTGTCTCTGTTGTACTTTGTTCCTGCTAGTTTCTAAAACATGATCAAAATGCTAGAATTGTTTTTTCTTGATGCTGTTTATGTATTATTTCCAGCTCACCTCCTCTCAAGTTTATAGTAGAATTTTTTTCTTTTTTTTAATGAATCACTGTGAGATATAGTTACAGACTTACAAACTTTCGTGATTATGTCTCAGTCATATAATGATTGAGTAACCATCCCTCCACCAATGCCCATTCTCCATCACCAATGTTCCCAGCATCCCTCCCACCACCCCCCATCCCCTTCACCCCCGCCTCTGTGGCAGGCACATTCCCTTTTACTCTCTCTCTCCTTTTGGGTGTTATGGTTTGCAATACAGGTACTAAGTAGTAGAATTTTATCTCTTTTTCTCTTTGAGGTTTTGCATAGCTAATTTTCTTTGAGCAGTGAAATATTAGAAAAAGTAATGAATCACATCTGTATGAAAACTATAAGAGGCCGTTCACAATTTACTCTTTCCGCTTTCACAATCATAGGAATAGTGAAGACATGAATTGAAATCAAGTCTGAGTTTCTCAGTGACTAATATGAGCAAATTGAATAATAGATTCATTTTGGATATGCAAAAATTGGTGATAAAGGAAGGTTGTGTATTGAGTTTTTTGAAATTTGAAGGTTGGTTAATTTTTGTGGCATCACCTGACCAATTATGACTCACACCATAAGTAAAAATTAAAGCCAGAAAAGCAAACAGGTAGAATACATTATGAACTCTAGGGGAAAGAGTTAATAAAAACAATTAGACTTTGTTCAATGTTCTCTTTTCAGCTAAACTATCATTTTTCACTTACCATCTCTCAGTTATTTTACCAAACAGAAATAGCCCAAAGTATTTCTTTGCTTGTGCTTTATAAAAAAACTTAATCGTATTTTCATATAAATGGTTTTCCTTTTAAGTGGTTTTAAGCTATTTGTGGTAGCATCTTAAGTGTTTCTCTTCCCAGAGGAGAACATCTCCAGATTTCTCATAAAGATAATTAAAAATCAAGTTTTTATAGAAAATTTCTGGAACATATTTTAAAAATCAAGATAAAATTATAATCATGGAAATGATTATAATAAACAAAAGAAGAAATAGGTACATCCCTTGATCCAAAATTGTAATGTTGCCACAATTACCATTAATGAGTCAAGTGGAAAGTACATAAAGTACACCCACTTGTGACTGAGTATTTGTTTCACATACTTTAACTTTACACATGGAAGTGTATAAAACTTGTTTACCAGGGATGTCATAAAAGCAAATCAGACATAAAAATTGGCCAACTGTTATAAACATTTAATAATTTTACATCTCATTTGCTTGACACTTGACACAAGGCACTCACAGTTCCCTAGAACCACCATAAGTTTCTCAGGGTATCTTCCTTAAATCCAAGTTAGATGGTGTAGCTCCCGGACCAAGCTCCCAGAAGAGAGCGATGCAGAGTCTCTTGCCCCCAAGCTTGGCTGTCTTCACCGGGGCCCCCTTGGAGGGGACGGGTTGTCTTTCCCTCCCCACCCCAAACAGAGCTTTGACAGTTGAAGACCTCCAGAACCCAGCCATAGGCATGCTCAAGGCCACTCTCCACATGTTTGGACAAGCCTCACGCATGAAGGGACAAGCAGAGGAACCCAGGTATGCGGGACCTGGGGCTGAGATCTCCAAGCCTGCTCGGATTGGGACTGAGCCTTCTCCATCCATACGCCCCATTTTCCAGTAGCTTGCCAGCCACACTCACAAACTGTCCCCGGCGCCATGTAATCCCACCAAAGGACAACATGCAGAGACTGTAAGACCAAGCTCCTGGAAACGCACCGCCGCAAAGCGTCCGCACGACATCTAATAGCCTTGTTCTTCTTCTTGGAGAACCTAACAAGCTACCAAGAGTCTATTGCCCGCACGGGAGAGACTTGCAAGTTCCCCATGGCATATTCATATCCCAAATACAGTAAAAAATATATACATACCTCTCAGAGAGCCTGACAACCTGCCGATAGTATCCCACCTGCACGGCAAAGCCTGGCAAGCCACTCATGACGTATTCAATATGCCAAAAACAATAACAATTAGTTTCATTCCATTGACCCTGAAATAGCCTCCTATCGTTGGGAAAGATGAATAAGGAGAGGCTACTAAAATCTCAGGGCTGTGGGGCTGGAGTGATAGCACAGCGGGTAGGGCATTTGCCTTGCACGCGGCCGACCCGGGTTCGATTCCCAGCATCCCATATGGTCCCCTGAGCACAGCCAGGGGTAATTACTGAGTGCAAAGCCAGGAGTGACCCCTGAACATCGCTGGGTGTGACCCAAAAAGCAAAAATAATCTCAGGGCTGTATATAATTGAGATGTGACTGGTGTCTGCTCGAGTAAATCAATGAACAACGGGATGACAGTGATACAGTGATACAGATGGTGGAGCACTCCACTACTATTTTTAGCAAACACAACAGTAATGACTGTCTGTGTTTAAATCACATCATTTATCTTTTCTTAAGCATGATAGATATACTGAAAATATGATGCATTCTAAAGAACCATCTTTGTTATCAGACATACTTGGTTTTAAATATCAACTGAATTTTTCTCCTTTATGTAATAAAGAATATGATAAGAATGTATCTGTGGAGGTTCTGTGTCCTAATGTTTATGGCGATAATTCTTTACATATAGTCATTGTTCAGACTGGAGCTACAGCAAAATGCCTTGTATGCATGCCTTGCATGCGGCCAAGCCGGGTTCGATTTCTTCATCCCTCTCCGAGAGCCTGGCAAACTACTGATAGTATCCCGCTCACATGACAGAGCCTGGTAAGCTACCCATGGTGTATTTGATATGCCAAAAATCCTAACAACAAGTCTCAAAATGGAGACATTACTGGTACCCACTTGAGCAAATCGATGAACAAAGGGACGACAGTGCTACAATGCTACATAGAAATTGCTCATTAATTAATTCCATTATCATTTTTCCTTCCAAGCCTTCAGTCACTTGCTTCAAAAGTGAAAGATATTCCTCAGTCAGTTAAGTCCTTTATCAGCTCACTAGTTAAATTGGAGAGTAGAGTGTCAACATCCCTTAAGGTGAAATAGTAAAGAATGATGTCAAAATTAAAGTCATCCTCTCTTCAAACACAGTTATAAAAGTTCTAGGTACTGTCTTTGTGCCTAAAGAATGTAATAAAATATTATATGTGAATTTAGACATAGGATACTCTATTCTAGCTTCATGAAAAAATAGGCCAGATTATAAGATATGCATAATATGACCCAGGGAAGATTTATAAGAAGCCACCGGGATATTTTCAGATCCAAATTTTGTCATTGCTTTTGCTTTTGTTTAGGACATGATGCCAGCCAGTTAACATCAATGCTATAACCCAGGGAATAAGAGCAGTATCTAGAAAGCAAGATGGCAAGCTTCTGATCCAAGGACTGAGGAAAACCTACCCGCATATTTTTCCTGAACTGAATAATCATTTTCTTTCTTGCTTGATTTCAAAATTTGAGTTGGTTCCCAAAAGGCCTTTAAATGTTTACTTAAAGTTTAAATTTTAACATAGAATCTTCATTTTTTTCAGTTTATCCTAAAAATTATATTTCTGGCAATAGAGGTTTGACATTTCTTTGTGGTAGCATAAGCAGAAGCAGAGTATGCCTGCTGCTTTTACACAACATATATGGACACAACACCAAAATTCCTTCTTGTGTCCACCTTGGTACTCTCAGGCTGTTTTACTTATTCAGATTCCATTCTAAACCCTAGAGACATTTAAATATGAATCGTGGTGCATAATGGTAGTAGCTCTTTAATGATTAGTTCTATCAAGAGAAAAAAATCCGATTTGTAGCATTTTCCAATTTTTGCTATAGAAACAAGCCCCCCAGCGACCCCCCCCCAGCATGGACAATTACAAATAAGCATTGTGTAATTTACAGAGTGAGAAGCTGAGGTTCAGAAGATCAGGTGAGTAAGTGTTTCAACATGATCTGGAAGCAGTTTTTCTGGCAGCCAGCTTGGGACTTTTTCTACTATTATATATTGTCTCCTAAGGAGTTAAAAGTGAAACACTCAGTCCATCAACATACTGTGTTGCCAAACAAACAACATGAGTAATATTTTTGACTGAATGAACTGTCTGTAATCTCTAGTTTTCTGTTTGATCATTTTTAAATCTAACAAGGAATCTGCTAATCCAGGGAATTTTGCCAAGAAAATCTTAATATCAAACAGCCATTTTTACATTGACAACATAACCAAGGGTGGGAGTCATTTGCCTACTTTTCATATTTGTGTAAATCTGTTGTTCTTGCCACAAAAGAGAAACAGTAGCTGAAATTTGATGGATTCCTGAACTATGATTTAAGTCCTTAAACCTGTCACTGCCTTGAATAAATCATATCTCAAACTCCTGGTCTCTGTGGCCTCAGTTTCTCCATTTATAAAATGAAAGAGTTGAATTCCAAGTTTTCTCAGGGTCCTCTAAGCAGTTGTGAACTTTGTAAAATCAAATTCCAGGTTCCTCCTCACTCTATTAGCCTCTTCCAACTTGTGCCTATCTGGTCACAAAATAGTCTAACACACAAGTTCTAGCTACTCTGCAAGAATTGGTAGTTGGGTTATTCTCCACTACAACTAATTTACTCAGACTACCCCATATGTCTATTCTCATAGGGACCCCTCTTATCACTGCCTTTGAATTTTTTAGGAGCTTCTCAGTCATAAAAACAGCCTATAATTGAAAAAAAATCTTCCCAAATCATATCTTTTAAACAGAAAGCGCCTAAACCCAAATGAACCTTTTACTAGATTATGGGCTCCAGTGCTTATTCCTCAAGGGAGTCTTGTGAAATCAGAGACAAAAACTTGAGAACAATCAGACAAAGAGAAATGTCAAACTAAGGTTTATATTTACTTAACTTTATTGTTTTCAAATCCACCATGAGTTGGCAGGCGGGGGGAGGGTAGAAAAGAACACAGAGAAACCCACTCCTGACTACAAAGTTTGTGTTCTCAGCCATGTTTTTCTGTCACTTAGAGTTCAGCTTTCCCCAATATTAATGGAACTTAACCTAAACAAGAGTTTCTTTTATGCTTTCTCCCCCAGCTCCCTGCTTGCTAAGTCCTGTGCAAACTTGCAGCCGTTTCCAGCACACGGCTGTGAAATTATCAGGGCTGGACTAACGCCAGTACAAACCAATTTATTGGGGGTACTGAAATTAACTAAAACCTAGAAAGTTTGATTAATTGAGGCATAACACAGCAAGTAGCATTCATAGAGGGGATTGTCAGACCAGAACACACGCAGGGTCTCTATCCTGCCCCCAAATAGAATTCCTTCTGTAGACAGGGCTGCAATGCCCTGACTACTCATTCATACATAGCAAAAAAATGTCATTTTTGAGTCCAGCAGGGAAAATGGTAGTTAGTGGGTCTTAGCTACCTATATAATCAGCCAATCCCATAATAGTAGTTCTTGGGATTAATTTCATTTAATTTAATTATCATCTTCAGGCAGTTCATTTGACCAGCTCAACTCTTTTCAAAACAATATGGGATAAATATGCCTTTGGAGAGTCATTGCTGAGACCCGGGGTTTCTGCAGTTTCTTGGAACACCTTACCACATAGGACAAAGAGGAGAATGACTCTAAGGCAAATTATCAGAACTAAAATCGATGTTGACATCTCCCACAGACCAGTGTCTTTCCTTTCTTCAATTCTTATTCAAAACAATATTAGAGGGGCTGGAGCTATAGCACAGCGGATAGGGCGTTTGCCTTGCACGCGGCCGACCTGGGTTCGATTCCCAGTATCCCGTATGGTCCCCCAAGAACTGCCAGGAGTAATTTCTGAGTACAGAGCCAGGAGTAACCCCTGAGCATCACGGAGTGTGACCCAAAAAGAAAAAAAAAACAATATCAGATACACCTACTATATCCAAGAGACTTCATATAAAGATACTAAATACAAAATCTACTAACTATTAAGGTGTTTCCCAGTAGAAGCACTAGAGACCTAGGCAATAGAATCAAGAATTCTCTACCTTGGGATCAACGGGTTGCTTTAAATTGCTCACTCGTAAGACATATGTGTTGCACAATTGTCTTCTTAGAACCTTGGCATGGTCACAATTTTTAAACATGTATTACCAGAGTACCAAGTCCTTTTCTGACTTACTACTTTTATCAATCTCAGACCTACAGTTCTATATATGGGGCTATTTTTGAGTAGTAAGATGCAGTGTAATTGTATCATTATTACCAATACCTCAAAAATACTTTCTTGTCTTCTATCATTTCTCCCCAAAACTCTTGGGTTTTCCCCATGATCCACAACTAAAAGGTCTATGGCTAGTGTGACAGAAGGCTTTAAGTACCCTCCATCAGTAGGCCTAATATTTTCTAATTAGTCATTACCCAACCTGGACTAGAAATGGAGTATTTGGCATCTCATCATTAAAACATCAAAACATGCTTTCATTCCTGAAGATAAGAAGAACTTTGCATGCATAAGGCATTGGTTCCATCTATGGCTCTATATGGTTTCCTAAGATTTGCTGAGAATGACCCCTGACCCCACCATGAGGACTACTGGATGTGGCCCCAAAAACAGTTAATGAAAAAACAGCACTCCTGGGGAGCTCCAAAATCACAAACACTGGTATTATTTCAGATCCCAGGGTAGACATTCAGGCATCTAGTACAAAGGATGGAATAAAGTGGGAATACCTAAAGCAATTATAGAATAAGGGAGCTCCAGTATCTGCAGAAACTGCTTTTTCTGCTCTTGTCTGTACTGATCTCCTCCAAAGTTAAGCAGTGAGGGATTAACATATACCCCAAGTAGAAATCATCCTGCCCTTTGTTCCCAGAATAGAATGGGAAAGACCAAGTCGAAGGAAACAAGAACAAGATTAACTCTCATCACTATTTTGCTAAGGTAAATAAGTATGTACCATGCAGTGAAAAATCTATGAAGCAGTTCAGAGAATGATGTAGGTCCTTGGGCTATCATTATCATCTGTTTGCCCTTAGACAAGTCCCTTCACTTCTTTGGTTTTTGTCATCCTCATCTCTACAGTCAAGGAGTTAGTTAAATGAAATCAAGGATTTATGCTAGCTTTCGAATTCTGTGGAATTTTTATTATTAATAATAAGAATATTAACATTTATTAGACAGGTTCTGTATATGTTAAGTACTTTGATATTTATTTTACTTATGAATATGTATATTTTACTAATATTTGCATTTATTTTACTTATGAATATGTCTATGAATAACCATAGAAGGTAGGTACTATTACTGTTGTCTCATTTATTACAAATCAAGAAAATCACACAGCTATTTAAATTTGGCTATTCGGGAGTCAAGTCTTTGCACTACTGCCTTCATATTCAACTCCTGAACTCCCTAATAGTGATGTGTCTGGCTTCCATAACGCCAGATTACATGCTACAAGGTCTGTGTCTACCATATTTCACTTCCCCCAAATCCTCATCAATTTGCTCGAGCAGGCGCCAGTAATGTCTCATTCAACCATGTCTCGTTCAGGGTCAGGGGAATGAGGCCCATTATTATTACTATTTTGGGCCTATCAAATATGCCACAGGTAACTTGCCAGGCTCTGCTGTGGGACATTCTACATTGCTCTAGTCCAGGAGTTTTGTTTTATAGTATAGTCTCTGGATCTTGGCCATTGATGAGATTACATGGCACATGGGGGTGGGGGCGGAGCAGTTTGTGGGTTTGACTGCCAAGCTACTGGAAAATGGGGAACCTGGGTGGAGGAGGCCCAGTCCTGATCTGAGAAGGCCTGGAGATCTCAGCCCCAGGTCCCCGAGTTCCACAGGTAAATGAATAAAATAGGTAGAGAGCCAAAAATTATACACCAACCCCTAGAAAATTAAATAGACCCAATTTTCTCATTGGAGTTTTTATTAGAAGGCTATCTAATTATACTAATGACTCTAGAAAACATTCTTAAGCAGAAATTGCCAAACCAATAACATTTAGAAAAAATAATAAAAGTGGACTTTAGCTTTGCTGAAGAACCATGCTGGTTATCCATAGTTAAATAATACATCCCAGGAAGAGTTGTGTCCAAGGTCATATAATGAGTTGGTTATTATCAGTATCAGGGCTTGACCTGGTTTCTAGCCATTTCCTCTATTTTATATAAATGATATTAAAGTCTATATGTTTTTCAATAGGCATCACTGAGACATTGGTGGAGGAAAGCAGGCACTCTGGAAGTAGGTGAGTTGTTGGAATGGTGCTATTTATAAAACCAACATTAATGATATTTTAAATCATAGCACCCTAATTAAAATGGGGGCTCTCTCATAATTATGCACACAGGGTTGCTTATCTCTGGCCATAATCTCAGTTGTATTAAAAATGTAATTTCATTTAATCTTCTAGTCAATCATAAACTTTCCAACTTAGTCACTTGTTATTTTTTAAGTTATTTTAATGCATTTCTTTCTCCTGTATTGTATCTGAGTTCTTAGGAGGTCCTAGGATATGTCCAGAATAATAATTGAGATATATGGGGGAATTCTGGCATCTGCATTCAGCTCCACATTCTATCTGGTCTAAGACTTTGTCTCCAAGCATATCTCTGTTATAATGTCTCTTCTCCATGCAAACTTCTCCAGGTCTATCTCTCTTTCGACCACTTTCATTCCCTTATTTTCATCAGACAAAATATTTTCCCACTTATATCTTTGCAGTTATGTGAATCTTCGAGGTGTGTGTGTATGTGTGAGGACCAAATATGGATGTTTCATTTTATGTAATATGGGCTTTGGTAACTTCTTTGTGCCCTCTAAAGACTGTAAGAGCAGTACACTCTTGAGTTTGGTCCACTACTTCGAAATTCCAGTTGGCCTTACACCCAACACTCCTCCCATCCAGGTTTCAGACTTTGGACCCTCACTCCATTTAAACTCATTAAGCTGACTTATATTGACTTACTACAGTCTTCCTTGCTGACTCTCTGAAAGTCAGTTCCCAGAGTGTTCTTCCCATTTGGAAGAGCTTTATGTTATGGGAATGTAAAAAAATTCCTCTCCTTATGTCTACTTGTGTTTATCCAAAGTCTTATGGTAAGATATAAGGAAATTAAAAACCCTTTTATCTCAGATAATTATCTTTCTTAATTTATTGATATTTAACACTTTATGGGTCTTATGTTTGCAGAAGTAGATTCATCGTAATTCTTGTTTCAAGATATCTCTTCATCACTATTTTTTCAATTATAATTCAGGAACTGAAGCGATAGTACATCATGTAGGGCATTTACCTAGCATATGGCCAACCCAAGTTCTATCCTCAGCATCGCACATGGTCCCCCAAGCATTGTCAGAAGTAATTCCTGAGGGCAGAGTCAGGAGTAACCCCTGAACATTGCCAAGTGTGCCCGCCCCCAAACAAAACCAAGGTATATTTTAAGAGATAGGGTTATAGTAGCATTCAAATATCTGGTATTTATGTACAAAGTTACTGCATACCTCTGCCAACAAAGTGCCCATTACCCTCCCCCACCCCATCCTTATGTTTACTCTGGTTCAATGCTCCCTTCATCTCACTTTGATCATGTTATCTATCCATTGACAATTATGTTTTTGGTGCATAGTGTGACCCCACCCCTTACCATCTCCTGCTTGCTTGATACCCTCCACTTATGTCCCTGTTCTACTTCCCAAAATTCTATCTGTTACCCTTCATGCTCTTTTCCCTAACCTGACACTCCCTGGCCTGTTTTTTAGCATATGTTGTTTAAAATTGACTAATATCACTCAAACTCTTTATTTGTTTCTCTATATGCTACATATGAGTTAGATCATTCTCTATTTGTCTTTCTGCTTCTGGATTATTTACTCAGCATGATCCCTTACAGTTCCATCCAATTTGCTGTGAACTGCATGGCTATTTTTTCTTGTGTCTGTATATTAACTCACTGTTTTATATATATATATATATATATATATATATATATATATATATTACAACTTTGGTATCCATTAATCTGCTCTTTGACATTTGGGCTGCTTCCATATCTTGGCTATTGTCCTAAAACCTGGAATAAACATTGATGTGCATTATATCTTTTCTAATTAATATTTCTGTGATTTGGAAGTAGATACCTGGAAGCTGGCTCAAATCGGAATTCCATTCATATTTTTTTGAAAAATATACACAGTGTTTGCTATAGAGGCTGATCAAATAGACCCTACTCATTTTAGTACACAAATGAATCTCTTTAACTTGACTAGTTACAATTAGGTCTTGAACCTCCTAAAGATATTAAAAGGATAACTATGGCTAAGTTTGGGGGGGAGACAAAACTTGCACATGATTTTTTAAATGGATTTAGAATTTCTAATCCTCAAATTCTTCTTTTATTGCTTTGTGGGTCACAACCAGCAATGCACGGGGGTTACTACTGGCATATGCACTCAGGAATCACTCCTGGCAGTGCTCAGGGGACCATATGGAGTGCTGGGAATCGAACCCAGGTCAGCTGTGGTAAGGCAAATGCCCTATCCGCTGTGCTATCACTCCAGCCCCTAATCCTCAAGTTCTTGACTGACCAATTGCATATACTTTAAATAATTCTAATAGACTCCAACAACAACTCACTAAACACTTAGAACTTTAACTCACAACTAATCAGGTGTTCCATCCTTCATACCTCTGTTCCGCCTTCCCACTCTCCACCTTCTACAAATATTGTTCAAAATCCTATGACCAATATTTTGATTTTATATAGTTTATTTCATCAGTGGGGTGGAGCAATAGCACAGCGGTTGGGCGTTCGTCTTTCACGCGGCCAACCCGAGTTTGATTCTTCCGCCCCTCTCGGAGAGCCCAGCAAGGTACCGAAAGTATCCCACCCGCGCGGCAGAGCCTTCCAAGCTACCCGTGCGTATTGAATATGCCAAAAACAGTAACAATAAGCCTCTGAATGAGAGATGTTACTGGTGCCTGCTTGAACAAATCGATGAGAAACGGGATGACAGTGACAGTGATTTCATCAGTATGTCTTATAAAAAATTAACTTTTAAATTTTGGTTGTTTTTAATTCTGTTAAACTAGCATAGTGACTTATAAAATTATTTGAAAATTTGTTTATTCCCAAAAAAACATTGTTAGCTGCAAGAACACTGTCTATGTCATATTTCTCAACTAGAGGCCATGTAGTATTTCTGATTATGCAGGATATTTCAAGGGAGCCACAGGTGAAAATCATGAAAATGGGGGAAAATAGCATAAGACTAAATGTCCCATAGCAGAACACAGGAATAAATCAAGGTTGGAAGAGGGCCAGATTCAGAAAATTGTTGAGAAACACTGATAATTATTTGTTGTAATGGTTATACAATACTCTATCACATGACGATGTCCCAACTTATTCATCTTGGCTTATGGATGATGGGCTTTGGTTTACTTTTATTTAAATTTTAAGAGACAAAAGTTCACCATTTTTCTTTCTTTTGTCACTATTTAACTTGTAATTTTCTTACCCTGAGTTATAGATGCTTATTCTGAGTCAACCTGACTCTGAGATGGCAACAGAATAACAATAAGTACCTGGAAGTAAAATTCACATGTTTTAAACTATCTAGATATTAACTCAGGTGCATAGGGTTTCTATCTAACAAAATCTTAGCATTGCAGTTTTTGAGGGGGCCAAGAGGAATGGTTTAAGGGGCAGAGATGAGGAGGGAATGGTTCCTTGCAGCTGAACCCAGGTGTTGAAAAAACACTTTAAAGTACTTTTTTTGTAGAAGCATATTCTCTGTAGTAAAAATTCAGTACGAGATTTACCCTGTTTTCCCCTTTCTCCTGGTAATTTCTCTCAGAACACAGGACAGTAGAGGAAGAGTGGAGAATGGTTAAGAAAGAATGTAGTTCCTGGCTCAGAGTTGCCATTAATATCTTTTAATAATGTTTTAGATTATATCTCCATTTGCTAAAGAATACTGACTGTTAAAGTTACACCATCATTAGTGTCAATGCAATTTGAATTGAGATTTCTTAAAATATTTCTCTTTCTTTGTCACAATTAAGTACTTCATGATACTGAGAAGTCCCATTTAAAGGCAAAAAAAGAAGACTTTTACTGGGGATTCTGGGTGTGAAGTTTGTTTATAAAAGGTTAGGTAGTCCATATGGTTTATGAAGCCATTTAAAGATAGAGTTTGTTTTGGGGATCTAATTTCCTTTCTATTCCTCCGCCTATGGCTTATGAACTTTGATTTAGGGAAAATAACAAGCAGCTTGTTGGGAGGGGGTGAGTGGTACATGATACTGTTTACTTTTTCAGCCAGAAGACAGGCAGCTGCTACTTTATGCACTTATAGCTCCAAGAAGCATTTGCAGGTAACTGGATAGGTGTTCAAAAGAAGAAGGAGAGATTAAAAATTATTTGGGGGCACAATTTTTCTCTTGATTTACTTCTCTTCTCCATCCCCAGCATACTAACATGTGCATCACATAAAAAGTAAAGGGAAAAGTATAAATCTGGTGCTGATGATTATTTTTTAAATGCATGTAGTCCAGATGAGATAAACCACATATCAATTTAAATGTCTCTGTACAAGTACATTTCTAGAAGGGGCACATTGGGCAGTGCTCAGGGCTTATTCTTTACTCCGTGCACATGGATCACTTCTGAGATACTTTAAATATCATTTTCTGTTCCTGGTATCCAACTCAGATCAGCCTTCCTTGCTGTATTAGCTCTCCAGACCCCCCTTACAATTACATTTTGGGACGGTTTGTCAAGAAGCTCTATAGGGGCTCAGGGACCACACTGTTGATTTTTGGACAATCAGGTTGGTGTTGCAATGCAAGGGCCTGAAGGTGTGGTGTAGATCAGGCTCTGTGATGCCAGGAATATCATGGTAACCCTAGAGGTGCTCAGAGCCTCAAGGACTGGTGATGCTCATGGTATCAGGCTATACCAGGGATCAAATAAAGTCTGGTGTATTCTAAGTTGAAGATATAAAAAAAGGAGTTTTTGTATGCAAGACTCACTTTCTTCTAACGTTACCATGACATAATTATAGTACATTCTTCAATATAAGTTAGCATTGGCATGTTACTATTAACTATGCTTGAACATTTATTCTGATTTCGACAGTTTTTCTCATTAACATTCTTTTTGATCCAGGCTTCTATCTGGGATACAGCATCATATTAGGAAATAATATATGCAATTGGAAAAGCCAGCAAAATAGAGACACATTACAGATCTTTAATATATAAATCAAATAATTTGCTATGAGTTTCTGAAGGAATGGCAGTAAGGAAGCAAAAGTGGGGTTGAGAGTCTGGGTATGAGCAAAGTTTTCGTGTAAGTAGGGATTAAAAAGATCCAAACATTGGTTAGCAATGTAGCTCAATAATAGAATTCAGGCTCGCATATCCTTTGATCCTTAGAATCACAAAAGTATTTAGAAAAATATGTCAAAAATTTTCTCTTTCCATGATGATGCACAATTTTACAAATAATTAAAATAGAACAAAACAGTATAGTGCATGAGTGTTTTGAATGGCCATTGGGAAATTAAATTCTAGTCTAAATTCTAGTTCGTTCCATTGAGAGCAAATGGAGCTTCAGGGACCAGTTCGTTTTTCATGAACATTGTCTTGTTGAGATTCAGCTGCAATCCGACCTTTCCACACTTGTGGTCGAAGTTGGCCAGCATCTGTGCCGCTTGGCTAATGTTTGGTGTTATGAGAACGATGTCATCAGCGAAGCAGAGGTGGTGTAATTGCTGACCATCTATCTTCATTCCCATTCGTTCCCATTCGAGTCATTGCATGATGTTCTCGAGGGTGGCGCTGAAGAGTTTCGGTGAAATGGTATCACCCTGCTGCACCCCTCTCTTTACATCAATGATCACTTCCATGTAGAATGGTGAGATCCTGGTGGTGAATCCACAATACAGCTCATGGAGGCTTTTGATATACTGAGTTTGAATGCCCTGTTCGGCTAGGGCTTCGATGACCGCCTCAGTCTCAACAGAATCGAAGGCCTTCTTTAAGTCGATGAATGTTAGACAGAGCGGCATCTAGAACTCTTGCGAAAATTCAATAAGTCTGGTCACTGTGTGGATATGGTCTATCGTGCTGAATCCCCTTCGGAACCCGGCTTGCTCGCATGGTAGTCCTTCGTCTAGTGTTCTGCCTATTCTATTCAGAATGACACTAGTGAACAACTTGTAGACGACAGACAGCAGGCAGATTGGGCGATAGTTGCCGATGTCGTGGATGTCTTCCTTCTTGTACAACAGAACAGTCTTACTGGTTTTACACTGGGATGGAACCTTGCATTCAGACAGGTAGCGTGTGAAGAGTCCGGCCAGTGCATTGATGAGTACTGGCGGCAGATTCTTCAGGTGTTCGGATCTGACCTTGTCTGGGCCAGGTGCTGTCCACGTCTTTACCAGCGAAATGGCGTCTCGGATTTCAGAAGGGAGAACATTGGGAACGACATATCCATCCTGCGGAATTTGGTATGTGGGCAGGTGGACATGGCTGTCAAAGAGATCCAAGTAGAAGTCATGAATAATCCTCTCCATTGCCTTTCTGGAGGATGTGATAGATCCATCGAAATGTCAGGGGCAGTCATTTTGGTCTTGTAGTTGGCGAAGGACAGGCGAGCATTGGAAATACTTTTCCCGGCTTCTGCTGCACTGGCCAAGACTGGCCAAGACTGCTGCTCTTCTCTCTTTGAGGTCTTCCTTTATTGCATCTCTGCATAGCTTTGTGAGCTCAGACGTTAACTTGTGGTTGCCTGAGGCTCGTGCCAAACCACGTTGGTAAATGAGCTCAAGAGTTTCCGAAGACAGGGCTTTGTGGCTTTCTCACTCTAGGCATTCTTCGCACAGACATGGAGGTGCTGAACCAGTCAACCGTATTCCTCGTCGATGTTGTCAAGGACGGCATCTTCCCACGTTGCTGCAATAGTGCCAAAGAGCTCCCAATTGGTAGGAGCCTAAAAGCCTCCATCCCTCTCGGAGAGCCCAGCAAGCTACCGAGAGTATTGAGCCCACATGGCAGAGCCTAGCAAGCTACCCATCACGTATTCGATATGCCAACAACAGTAACAACAATTGGCCTCATCCACCATCACCGAAAGAGCCCCCAATATGGCAGCGTTAAGAAAGATGAGCAAAGAGAGGCTGAAAAAATCTCGGGGACAAACTAGACTGCCAAAATGAAGAAAGACTAAAATCATTGTCTGTATTTTTAACGCACAGACACTGGCATCAGAAGCATCCATCGAAGACCTGATGGTGCAAGCACAGAAGATCAAGTAGGACATCATTGGTCTGACTGAAACGAGGAGACATCAATCACATCACGCCATTTACGACACTGGAGAAGAATTGTTCCTTGGAACATGTGACAACAGAGGCGTTGGTGGCATTGGTGTCCTTGTCAACACGAATCAATGCCCATGAGCATTGATTCATTCAAATGCCTAACAACCTGAATTGGACGATTATGCTTGAATAGATGTGGCTTACTGTCTGCAGTTTCTATCTTCACCGTCTACGCACCAACTTCCAACTATGATGAAGAAGAAATTAAGAGGTTCTACATGGAACTGGAGAAGTTCTATAAAGAAGACCACACCTTCTACAAGATCATTGTTGGTGATTTTAATGCCAACATAGGTCCGAGAAGGTCGCCTGAAGAACTCCACAGTGGGACACATGGCCTAGAATGGAACGATCAGGGTGAGAGACTGTCTGAAATCATCATGTCGACCAAGACCATCCATGGTAACTCACAGTTCCAGAAGGCCGAATCTAAACGCTGGACATGGGAGTCTCCCGGTGGACAGTTCCACAATGAAATTGACCACATCATATTTAATCGAAGGTTTTGCCTGACCGATGTCACTGTTGTCCCAAAATTCCAAAGGGGATCAAACCACCGTCTCCTTCATGCGAATTTCTACTTCACAGAGTGGGGAGAAAGGTCTGAAAAATTTAAGTCTAAGAAGACAACTCCCAGAATCGGATGGGTACAGGGTAAATATTCTTTCCCATTCTGTAGACTGTCTGTATTTTGGTCACTGTTTATTTTGAGGTGCAGAAGCTTCTTAGTTTAAGATAGTCCCATTTATTTATCTCTGTTTTCACTTGCTTGGCCATGGCGTGTCATCTTTGAAGATACTGTTGGCTTCAATGTCCTGGAGGGTTTTGCCGGCCTTGTCTTCAATGTACCTTAGGGATTCTGGTCTGATGTTGAGGTCTTTAATCCATTTTGATCTGACTTTTGTACATGGTGATATGTGGAGATCTAAGCCCATTTTTTGCATGTAGCTGTCCAGTTTTGCCAGCACAATTTGTTAAACATGCTTTCCTTGCTCCACTTAACATTTCTTGCTCCCTTATCAAAGATTAGATGATCATATATTCGGGGGGGTGCATGTCAGAGTATTCAACCCTGTGTTTAGCCCAAGATTTTTTATACAACCCTGATTATAAAAGCATGTAAAATAAGTATACAAATCAGCATTTACTGGTAATAAAACTAATTTTAAAAATGTTACAGAACTGTATGAGATCCTGATCCACATTTTAAGTTTAGTGGCAAAGAAGATAAGGAGAAACCAGCAAAGGAAACAATGTGGGCATAAAGAAAAGAAAGAAGTGATGTTTTGTTTTCAGTGTGACTGATTCTGTGGTTTGGATATTTAGCCGTGACACTCCTTTACACCACCAAAGTGGCGGGCTGATGATGGGGAGTTGAGGAAAGGAACCTGGGAACCCTGATGGAGGGAAGTAGACACTAGTTGTGGGACTGGTGCTGGAACATAGTATGTCTAAGTATGTTTAAATATGAATAATTTTTAAAATCATGGTGCTTTAATCTTTTTTAAAAACTATAGTGCCACAGTGATAGTACAGAGAGTAGAGCATTTACTTTGCATGCAACTTACCGAGATGCAATCACTGGCAGACCATATGGTCTCTTGAGTCACTCTAGAAGTGATTACTGAGAACAGACTCAGGAGTATTCCCTGAGCACAGACTCGAGTATTCCATGAGTACTGCTGGGTGTGACCCAAATAGAAAAAAAACACATAAAATATTGATGTGGTGGAACCATGAGATAGTACAGTGAAAAAGGTACTTGCTTTGGCTGCAGCCAACCTGGATTCAATTCCTGGCACGACATATGGTCCCCTGAGCTGCACAAGAAGTGATCCCTTGTGTAGTCACAGAACCAGGAGTAAACCCTAGGCACTACTGGGTATTACTGAAAAACATAGAAATAAACAACAAAAGAAAACATACAAGTGAATATAAAATACTGTACACCAAGTGAAGAGGATATTTTAAGGAGAAAAGGGTGAATATCTGGTGGGCCTAGTAATATTTGAACTGAAAAATTCTTGGATTTAATAATATGGTTGGTGTTAGTCTCCCACTCTGTTATTCTATATACCATGGCTTGGAGGCTGGTCTCACATTCTGGGGAAAGCGCAACTCAGAGAAGGGATCACCAACTATAATGTAGTCGAAGGTCATGTGGGGGAAGGGAGTTGCGGGCTGAATGAGGGCTAGAGACTGAGCACAGGGGCCACTCAACACCTTTATTGCAAACCACAACAGCTAATTAGAGAGAGAGAACAGAAGGGAATGCCCTGCCACAGTGGCAAGGTGGGGTGGGGGGAGATGGGACTGGGGAGGGTGGGAGGGATGCTGGGTTTACTGGTGGTGGAGAATGGGCACTGGTGAAGGGATGGGTTCCCGAACTTTGTATGAGGGAAACATAAGCACAAAAGTGTATAAATCTGTAAATGTGCCCTCACGGTGATTCACTAATTAAAAATAAATAAATTAATTAAAAAAATAATATGGTTGGTACCTGTAGCCTTAATAAGAACAGTTTTGGTAACATTAACATCAAAGAACAGATGACTGACTAAAGAAACCAGAAAATCAAATAATAAAACTGTAATAGGAGAGGAACAGATATAGAATGACTGCATTCATTTATGGTATATAAAAAATAGTATGAGACTAATATCCTAGGCCACGGAAAACAGGGATCAGGAGGACTGGCCAATGTTTGGAAATTACCATGTGTGTGTGTGTCTGTGTGTGAGGGGGTAGAGGGCAAAGAAGTTATAAGATAAAGCATGGTACCATATGAAAATAGTTGGAAATGATCACTCTGGATAAGAACTGAGTGTTAAAGTAGGTAAATGCATATACATAATAGCATGACAGCATCTTAATTGTAAACCATAATGCCCAAAATTAGAGAAAGAGAAAAAGAGAGGTGTCTGCCATAGAGCCAGGCTGGGGGCGGGGTAGTTGGGGGGAGTCAGAGGGAAATTTGGGACATTGGTTCTGAGAAATTACACTGGTGGA
This sequence comes from Sorex araneus, assembly GCF_027595985.1. Taxonomy (NCBI): domain Eukaryota; kingdom Metazoa; phylum Chordata; class Mammalia; order Eulipotyphla; family Soricidae; genus Sorex; species Sorex araneus. Next base: position 108,669,279 of record NC_073313.1, read on the forward strand.
GAAATGGGTGTTGGAACATTGTATGACTAACACCCAATCATGAACTGCTTTGCAATGCTCTAAAAACTAGAACTATTATATACAGATGTATCATATATATACACATATATACAATGGAATATTACTTGGCTGTAAGAAAAAAATCATGTAGTTTGTTGCTACATGGATGAAACTAGAAAGTATCATTCTGAGTGAAATGGCCATGGTTGTTGACCAAGATCAAAATAAAACAAAAAATACAGAAAAATAAATCCACCAGATGGAAAGGAAGAGAGCAAGCAAATGAGTGTGCACCTGTGTGCACGAGAGATTGAGATCTTATATGTGGGATGTAAAGAATCATAGTAGGGAAAATAACGAAAGGCCAAGAGCAACAGAATCTAATAACTTCTCTACAGAACTGAGTTTACCATGACAGTGATATGTGTGTATGTGCACACCGTGGGGGTGGAGAGTTAAGAATGGAGATATCATGGTGGGATGAGAGGTAGAATGAGTGGAGACCCTTAAGCAATGGTGAGGTAAATAGACACTCTGTTTTAGGATGTGGTGTTGTAAACTTCTGTTTATGATATCCTCTCATTGACAATAATGTAAAATTCTAAATAGTGGTGACTAAAATTTAAAAAAGAATAGTTTGAGGGGAAGTAGTAGCAGTCATAACCATCTTAGAATGTGTTTCAGAGAGCATGGGGAAAGAGGAAATAGACTACAAGTGTAGACATTCATTTCTAAGAGTTTTTCTAAACGAAAAAGGAAAAAATTGTCACTGCCTGGAGAATAAATTGGATTCAAGGGAAAATTTTCTACTTCTCTATGTGATTTTACAAAATGATCACATGGAGAGAAATTTCTTAGTGGCTTCATCAATCAGATGTTTACCAGTTTATTACAAATTTATCAAACCATGTGCCATGGTTCTCAAACTTTATTGCATATTGAATTTACCTGGGGATGTTTTCATTTAAATTTCCCAATTAAATCTGATTTTCCCTTCACCCTCTGTTTCTTTAAATAAGTCGGAATCTTTGTCGTGGGGCCTCAGTCATCAGTGTGTGTGTCTGTGTGTGTGCATTTATAATATATAATCCAGGACTTCTGCTAAGCAATTTAAGGTACATTAGAAAAGTTATTTGCCTTTGCCTCATTCCAAACTACTTGATCCTTTAGGTTAAATCACTGTCCTTCTGAACTATTAAGTTACAAATGAGGTAAAACTGTGTGCCATTATCAGTCATTAACATCTTAAATGAAATTGTTCCAGACTCATGGCAGTGTGACAGCATAATGCAGAACCTGGTGGAAATAACAAAGATAATGAGGATAGAAAAAAAACAATTCTGCATTTCTCATTCCAATGATTCCACATAATTTATAGTTGTTCTTTTTGAGTCAAGAGTTTCCTGAAGATAACTTCTTGTGCCCTTTGTTCTTTACTTGCCATTGAAAGCAGAAAATTGTATACATGATAGAACAGAATGCGCTGCCCACAAAACTACAATGTCTCATAAAAGTTTAGAGTAGAAGGATGTTTCTTGCTACCCTTTCTCCCTTGTTGATAAGATAGTGGATGTACTAATACAAGTCCATAGAATTCCCTTTAGAAGCCACATACAATATCTGATTATTTTATATTTTTCAGTTGATTTTGATCTTGTCGACAACAGTTTAGGCAAAAGAATCTTGGTATAGGCAATATGAATAAATTCTTAAAATATGTTATTCAATGTAACTTGTTTGTACATGCTTTTAAACAATCTTGAGAATGTTCTATCCCCAGGTATCTTGCTATTACTAAGAAAATGGAAAATTAGACCCAAATTGCATCTGTGAGACTCCCCTAGTCATTCCATGGTTACATGCCTAAAATACATTACTGCTGTTTTAAACCTGTTGTTATTTGTGATGGGTTTGTTAATGCATAATTATTCTGGCAGTACTAATTGACACGAAATATTATGTACATGCATATTCACATAGAGCAGAAGATACTGATTTCTGTATAACTAAGGTAGAAGTGTCCACATTTGCTATTCCTCTATGAAGTTTCTCTATATGGAATATATTGAACACTGGTGAAAGGGATTGGTATAAAAAATTGTATGCTTGAAACTTAGTAATGAATATCTTTGAAGCTTTTTAATTCATGGTGTATCATTGTATCACTGTATCAATGTCATCCCATTGTTCATCGATTTGCTCGAGCGGGAGACAGTAACATCTCCATTTGTCCCTGTGTTGTGCTAGTGTAGCCCAATGGCATATTGGGGGCTCTTTCAGGATCAGGGGATTGAGGGCCTTTGTTGTTACTGTTTTTGGCATATCGAGTATGCCACGGATAGCTTGCCAGGCTCTACAATGTGGGCGAGATACTCTCGGTAGCTTGCCAGGTTCTCTGAGAGGGATGGAGGCTTTTGGGGCGGTCTCTAATAGCCTTTACAGGTGTTCCCAGTCTACCTAATGTAAGCTTTTGGTCGACTGGCATTTTGTAACAATCTGCACACTGACAAACAAGCACTTGCCTGCATCTCTGGGCAGCACTTGGGACATCTGCAGCCTCAGGCTGATCTCTTGAGGTTGATGGAGTGCTCGTGGAGGTTGTTGAGCAGCTGACAGAGAAAGACCCTATCGAGGAGGGTCTTTGCCAGGTCAAACACCTGCACAAAGTCACAGGTCACCCGGTGGTTGGCTGACAGCACCCCACAGTGGATGAGCCACTGTGCGCACTGCAACTAGGGCTCTATGTCCAATGGCGCTGTGACTCGGCCCAGCCGGGGCAGGCAGTGATGCTGTGGCCACCGCTGCAATTTCTCCATGCCCTGCCTATGTCATTCTTTTTAAAAGAATTTTATTGAATCACCATAAGATAGTTACAAGCTTTCATATTTGGGTTACAATCACACAATGATCAAACACCCATACCTCCACCAGTGCACATTCCCCACCACCAATATCCCCGTATACCCCCCTTTTCCACCCTCCCCCAGCCTTCATGGCAGACAATATTCCCCATACTCTCTCTCTCTAATTTTAGGCATTATGGCTTGCAACAAATACACTGAGAGGTCATCATGTTTGGTCCTTTATCTACTTTCAGCACACATCTCCCATCCCGACTGATTCCTCCAGACATCATTTTCTTAGTGACCCTTTCTCTATTCCATCTGCCTTCTCCCTTCCGCTCATGAAGCAAGCTATTCTGTCCGAATCTTGCAAAACAGCAGCGATGTCCATCAGGAATCATGCGTAGAGTTCCAGCAGGGATCACGCATAGAACTTCATACCTGGCATGCTGAGCCGCATGTTGCTAAGGCAAGATTTTGAGTCAGGTTCAGGAGAGTGCAAGGGGTTCAGGTGGCATCGGCGCCATCCATGGTAATTCAATTAAAAAAAATTAAATATAAGGAAGATCAGGAGTACAGGGGTCAAAGGATGATTCAAAATGTTAAATATTAAATATAAGTATGGCAGCTTTAGAATGAATTGTACTGAAAGGAATAGAACATAAGCACTAGATACAGTTGTGTAGGCCTTTTTGTCCACTGATGATTTTGATTATACAAGCTTTCAAAAAACTCCAAAACAACAACAACAAAAGAATAAAACTCATTTAAAATGGGAAGAGGAGCTGAACAGACATTTCCCCAACGGACACTTCAACACATCTATATTTTGTTGTTTATGAAAAAAATGTGCATTATTACTATCAGGGAAATAGAAATTAAAATGACGGTGATACACCACTGAAAATGCAGAACAACCAGTGTTGCCATGATGTGGTTACACAAAGAGCCCTCATTCACTGGTGGTGGGAATGTTGTCTAGCTCACCATTTATGGAAAATGGTGTGGAAATGTCTAAACAAATTAAGAATAGAACACCCCCAAAATCAAGCTTTCAAAATCAGAACAGGATATAACCATATTGGAGCAAAGTATTAGCCAGTTTGAGGGGCAGGCACTGAGAGACAAAATTGCTGAGGAGAATGCTGAGAAAATAGAAGATGAACTGAAAACAAAGAGGAAGTTACAATAAGACTTACAAACAGCACTAGACAAGAATCAGGAGATGGAGGTGACCAACAGTCACCTGGAGAAAAAGCTAGAGAAGGTGAAGATCAATAGGACAATGGTGTTAACACAACAGTAGAGCCCATCCACCTTCCTGGGTCCTGCCTTGAGGGACTTGGTCCGTTGACACAAACCCCTTTCAAAATGTTCGCATTTTGTCAGTGAAATAGCCAACTTTGTATTTTATAATTTATGAGAGAATGAAAATAAATCAAACATCCATATAAGCCAGTGATTCTCCTTCTTGACATCTAGTCCAAGAGCAATAGCACATTAATTCATAAGAACATATGAATACTTATGTTGATTCCAGCACTATTTACAATAGCTAAGATCTGAAAACAACCAAATTGCCAACAACCCAAGTGCCCACCCACTCAAGAATGAGTGTGTAATAAAATTGTGATACATATATATATACGTATATATACGTATATATATATATATATATATATATATATATATATATATATATATGAAGTGCCTCAATCCGTTCATTCAGGGTTTTGTTGAAGAAGTCTGACCATCTCGTTGGTGGGCGGCCACTCGGTCTTTTGACGTCCCATGGAATCCAGTCGGTAACAGCTCTAGTCCAGCTGAATCGCATTACGTGTCCAACCCATCTGATTTTTGACGCCTTGGCAAACAAGACAGCGTCCCTGATAATTGACCGTCAACAGAGGTTGGATCTCTAGATTCCTTCTTTCATTGAGTGAAACATGATACTCCAAGCATAGCTCTTTTGATTCCTCTTTCGGATACCAAAATAGCGTTCTTATCTTGTTTTTGTAGGACCCAGATCTCTGAGGCATATGTTAGTGCAGAAAGAACGGTGGAGTCGAAAAGATGTGCCCGGAGCCAGAGGTTCTTTGTCCTCTTAACCACTTCTTCAACACTCTTGAAGGCATTCCATGCTGCTCTCTTCCTCTTGCGCAGTTCAGGCACCAAGTTGTTCCTTATGTTGAGTACTCAACCCAGGTACACATAGCTGCTGCATTCAGAGATGTTCTTTCCATTGAGAGCAAATGGAAAGTTAGGGGTAGTTTATTTTCATGAACATTGTTTTGCTGAGATTCAGCTGCACTAAAACCTTTCCACACTCATGGTTGAAGTCAGCCAGCATTTGTGCCGCTTGCCTAATGTTTGGTGTTATAAGAACAATGTTGTCAGCGAAGTAGTGGTATAGTTGCCAACCATCTATCTTCACTCCCATTCCTTCCCATTCCAGTCATCACATGACGTTCTCGAGGATGGCACTGAAGAGTTTTGACGAACTGGTATCACCCTGCCGAACCCCGCTCTTTACATCAATGAAACTTCCTTGTAGAATGGTGAGATCCTGGTGATGAATCTGTAATACAGCTCATGGAGGATCTTGATGTACTGAGTTTGAATGCTCTGTTTGTCTAGGGCTTTGAAGACCAATTCATTCGCAACAGAATCGAAGGCCTTCTTTAAATCGATGAACATTAATTAGACAGAGAAGCATCTTGAACTCTCGCGAAACCTCAGTGAGCTTGGTCAAGATATGGATATGGTCAAATATACTGAATCCTTTATGGAACCCGGTTTGTTCTCATGGTTTTCCTTTGTCTAGTGTTCTGCCAATTCTATTCAGGATGACTCGAGTAAACAACTTGTAAACGATGGATATCAGGCAGATTGGGCAATAGTTGCCGATGTCTGAGATGTCTCCCTTCTTGTACAACAGAATGGTCCTGCTGATTTTCCATTGGGACAAAACCTTACATATGTACAGGTAGCGTGTAAAGAGCTGAGCCAGTGTATTGACAAGTATTGGCGGCAGATTCTTCAGGTCTTCAGGTCTGACCTTGTCTGGACTCGGTGCTGTATGCATCTCTGCCGACAAAATAGTGTGTTGGATTTTGGAAGGGAGGACGTTGGGAATGACATATCCATCCTGTGGAATTTGGTATGTGGGCAGGTGGATGTGGCTGTTAAAGAGATCCTAGTGGAAGTCGTGAATAATCCTCTCCATTGCCCTTCTGGAAGATGTGATAGATCCATCAGGATATCAGAAGGCAGTCATCTTGGTCATGTAGTTGGTGAAGGACAGGTGAGTGTTGTGAATACTTTTCCCGGCTTCTGCCACATCAGCCAACACTTCTGCTCTTCTCTCTTTGAGGTCTTCCTTTATCCCTTCTCTGCACAGCTTTGTGAGCTCGGACGTTAGCTTGTGGTGGCCTGAGGCTCGTGCCAAACATTTTGGCAAATGAGTTCGATAGATTCCAAACACAGGTGTCTGTTTGTGGCTTTCCTACTCTTGGCATTATTCACACAGTCATGGAGGTGCTGAACCAGTTGATCGTATTCCTTGTCAATGCTGTAAATGATGGCATCTTCCCACCTTGCCACAATAGTGCCAAAGAGCTCCCAGTTGGTCATCATTCTGAGAGTTCTCTTCTTAAACTTAAACTTTGAAGACCTTTCTCCCTGCTCTGAAAAGTAGAATTTTGCATGAAGGAGAAGGTAGTCCAGTCCCGTTTGGAATTTTGGAACAACAGTGACATCAGTCAGGCAAAACCTTTGATTGAATATGATGTGTTCAATTTCATTGTGGAACTGTCCACCAGGAGACTCTATGTCCAACGTTTAGATTCCGCTTTCTGGAACTGTGAGTTGCCATGGATGGTCTTGGTCAACGCGATGAACTCAGACAGCCTCTCACCCTGTTCGTTCCATTCTAGGACATGGGACCCAATGTGGAGTTCTTCGGGTGACCTTCTCGGTCCTATCTTTGCATTAAAATAACCAACAATCATCTTGTAGGAGGTGTGGGCGTCTTTATAGAACTTCTCCAGCTCCATATAGAACTTTACAATTTCTTCTTCATCGTAGTTGGATGTTGGTGCATAGACGATGAAGATAGAAACTGATGGGAGTGAATCCCATCTACTCAAGCAATAATCATCCAATTTGGGTTGTTAGGCATTCGAATGAACCAATGTTCATGGCCAAGTTTGTGTTGACAAGGACACCAACACCACCAATGCCTCTGTTGTTGCATGTTTGGAGGAACAGTTGTTCTCCAGTGTCAAAAATGGCGTGACGTGATTTATGCCTTCTTGTTTCGATCAGACCAATGATGTCATATTTGATCTTCTGCACTTGCACCATCAGGTCCTCCATGGGTGCTTCTGATGCCAGTGTACATGTGTTGAAAGTATGTACAGTCATTTTAAGTCTTTCTTTGTTTTGGCAGTCTAGTTATCAACCTCTCCTTGCTCTTCCTTCTTAACAGTACTGTATTGGGGGCTCTTTCCACGTCAGGTAAATGAGGCCCATTTTTGTTACTGCTTTTGGCATATTGAATGTGCCATACGTAACTTGCCAGCCTCTGCTGTGCATGCGGGGTACTCTCAGTAGGTTTCCGGGATCTCTGAGAGGGATGAAGGCTTTTAGGGAGGTCTCCAATTTCCCTTACAGGTGTTCCTATGGTTCACACCATATTTGAAGCCCATCAAATATGGTGAGAAAATTATGGAAAATCAGTATCAAGTGTCTTATGATGTGTCATGTGGCCGCAGTTGTCCAGGAAGTGGCCTGGAGCGCAGCGGTGACTGGATAGGGTAGGTAATGGAGGTCTGCCGGTGAGGTATTTATCTGGCTCTGGTAGGGTATGTCGTCTAGGTTTGATCCCTGGGGCGGGGCGCCGGAGATTGGAGAAGGCAGGCAGAAGATCTTGTTTCTGGGTCTCCTTGATCCTGGAGTCAAGGGTCGCAAGGTTCTGCTTTGCCTGGTTCTGTGAGACTTCACTCATGCATGAGGTTCAGCCCGAGTGTCCGGAAAGTGGCCTGGAGCATGGCGGTGACTGGGAATGAACGGTTTGAGGCTTTTCATATTCCTGGAGTGAGCAGATATTGTTGGGCTACACTAGCACGTGACAGGGACAAATAGAGACGTTACTGGCACCAGCTCGAGCAAATCGAAGATCAATAGAATGACAAGTGAGATATATATCTATATATAAATATAGATAGATATATATTTATATATAAAGAATATAGTACAACAGTAAAAATATGTAATCTTGCAGTTTGCTCCCTATGTGAATAAACTGGAGATTATCATTCTTAGTCAGTAGGAGAGAAGAATTAAATAATCTATCTCAGATGTAGAACATAAAGAAACATAGTAAGGCACTAAAATGACTAATAGTAACAGATCCTTAGATCCTGCCAAATAATGTGAACTTAAGCTGCAAAGGGTTGGAAGAAGGAACCTTGGAACAATGGTGAAAGGTTATCGACACTCTGACAGTGGATGGGGAGTAATAACATCATATGTATAAAGCAACAATAATATGAAACTGATATAAATCACATTACTTCTTTAAAAATAATACGGTAAAAGGAGTTGTGGGATATATACACAGTAAAATAGTACTCAATTATGTGAAAGGATAAAATACTGCTCTTTGCAATAACACAGAAGGAATAGAGGTTGTTGTATTAAGCAAAATATGCCAGAAGAGAAATACAAAATGATCTCATTCATATGTGGAACATAACAAACAGCAGATTAGACAATTTTCAGTGAAAACAAGACCATAGAGTCTAAAGAACTGAAGTTACTAAGGGAGTTAAATTTATAGGAAGATCATATGAACATTGTGGAGGAATATTAGCACTTGTCCATGTGGTAACATTGTATGCCTAAAACATAAAAATAGTTATGTTCTTTTTTTTTTTTTTTTTTTTTTTAAAAAGTCATTTAGATTTTTATTTTATTTTTTATTTTTTGCTTTTTGGGTCACACCTGGCGATGCACAGGGGTTACTCCTGGCTCTGCACTCAGGAATTACCCCTGGCCATGCTCAGGGGACCATATGGGATGCTGGGATTTGAACCCGGGTCGGCCGCGTGCAAGGCAAACGCCCCACCCGCTGTGCTATCTCTCCAGCCCCAGTTATGTTCTTGTAATGCTGTATTACATTAATAAAAATAAGAAAAAAGAAACACATCATCAGGGTCTCTGAATTTATATCACTGTTTGCACATATACTTTGCTTGTATGACAAGTGGGTTTAAAAAAGTAGAAGGAAAGACTCTGCTTAGTTATTTCTCCAAGAAACACTATTTTATACACACACATACTTTTCACAGAGGAGGACTATATGAGCAGTAAAAATTATTCACATTCACTATGATATGAGATTTAATTAACTCGTCCCCCCTTCCATTTGTATCTCCCTTTTCTCAGAAAGATATTGCTCTCAGATGCTAAAGCACTGAGGTATCACACCTAATCATTTGCTTTCTTCCATATTATATATAAAATTTAAATGTGCATGCAGTTTGTGTCAGAAATTTCTCTTCTAGAAATTTTTCCTAGAGGAACTCTTCTCTATATTCATATATCAGAATATTCATTTGTGTTCTACTTATTTTTTAAAAAACCTTTTTTATTTTTTTCAGGAATACCTATGGAGACACTGATTTACAAAGTTGTTCATAATAGAGTTGTTTGAGGAATACAATATTTTAACACCAATCTTCCCACCAATGTTCCCAGGTTCCCTCCTACCAACTAGTCTACCCCTTTGGCAGACATATACAAATTTATTTCATATTACTTGCTCCAATAAACCTTAAATGAATGGAAAAATAATTATCAGAAAATAAATAATAAAAGACAATTTGTGATGATAAATTGTGATTACCTTTTCTTAATCAAGTTGAGGGTAATCATATGCACCATTAGTGAGTGCCATACTCAATGCCACCTGATGGGAAGATTGTCCTGTCCTTTAAAAGAGCTCTTTTAATGTTTCTTGAAAATCTGACTTCAAGGTTGCAAATTCCCTGAGCTCTTTCCTGTTCATAAAGCTCTGTATAGTTTCTTCAAGTTCGAGTGATAATCTACCTGGATAGACTATTCTTGGTAAGGTGTTTGTTTCACTGAGTTTTTATACTATATCCTTTCATATTCTTCTGGTTCATGGAGTCTCCTTTGATAGATTTTCTGTACATCTAATGAGTTTTCCTTTGTATATATGCTTCATTTTCTTATCTTGCTGCTTTCAGTATTCTGTGTCTATCTTTGGATTTCATCAGTTTGAGTATAATGTGTCTTTCAGTTTCCCTAATCGGGTTGGTCTATTTTCACGGGGAGCTTTCAGGCGTCTTGGATCCCAGAGCCTGTAATCCTAAACTCTGGGAAGTTCTTAATGATGATTTCCTTAAAGAATGTTTCTTCATCACATTTGCCTTCCTTTCTTCAGAGATTTTTATAATTTTTTATCTTTTTTTAATTCTATTTTTTATTGAATCACCATGAGATACACAGTTTCAAAGTAGCGCATGATTTTGTTTCAGTCATAGAATGTTCCAATAAACTTTCCCTCACCTGTGTACATTTCCCACCACTAAAGTCCCCAGTTTCCCTCCTGCCACCTGCCCCACTCAGCCTACCTCTGTGACAGGCACTTGTCTTCTTACTTTTACCCTCTTTCTCTCTCTTTCCCATTTTGTTCCTTTTAAAATCTTCCCATTGTTCTCTGGTATACTGTTCATTTATTTCAGGCTATTTTCTACTTTCTGCTGTTTCATAGTGGTTTCCTCTTTCTCATCTTATAGCTCAATGAACGTTTGCTCAGTTTCTGTTATTCTGCTTCTCAGAGCTTCTATCTATATCTTTTTTTTAAATATCACCTAAAATGTTCTTCGTTTCTGTCATTTCTAACTCTAGCAATTTTTTAAAATTTTTATCTTTCATACGTTCTTTTGCTTTGCTGACTCCTTTTGCTATTGTTTCTTTGAACTAATTGAATGTCCACATCATAGTCTCACTAAAGGCACTCTCTGAAGATTTACTGGTGCTATTTATGTCATTGGTGATATTGTTTTCACTCATTGAACTGGGTGGGCTTCTGCGTATCCCCCCCATTGGTTTTCTAGTGTTCTTATGCTGGAGGTGAGTCATTGTGAGTTACCTCCTTGAACAATACTTGAACAATTAAACTGGAGATTGTTCTCTGTCTTCCCTGCCTACTCTCACATACTGACAAGAAGAATAACTCTAAACAGCATGCAATTCATTGAGTATCTGTCACTGCAGAAGCTGTGGTGTAGGACATTATTAAGGAGCAGGTAGAATGTAGAGACTACTGAGACACACTCTGTAGGGAAGGGCTCTACCTCCCATCCAGAATCAGCCCAGTGATATCAGCCAGAGGCAATCCTCACCTGGGGTGGTGGAATGACAAGTAGGAGAAGGTCAGCCTTTGCATTCTATTTCATGAAAGAAAAAATAAGAAAACAATATATTTGCACATAACTAGTCTAATGGATAAAACAGTGCTGGTACAGATATATTATATAATATTTAGTTTCAGGATAAAATGAAGTGTAGGTGTAATGTATAAAATTAAATATTTGATATAATTTTAATGTATAAGTACTTAATGCATTAGGAAATTACTAATGGAGAAATGAATTACTGAACATTAATAATGGTTAATGTTTATTTTTATTTACTTAAACTCTCATATTTTTAATTTATTTTAAAGTTAACTTACAAAAGTGTAAATTTTTATATTACAGAGGTACAATGCTACCATACCACAATCACCACACTTATTCCTAAAGTTCCAATACATTTTAACTTTATCCCAATCCCTCTCAGTTTAGGCAACCTAGGTCCTTCTGTATGTCTGTTTTCTTCCATTGGCAATTGACTATTCCCTGACTTTGGTTTTTTAATATGCTACCTAAGTGTGAGATAATCCAATTTTTGTTTTTCTTGTTTTGATTAATGTTATTTCATATCACCTCCTCTATCTTTTATTATTATTATTATTATTATTATTATTGAAAAACCATAAGATACAGTTACAAAACTTCCATGTTTGAGTTTCAGTCATACAATGATAAATATCTAATCCTTCCACCAGTGTACATTCTCTACCACCAATGTTTCCAGTGTACCCCCCTTTCCAATCCTACCCCTGCCCTTATGGCAGACGATTTCTCCCATATTCTCTCTTTAGTTTTGGGCATTACGGTTGCATTATAGATACTGAGAGGCTATCACATTTGGTCCTTTATGTACTTTCAGAACACATCTCCCATCCCAAATCATTTCTCCAATCATCATTGACTTAGTGATTCTTTCTCTATCTCAGCTTCCTTCTCCCCCAGTTCATGATACAGGCTTCCAACTATGAAGCAATCTTTCTGGCCCTTCTGTCTACTGTCCTTGGGTGTCAGTCTCATATTATGTTATTTTATATTTCACAAATGAGTGCAGTCATTCTATGTCTGTCCCACTCTATTTGGCAAAAAAGCACAGTAGAAATGACATCTGTGCCTATATGTTCATTGCAGCACTGTTCATCCCATCTATCTTTATCCATGTTGTAGCAAAGTGTAAGGAACCATTTCTTATAGCTGAGTAGCATTTAGTTCTGAATATATAACATGCACCACATTTTTAATTCATCTTTTTATTTATAGGGACTTGGATTGTTTTGCAAGCATTGGTCATTGTAAATAGCACTCCAAGGAACTTAGATGTGCATAGGTGTTTTAAAATTAGTGCTATTTTTTGTTTGTGTAGATGAACTAGGAATGGAATTACTCTCATTTGATAATTCTATTTATTATTTTCTAGATAAATCTTCATACTTTTTACTATTCTTTTTATTTGCTTTCTAGTTAGCAATTATTTCTGGCATTTTTAGTGTATAACTTTATCACAGGCATGATTGGCTAGTTCAATGATATTTTCATTCGAATTTCCTTCACAATAAGTCTGGTGAGTACTTTTTCCTGTGTGTGTTGGTCATCTCTGTTTCTTCTTTGAAAAATAATCTGTTCAAGTTTTATCCCAATTTTTATGGGGTTATTAGTTTTGTTTTTTCAATTTTGCAAGAGTTTTATATATATTATATATAGGTCCTTTGCAAGATATATAATATGAAATATTTTATTTTATAGGATGTATTTTTATATGAAAACGTGTTCATTGCAATTGATTATTAGGGAAATGTAAATCAAAACAATGGAGTATCAGTTTATGACTGTGAGAATGGCACATAACCACCAGTTTAGAAATAGCCAGTGTTGACAGGCTATGATGAGTGGTGAGAAAGGAACCCTTATCCAATGTTTGTATCAATGTCATCTGATTAAGCCATTATAAAAAGCAAATGGAGTATCTACCTAAAATTAGGAAATAGGAATGGAACTACCATACGATTCAGTGATACCACATCTTAGCATCTATCCCCCAAACATAAAAACATTCATTCAAAAATATATATACAGGGGCTAGAGCAATAGCACAGTGGGTAGAGCGTTTGCCTTGCACGTGGCTGACCCAGGTTCGATTCCCAGCATCCCATGTGGTCCCCTGAGCACCGCCAGGAGCAATTCCTGAGCACAGAGCCAGGAGCAATCCCTGTGCATCGCTGGGTGTGACCCAAAAAGCAAAAATACATATATATATATATACAGCTATGTTCATCGCTGCACTTAGAAATGATATGGAAAAACGTAAATGCCCAACAAAATATGAATAAATAAAGAAATTGTGGCATATATTCACAGTAGAATTCTACGCAGCTCTAATAAAGAACAAAATCATGCAATTTGCAGCAACATGATGTAGAGAATGTTATGCTGAGTGGTCAGTCAGAATGAAAGGGTTAGATACAGAATGAACATTCTCATATGTGGAACTTAAGGAAACACAGCAAGGTATAGCTGTGTATAGCAAAAAAGCTCCAACAGCAACATAATGGGAGAACTGATGCAAAAAACTGTGTTGGAGGTAAGGTTTGAAAGGGAGTGGTGTTCACTAACAAAGAAAATTATAGACCAATATCCCTGATGAACACCGATGTGAAGATCCACAACAAAATAGAATCCAACAACTCATTAAAAAGATCATACACCATGACCAAGTGGCATTCATCCCGGGGATGCAGGGATGGTTTAACATTCTTAAATCAATCAACATAATCCATCATACAACAAAAGTAAAGATAAAAACCATATGATCATATCAATAGATGCAGAGAAAGCATTTGACAAGATCCAACATCTGTTCATGATGAAAACCCTCACCAAAATGGGTATTGGAGGAACTTTCCTCAAGATAGTCAGAAAGAGAGAGACAGACATAGAAAGATTGCACTCATCTGTGGAATATAAAATAAGAGTAGGAGACTAGCATCCAAGAATAGTAGAAATATGTACCAGGAGGTTGACTCCATGGCTTGGAGGGCTGGTCTCACATTCTGAGGAAAAGGCAGGTCAGATAGAGAAGAGAACACCAAGTAAAATGTGGTTGGAGGCCACACGCCGGAAGGGTGATGCATGCTGAAAGTAGACTAGAGACTGAACACAATGGCCACTCAACACCCCTATTGCAAACCACAACAACCAATTGGAGAGAGAGAACAAAAGGGAATACCTTGCCACAGAGGCAGGGTGGGGTGGGGGGAAGATGGGACTGGGGGTTGGAGGGATACTGGGTTCATTGGTGGTGGAGAATGGGCACTGGTGAAGGGATGGGTTCGCAAACATTGTATGAGGGAAACACGAGCACAAAAATGTATAAATCTGTAACTGTACCCTCACGGTGACTTACTAATTAAAAATAAATAGATAAATAAATAAAGTAAAATAATGTAAGCTGTCTTTGAAAACTATAGAAAACTTATAAAATTATAATTAAGAAGAAAGCATTTTGTTGAATAAAAGTGAAATTCAATAAAAAAAGAAATGGAGTGGTGTTGGGATTTGGGAGAGGGATATTCATACACTGGTGAATGCATGTTTTCTTGGAATTATGTTTATGAGAAACAAATACTAATAGATTATAAACTACACAATTTCAATCAAAAAAATTTCGAACGTTTTTTCCGTTTTTGTTAAAAAACTGTGATTTACAAAATAATTGTTAGTTGAGTTTTAGGCACATAATATTTCAACACCAACCCTACCACCAGTGTCAATTTCCCTCAAGCAGTGTTCCCATATTCCTTCTCCCTCAGACCCCACCCAACCCCACCTGATAACTTGACAGGCACATTACAAAGTTCCAGTGGTTTCAGCTTATATCTCATTTTCAGTGTTATTGAGTCTGTGTTTTGGATATATGCAGCCCTGATGTTTGTTACCCATTAGTATCCGGGTCTCTTCTGCCCCTTTCCTTTGATTTCTTTCTTGCCATGTCCTTTTCTTCTCCAAACACGGGGGTCAAGGGTGATCTAGTCATATCCGTTTTACAATACTTTTCCTCATTCACTATTATATACCTTAGATAAGTGAAGTCATCTTTTGTTTTTTTTTAATTTTAAAAATTGAAATAGGATGTATTTTGTATTATTTTTGCTTTTTGGGTCACACCTGGCAATGCACAGGGGTTACTCCTGGCTCTGCACTGAGAAATCACCCCTGTCAGTGCCTAGAGGGCCATATGGGAAGCTGGGAATCAAACCCGGGTTGGCCTTGTGCAAGGCAAATGCCCTACCCGCTGTGATATTGCTCCAGCCCCATCTTTTTGTCTTTGTAATGGTTTCTTTCACAGTGCAGAAGTTCCTTAGGTTGGTGTAATACCATTTATTTCATTGTTTTTTTTCCTTCGCCAATGGAGTTGAATCATCCAGAATACCTCAAAAGTCAATATCATAAGATAATTTTCTTCTATATGTTTATAGATTTAAGTAAAACACCTAAGTTCTTAATTTATTTGAGTTAATTTTTGTGCACCATAACCCAGCTTCAGTCTTGTGCAACTGGATAACCAGTTTTCCAAGCACCTTTTAATGAAGAGGCTTTTCTTCCTCAATTTTATGTTTTTGGCTCCTTTGTTGTAAATTCACTGATGTTATATGTCAGGCATGATGTCTGGGCTTGCAGTTCTAATTCATTCATCTGTGTACCTGCCTTTATTCCAATAATTCACTACTTTAATTATTATAGCTTTTTTGTATAGTTTAACATTGGGGAATGAATGTGATTCACCTACCTTCTTTTCCCTCAGGATTGCTTTTGCTATTGAGAGATTTTATGATTCTATGTAATCATTAGCAATATTTATCCTAAGTCCTTGAAAAATGTTGAAAAACTTTATAGTGGTTGCTTTGAATATATAAGGCTTTGTAGTAAGATAGTCATTTTAATAATGCCAATTCATGAACAGGGAATAAATTCCTTAAATTTATGAAGTCCTTACCATGTGATAGATACTATTCTAATGACTGTAAAAGTTTATGTTGCTAGGAAGTGCTGTGCTAAAAATGCAGATCCAGGCAGTACATCTGCAGAGTTTATGCTCTTACGTACCATGTCCCCTGCTAACTCATGATAACATACAGCCTTTAGAATGTGCATGAAGGTGGAATCTGTCAAAAATAATAAAAAATCTACTTTTTCTGTCATCTCTCGCAAATTGGTACAGGTCTTCTTTTGTGGATTTGGCAAAGCCCATTAAAGGGCCTCTGCTTCTACATGCGTGTAAACAATTTTTTTAAAACACCCTTGACCCCAGACTATGGGAAAGAAAAGGACAGAAAAGTAAAGAATTAAAGGAGGGAAGCAAGAAGAGGGAAAAGAAGATAATGCGGGAGGGGAGCAGGAGCCAGAATTCTTGGTATACAGGTGATTAGGGAAAGTAGTATAACTCATATTTCCAAAGCACAGATTCAACAACACTGAAATCATGAGATCTAAACTACAACCACCAAAACTTTGAAATGTGTCTGTCAAGCTGGCAGGCAGAGATAAGGGCGGTGGTGGCAAAGAGGAGTGGAAGGGAGTATGGGATCACTGGTGGACAGAAGTTGACACTAGTGAGGAACTGGTATTGGAGTTTGTATGCTTGATACACATCTATCAATAACTTTTAATTATGACTAATTAAATTTTTAAAGTTTTAAATGAGTTCAATGGTACCCAATAGGATAGAGTTTATGTCTGGAGGAAAATTAGGAGAGTATGACAAGATATAGAATACCATGTGAATTATCAATAATTGATTTCTTAAGTTCTGTGGTAAGTAAACACAAATGAACATATACTTATATATGTATTAAACCTTTCACAAAATGTTTGAAAGACTATAGAAAAAATTAAAAGTTATATAAAGAGAAAAATATTTATAATTTTCTTTAAAGATGAAAAAGGAATTTATTTTATTTTGGTGAATATTTTGTAATATTTATATATATTATTTCATACAAGCAAAGCAAAATTATCAAGTATGTCTCAATAAATAAAGAAAAAGTGGAATAAGTTTCAAACATGGGTTGAGGAATAAGGATTAAAAATGCCAAATAACATTCTCCAAGATAGACCATATGCTGGGACACAATACATACCTCCATAAAGATAGAGATTGTATAAATGATCTTCTCAGGCCATGATGCACTGAAAATAAAAGTGAATCTCACACACAAACAAAATTAAATCAAGCAACTGGAAATGAAACAGCTCACTACTGAACAAGGAGTGGTTTAAAAAAGAAATCAAAGAGGAAATCAAAAGATTCCTGGAAACAAGTGAGAATAAAGACACTAGTTACCAGAACTAATGGGACACAGCAAAACCTGTTTTAAGAGTAAATTTTGTAGCTCTACAAGCATTCCTCAGGAAGGAAGAGTGAGCCAACAAAAGTAACCTAACCTCACAGCTTAAGATCTTGGAGAATGACCAATCAAAGGAGCTCAACCATGGCAAGCGGAAGGAAATAATAAAACTTAGAGCAGAAATTAGTGAGATGGAAGCCCAAAAAGCAATTTGAAATATCAATGAAACCAAAAGATGGTTCTTTGAGAAAATAAACAAGATCGATAAACCTCTAGCAAAACTCACAAAGAAAGGGTGAGAGAAAAACCTAATAAACAGGATCAGAAATGAAAACGGGGACATCACAACAGAAACTACAGAAATTCAAAGGATCCTCAGAGATTACTTTGAGAATCTTTATGCCACAAAATAAGAAAACCTCGAGGAAATGGATAAATTCCTGGATTCCAATAGCTTCCCGAGGCAGAACCAAGAAGACCTGAGTAACTGAACAGACCTATCATGATCAAGGAAAAGGTAATGATAATAAAAAGTCTCCCCAAAAACAAAAGTCCTGGACCAGATGGATTCACTAGTGAATTCTTCCAGATCTCTAAAGACTTACTCCCAATCATTTTTAAGTTTTTCCAGGAAACTGAAGAATCAGAAACACTTCCAGTTTCTATGAAGCAAATATCACCCTGATATCAAAAGTACACAGAGATACCAAAGGAATTACAGGTCAATATCCCTGATGAACACAAATGCAAAGATCCTCAACAAAATCCTAACAAACAGAATCATCAACTCATCAAAAAGATCATACACCATGACCAAGTAGGATTCATCTTGGGGATGCAAGGGTGGTTTACCATTCGCAAGTCAATCAACATAATCCATCATATCAATAAAAGAAAAGATAAAAACCATATGATCGTTTCATTGGACACAGAGAAAGCATTTAACAAGATCCAGCACCCATTTATGATGAAAATTCTCAGCAAAATGGGCATTGAATGAACTATCCTCAATGTACTCAAAGCCATCTACCACAAGCCCACAGCAAGCATCATTCTCAATGGGGAGGAACTAAAAGCCTTCCCTCTAAGATTGGGAACAAGACAAGGCTGCCCCACTCTTGCCATCTTATTCAATATAAACTGGAAGTTCTGGCCATAACAGTTAGGCATGACAAAGATATCAATTGCATACAGATAGGAAAGGAAGAAATCAAGCTATCACTATTTGCGGATGATATGATTCTATACATAGAAAATCCTAAAGACTACAAAAAAAGCTCCTAGAAACAATGGGTTTGTATAGTAAAATGGCAGGCTGAAAAATAAACATGCAAAAATACATAGATTTCCTATATACAAATAATTAAAGAGAAGAGATATTTCTTTAAAAATTCCATTCACAATAGTGCATCAGAAAATCAAGTACTTCAGAATCAGCTTAATTAAAGAGGAGAAGGACCTGTGCAAAAAAAATTACAAAACACTACTTAAGGAAATAAAAGAGGACACTAGGAAATAGAGACATATCCTCTGCTCATGGATAGGAAGGATTAACTATCAAAATGGCAATACTTCCCAAAGCACTATACAGATTTAATGTGGTCCCTATCAGGATACCCAT
Organism: Sorex araneus; assembly: GCF_027595985.1. NCBI lineage: Eukaryota > Metazoa > Chordata > Mammalia > Eulipotyphla > Soricidae > Sorex > Sorex araneus. Next base: position 108,688,528 of record NC_073313.1, read on the forward strand.
GATATTTTTCAAAAAAATAGACAAAACCCTCCTGAAATTCATATGGAACAATAACCCCCCACGATTAACTTAATCAACCCTTGGGGAAAAGATGATGGTGTCATCATCTTCCCCAACTTCATACTGTACTACAAAGCCATAGTAATTAAAACAGCATGGAATTGGACTAGACACAGACCCACAGACCAATGGAACAGAGTTGAATATTCTGTCAGACTCTCAAATACATTATCACTTAATTTTTGATAAAGGAGAAAGAAATTTGAAGGGTTACAAGGAAAGCCTCTTCAACATGTAGTGCTGGGAAAACTGGACAACTACCTGCAAAAGTCTGAACTCTGTCCTCTGTCTAACACCAGGTGCAAAGGTAAGATCAAAATGGATTAAAGACCTCAATATCAGACTCAAATCCTTAAGGTACATGGAGGAAAATGTAGGTAGATCCCTCCATGACATTGAAGCTAAAAGCATCTTTAAGGATGAAACGCCACTGACCAAGCAAGTGCAAACATACATAAACAAATGGGACTACATTAAACGAAGAAGATTCTGCACCTCAAAAGAAACAGTGACTAAAATACAGAGAGAGCCCACAGAATGGAAAAGAATATTTACCCCATACACATCTGATAAGGGATAAATATCCAGGATATACAAGACACTAGTAGAATTGTACAAGGGGAAAAAAACTCCAACCCCATCCAATAATGGGGAGAAGAAATGAACAGAAGTTTCCTCAAAAAATAAATACAAATGGCCAAGAGACACATGAAACAATGCTCCACATCACTAATCATCAAGGATATGCAAATCAAAACAACAATGAGATATCATCTCACACCACATATACTGGCACACGTCAAAAGAGAAAAAAAACAGTGCTGGCACGGATGTAGGAAGAAAGAGACTCTGTCATTGTTGGTGGAAATTCCAACTGGTCTAGCCTTTTGGAAAACATTATGGGCATTCCTTAAAAAACTAGCAATTGAGCTCCCATATGATCCTGCGATAGCACTTCTGGAAGTATATCCTGAGGGTGTAAAAAAGCACAGTAAAAATTACATCTGTCCCTGTCTGTTCACTGAAGCACTGTTTACATTATTCAAAATCTGGAAACAGTGTCCAAGAAAAAATGACTGGTTAAAGAAACTTTGGTAAATCTACACAATGGAATACTATGTAGCTGTAAGGAAAGATGAAGTCATGAAATTTGCTTATAAGTGCATGGTCATGGAGAGTATCATGCTAAGTGAAGTGAGTCAGAAAGAGAAGGACATAGAATGACTGCACTCATTTGTGGGATATAAAGTAACAAAATATGAGACTGACACCCAACAACTGTAGACACAAGGGCCAGGAAGATTGCTTCATAGTTGGAAGCCTGTCTCATGATCTGGGGGAGAAGGCAGCTGGAATAGAGAAAGGATCACTAAGTCAATGATAGTTGGAAGGATCGTTTGGGATGGGAGATGTGTGCTGATAGTAGAAAAAGAACCAAATGTGATAGCCTCTCAGTATCTATAATGCAAAACTTAATGCCCCAAAGTTTATAGAGAGTATGAGAGAAATTGTCTGCCGTAGAGGCAGGAGGAGAGGTGGGATGGGGGCCACACTGGGGACATTGGTGGTGAAGAATGTGCACTGTTGGAGGGATGGTGTTCGATGATTATATGACTAAAACTCAAAACACAAAAACTTTGTAACTGTATCTTACAGTGATTCAATAAAAAATTTTAAAGAAAAAATATAAATAAAAATAAAAATGCCAAATAAATGTTCTATGAAAGTGCTTATTATGTATCTTATTAACTCATTGCTTGCTGGTCATTGTTATTTTGCTTTCTTTCTAAAAACAGAACATAATTTTTGTAGATAACTACAAAATTTTTCAATGTAATGAAGGAAAGTTTTTTATTGTTATTGTCATTTTATAACAATTATTACTTTTACTCTTTCTACCTTAATAATCCAAGAAGACTCTGAAAATAAAAAAACAGTTTTCTACAAATAAAATTTCATAATTTTTAATGTTTGAAAAGTATTAGGAGATAAATGCCATGTCAACCAAATAAAACTTAATTATGGACTGAATTTATATCACAAGAGCCAGTTTGCATCTTCTAGTTTAAAAAATAACTCAGCGAGACAGAGATACAGAGAGAGAAAGAGAGAGAGATCTGCCATAGAGGCAGGCAGGGATGGGGGACAGAGGAGGGAAATTATGGACGTTGGTGATAGAAAATATACACTGGGAAAGGGACAGGTGTTGGAACCTTGTTTGACTGAAATCAAATTATGAACAACTTTGTAACTGTGTATCTCATGGTGATTCCATTTGAAAAATTGATTTTAAATAAATTAAAAGAAATAAAATATTTCACAAAACTAAGATTCATCAGGAGAAAGAGAAAGAAAGAAAGAAAGAAAGAAAGAGAGAGAGAGAGAAAGAAAGAAAGAAAGAAAGAAAGAAAGAAAGAAAGAAAGAAAGAAAGAAAGAAAGAAAGAAAGAAAGAAAGAAAGAAAGAAAGAAAGAAAGAGGGAAAGAAAGAGGGAAAGAAAGAAAGAGGGAAAGAAAGGAAAGAAAGAAAGAAAGAAAGAAAGAAAGAAAGAAAGAAAGAAAGAAAGAAAGAAAGAAAGAAAGAAAGAAAGAAAGAAAGAAAGAAAGAAAGAAAGAAAGAAAGAGGGAAAGAAAGAAAGAGGGAAAGAAAGAAAGAAAGAAAGAAAGAAAGAAAGAAAGAAAGAAAGAAAGAAAGAAAGAAAGAAAGAAAGAAAGAAAGAAAGAAAGAAAGAAAGAAAGAGGGAAAGAAAGAAAGAAAGAAAGAAAGAAAGAAAGAAAGAAAGAAAGAAAGAAAGAAAGAAGGAAAGAAGGAAAGAAGGAAAGAAGGAAAGAAAGAAAGAAAGAAAGAAAGAAAGAAAGAAAGAAAGAAAGAAAGAAAGAAAGAAAGAAAGAAAGAAAGAAAGAAAGAAAGAAGGAAGGAAGGAAAGAAAGAAAGAGGGAAAGAAAGAAAGAGGGAAAGAAAGAAAGAAAGAAAGAAAGAAAGAAAGAAAGAAAGAAAGAAAGAAAGAAAGAAAGAAAGAAAGAAAGAAAGAAAGAAAGAAAGAAAGGAAGGAAGGAAGGAAGGAAGGAAGGAAGGAAGGAAGAAAGAAAGAAAGAGAGAAAGAGGGAAAGAAAGAAAGAGAGAAAGAGGGAAAGAAAGAAAGAAAATAGCTCATAAAGCTTTTAAGGGGCTCATAAAGAAGGAGAAAACAATAAATTATCATAGAACAGGACAGAGGAAAAATAAATCAAAAGAACAGAAGGACCGAATTGTGAGTAAGCAAGTGAGGGATCAAATAGAAGACACTAAAGCAGGTTTCTTCGGGATAAAGAAGAAAATAGATCAGAATAAGAAGAGAGAAGGGAGATGAAAGGGAAAGTTGGGCTCCTTGTTACTAAGATATTAGTGGATTTTGGGTCAGTTAGAGAAGAGGAGGAGGTACAATAGGATATTACCAAGCTACTTCATTTTGTGTAGAGCAATTTTTGCTTTAAAATTGTTATCTTTGTAAGTAAAAAAACAGAAAGTTTTGCTTTTAAAATTTCTATGCTAGTAAATTATTGAGTTCCTCACTGTCTTCTACAAGTCATGTGCCAAACAAATGACTTGTAGATGTTTTTTCCCATTCTGTCAGTTGTCTTTTTGTTTGTTTTTGGGTCACACCTGGAAATGCTCAGGAGTTACTCTTGGCTTTCTTCCAACAACTTAATAGTTTGGCTCTTGTTTATATATCTTCTTCCTTCCATTGTGAATCGCATTTTGTATATGGTGTGTAAGAAATGATATTTTTCATACTTTTTCATGTGAATATCTACTTGCACAACATAAAAGATAGATCTGACTTTGTAGACTTTGCAGAAAAATAGTTTCTGTAGAACATATAAGCAGTTGAAGATGGCTGTTTTTCATAAAGAAATACATTTTCAGGAGGCAAGTACTGTAGTACACAAACAACATGACTATAAAGGGTCACATTCAGTTTCTAATATCTCTTGAAAGATATTAGAAAAAATCAGGAAGACCAACAGGATTATTTAGTGGTCATGACAGGGTCAATGATGTGAAATATAGCTGTACCCTGGGAACAATTATTCAGTCACAAGTGCCCTGACTAGAAATTTACCTGGGTTGCAGCCAGTTGTAGAGGGTCTATTTGGAGAGTTCTGTGAAAATATCAGAGTTGCACCTGTGGCCCAGTGATAAAATGCCAGCCCTGAGTGCATAAGGCCGTATATTTACTCCCTGGCACTGCAAACAAATAAAATACACCCTCTACCCCTACAAGTCACCCAAACCTCAAAGAAAAAACAAAGCTATGAGCTTTTGTTTTTGAGGGAAATATATGAATCTGATAGAGAAATCTCTTACATGTTTGGTGGGGTTTCTCCTATTGATACTCAAGGGCTTCTCTTAGCTGTGCTGAGGAGTAGGGGTGACAAATTTATGGTGCCAGGGATTGAACTTAGCTTTCATTCACACTGTAGGATAACATTGGGTATGTCCTTTCAGCCTTGCCGCAGGGAACTTAGTTTATCTTAAAGCAATGTCCTTTCTGAATGGACACGGGAAGACAGTTAATATTATGCTTTGTAACCTGGGAGTTGATTGACTCCAATAATATTTACTCCTGGGCATCTACTTTCTCAACTCAGTTGCCTTAGTTCCTACACCCCAAAAGCAGTGTCCTGATGAGGGACTGAATGGACCCAGGGCAAGCTGTCAGCTACCCTGGCATCGAAATGGGCCAGGCCAAAGCGCCACAATACTCAACTATAAATAAGTTGAGAGCATGGTCATAGACAAATGCTGTCATGATCCAAAAGTAATGATGAGACTAGGACTCTGCTGGGGTTAGAAGACTAATCTGACCTGAGGACTGTGGTCTGGAATATATAGTGAGATATCCTCACGAAGAACCTAACTTTAAGTCTCATATATCTCTTACTGTGCTCATACAGAATGACATTGCTAGAAATATTAGAAGTAGATTTACTAGAACTATTTAAGTGGCTGAGGAAAGAAGAAAGCAACACACCCTGGACACACTGGATGGGATCCTGCCCTTAAGCGGATCTCCTAGTAATCTAGAGTAATCTCCTTAGATGAGATTTTGTCCTTGAGTTAATCTCCTGGAGGAGTGGTCTTACCCCTCTTTGTTGATTTGTTAATGTTCAACCCACTTTTGTGTCTCCACCCTATGTGATTGCTATATAAACTAAGACTGTAAGAGTGGAGGGGGTCAAAGTCAGAAGTAAGAACGAGAAGTGCTCCAGAATGAGAAGTAGAAGGGCTCCAGAGAGAGAGAGATCAGAAGAAGAAAGATTGGAAGATACTAGAGGAGAAACGACAGAGACAGAGAGAGGTCGGAAGAGACCAGAGGAGAGACTACAAAGACAAAGTTCAGAGATAGAGAGACAGACAGAAGAAAGCGCAGCATCACAAACACAAGCAGAGCACAGAGGAGTAGCCATCCAGATCCGGTGCGCATGTGCACACTCACAAAAGAGGCAGAGAGAGACAGAGAGCCACTCCAAGAACCCACGAACACAAAGCCTGTGCTCAGTTTTTTGAGTTGTCTTCCCAGCCCTGATTTTTCCCCCTTTTCTCAATATTATTTATTTATTTATTTATTTATTTATTTATTTATTTATTTATTTATTTATTTATTTGGACTAGAGTAATAGCACAGTAGGCAGGACGTTTGCCTTGCACGCAACTGACCCGGTTCGATTCCTCTGTCCCTCTCAGAGAGCCCGCCCACACGGCAGAGCCTGGCAATCTACCCGTGGCGTATTTGATATGCCAAAAAGAGTAACAACAAGTCTCACAATGGATATGTTACTGGTGCCCGCTCCAGCAAAATCCATTAAGAACAGGACCGACAGTGCTACAGTGACGGTGCTACATCCTAGTAAAAACAAACACAAAAAACGAAAAATACAACCTCCTCCCAGAACACAAGGTGGCAGCAGCAACTATTGACTACAGCAGCAGCATGTAAGGAGCCCTCCAGGCAGTCTAGCTGCCGGAGCCCTCTGCTGGTAAGCATTGTAAAGCAATTAGCTCTCTAATTGCTTTCTGAACTGTAAGAAATGGGCTGAAAACACAACAGTCTAAAGCGCAGGCTTTTCTGGCAAGACAAAGGCCTGTACAGTGAAACAATAGTCATGGAAATCTTGTATGTCACTACCTTATTTAGATTCACAAGGGGAGATCAGTTTTACATTAGGACATTCATATTCAGGAAAGACCAACCCAGTCTGTCTCAGCTCTCTTGAGTTTCTGCCAACAGGAAGGCAAAATTTAGAGGACTATTCAATGGAAAAGATCCCTCAATCCTAGGATTGAGAGGAATTTATATATAAAACTACAGTAACGGACACCTAGTTAGAACACAAAAAATGCTAAGCATTGCTATCCTTTATTATTATTACAAAACATGAGGCTATAGATAAGCAAGATGCAAATACTGGAACAGGCAACTCAATTCACTGGAATCCTTTTACCAAGTTAAAAGGGATTTAAAAAAAAACATTTGAATCCTTTCAAACTGCAATTCATATATTCTGGGTCCTGGATACGTCAGTAACTTTTTTCTCTAAGTTTTAATATGCATTGTAGTTTCAAAAATTTGACTACCAAATCTTTCTTCCTTTTCCTGTAGTTTGGTGGGGTCTGCCTTTTCTTGTAATTTGTGAATTTTGGTTGTTTTATTTTGAAATTGTGCTACTTGGTCATTATTTACACACATACTAATTATAATTCACAAATAATATTGTATATATTTTAAATGAACAATAGTATTTGATATGCATATATACTCTGAAAATATTCACTGTCACTGTTATCCCCTTGCTCATTGATTTGCTCGAGCGGACACCAGTAACGTCTCCATTGGGAGACTTGTTACAGTTTTTTGGCATATTGAGTACGCCACAGGTAGCTTGCCAGGCTCTGCTGTGCGGGTGAGATACTCTCGGTAGCTTGCCAGGCTCTCCAAGAGGGGTGGAGGAATCAAACTTCCCACTGTAAAAATATTACAACAATCAAATCTATTGTGCATATTACCTTACATGCTTTCTTTTTGTGTTTGTGTTGAGAATCTTAAGATACACTCTTAGAAAATATTTATTTATGTGTCTGGCTTATTTTTCTTAGTATTTTTTAAGGGTCATTCATGCTATTGAAAATCACAATATTTCATTTTTCATGACTGAATGTTCTGATGTGTGTGCTTCTTTCAGTAGATATCTAAATTGGGTTCATATATTTGATAAGGAAAATAATGCCTGCAATTATTTGAGGTGCAGCTAACTCTTTAGTATAACAGTTGTCTTTCCTTTTGATTATTTACACAAGAGTGAAATTGCTTGTTCACATGATTATTTATTATTATTTTTGCTTTTTTGGGTCACACCCAGCGATGCTCAGGGGTTACTCCTGGCTTTGCACTCAGGAATTACTCCTGGCGGTGCTCAGGGGACCATATGGGATGCCGGGGATCGAACCCGGGTCGGCCGCGTGCAAGGCAAATGCCCTACCCGCTGTGCTATCGCTCCGGCCCCATGATTATTTACTTTTAATTTTTCTATATAAATATCCAAACTTTTCCAGCTTTTCCATCTCAAACTTTTTACTTTTTCAAATACTAGACACTATATCCCTTTAGTGGCAGTGGAACTGAAACAATTTCATTACAGAATCAATTTTTGTTTCGTTCTTCTAGCTTTCTGAGGAATCTAGTTAAAAATCTCTTGGGGCATCTACTTCAGTACTAATAGAGATAATAATTAGGAAAGACAGCAATGAAAAAGCCCTACAGCATACATCACTGTACAATTGACAATTTATTTACCTGCCTCCAACCCTTCTTCATTTCTGGTAATTGATAATTTTTTTTAATTTGTTCTTTTTAAAAATTATATTAAAGCATACAAAAAGCAACTTTATTGTATTTAATAATACTATTATGGGGGACCGCCGCCACACTCCAGGCAGCTTTCGACAAGCCCGGGCCGAGCCTCACACATGAGCAAAATTCCATGGAACCCAGATAATGCGGAACTTTGTGATCTTGGATTCTGGGTTCAACGGAACCCGGGAACAGAGATCCTCAGACTGCTTCCCCCAGTCTCCAGCAACCTGGGGGTCACACCCATAAGCCACCTCCTGGTGGCGCCAGATAATCTCCTTCATTGGCCACCCTCCAGAACTCATGGCTGCTTCTCCCGGAAGGGAGCATAAAATGCGGCCCCCATAAACATGCCACTGGACTCCGTGCCAGGCTGTTTTCATTCAGGGCGCCCTAGATGGGGGCAGATGTGAGCCCTCCCTGCCACAAGGGACCCAGCCCTGGCAGCCAACTGCCACTACCCAACTGCCGCCGTGCTCCAGGCTGCTTTCCACATGCTCGGGCTGAGCCTCACACATGAGTGAATGTATTTCTGGATTGTGTGGCCACTTTGTGGCTGTGCAACACATCATCATAGAGGGAAACAAATATATATGCATCTCAGAGAGCCCAGCAAGCCTCTGAGAGTGTCCTGCCTGCACGGCAGGGCCTAGCAAGCTCCGCATGGCATATTCGGTATGCCAAAAACAGTAACAACAGGTTTCATTCCCCTGACCCTGAAAGAAGCCTACAATAGTTGAGACAGACAAGTAAGGAGAGGCTGCTAATATCTCAGGGCTGGGAGGAATGGAGACGTTACTGGCACCTGCTTGAGTAAATCGATGAACAATGAGATGACAGTGATACATTGAGATATACCTATTTATATCCTCATCAACACTGCACAAAGAATATTCAGAGTGATAATAGGGCTATCAAGGTAGGGGGCTTGTTTGTGCTTTGATATTATACCCTAAACATCATTGCTGACACCAGTGTCAAGGATTTCTTAATCTTTTCTTCTAAATTTCTTACATTTTAATTCTTAAATAAATTTGAGTTAGAAGATATTTCCAGGGGGCAACAAGCTAGAGGCAGTTGCAGACCCAGATTCTGTAATAGCATTTGCAAGGCCCTACTGTCTGGCTACTCCACAGGTGGGCATAGTTTAAGGAGCAGCAAGACACATAGGCTAATAGTGAAACACATGACCCAGAGGAGGCAGGAAGATATTTACTGGAGGCCAGCATGCTGGAGGGAGTTGCAGGCAAGGACTCTATAATGGTGTTTGCACAACCCTAATGCCTGGCTACAGTTAATTTCCCCCACCATATCCTATTAAGGAAAGAAAGTGATCACCACCCTCTGGCGCTCCCCCAGATTTTTCTTTGGCAGTGAAGGGGGGTGCTGATAGTGTATTAGTAGGAACCACTTTCAGACTACCACAGGCACCATGGGAAAACAATACAGACCCCACCACAGGGAGTGGATTAAAATAGTAGCATCAGAGCCTCAACAAGGAATGTCCATATCCATAATTTCTCTGATATAATTCAGAGACAAAATAGTGAGGATGTTTACTGAGCTCAAATAAACAATGAAACAGACATCTACTAAAATACAGAAGAATAAGAAAAAACAGTAGAAAGGACAGACAATAAAATACAGGAGGAAGTGGGAACAGAAATAAGAAAGTACAACAGAAGTACAATAGAGAAGGAAACACCAAGTAAAGTGTGGTTTAAGGACCTGCTCGGGATGGGAGATGTGTGCTGACAGTAGACTATAGATCGAACACAATGACCATTCAATATTTCTATTCCAAACCACAACACCCAAAAGGAGAGAGAGAACAAAAGGGAATGCCCTGCCACAGAGGTGGGGTGGGGTGGGGGAGAACGGGGGGTGGGTGGGAGGGATACTGGGGATAATCAGTGGTGGAGATGGGTATTTGAGCACTGTAAGATTGAAACACAAGAATGAAAGTACGTAAATCTGTAACTGTACCCCCCCACGGTGATTCACTAATAAAAATTTTTTTAAAAAAATGAATAAAACAGCACAAACAAAAATGGCATTAATAAATATGGTAGATGAAATTAAAAACTCAGTGGTTGCCCTCAACAGTAAAGTAACAACAGTTGAGGACAGAGGAAGAGATGCAGAAATCCTCCAGGGAAGAGCAAAAGATGGGAAAATTCTTCAAAATAACTTAAAGACTGAACAAAAAATTATGAGGTTAATTCAAAAGGAACATAAGAATCATCAGAGTCCCAAAGGGATAGGGAGGCAACTCCAATACCCTATCACTCTGGATATCCTTTGTGCAGTATTGATGAGGATATAAATAGGTATATTTGAAAAAGTAACAGTTAAGGACATCATTGCTGAAAAGTTCCCAGAGCTGGAGAACATAGGCATCTAATCCAAGAAGTCTGAATGATACCAGGCTTAATAAAAAGACGGAAAAACATATCCTAATCAGAATGATGAGCACCACAGATAGGGATACAACACCAAAATCAGAAAGACCAAAGAAGAAAAATTAATACAAAGGAGCATCCCTTAGATTTACAGCACATGTATGGAATGAAACCCTCTGGGCCGAGGACAATGGTGGGAAATAGTTTAAAAACTTAATGAAATGAAGACTACACCAATAATATTTCCCAGCTAGACTCTCGTTTAGATTTGAAGGAATTATACACAAATTCATGGATTAAACAACAGCTCAGAATACCATAGACTCAAAACCAATTTTGAAAGAAAAATTGAAGGGGCTATTGTAAGTTGAGACAAACCCCACAAAAACAATAGTTCTCTAATGAAAGATGGCACAAAACCCCATGACAATAATCTCTCCCAATGTCAATGTCTAAACAAACAAATTAAAGGACACAGGGTGGCAAAATGGATTAAAAACTTGAATATAACATTCTGCTGCCTGTAAGAAACATATTTGAATAGTCGGAGCAAACACAAACTCAAAGTTAAAGGATGGAAAACACTTTTTCAAGCAAACAACTCCTTCAAAAGGCCAGAGTAGTCAAACTAGTATCTGATGACATAGATTTCAAGCTGAAATAGATTATAATATACAACATAAGTAATTTCTTAATAATCAAGTATAAAATTACACTCAGGAAAAAATTATACTCCAAAATGCATATTGCACCCAATGAGAGGCTGGCAAAATACTTAAAACAACTGGTTCAAGGAGGATATTGACAGCAACACAATAGTAGTTGGAGACTTGAACACTGCCTTGTCTTTTGAGAGATCAATGGGAAAAAACTCAGCAAGGAAATACTGGCTTTGAAGAAAAAATAGAAAAGAAAGGGCTAGTAGACATATAAAGGGGTTTTAATCTCCCCAAAAGCTTAATATATATTTTTCTTCAGTGCACATGGGACATTCTCCAAGATAGAGCACAAGGTGAGCCCAAACATACCTCCATAAAATTGAAGATAGAAGTTGTATCATTATCTTTTCAGACCATGAGACACATGGTCTCATGGAAATTAATCACATACAGAAATGGAGACTCAAACACCTGGAAATTGAACAGCTCATTACTGAAAAAAGCCAGTGGGTTAGAGAGAAAATCAAAAATAAACCAAAAGATTCCTGGAAACAAATGAGATGGAGCATATGAGCAGTTGTGGGACGCAGCAAAAGTCCTCTTAAGAGGAAAGTTTATAGCTTCACATGCATTCATAAAGAACGAAGGAAGAGAGGGCCCGCATATATTACTTTTTTTTTAAATAAAAATTTTATTTTATTAAATCACCGTGTGGAAGATTACAATGCTTTAAGGCTTAGGTCTCAGTTATACAATGCTGAAACAACCATCCCTTCACCAATGCCCATATACCACCACCAAAAAAAAAACCCACACAGTGCACCTCCCATCCCGCCCCCCCACCCCCTACCTTGTAACTGATAAGTTTCATTTTACATTCTGTTTACTTTGGTTACATTCAATATTTCAACACCAACCTCACTATTGTTGTTAGGAGTACCCCACTAGATTCAGACCTAATGTGAAGACAAATAAGTTTTGAATTTCTGTACTTTAACACAAAGTCCAGGGAGATTTCTTCCAGATATTGGATCACTGCAGGCTTGAAAACCCAATCTGTGGTCATCTTAATATGGTGGACACCGTGCCCTTCATCCCCGGAGAGAAAGAGGCGAGAGAGAGAGAGAAATACCTTTCCCCTCCTGGGCGGGCACGGGGCCGAGGCTTAGTTCTCAGGCTGGAGACATTCTGCGAGGAGTTGCCCATGCCGAAAGAGGTTTTGCTGGGTCTGGATTCACGCTTGTGCAGCTGTGGAGAGGCCGCACACGCGTGCGGCCCCCGGGATCACATCTCGGCGGTGGGAGGGGCCGGTGCCTCCCACCTTCCCAAGAGCACCCTCGTGTCCTTTTGCTGCAGTTTTTGTCGTAAATCCCATATGTGGTCGTCTTAATATGGCGAACACCGCGCCCTTCATCCCCGGAGAGAAAGGGGCGAGAGAGAGAAATACCTTTTCCTCCTGGGCGGGCACGGGGCCGAGGCTTAGTTCTCAGGCTGGAGACATTCTGCGAGGAGTTGTTGCCCATGCCGAAAGAGGTTTTGCTGGGTCTGGGTTCACGCTTCTCCACATATATTACTTGACTTCACAAATTAAAATCTTGGAAAATGACCAAGAAAAGGAACAAAACATGAAGGAGGAAGGAAATAATAAAACTTACAGCAGATATTTATGAGCCGGAAAAAAATCCAAAGGATCAATGAAACCAATAGGTGGTTCTTTCTTTTTTAAATTTTTTTAAACTTTAATGAATCACTGTGAGATAGTTACAAGCTTTCATGTTTGGGGTACAATCTCACAATGATCAAGTACCCATCCCTCCACCAGTGCACATTCCTCACCACCAATATCCCGGGTATACCCCCCTTTCCCATCCTCCCCCTGCCTCCATGGCAGACAATACTCCCGATACTCTCTCTCTAATTTTGGGCATTATAGCTTGCAACACAGACACTGAGAGGTCATCATGTTTGGTCCATTATCTATTTTCGGCATGCATCTCCCATCCCAACTGGTTCCTCCAGCCATCATTTTCTTAGTGATCCCTTCTCTATTCCAGCTGCATTCTCCCCTCCGCTCATGAAGCAGTCTTTCAGCTATGGAGCAATCCCTCTGGCCCTTGTATCTATTGTCCTTGGGTCTCAGTCTCATGTGATGCTACCCTACACTCCACAAATGAGTGAAATGCTTCTATGTCTGTCCCACTCTTTCTGACTCATTTTTCTTAGCATAATACTCTCCATGTTTATCCATTGATAAGAAAATTTCATGACTTCATCTCTCCTAACAGCTGCATAATATTCCATTGTGTAGATCTACCAAAGTTTCTTAAACCAGTTATCTGTTTTAGGGCACTCGGGTTGTTTCCATATTTTGTCTATTGTGAACAGGGCTGCAATAAATATGTAGGTACAGATGTCATTTCTACTGTGCTCTTTTGCATCCTTGGGATGTATTCCAAGAAGTGGTATTGCGGGGTTATATGGAAGCTCAATTTCTAGTTTTTGAAGGAATGTCCATATTGTTTTCCAGAAAATCTGGACCAGTTGGCATTCCCACTAACAGTGAAGGAATGTCCCTTTTTCCCCACATCCATGCCAGTACTGGTTGCTTTTGTTCTTTTGAATGTGTGCCAGTCTCTGAGGTGTGAGATGATATCTCATTGTTGTTTTGATTTGCATCTCCCTGATGACTAGCAATGTGGAGCATTTTTTCATGTGCCTTTTGGCCATTTGTATTTCTTTTTTGAGGAAACTTCTGTTTATTTCTTCTCCCCATTTTCTGATGGGGTTGGAGGTTTTTTTCTGATACAATTTTACAAGTATCTTGTATATCCTAGATATTAATCCCTTATTGGGTATTGGGTAAATATTCTTTCCCATTCTGTGGGCTCTTTCTGTATTTTGTCACTGTTTCTTTTGAAGTGCAGAAGCTTCTTAGTTTGATGTAGTCCCATTTGTTCATGTTTGCTTCCACTTGCATGGTCAGTGCTGTTTCGTCTTTAAAGATGTTTTTAGCTTCAATATCATGGAGAGTTCTGCCTTCATTTTGTTCTATGATCCTTATAGATTCATGTCTGATATTGTGGTCTTTAATCCACTTTGATCTGACTTTTGTGCCTGGCATTAGACAGAGATCAGAGTTCATTTTTTTGCAGGTAGCTATCCAGTTTTCCCAGCACCACTTGTTGAAGAGGCTTTCCTTGTTCCACTTTGTATTTCTTGTTCCTTTGTCAAATATTTAGTGGCCATATATTTGGGGGTCTGTGACAGGATATTCAACTCTGTTCCATTGGTCTGCAGGTCTGTTTTTATCCCAATACCATGCTGTTTTAATTACTACTGCTTTGTAGCAGAGTTTGAAGTTGGGGAAGGTGATGCAACCCATCTTCATTTTTCCAAGGATTTCTTTAGCTATTTGTGGGGGGTTATTGTTCCATATAAATATCAGGTGTGTTTTTTCTATTACTTTTAAAAATGTCATGGGTATCCTGATAGGGACTGCATCAAATTTGTACAGGCTTTGGGCACTATTGCCATTTTGATAATGATAATTCTCCATGTCCATGAGCAGGTGATGTGTCTCCATTTCCTAGTGTCCTCCTTTATTTCTTGAAGTAGTGTTTTGTAATTTTCCTTGTATGGGTTTTTCACCTCTTTGGTTAAGCTGATTCCAAGGTACTTGATTTTCTGAGATACTATTGTGAACGAGATTTTTTAAATGTCTCTTTCTTCTCTTTTATTATTTGTATATAAGAAATCCATGGACTTTTGGGTGTTGATTTTGTAGCCTGCCACTTTACTATATCGATTTATTGTTTCTAGGAGGTTTTCTGTAGAGTCTTTAGGGTTTTTCAAGTATAGTATCATATCATCTTCAAATAGTGATAATGTGATCTCTTCCTATCCTCTCTGTATTCCCTTGATATCTTTTATTGTCTAACTGCTATGGCCAGGACTTCCAGTACTATATTGAATAGGAGTGGCGAAAGCGAGCAACTTTGCCTTGTGCCCAATCTTAGAGGGAAAGCTTTCAGTTTTTTCCCCATTAAGAATGATACTTGCCGTGGGCTTTTGGTAGATGGCTTTGACTATATTGAGGAAAGTTCCAGTAGGTGGTTCTTTGAAAAAATAAAACAAAATTGATAAACCACTAGCAAATCTCACAAGGAAAGAGGGAGAGAGAACCCTAATAAACGGTATCAGCAATGAAAGTTGGAAGTGTCAATACTCCCCAAAATATTACACAGGTTCAATGTATTCCCTATAAGGATACCCATGACCATTTTCAATGAAATTGATCAAAGAGTCCTGAAAGGCATATGGAACAATAAACCTCCAGGAACAGCTAAAGCAATACTTGGGAAAAAGAGAATTGGAAGCATCACCTGCCCCAACTTCAAACTTACTACAAAGCAGTAGTAATTAAAACAGCATAGTACTGGAATAAAAACAGACCCACAGAACAATGGACACTCAAATATATGATTATTTAATCTGTCATAAAGGATAAAGCAAGGAAAGCTTCTTCAGAAAGTGATGCTGGGAAACTGGAAAGCTATATGTAAATAATATAAACTCAGACATCTATCTAAAAGTCAAATAAAAATGGGTTAAAGACCTCAATAGCTTTTGGACCCGGCTGTGGAAGGAGCATGATGGAGGGGCCCGAGGGAGCGCCCTCGGACCCCAAGCAGCCCACTGAACTAATTCCGGCATGGGACCAGAGACCCCACGGCGTGCTGAAGCAGTGGGACCCGGGCATCCCCCAATTCTTTTAACCTGTCTCTCTCTCAACTCCTCCCTCCTGAGCACAGCGCAGGGGCCGCGGTTTTCCTGAGCGCAAAACGGAGACGCCGATTCAGCCAAAACAGGACGTGAGCGCGCTTGCGGGAGTCCCCAGGGGGCGGGGGCGGCGACCCCCGCCCACCGCAGTTAGATACTTAAACCCACCTCCCCCACGTGTGCTTCCTTTTGGACCCGGCTGTGGAAGGAGCATGATGGAGGGGCCCGAGGGAGCGCCCTCGGACCCCAAGAAGCCCACTGAACTAATTCCGGCATGGGACCAGAGACCCTACGGCGTGCTGAAGCTGTGGGACCCGGGCATCCCCCAATTCTTTTAACCTGTCTCTCTCTCAACTCCTCCCTCCTGAGCACAGCGCAGGGGCCGCGGTTTTCCTGAGCGCAAAACGGAGACGTCGAGCCTCTCTCTAGGTTTCTCCATCTTATGAGCACCATAAAAGGGTAAAAGTTTATAGTGATGTTATTTCTGGTTGTACTTTCCCTGGACTTTATACACAAACCCAAAACCGCGCGGCCGCTGCCGCGGCCGCGCGACTTAATGTCATCTTAGTATGAGCAATATGTAATGGTTCCTTTCTAATGGGGCGGACCTTTGTGGGAGATCCTAATAGTAAGTCTGTTGCTGAAATATTGAAGGCAATCAAAGTGGTAGCCATCTCACTAGACTGAACTAAGCTATATCCCCACGCCGGCTGAGAAGAAATTTTCTTCTTTCTCGGGAAGAAACGCGGTGTGTCATCAACTACAGTGTGATGTCCATTAAGCAAACAGACCTGGTGGCGTGGGAATGGGATATAAGGGGAAAAATTATGTACAAGGAACAGCGGGACGCTGGTGGAATCTCGAGCCGGAGCCGACACCAGCGCAAGACCGTCGGTTCCAGAGACTGCTTGCAGATACTCTACAAGTCTATCAACTAAGCCAGAGCCCCACGCCTGCTGATGACGGGAAATAACCATCCTTTTCGGTTTTTTTTTCCCTTGTCAGGCAGCGTGGCGATTACTAAAACAGGCGTGAACTCGGTGGCGCGGGGCAAGGGGGAAAAAGAAAAACTATGTAACAAACAGCGGGACTTAATATCTCTATATTCTTAGCAATGGAGAACTATCAAATGCCTCCTTGGCAATAGGACTGCTTTTCTTTTTTGGGGGAAACCCCAACAACGGTAGTGAGTTGTGTGTTGAAACATGGAATGTAATCGAAATAAGGCGTAAACGAAGTGAAACATATCATGTGCAAGGGTTGGGACTGGGGAGGTGGGAGGGGGCGGCAGGTATACTGGGGGGGTTGGTGATGGAAGATGGGCACTGGTGAAGTGAAGGGTGTTTGAGAACTGTATAACCGACATAATCCTGAGAACTATGTAACCCTCCACATGGTGATTCAATAAAATTTAAAAACAAAAAACAAACAAACAAAAAAAAAAAGACCTCAATAAAAACCTGAATCAGAAGGTACATAAAGGAAATGTAGACAAAACCCTCCATAATATTGAAGCTGAAAGAATCTTCAAAGATGAAACACCACTGACCATGCAAGTGGAAGCAAAAATAAAGAAATGGGACTACATTAAACTAAGAAGCTTCTGTACCTAAAAAGAAATAGAGACCCAGATCCAAAGACAGTCCATGGAATGGGAAACATTATTTACCCATACCGATCTGATAAAGGGTTAATATTAAAGATACGTAAGTCACTGGTAGAACTTTAGAAGAAAAAAATCAACCCCATCCAAATGGGGAGAAGAAATGATCAGAAACTTCTACAAAGAACAAATTCAAATTGCCAAAGGACACATGAAAATAATGCCCTACATTGATTTGACATATGCCAGTATCTGTGGCGTGAGATGTTAGCTTGTGGTTGTTTTGGTTTGCATCTCCCTGATGATTAGAGAAAATATACACTGCTGCCATCAATGCAAGGAGAAAGGGACTCTCACCTGTTGGTGGGAATGCCAACTAGTTTAGCCTTTTTTGGAAAACAATATGGGCATTCTCAAAAACTGGAAATTGAACTTCCATACCAGCAATACCACCTCTGGGAATATACAATGGAGTCCTAAAAACACACCTTAGAAAGTCCATCTGAATTTCTATGTTCCTTGTCACACTATTCACAATAGCCAGGAACTGGAAACAACCCGAGTACCTGAGAACAGACGACTGGTTAGAGAAACCAGGGTATATCTACGTGGAATACTACAGAGTCAGCAGGAAAAAAAACGAAGTTTTGAAATTTGCTTATAAATAGATGGACAGGGAGCATATGAGTATGAGTGAAATGAGTCAGAGAGAGAGGGACAGACATGAAATGATTG
Organism: Sorex araneus; assembly: GCF_027595985.1. NCBI lineage: Eukaryota > Metazoa > Chordata > Mammalia > Eulipotyphla > Soricidae > Sorex > Sorex araneus. The sequence continues at coordinate 108,706,656 of NC_073313.1, forward strand.
CACTCATAAGTGGGATATGAAAAAAAATATGAGACCAATACTCTAGTGCCAGGAGGACTGGTCCATGTCTTGCCATAAGTGGTGGTGGGAGAGGGTAATTAGAATAGAAAAGTGACCACAATAACTTGGATAGTTAGAAATGATCACTCCAGACAAAAACTGAGTGCTGAACGCAGGGAAAGGGACAGACACAATAACCTTTCAGTACCAGTAGAGCAAATTATAAAATGAGGGAGACAGAGAGGGAAACAGAAAACAAGAGAGTGAGAGAGAGAGCGAGAGAGAATAAAATTGCCTGCCATGGAGGCAGGCAGGGGCAGGGGGCAGGAGGGAAACTGGGGACATTTGTGGTGGGAAATGTACACTGTTGAAGGGATGGGTGTTGAAACATATGAGTGAATCACAATCATGAACAATTTTGTAACTCTGTATCTCACTGTAATTCAATTAAAAAATAAATAAATGCACAAAATTTAAGTTAATATTTGTGAAGGATATAAGATAGGTATTCCATCTCATTCTTTTGCACTGGATATCCAGTTTAACCAGTCCCATTTAGTGTGAAGACTATCCTCTTTTAATTTTGTTTTTTGGGTGTCCATTGCAAGAGGCTTACTTGGGTTTACTTCTGGACTCTTATTAGTCTAGTTTCTGATTTGTGCCAGTACAGTACTGTTTTCATTGCTATAACATTGCAATAATGTTTGAGATAAATGTAATCTTTCCAAATCCTGCCTATTTGAGGAATTCTGAAACTTTATATTAATTTTGAGACTCTTGTTGAACCTTGTAGTAAGAATGATATGAAGCTAGATCAGAAAAGGTGGTTTTTATTTCCTGTAATGATTATTTGCTGGAATACTTATTCAAGAACCCTGAACAAAACTTTACACCACCCTAAAACTAGCAGCCAGCGAGGTAGCTAATTACATATTTAATAGGTCTTATGGAGGCACTTTGTTCAACATTTTCAGTCTTTAAGTCCTCCCAACTCATGCATTAAGCATATGAAAGAACAAAATTTCATATGATTCCAACCTCTGGTCATCAAGAAATGCCCCTCAGTCCTCAAGTTTTTCCAATGGAGGTGTCAGATATCATAAAACAAAGACTATTCTCTCCCTATCGTGGTTGAGTGAGCATAAAATTATGATAGTAGTAAGCTGTTACATTGGGTGGACATTTGTTATGGCATGCTTGAAATATTTTAAAAAATGTTTTATTTAATTAAAGTACTGACTTACAAACTTATTGACAGTTGGATTTTAGGCATACAACATTTTGACACAAATCCCACTACCAGTGTCAACTTCCCACTACCAGTGTTTCCTTGTTCCCTCATGCCACCACCCCAAACTCTGCCCTCACTCCATCTGGCACCTTGACAGGAACATCTCATAGTTTGGTGGTTGTAGTTTAGATGTCATATTTCCAGTGTTGTTGAGTATGAACTTTATATAAAGAACAATACCACTCTCCCACATCGTTAGTATATATCAGGCCCCTAGCCCCTGTTCCCCATTACTTTCCTTTCACATCTTATTTCAACTCTCGAATTCTTTCCTTCTCTGTGCTTATCTGGGGTTAAGGGTCATCTAGGGATCTTCCCATTAATCACATTTCTGCATCCATTAATTCTATATATGACTGATAAATGAGATTATCCTATGTTTATCCTTATTCTTTTGGATTACTTCACTGAACATGATATCTTCCAGTTCCAACTAGGTTGCAGCAATTGCATTTTATCTTTCCTTGCAGCTTCACAGTATTTCATTGTGTCTATATACCACTCCTTCATAATCAATTCATCTGTCACTTGACACCTAGGTTGATTTATCTTGTAACTAGGAAAAAATGTGTGCTTTTTGACCAACTTCACACATTTCAACCAGGCCCTACCAACCATCAAATTTACTCTCTGTATCTATGCACTTCCTCTTTGCTATTATTTAATAGTTTTAAAGATAGATAATCAAAAAGACAGTTTCCCTCCCTATTACAATTTCAATTCATACTGGCCATCAGAGTGATTTGCCATGTTGTGATGTTATTTGAAGGGCATTCATTTTCCCAAACCAATCGCCTGTTCTGAAGTTTGTTTGAAGGGTTTTATTTCTGAGTACACTACGAAGAAGTAAACAATCCCTCCAGAAATCTGGAAGTGAACAACAAGAAGGAAAGGCATATTACCTTGGTGTTATAATTTTACTAAATGAATTCAACTTCAGACTATTTCAGTTAACATTAAATGAGTTTCTATATATTGCATATAGTGACGGAACAAGGTCATTTTTTAGGGTATTTCCTTTATTACAGCATGGAAAAAACTGGAAGTGTCATACTAAGCAAACTAACTTTAGGAGAAAACAAATACTAGGCAATCTCACAAATATCTGGTGAAAAAAATATTAAACAGTTGAAGTTCTATGAAAAACCAGAAGCCATTGGCCATATAACTAAGGTCATTAACGTCTGGGTTAAGGATCAAAGTGGGCTTAATGCGTGGAAGGAACACAGAGGTCTGTAGTGCAGTATGACAGGTAGGTATAGTATGACATATTGTTCCCTTATTATACACAATAATTTAAAGTTTTCTAAGCCAACATTAATACAATAAAAATAACATATCTATTTAAATAATATATCATAATATAAAAATACTTCCGTATATATGAAAGTTTCAGTTGCAGATCAGCCAATTGTGCTCACTAAAACTGTTCTAGTTCTTTAGAAAAGCATCAGTTCAAATAGGACCACTTTGTTTTGGAAGGGTGGTTGGGGAAACTTAGGGTAATAATGATGTGTTAACAATATCACAAATCTTATAGATTGTGATATTGTATTTATGCATTTGTAGTTCTTTTTATGTATTTATATTGTATTTGTATTTATGTATTTATAAACCTATAAATCCTATATATTCATTTAAAACATACAAGTACTTATACATTTGATATTCTGTGAAACTATCTCTATTTCTAACCATGATGTTGAAAATTGGATACACATTCCATAATATACAATGTCATTATTAACATAAAATTTAAATAAGTATAGATATATATGTTACTAGACAGTAGTTATTTTTCTCCTTAATTTGACAACATTTATAACAAAAATATCACAGTTGTTAATAGCAAATTCAAGATATTATTTTATGATATGAGACAAAAAATTCTGTTATTTTCTTGGGCTAAGCAGATAATTCCTCAATGGTTAATAACTTCAATATAAGAGTATAGTGTTTTCTATTACAATAAGAAAGATCTGATCTCACAATACTGTTTATAGTTATAAAAGGCACAGGAAGAATAGTAGCATTGATCAATTCTAACAAATTTTTACGTAGTTAAAATATTTTTCCATTGGAGTAATAACAAAGTAATTTTTAAAGTAACTTTAAACTTAAGTCTCATCACCAGGCCCAGTACCTGTACTTCACTGTAAATAAATTTTATTTTTGTTAATCTGACCATTATCTTATGACTAGCACAATTTATATTGCAGAACACTGCCATGTGTGGTGAAACACTTATATCAGGCTACTCCCTAATTGGCATAATAGTCTTCATTGTGTGAAAAATATTGTGACCTTATTAAACGATAAATATTGTAGATTTCTGAGGCAGTCAAAATACATTAACCATGTATTTTGGTGAACAGATAAAAATTGCTATATTCTGTAATTCAAATGTAATTTTATGACATATAAACTTTGAAAGTAACCAGTTTGAGTAACCAAAATATCTGCGTGTAGAGTGTCTTTGTACCTGGAAGTGGCCCCTGTGAGTCAGACTTGTTGAAAAGCCCAAGATGACGCTAAAAATAATGACTTCATGAATTACTTTCTTCCATAACTTATATTACAGATCGATAAACTCATTTAATATCGACACTTCCATTTTGGGAACTGTGAGGAATAAATTTAATGGCAAAGTTTAATACCGGTATTGTCTCTGAAATTCAAACTTCGAGACAGCCGAGTGTTAACCCCATAAAAGCCTTGGGCAGGGGGATTAGCAAATGGGAAGAGCCATTATTTAGATAGGCATTTGTCTAACAGTACAAAGCTAAAAGTTCTAGTCAATGATATAAAGATTCATTGAGCACTACTTTATGCTATACTAGACAAGCCCTTTTTTTATTCATGAAACAACAGTGAATATTTGTTGGATGATATGATGAACATATATATTGGGTTTAGGATTTCTGATTCAATTAAATTTAGTATGGGGCATGCTTTCTTTTAGCCACTAAACTGCACACTTCCTTTTTGCCTTTATTTAGACTTTGTCAGCATTTAGACATTGCTTCATACTTCATTTTGCTTCTTGTCTCATATTTTTCCTGGTAGAATTCTCTTGGAATTTAACAGCCTTATTAGCAAGAAGTTCTATAAAGCAGATACTACCTCTTAAAAATTAAATAGAGTTCTCCGCAATGAACAATGTTTATAAACCTCAAAAATCCCTATGTCCTAATTCATCTATCCTGTATTATAAACATGCGAGGATGCTTTTTATCACTCAATAAAATAAATGCTGAGTGACTTTCATGAAAACTATAAATAGAGGGAAGTAAAATTAAGCTATTTGGACACTTTCTGGGCTACAATTGCTCTCCCAGGACTATTTCACTAGATTATGTTGCCCGAGGACTTAGAAAAAAGGATTGATAATTTTATCCATGTAAAATTGCCCCTGCGCCTGGCTGTCTTCACCGGGGCCCCTCGGAGGGGGTGGGTTGAGTTTCCCTCCCCACCCAGAGCAGAGCCCCAACAGCTGAAGACCTATGGAACACAGCCACAGCAATGCTCAAGACTCCTCTCCACACATTCAGATGAGCCTCACGCATGAAGGAACCAGCAGAGGAACCCAGGTGTGCAGGACCAGGGGCTAAGATCTCTAAGCCTGCTCGGATCGGGACTGGGCCTCTTCCGCCCAGATCCCCCATTTTCCAGTAGCTAGGCAGTCACACCCAGAAACTGCACCCCAGCACTGTGTAATCTCATCAATGGCCAACAACCAAAGACTATAAAACCAAACTCCTGGAAGCCACATCTTACAGACTAGTTCTCCCTCCCAGAGAACCTGGCAAGCTACCAAGAGCTTTCTGCCCACAAGGGAGAGCCTGGCAAGCTCCCCGTGGTGTATTCATATGCCAAAACCAGTAAGAATGATGGGTCTCATTCCCCTTACCCTGAAAGAGTCTCCAATGTGGCACCATTGGGAAGGACAAGTAAAGAGAGGCTTCTAAAATCTCAGGGTTAGGACAAATGGAGACATTACTGAGACTGCTTGAGAAAATCGATGATCAACAGGATGATGATGATGATGATGATGATGATGATGATGATGATGATGATGATGATGATGAACTTATCCATGGGACACCCATGCTTTTAAGATACACTTTTGTATGCCTATTTGGAGGTATACTTTTATTATAATCAAATTATGCCCTTCTCTTGCAATTTATGCCATTGATATGACCAATCTTAATGAAAATGCCAGACTTTTTTTATGTCATTAGAAATAATAAATTTGAAATGAGTTGGGTGTCTTCATGAGGCAAAAAAATAAATTAGAATAAAACACAGCTACAAGACTCTTTTCTTGCCTCAGTATTTTACTTGTGCCTTGTTTTCTGGAGCTTAATGAAAGAAAAAGGCAAAGGTTCTGAACTTCTCAGATGAATGAGGTATCACTGTCATCCCATTGCTCATCGATTTGCTGGAGCAGGCACCAGTAACGTCTCCAAGTAAGACTTATAGTTACAGATTTGGCATATCGAATACACCATGGGTAGCTTGCCAGGCTCTGAGGTATATCTGGTTTTATTTAACAGGTTTTTCTTTAAATTGATATAGTTCACAGACCATATAATTTACTCTTTTAAAGTATAAAATTTTATTGTTTTGAATATATTTCCAGAGTTATGGGACTTTCACAATTTTCTGATTTCAGAGAAACTCCATCACTCCAAAAGGTGTTTTGAATCTGCCAAGAACAAATTTTCTTTTTCTGTTTCATATGGATCAGTATTCTATAAGTTTTTTATTTTTCCTCAATTTTCTAAGCTTCACTTTCATTTAATCAAGAGGATTGAATACCAGGTACAAAAAACTAATAATATAAAAGTAAAAATACTTAATATGAGTCAATAAGAGGTGTACTCATAGCTTTATTTACATAATATCTTTTCATACAATAACTGGACGAAGTAGGTATGATAATGGCTATTTTATTACATTGATAATTATATAATAATTCTATTATATATATTGTTCCAATTTTTCAGATAATTAAACTGAGAAGGAGAAGGAATAAGGACTTACAATTATGCAGTGCTGGATCATGGATATGCATGGTGTTCTATACTAGAAGGCAAGATGAAAAGATGGTATGCAGGATTATGAAAGATAAAACACTGTTCTGGCCCTCATATAATTGAGGGAGGAAATAAACCAAACACACATGCATGCAATATTGAAGCACAATTTAAGACAGTAGTTTTCAAGTTAGTGTGTCTCATAATCAACTGGAGACTTTTTAAAACACAAACTACCGGGTCCGGGTCCTCAGTTTGGAGCTTGTGTCTTATTATGTGCCAGATAGGGTAGAAAATTTCATTTCTTCAAGTTTCCAGCTGCTCATCCAGATGGACCAGGGACATCACTCCGAAACTAATCATGGAACATAGCTGTTACATAGAGTATCTTGGAATATAGTAGCCTGAAGTAGATTTCTGCACATTTAGAAAAATAAGAGTTTTGGAGTGATATCTGTGTTTAATAATGAATTTGTTGCCTGGAGGAATTAGCAAAAGGCAGGCATCATCCTATCAGTAGAATTAATTATTCCATTACATATAACTCTATTGTGCTTCGACACCTTCTTTCATATCAAATCCAAGCTACTTAGAAGACATCCAAGTTTCTTAACATTATGGATCCTGTAAGATACTCCGCTTTCAGGGTCTTGCCCTTCTGACTTCCCTTTACATTTCAGCAATTCCAAATAGCTCCCAATGTTACATGCTAGTTTCTGCCCTGATGCCATTTTCTCTGCCTGAAAAGTTTCCATGTCTTCCACTGAAATATTTTTACTTCTAAAGTCAGGCTACACGAATTCAAATAGAGTTTTGCCAATTACTGCCCAACTTTCCTTGGGAAAGTTTGGTTGATTTCTCTGTACCTCTGTGCACTCATCTGTAAAATGAATAAAATAATTATTTCTTGATTGAGCTCTTCTAAGTATTAAATTAGACAATAACCATAAAATACCCAGTATGAAATCTAGCATATACCACACATTTTAAATGGATTACTTCACTATTACTCCTTTTTAAAAATCAGTGTAGACAATATCTATACCAAAGATGTCTCCCTGTAGTTTTCAGCCCATGCCTACTAATATTATTAGCATTTTCCCCTCTTACATGTGTGTTTCTATACTTCATGCTTCTATTCAAGTTCTTGCTCATGCACTTGCTAAATGTGTGATTGTGACTGACTCATTTAACCTCCACTTTTGTTTAGTTTTGGGGGGCATACCCAGTTGGTACTCATCACTTAATTCTGACTCTGTACTTAAGAATCACTCCTGGTGGAGCTCAGGGTTTCATATGTGGTGCAGGAAATCAAACCTGGGTTGTCCACATACAAGATCCTATCCACTGCACTATCTCTCTGGCCCTCAGTTAACCTCCCTGAATTTAGACTATCTCATCTGCAAAATGAACACATTGATGTCATAATAGTACACATAATATAGACCTATTGTTTATATTAATGAAAACTGTGTATAAAAGAGCTCTAATAAATTTTTGTCTGTGCGACTGGTTAAAGAAACTGTGGTACACCTGCATGGATGATGGGTAAAATGAAGTCATGAAATTCACGTATAAATGGATGGACATGGAGAGTACATGCTAAGGAAAATGAGTGAGAGGAGAAGGATAGCCAGAGAACTATTGCACTCATTGTGTGCCATAAGAAAAACATAGTGTGAGTTCAATACCCAAGGACAGTAGAAACAAGAGACAGGAGAATTGGTCCACTGTTGGAAGCTTGTCTCAAGCAACTGACTTCACTCAGCTTGATATCCTCTAGTTCCATTCATGTTGCTGACTGGATGCTCTTTCTTAGAGCCTCATATACTTTGCATGTCCTAAGAGCCAAGTATATTCAGCTTCATCTCTATAGTACTGAGAACATAACTAAATTTTTGTCACATACTATATGCTCACGGGTGTTTTAACTAAATAGAGGAGACCCACTGGTACTGGACAGGTTTAAGGTTGTTTTTCAAAAGTGTCAAAAAGTTGGGACCAGGATGAAGGGTGATTATATAGCAGGTAGGGAGTTTGCAGGTAGGAAGTTTGCCTTGTTCACAGCTGACCCTGGTCAATCCCTGGCATCTATATGGTTCGATCTCTGCCATTCCATATGGCTCACTGAGCACCACGAAGAGCAATTCCTCATTGCAGAGCCAGTAGCAAGCCCTGAGCATTGCTGGGTGTGGCCCTCCCAAAAATGTGTCCAAAATTGTTAAAGACGAGTTACCTTTTCTAAAATTTTAGAATGGAAAACATCTATGTCCTCTTAAAGTAGCAGAAATGATAGTGAATTGGTCCTAACTCACAACAAAATGCGATTAAACAAGGCTGGCCTGTTGGGCTACACAAAACTAGAAAAATGCTGTCATCTAGCGATAAAATTCTGAGTGATAAAAATAATAAAATGTGATAAAATGTTTAGTGATGTTTAGTGATAAATGCCTAGTGATGTAAGTGTTTGGTATAGCGAACTGCAACTCTATCTCTTTTTCACACACACACACACACACACACACACACAAACACCATCAAGCAGCATTTACACAGAGCAAGACATATGGTGAATTTCTCCGAATAAGGCAGGCATGTATAGCATCTTTTCACAGGCTATACCTTGCTGAGTGTAATAAAGGTTTGAGGTTTTTCATTTGGCAGCCATCAAGTCTTATTACTGTGATTAGTTGGTTACTTGCTTGTGGGATGTGGTATTTCCCAGGAAAGTCTAGCTAATATCAGTTTTGTTCCATTGTCATATTCAATGGTAGGCAAATGAAAATCACGATTGTCACAAACATATTTTGAGAATTTACACGATATGATTGGTCAGAAGAAACAATTAAGTAATGAGGTATTGATGTAGGCAGGCAGGCAGATAGAGGAGATCCCCCTCTCAAGGCAATGGCAGTAAATTTCTAGGGAAGTAATAGAGCCCTGAAGTTTCCAAAGCCGACTGCCAAAAACAGGAAAAAAAACAGGAACTAAGGCCTTTGATAAAATCTTCACCTGTCTACAGCAACAGACCCAGAGAAGCTCCAGGAGGAACAAAAGGCCAGGAAAGGAATTTGAAAGAAAACCATCACCATTGCCAACCCTCTTGGTAATCTCCGTAGCAATGAACTTTAACCTAGGTAGAAGTCGCACAGGAGGGCAGGTTGGAAAAACCCTATAAAAGCCACCTTGGCCAAAGGAAGGGCGCGCATATGCTGCCCAAGATGATGAGCTGCTTGGCCACGTGGCCGAGCACATGTGGTACTTGAGCCCATGTGGTGCCCATATCTCACCTCTTGAGATGTGTGCTTTCATGCTTTCATATCTAATGCTGGGGTGTGAGTAGGGGCTCTCTCCGCCCTTGGAGAAGCCCGGGATCTCTCTTGAGCATGTTACTCTCCACTGTCCCACTTTCCCTTCCTCCTTTTCTTCAAAACCTCCAAATAAAATCTGTTTTAGTTTACTGCTCGTCTACTCCGGAAATTCTTTTCTGTGAGGCAAGACAAGAACCCAGTAACCCTGGGTCCTGAGTAACAGAGGCGGATCAGGAAAAAGTGATAGTCTTTCTCCTCCCTGCTTCACATGAGCCACCCTTGGGGCCCACCGACATGAGTACCATTAAATTTCACTCAAGTAATTTGGATGGCTATACTTGTGTTAAACATATCCACTGTATACATGAGTGTTTGCATTCACCCTGGTGTTAACTATATTTTTTTCTATGAACACTCAAAGAATTTTGGAACATATTTCCCTTAGAATCATCCTAAACCTGTTATAAATCTAATAAGGAATATTACTTATAATCAACCACATATGAGAAATTGAATGTGAACTGGATTTGTAGTCAAACAGATGTGAGTCTGGAACACTTCTGAAGTCTATCTTATTAGCTTTTTGAACTTGGTCAAGTGTAAACTGTGGCCCCCCAAACCAGCAAACTAAAAACCCCCATAGAAGCCAAATTTAAGCTATGTTTCATTTTCTTCAACTTAAAAACAAAAACTTATATTTCCTGATTTATTTTTCAAGAATTAAGCAATGTATACGTATAAATATAAATTTAATGTATCACATTATATGCATAACACACATATATAACTTAAAATAGCATTGAACACTTTAATAAGCATCTAGTTCTGACAAATGATTTGTTCAACCTTTAAATAAAATAAGAAAATGTATAGAAAATATAATTTCAAATTTCTGCACAAGTAGTTTTATATATATGTATGTGTAAGAACAGAGATATACCACAACTATAGTATAAGGACAAGTTAAAGGAGTGAATTTTCATTTAGTCATCAATATGTGTTTCAAGATTCAGGAAAAAGCACAATGAAAGACCTAAGGAAGTGGGTAGAAACTTTTATAAATGCAGAAACACAATGAATGAAAATGCTACAAATGCAGCCCGTTATTGGGGGAATTGCATTACTGACTTAGTTGCCATGAGCAAAATTTCTGTCACTAACTTGATCTTCAAAATATGTTAAAAACTTGGGAGAACTCTGAGTAAAACAAAGTATACTTTTCCATCTATTTCAACTTCTACTGAAACCACCACCCCATCCTCCCAAATTTTGTTTTTAGGTTTCAAGAAGGGTTCTAGACACAGGTAATTACTAATGAAGTTTTAAAATAATTTTTATTTAAAGAGTCATGATTTGCAAAGTTATTGATAATTGAATTAGGCATATGATATTCCAACATTAACCCTACCACCAGTGTCAGCTTCCCTCTACCAATTGAACAGATATTTTTTTTTAATTTTATTTATTTTTAATTAGAGAATCACCGTCAGGGTACAGTTACAGATTTATACACTTTTGTGCTTATACTTCCCTCATACAAAGTTCGGGAACCCATCCCTTCACCAGTGCCCATTCTCCACCACCCGTAAACCCAGCGTCCCTCCCACCCTCCCCAATCCCATCTCCCCCCCACCCCACCCTGCCATTGTGGCAAGGCATTCCCTTCTGTTCTCTCTCTCTAATTAGCTGTTGTGGTTTGCAATAAAGGTGTTCAGTGGCCGCTGTGCTCAGTCTCTAGCCCTCATTCAGCCCGCAACTCCCTTCCCCCACATGGCCTTCGACTACAATGTAGTTGGTGATCGCTTCTCTGAGTTGACCTTTCCCCGGAACGTGAGGCCAGCCTCGAAGCCATGGAGTCAACCTCCTGGTACTTATTTCTACAGTTCTTGGGTGATAGTCTCCCACTCTGAACAGATATTTTAAAATCAACATGAATAATTTGGTGTTGGATGCATTCAAAACTGAGGCAAAATATTGGTGTGATTGTCTAATACAGAGTTTAACAAATTTTTATGGCCCCTTTAAGAAAAAAAATGAATCACACATTATCAACTAGAAATCTAGCTTCTGACCAGGAGGTCTACTCCATGGCTCGGATGCCAGCCTCAAATGCTGAGGGAAAGGCAGCTCAGATATAGAAGGAAACACCAAGTAAGGGTATTTGGAGGACCAACTGGTGTTGGGAGATGCGAGTCAAACATAGATTATAGATTGAACACAATGGCCACTCAATGTCTCTAGTGCAAATTAAAACACGGAAAAGGAAAGAGAGAACCAAAGGAAATGCCCTGCCACAGAGGCGGGGTGGGGTGGAGACGGAGGGGTGGTGGTGGGAAGGACACTGGGATCGTTGGTGGTGGAGAATGGGCACTGGTAGAGTGACAGGTACTCGATCATTGTATTACTGAAACACAAGCACAAAGGTTTGTAAGTATGAAACTGTACCCCATGGTGATTCACTAATAAAAATTTTTTTTAAAGAAATCTACCTTCTTTAAACAGACAGAAAGTTTCCCCCAATTGCATCCCAGTCTACTCCCTCTCCTGATTTGCTTCAGCACCTTCAAGGGCTTGTATTCCTCTTAGAGAAACGTTAAGTTTAGCATACTGGGGACATTCAGCTATCTAAATTTTAGTAGGACCCTCCTTTGTGGAACTACCTCCCCTTATACATAGAAATGTAAACATATTCTCAGTTTCTTTTTCATTTGTTCGGTTTTGGTTTTTGAGGTCATTCATGGCTGTGATGAGGACTTACTCTTAGCTTATGTACTCAGGGATCAATTCTGGTGGATTTCATGGACCATATGAGGTGCTGGGGATCAAATCTTGCTCAGTCACATATAAAATATACAAGGCAAATACTTTATCTGCTGCTATCTCTTAGACCCCAGAATACAAAGTGCTGCATATAAAATATACAAGGCAAATACTTTATCTACTGCTATCTCTTCAACCCCAAAATACAAGGTTTTAAAGGGAAAACAAAATCTGAAAAATGCATAGTATCTATTCATTATGGGGCTCACCTGGAAAAAGAAAAGCTCAGTGTTGTAGACTCAATCTGGTTATTTGCAGAGAATGGTCTTGAAATCTATAAATTCAGTTGGGTCGCAAGTCTGATAAGGTATGCCAGCAAGGAGTGAAGTGTCATTTTGAGGACAATGGAATGGAGAATGTAGGCCATGAGAAGAGAGTTTATTCAAACAGTGGGTTTGGAAAAGGCTGAGGCATCATTACAAGGTAGGAAGTCTCAGTCAACTCTGAATGGGAGATGTGTGCTGAAAGTAGGTAAAGGACCAAACATGACTGCCTCTCAGTATCTTTATTGCAAATCATAATGCCAAAAAAGTGAGATAGAGAGAGATAGAGAAAGAGAGAGAGTGTGAAGTGCCTGCCATAGAGGCAGGCTGGGACAGGGGGCTTGGCAGGAGGGATACAGGGGATATTGATCATGGGAAATGTACACTGATGGAAGGATGGGTGCTGGAACATTGTATGACTGAAACCTGATCATGAGAACTTTGTAACTGTATTTCACAGTGATTCAATAAAAATAAATGAATAAATAAACAAAAAAAAGACTCTAGAATGGCAATGGTAAATGAGGTAGCATGGAGACAAAAGAGGATTGAATAGCAGGCAGAGAACAGAGGTTGTCTTGCATCCAACCAGTCAAAAGCACAGACTTGGACTTAGATAGACCTGAGTCAGAATTCCAGTCTTGCTCCCTACCATGTAAACTTGCCAAAGTTACTTTAAGTCAGAGGTTCACATTATCTCATCTATGAAGTGAACATAACTCTTAATCTGATAAATATTCAGCCAGTGTGCCAGCTTTTACTACTACCTGCCCCCCAAACCTGCTCTTCCTTTTGTGCCTGCATCATTGTAAAAAGTATCACGCCATATAAAGAAACATAGTAGGTGAATAACTAATAACCAAAGACAATAAAAATGAAGGGCAGGAGAACTGTTCCTTAGTAGGAAGTGTGAAACATTAGGGGAAGGGGGATAGAAGAAGGAAGGGGCAATAACAGAGGGAAGTGATCACCTTAGATAAGAACTGGGTGTAGAAAAGAGGTAAAATTATATGTAAAATGCCCTCTCAGTAACAGTACTGCAAACTACAGTGTTTAAAAGGTAAAACAGAAAAAGAAAAACGTGCCTGCTACAGAGGCAGGCTGTGGAGGACGGGAGGGAAACTGTGGGCATTGGTGGAGGGAGTGGACACTGGTGAAGGGATTGGTGCTCTGACATTTGGATAACTTTGCAACTCAGTGACTCAATAAACTTTTGAAAACTACTGGAAAGCTAAAACATTTACACAAATTTAAAATATAAGTAAATAAGAAGGAAATCAGAGGCACCACAGTCCTTTCTGACTAAGCATATAGACTGTGGAACAGGCTGCCTGAGTCTGCATTCTGACTGTCACTTTCTAGCTACTAGACTTTGGTCAAGTTTGCTTCACCTTCTTCATCTCTCAATGGAAATAAAACAGCATCTATGTCAGAGAATTATAAAAACTAAATAACTGGGATGGAGGGGATAAAGTGCTTTCTTTTCCTGTGTCCAACTCCAGTTCTATTCTCAGAGCCACTTATGTTCCCTCATGTATGACCAGGAGTGATCCCTGAGCACTAAGTCAGAAGTAAGCCTCGAGTAGTTCTGGGTATAGTCCCAAAACACAAACCCCTCCAAATCCGAAATTCTTATAAGTAAAGAGCTTATGACTCCTGGCATGTAGCAATCATGAAGAGTATTTGTTAAAATACTATTACAAACTTAAGATAGAGCTATACACTCATTTGTGGAATATAAAGTAACAGAATGGGAGACTAATACTCAAGAATAGTAGAGATAAGGACCAGAAGGATTACTCCACAGCTTAGAAGCTGCCTTGCATGCTGGGGGAAAAGACAGTTCAGATAGAGAAAGGACTACCAAGTAAAGTGTGCTAAGAGGGCCCGTTCGGGATGAGAGATGTGGACTGAAAGTAGACTATAAACCGAACACGATGGCCACTTAATACTTAATACGTCTACTGCAAACCACAACACCGAAAAGAAGAGAGAGAGAGCAAACGGGAATGCCTTGCCACAGAGGCAGGGTGGGGGTGGTGGGAGGGATGCTGGGACCATTGGTGGAGGAAAATGGGCACTGGTGGAGGGATGGGCACTCGACCTTTGCATGACTGAAACGCGAGCATGAAAGTTTGTAAGTCTGTATTTGTACCTCATGGTGTTTCACTAATATTTTTTTAAAAGATAGAGCTAGATGCACAGCTGTGTGGAACTATAGTTACCCAGGTTACCAAAAAAAGTATTGGTCTATGCTGGCATTCCCAATAGCTCACAGTGGGCCTCTGGAACAAGAGTGGCCAAATGATTTACAGATCAATGCTGAAATGAGCTAGACAACACAAATAACACTCCCTACCATCACCACCTTACATAAGGTGGTCTTTTAATATTTGCAGCATCCCAGACATTTTCCAAGGGTTACATCCTCTATAAATTGCTGGAAAATTATTATTGCAGTCTCAAAATCATCCAGTTCTTCTCTCCAAAACCTCATCACACTTGTATCCCCTAGTTCAACGAATTCTATACTATACTATATCAAAGTTTTTGTGATGTCCCTAGAGTACCTTCCTCTCAACAGAATTTACTTCTTTGCTTCTTAACACTTAGTGCCAGTGGGACTATAAGTACATAAATTGAAACTGGTGCCTGTAGAAAGCAGAAATTACAATTATATCTTTGGGTTCAGAGCATCCTGATCCAGATTAGTGTATTTTTTAATCTGACTTCATACAGTTGCCCGGGGCAAGCAGAAAGAGAAGAAGGTTTCTGTGGAAGTGATTTTTGCACGTGTGTATGCAATGTTCCAGTGTAAGCATTGCTGTGTCAAAACCTGAGACTTGAAGGAGTATAGCGTCAGTAACAGTGAATCCTGGCCATGAATACAGAGGGTCTTGAGTGATATGTTCATCAAGTTTTTACAAAGCTAATATATTATGCAAGGAAGTTGAAGGGCAGTATCATATTCTGAAGCAGGTGTGATATGGCAGGGCATTTTTCTGTCTCTGACTTGATCATGGGTATAAGATGTCCTTAATGCTACATTTGCATCATCCTGGATTCTCTGGTGTTGAGAATTACTGAAGTTCTGAGGGGTTTTATTTGGCTATAGATTGACACTACAGTTCTGGTGTACGTAAAATTGTCAATTTTTCTTTATACAGAGATCTTTGGGTCACTGATACAAAGTCATAATGTTTGGGAAAGTCTGGCAGAAATCCATACAGAAATAATGTAGAGGCAACTACTAGAGAAATCCTGAGTTTTGTAGGCAGAAGGTGCTCAGAGGATGGTATAAGTTTGATTCTGTAGCCAGGATATGCCAGGATAAAGCTGAAAGGTTTGGGTCTTGGGTGACATGTCTGGCCAAAGGATTTGCATAGTGCCAAGTGTGGATTCTTATGTGTACCTCAGTGTTTCCTCATTTTCCAAATAAGTTTGTAACTTATCCATGCCGGATTCTGTCTTGAATAATATGTATTGGATGTGGAAGAGTCCACAGATTTTTGTGAAAGTCCTTAGAATCTGGAGGCAGTTACCAAATGTTTTAGGGGTTGCCAGTATTCAACACAGAGTGACAAAGCATGGAGGGTGAGGAAGCCAGGGTTTAGTTAAGGTTCCAGCAGGATTTGGCTCAGTTACCCCTTTATTTGAAGGCTAGGTTTCACTATAGAAAACCCCAGGCAAACTAAATGTACATTAGATATGAAGTTCAACTTCAAAGACCTTCTTGGCAACTTTACAATTAGGAAATCTAGAAACAAGTCATTGGAATTTCAGAAAGATAATACACAATTTAATTTGTTTTAAGTGGCATATGCAGGGAACTCGATCGTTTTTTCAGAGTTTTCAGGTCCTGAAGAGTCCAAATTGGCTCTTGCTAACCAAGCCTTTAAATTTAAAAGTACTCACTGATTTACACTTCAAGTAGCCTTTGGCTGCAGCTCATACAATGGCGCCATCTAGTGATAACTGATGTGGGTTAGGGAATTCAAATTACAGCTACAAAGTAGTTTGTCCACCTGGTGGCGCTAGGATAGGTTCTTAGGAGTAGAGATTGTAGTGTGATTGTTGGCTTCACATCTAAGTGTCTGCTCAGTTCCTCATGCAAAAGGAATAGATAGTATCAACTCATACAATCAGAGCTGTTCCTTTCATAGCATTCCCAGCCTTTCAAATATTCCTAGCTCGGGTCTTCATCTAGATTCACCCATCCACTTCCAGGGTCAAAGTTAGAATTTAACAGGCTGCTATTTTTGACTTTGGCGGCTCCATTAAACAAAAGAACTCTTTCTAATAAGAAGACTTAACAAGATACATGCACAAAACAAGATACGTGGAATAAAAATGCAACAGTATCATAAAACCATTGTCAAATTTTCAAAACTAAGTTTGGAATCTAGCAATATATGTGTTCTTGTTATTCATTATATAACATTATTTAGGAGAAGGATTTGCTTCTACCATAACTTCGAAGCAGTGATGAGCATAAATATTATTTGGAAACATCTGCTGCTGTTATAATGCAATATGAAACCATCTGTGACTTGCATGGATGATAAAGTCACAGCTACTGCTAATTCTTCCAAGGTTGTTGCTTATGTTTATAATGGAAGGAAATACTATACTGAATTAAAGGAAACAAATTGGATGTTATTCACAACAAAGGAGTGTTTTCTGTGTTCACATTCTCAGATCCCCTATGTGTATAAGATTCATCAGTGGAGGCCAGGATGAGAAACCCTGCCTTATCTATCTCCAAGCACAGAAACATAAACTTTAAAAGATATGTGCACATCTACATTAATTGCAGTGCTTTGTACAATAGCCAGGATATGGAAAGAAGCCAAATGTCCACAACAGATGAATGTATCAAGAAGTTATGACATAAGGAAAAAATGAGAGACAGAGAAAGAACAAAAGAACTAGAGAGCGAGTGAGCAAGTGAGTGCGAGAGATTGAAAGAGAGAATTTGTGTATGTCTGCCATAGAGTCAGGCTAGGGAGCTGTTGGGGACATTAGTGGTGGGAAATGTACACTGTGAATGGGCAGGTGTTAAAACATTGTAGACTGAAACTCAACTGTGAACAACTTTGTAACTGTATTTCACGGTGATTCGAAAGAAAAACTGAGGCAGTGCGAGGCTGACACAACAGCAAAAAAGAAGTTGTGGCATATACTTACAATGGTTCACTACTCAGCAATAAGAACATATGGAATCTTTCAGTGTACCACAATTTGAATGGAACTGGGGGAGAGGACATAATGTTAAGTGAAATCACAACAAGAATAAATATCAGATGATTTCACTCATCAGTATTATACAGATAAATAAATAAAAAAGAGATAGTATCAACTCATACTAAACCCTTGACCTTAGATTACAAAACTCAGTTTACAAAGCATTAGGAGGGAGTGTGGAATGGGAAGGAAGAGGTGACCTAGAAGTGGCATAAGGACACTGGAGGAGGGTCTTTGGCACTTTGTTAATAATATGGTGCAGGGGCTGGGGCAATAGCACAGCGGGTAGGGCGTTTGCCTTGCACGCGGCCGACCCGGGTTCGAATCCCAGCATCCCATATGGTCCCCTGAGCACCGCCAGGGGTATTTCCTGAGTGCAAAGCCAGGAGTAACCCCTGTGCATCGCCAGGCGTGAACCAAAAAAAGCAAAAAAAAAAACAAATAATATGGTGCAGAGTAGCTCATTACACAGAAAAAAAGAACAGAAATGGAAACACTATAATAAACTTGTTACCTACACTATAGTAAAATACACAAAACAAAGAAGAAACCCTTTTTTCAGCAGCTGTCCGCAAGAGGGTTGCAGGCAGCAGTCCTAGTTAAGGCCCCTCAGGAAGGTTCTTAGAAGAAGATCATTAGAAATTTTACAGAATAGTCTAAAAAGAGAACTGCAAACTGCTATAGCAACACCTCTCCCCGGCATTTTACTTCTCTATGTTTGGGTTCCTGCACAAAGCTGGAGAAATGATGGACTGCAGTCCAGACACTGATGTAGCTTTAGATTCTCATTCCATTTTTCTGAAATTTCCTCTTTCCTCCAGTGGATGGCAGAGGGGCAGGGCTCTAGATCCCTTGGCAACTATACCCTGTCACTACCCATGGACAAACAGCTCTGGCTAATCTGTAGCTAAGTAAGCTGCCAGAATGAATAACTGCCAAGAGAAATCAGCCCTTTTTCTCCCCTCATTTCCCAAAGAGCAGGTGACAGTTCTGGATAACAAAGCTTAGTCAGAAGCAACCTGTTCTACTCCACAGTACATGGGCTTTGGAAGGCTGAGGCTTGCCTACCTGGGAAACGGAAAAAATCTGTGGCTGTTGAGGTTTGGTCCTGTATGACTCAGAGAAAAAAAGGGTTTTCTAGCTGAGATGCACTGAACTGGGCTTCACATCCTGGAGATCCACTCAAAGCAGGTTCCATTACAGAAAAATAAATGTGGCATGCTGAAAAACTCAGTCCCTAACCCAAATTTAAGGCTCAACGTTCGGTTGCATAAGAAGCTAGTTAGGTATTGGAAAGTCAGAATGTCTGAGCTGGCGAAGCAGTTTGCAGGGGAATTTTACCGATGGGAGCTGGATCATGCTGCTGGCTGCAAGCAATCAGCAGGCATGTCAGCTCGCTTTGAGCTTTGATGTGAGAGAGTCTGGGAATGGGAATAAAACATTCAGGGACTGTCAAAGACGCTGTGTCCAGAAGAATTCTGTAAAGAAGTGCCAGGGGACACCAAGAACAGTAACGTGTGAATTTAACACTTGTGATATCTGAGGCCTTTAGAGTGTTACATGTGCTTTTGCATTCTAAGGGGGCTGTATAACATTTGGGCTTATAGGTACTGAAAGGACACCACCCATCTTTACATCCCAATTTTGCTATTTTACATGAGTACAAGATTGGGCAAGTTTCTTAACCTCTCTGTGCCTCTGCTTCCTAAATGGCAATAAAAATAACATCCAACTCAGCATGAATGCAAGAGTTAAAATTAGGTAATGTCTTAATTTTAACTCTAAGGGGCCCAGACAGTCTGGTGGTGGGCATGATATAATAACATACACATATAAAAATTATAATGTCTCTACTGTTCCAAATATATAACTGACTAAAAGTAGATAATGTTGGTAAAGTAATTTAAACAGTACGAGGCACATAGTATGAGTTTAAAGCAGGCAGCTGGTTTTAGTATATTGCATTTGGAGGACAGAAGGTTTTGGACTCAGAGAAAGTTACCTCTTAACTCTGCCACTCACTTTTCTCTGTGAATTTGGGAAAATAATTTGCTTTTTAATATGAAAATAATTACACCTTGAAATCTCACAGTTTTGCTGTGAGGAAGTAAATGATATGATAATATGTATAAAGAGACTAACACATACATAAGACTCACTCAATATTAGTTTTAGTCACAGATTACAGAACACAAAGAAGTATATTGGAAGCCTTTTTCTCTCAAAAGTGTAAAGGAGAACTTGCTCCTTGGGCCCCAGGATCCCTGTTATGTAACCCAGTCCCATATACACATACTTTATTTTCTATCTTGTACCTGCCTCTGGGTGCATTTAATTGTTCCCTTTGCATATTCACCACCACTTACTGCAGAAGTGCAGTTTCCAGGTGAGCAGCCACTGTATCTCCCTTCCTCCAAAGTTTCTGTCAAGAAACAGCTGCTAATACTCATTCATAAACACTGTTGCCAGGTAGTTGGAAGTTATTGCTCTGAGTAATCAGAGTGATGATTTTTTTTCTGACTCTTTATCCAGCTCACGTGCACGTGGCAACCTCTACTCTAGTGCACACACATGTACCCACATACAAATGTTTCTTTAACATCTTAAGATTCAGAAGAAGGTATTAAAGGGGGCTTAGAAAGTGCATATTGGGGCTAGAGTGGTAACAACAGGTAGAGTGTTTGATTTGCACATGGCCAAACTGGGTTCAATCTCCTGAGTCTCATGTGGTCCCCCAACCACTGCCAGGAGTGATTCCTAAGAGTAACCCCTGTGCATTGCCGGGTCTGACCCAAAAAGCCAAAAAAAAAGAAAGTGCTTAATTAATGACACTAAGTTAATGAGACTTAGTTTTGAGACTCTAATTTAATGAGACTTTTTCTTTGTTCTTGAGCCATCCCTGGAGGTGCTCAGGGCCTACACCTCTCTCAGTGCACAGCAATGGGTCCTGTCAGTGTTTGGGGAAACTCGGTGCTACCAAGGATTGAACCCATATTGTCTGCATGCAAACATTTGTCTTTTTAATCTCCAAAGTTTTACTCTCTGGAAGTCCATCTCCATATTCCTGATGCTACAGGAAAAGTTATGCATATAACTTCAGGTCTTCTGAAACCTGACCTCTTAGAATTCTGACTTGGGTTTGATCCCCAACACCTCCTATGATACTCTGAGCCCGCTAGGAGTGATACCTGAATGCACAGCCAGGATTAATCGCTGAGCACTGCTGGGTGTGGCCCAAAGATAAAAAGAACAAGTTTCAGTTGACTGTAGAAAAACCACTGAGGTCACCATCAAACAAAAGATGCTTTTGATCAAGTTCTTGAAAGATGTATAAAAGTCTACCATAAAATGCTATCAGAGCATTTCTTATACAAGCAACCAAAGTTGTCTTCTCTTTCTAAACTTACTTGGTTACTATTTGCTGCTTATCTTACTTCTTTATATTTCTTCATGCTGCCCCTACCTTCACTGTGGTCCTTATTTCGAGAAACAGTTTTCTCAATGAACTGCATGCAATCTTTCACTAATTAATGTTGACAAATCTAAATTTTACATCTCTTTGATGTGGCTTAGAAAGATCAAGAGCTCCTTTATCAGTTTAGTTAACTGTTGAGTGACAAAACAGATAAACCTGTGATAAGTCTTTTTAAAATTTTTAAAAAAATTTTATTGAATCACCATGAGATAGTTACAAGCTTTCATATTTGTGTTACAATCTCACAATGATCAAACACCCATCCCTCCACCAGTGCACATTCCCCACCACCAATATCCCTGGCATACCCACACTTTCCCACCCTCTCCCTGCCTCTAAGGCAGACAATATTCCCCATACTCTCTCTCTACTTTTGGGCATTATGGCTTGCAACACAAACACTGAGAGGTCATCATGTTTGGTCCATTAAAACCTGTGATAAGTCTTAATGAACCAATTGAGTGTCTTCAACATAGAGCTTCTTCATTTTACAACTCATGAAAACCATTCTATAACTGATTCAATAAATATCTGAAAGGATTTGACTTGGGCATCAAAAAATGTCATCAGTCTCTTGAACACCTGGATTAGAATTATCCTAGAGTAAATACCCTAGAGTTAATTAAAATATAAGTGTATTTGAATTAAGATGGAGATTCCTGGGTTGGTCCCCAGGTCTTTAAAGTCAGATTTTTAGGACTATGAATGATTATGTGCTTAGGTTAGACAGTGGTTCTCAAATTGTGCCACACTCCCAAATTCCTCTTCTGCATCACATATCATGGGAGCCTACCTCAGTCCTTATAAATTAGAAGTTCTGGAGAAGAGCTTAATGAGAATCACAGTTTCTGGGGGTATAAACCACTCCTATGTTTTATCATTAAGTGCCATGTTATAATGATTCTGAGCCATCGACAGTTGCTGCAAGGCATGGAGTCAGTTATGATGACTCATGATAATATTTTTATGTTTAATAAATTATTTACATTATTTTATTTTATTGAATCACTGTGACAAAAGTTACAAAGCTTTCAGGTTTAAGTCTCAGTCATATAATGATCAAACCCCCATCGCTTCCCCAGTGCCCCTGTTCCCCCACCAAGAACCCCAATATAACCCCCTCCCACCCACCCCACCGCACCTGAGTGGCCAATGATCTTCACTTTATTCTCTCTATACTTTGGATACATTCAATATTTCAAAGGAGAACTGACTATTGCTATTTGGAATTTTCTCCCAACAACCAAACCTGCTGAAAAGGAATCATTTGATAGTTTGTTTTCCATTGCTGAGAAAGAAGATTATAAGAGCTCGTGAGGCCTCGACAGTGGCCTCGCGGTTTTGGATTTAGTTGTTTTAGCTAATTTTACAGTCTAGATGCATTTCTATAAGCTTCTGGGTGCCAAAATGGGTTAGTAGACCACCCAGATTATAGTCTTTAAGGAGCAGAGGGGCTGTGTCATGCGCGGCTGCTCCAGATCTCATCTGGGCGGAGGGCATGCTGGTAACAGCCCCATCCCAGACTCATGATAATATTTCAGTGAAGTTAGACTCACAGAATTTTTTTTGGAAGATCCTTCTCAAAGACCTTTTTGTGACAGAATCATCATCACTATGGTAATAGTGTAGGTGCTTGATTATGAATTAAGGGTTAACCAGGTCAGGATTATACAAGGATTGTGTGCATATCATAGGTTTCACAGAGGCCTGCAGTCAAAGGAAGGTTCATATCTTTCTACTGAGATTATTCAATGGCATGTTGAAACTGGGAAATGGAAAATATTTGCACAAGTAATTTTATAATGAATTTCTATTAATTTCTAATGTTTAATTTAGGAACTATGATTTACAGTATCAATAATGATAGAGTTTCACGCAAAAAACATTACAACACCACGCCTCCTACCAGAGTGTCAGCTTCTCTCCACCATGTCCAGTGTCCCTTGCCTCCTATTTCCCAACCCTTCAAAAGTGATGTGTTTTATAAGGTTTCTGTTGCCTTTGAGTATTTGATTTTTCTTTACTATGTTACTTTATACGCCACATATGAGATATATAGATGCATTCTGTATATGTCCCTTACTTTCTGACTCACTCAGTGTGATACTCTCCAGATCCATCTCTGTAGCCAAAACTTGCATACTTTTGTCTTTTATTATAGCTGAATAATAATACATTGTGAATATGTACCACATTTTTTATCCACTCATCCTTTCTTAAACACGTGGCTTTTTCCAGGTTTTGGCTATAGTGAATAGTGCTGTAATAAACATAGGAGTGCAAATGACTTTTCTGAATAGATATTTTAAACCCTAAGAGTAAATGCCAAAAAGTGGAATTGATAGATCATATGGGGGTGAGAGTTTTCGTTTTTAAAGAAATCTACAAATAATTTTGCAAAATGGCTGGACCAGTGTACACTCCAGTCAGCAGTGATGAGGTCCCTTTGCTGGCTTTACAATTGAGGATTCTATTGTGTCCAGTCTCACAAGGATATGCCTTAAGAATTCATCTTCTGCCAGAAGGGTACCAGCTAGAAGTAATCCAAATAAAAATGCCCCAAGAAATATCCTGATCAAAATGACCAAAACCTTAGATAGAAACAAAATCCTGAAAGCAGCAAGATAAAAGAACAAAATTGCCTACTATAAAGAAGCATCCTTAAGATTCACAGACAACTTGTCTGATGAAACCCTCATGGCCGACAAACAGTGGTGGGATATAGTGAAAAACTCAATGAAATAAACGCCTCACCAAAAATTCTTTACCCGGCTAGACTCTCATTCATAACAGAAGGAAAAACACACAGTTTCACTAAACAACAGCTCAGGAACTTCATAGTCTCGAAACCATGGTTACAAGAATAACTGAATGGGCTATTCAAAGACAGGACAGGACCCTCAAATATATCAAACTTCAGCAGAAAAATGGGACAAAACCCCATAACAATTATATCTCTCAAGTCAATGGGTTAAACGCACCAACTAAAAGACACAGAGTGACAGGATGGAATAGAAAATTGAACCCAACATTCTGCTGCCTGCAAGAAACACATCTCAACAGTCAGAGCAAACACAGCAAACACAGACTCAAAGTCAAAGGCTGGAAAACAATCCTACAGGCAAACAACTCCCATAAAAAAGCTGGCGTAGCCATGCTAGTATCAGACCACATTGATTTCAGACTCAAGAAGGTCACAAGAGACAGTGAAGGTCATTTCATATTGATAAAGGCATCTGTACAACAGGAAGAACTAACAATACAAGGTATATATGCACCTAATAAGGGACCAGCAAAATACTTAAAACAACTACTCATAGACTTGAAGAAAGACACTGATAGCAACACAAATTAAGTGGACATTACAACAGAAATTACAGAAATTCAAAGGATCCTCAGAGATTACTTTGAGAATCTATATGCCAAAAATATGAAAACCTCAAGGAAATTCCTAGACTACTATAACCTCCCAAGGCTGAACCAAGAAGACCTGGAATACCTGAGCAGACCTATCACCATCAAGGAAATTGAAATGGTAATAAAAATTCTCCCCAAGCGCAAAAGCCCTTGCCCAGATGGATTCCCTAGTAACTTCCTCCAAACCTTTAAAGAGGGCTTACTCCAAATCCTCTTTAAGCTTTTCCAGGAAATTGAAGTATCAAAAAAATTCTAAACAGTTTCTATGAAGCAAATATCACCCTGATACCAAAAGCAGACAAAGATACCACAAAGAAAGAGAATTACAGACCAATATCCCTGATGAACACAGGCGCAAACATCCTCAACAAAATATTAGCAAATAGAATCCAAAGATTCATTATACACCATGACCAAGTAGGATTCATCCCAGCGATGCAAGGATGGCTTAACATTTGCAAGTCAATCAACATAATTCATCATATCAATAAAAGAAATAATAAAAACCATATGATCATATCAATAGATGCAGAGAAATCATTTGACAAGATTCAGCACCTGTTTATGATGAAAGCTCTCAGCAGAATGGGCATCGAACGAACTTTCCTCAATATAGTCAAAGCCATCTACCAAAAGTCCACAGCAAGTATCATTCTCAATGGGGAAAAACTGAAAGCCTTCCAAGTTCAGGCATGAGACAAGGTTGCCCGCATTCACCACTCCTATTCAATATATTACTGGAAGTCCTGGCCATACCAGTTAGACAAGAAAAAGATATCAAGGGCATACATACAGATAGGAAAGGTAGAAGTAACATTATCACTATTTGTAGATGATATGATACTATACTTGGAAAATCCTAAAGACTACAGAATAGCTCCTAGAAACAATAGGTTGATATAGTAAAGTGGCAGGCGACAAAATAAACATGCAAAATTAAATGGCTTTCATATAAAAAAATAATGAAGGAGAAGAAAGAGACATTAAAAAAACAATCCCGTTCACAATAGTACCTCAGAAAATCAAGTACCTTGGAATCAGCTTAACCAAAGAGGTGAAGGACCTATACAAGGAAATTTACAAAACACTACTTCAAGAAATAAAAGAGGACACTAGGAAATGGAGACACATCCCCTGCTCATGGATAGGGAGAATTAACATTCTCAAAATGGCAATACTGCCCAAAGCACTATACGAATTTAATGCAGTCCCTATCGGGATACCAATGACATTTTTAAAAATAATAGACAAAACACTCCTAAAATTTCTATGGAAAAATAAACCCCCACAAATAGCAAAATCAATCATTGGAAAAAGAAGATGGGTGGCATCACCTTCCCCAACTTGAAACTCTACTACAAAGCAGTAGTAATTAAAACAACATGGTATTGAGATAAAAACAGACCTGCAGACCAATGGAACAGAGTTGTATATCTTGTCACAGACCCCCAAATATATGGCCTATTAACCTTTGACAAAGGAACAAGAAATGCAAAGTGGAACAAGGAAAGCCGCTTCAACAAGTTCTGCTGGGATAATTGGATAGCTAACTGCAAAAAATGAACTCTGACCTCTGTCTAATGCCAGACACTAAGTCAGATCAAAGTGAATTAAAGACCTTAATATCAGACATGAATCTATAAGGCACATAGAAGAAAATGTAGGTCAAACTCTCCATGACATTGAAGCTCAAAGCATCTTTAAGGACGAAACAGCACTGACCATGCAAGTGGAAGCAAACATAAACAAATGGGACTAAGAAGCTTCTGCACTTCAAAAGAAATAGTGCTCAAAATACAGAAAGAGCACAAGAATGGGAAAGAATGTTTACCCAATAGCCATCTGATAAGGGATTAATATCCAGTATATACTAGACACTAGTAGAATTGTATAAGGAAAAAACCTCCAACCCCATCAGAAAATGGGGAGAAGAAATATAGAGAAATTTCCTCAAAAAAGAAATACAAATGGCCAAAAGGCACATGAAAAAATGCTCCACATCGCTAGTCATCAGGGAGATGCAAATCAAAACAACAATGAGGTATCATCTCACACCACAGAGACTGGCACACATTCAAAAGTACAAAAGCAACCAGTGCTGGTATGGATGTGGGGAAAAAGGGACACTCCTTCACTGTTGGTGGGAATGCCAACTGGTCCAGCCTTTTTGGAAAACAATATGGACATTCCTTCAAAAACTAGAAATTGAGCTTCCATAACAACCACAATGCCACTTCTGGGAATATATCCGGAGGATCCAAAAAAGCACAGTAGAAATAACATCTGTACCCGTATATTCATTGCAGCATTGTTGACAATAGCCAAAATATGGAAACAACACGAGTGCCCTAAATCAGATTACTGGTTAAAGAAACTTTGGTACATCTACACAATGGAATACTATGCAACTGTTAGGAGAGATGAAGTCATGAAATTTGCTTATAAATGGATTGACATGGAGAGTATCATGCTAAGTGAAATGAGTCAGAAAGTGAGGGTCAGACATAGAAGGACTGTACTCATTTGTGGAGTGCAGGGTAGCATCACATGAGACTGACACCCAAGGACAGTAGATACAAGTGCCAGGGTGATTGCCCCATAGCTGGAAGCCTGCTGCATGAGCAGAGGGGATAATGCAGATGGAATAGATAAGGGATCACTAGGAAAATAATGGCTGGAGGAACTAGTTGTGATGGGAGATGCATGCTGAAAGTAGATAATGGACCAAACATGATGACCTCTCAGTGCCTGTGTTGCAAGCTACAATGCCCAAAATAGAGAGAGAATATGGGGAATATTGTCTGTCTGCCATAGAGGCAGGGGGAGGGTGGGAAAGGGGGGAGTATACCCGGATATTGGTAGTGGGGAATGTGCACTGGTGGAGGGGTGGGTACTTAATCATTGTGAGATTGTAACCCAAATGTGAAAGCTTGTAACTATCTCAGGGTGATTCAATAAAATTTATAAAGAAAAAAAAGAATTCATCTTCTGTGCCAATACAAACTTTTGAAAATATTACATTTTAGTTTCATATGGCACTTATGCTTTCTATACGCCAATAAATGCGCATAGGACTTCAGCATGGATTGCCACATAAAAATTTTTACATCAGTCCAATGAATGAGTCATGTATGAAATTGAGGCTGAAGAAAATTTGCCTACAGTCACTCAGCTAGTAAATGGAAGATCTGAGATTTGTAAATAGTTATGTCTGTCTCCAGATCCAGTGATGTTAACTTTTCCTTCATTCACTTATAATGAGTGAGAAAGAGAGGGATAGACATAGAATGAGTGCACTTATTTGTGGAATATAAAATAACATATGAGACTGACATCCAAGGACAATAGACATAAGGGCCAGGAAGATTGTTCCACAGTTGGAAGTCTGCCTCATGAGCTTGGGGAGAATGCAACTGGAATAGAGAAGGGCTCACTAAGTCAATGATGGTTGGAGGGATTGCTTAAGATGGGAGATGTGTGTTGAAAAGGAACAAACATGATGGCTTCTCAGTATATGTGTTTTAAACCATAATTCCCAAAAGTAGAGAGAGAGAGAGTAAGGGGGAAATTTTCTGCCTTAGAGGCAGAGGGATGGGTGGAATCAGGGAGATACTGGGGACATTGGGGGTGTAAAATATACACTGGTGGAAGTATGTGTGTTTGATCATTGTATGGCTGAAACTCATACATGAAAGTATCTGTATCTCATAATGATTCAATTAAAAAATCATTCATTCACTTATGACTGAATGAGTTATTATATTGTTGAATCTCTGCAATGAGACAGACATCAAAATCTCAAGATTTATAAAAGTGAGCATGAGGAATAAAGATAAAATATACCTGTTTTCATAGATGTTATTCTTGTGCTGGAGACATACAATAAAACTAGATAAATAATATAGTAAGTAAAACAGCTATAAGAGCCAAAGAGAAAAATACAGTGTAGTTATATTTGGAGGGAAAACTATAGTAGACAGAAAATGCCTCCTGATAAGATGACATCTAAGCAATAGACAGAAAGAAGTGATGGGGCAGTCATGCAGATAATTCAGATAAGAGCATTTAAGTTAAGGAAAAGCAGGTGACATAACTTTGAGGTAAGGGAATACCTAGTGTTTTAAAGGAAGAGGGAAGTTGTAATTGTCAATGAAACTGTCAATTCAGCAAAGATGAGATCAGGAGGATAACTGAAGAAGAAGATGATATAGAACATCTAGGATCTTCTCTATAAGGCTGAGTCACATCTGAATTTAATGATAATCCCGGTTACTGTGTAAGAATACCCTAAATGGGCATATAGGCAGAAGTACAAAATTAAAAGGTTATTGAAATAATTAGTGCAAACAATTCCGTACTTAATAAACCATTTGGCAGGTCTATAAAAGATCAAATTCAGGGGCTGGAGTGATAGCACAGCGGGTAGGGCGTTTGCCTTGCACGCGGCCGACCCAGGTTCGAATCCCAGCATCCCATATGGTCCCCTGAGCACCGCCAGGGGTAATTCCTGAGTGCATGAGCCAGGAATGACCCCTGTGCATTGCCGGGTGTGACCCAAAAAGCAAAAAAAAAGAAGATCAAATTCAAACTTAATTTGTGCCTCAATAATTCCATTTCTAGTAATAAACTCAAGATAAACGATAACATAACACTCACATAAAAACCTGCTCATAACTAGAAACTACATTGAGTGAAGTAAGCCAGAAAAAAGAAAAATACAGGATGATCTCACTTATTTGTGGTATATAGAATTGATAAACAATTAAATCTAGTAAAGGGAGGATGTCAAGATCACCCTTTTACCTGAGGATTACAGAGAAGGAAAGAAGTCAAGTGGGGAAAAATATGAGAAATGGAAGTAATGGGGGAACAGGGATTGGGGACCTCAGGAAAGTGGTATATTTATATAAACAAAACACAGACTCAACAAAACTGAAAACATGCAATCTGAACTACAAAAACCAAATTTTATAATGAGGGCCCCTTCAATGTGTCAGTCTGTAGGAGTCAAAGGGAATGTAGGAACACTGATAGAGGGAAGCTGACACTGGTTCTGGGATTGGTATTAGAATATTCTATGCTGAAAGCTTAACTATCAGTGACTATGCAAATCAAATAAAAGCCTGTACATAAATTTTGATAGAAAAATTAGTTAATTGAAAAAACTCCCAAATTTATCAATTGAGAACTGTATAAACAAAATATGGTGTACTCATACAGTAGAACAATATAGTCCTAAAAAGAATGCAAGTACTATATTAGTTTATGGGTGAATATTGAAAATATTTTGCTTAATAAAAGAAGTTATACAAAAATCACATAGTAGATGACTCTATTCATTTGAAAAATCCACGAAAGGCAGATCCATAGAGAAAAAATGGTAAATTAGTGATAAGAAGATGAGAAAGCTTGAGAATAGGAAAATAATTCAGTGGAAGATTAAGGCCACCAGATTTCCTTAGGTGTTAAAGGAAATAAAAAATTGCTGGTGACTATAGTTACAAAGATATACATATTTACTTACTGTCATCCAATTATGCTCGGTAAATGAATTAATTATGTAGAATGGATTGTATCTTAATGTTCTTTTAGAATGATAAAGAGGGGCCAAAGTGATAGTAAAGCCTTTAGGGTGTTTATATTGCATGCAGACAACCAAGGTTAAACCCCCAGCACTTCATATCATCCCCTGAGCCTGCCAGAAGTGATCTCTGAGCACAGAGTGAGAAGTAAGCCCTGAACACAACTTAATGTGGCCTCAAAACAAGCAAACAAACAAAAAAGATGATGGAGATATATGCTATATTGAAAACAGTAAATGATTTATATTAACAATGTAGTGAGAATTGAAAATATTAATCAAAATGAGGATACATAATGATCCCCAAAGACTACTGAATGTCTTTGTTATATTGAAAAAAGGACCATACTGCTTCCGTTATTCTATATTTCTAGATTGTTGTCTGTACTAGCTGGTCTTTGGGAAGAATCAGATAAAAGCAAATGGCACAATCTGATAAAGTCTCTGATAAAGGATGATGGTATGTGTTTTGGAGGAACTGATATGGGAGTAGTGACAGACCACAGAAGGGATTAATGTCTTGTCCTTGAGATTCCAGAAAACTTCATTTATTTTTCAATCAAGTCTTGAAAGACGAGTAGTATTCCAAAGATCATTGAAGGTAAGATGGCTGTTCATGTGGGGAAATTTGAAGAGTTCAGCATGGTTTGAAGTGCCGGAGATAAAGGTCAAATTACATGGCAGTGTTTTTCAAACTGCAGCTTGTAATTCATTATGATTCATTAAATAGTATCAAATATAATATGATACAATGGAAACTAAATTCTTCCTGTAGTAAAAGCAAAAATATTTTTCTGTTAATTTTAGTGTATTTTGATAATTAAATAAGTGGGTATTGAGATGCAATGTAAAATGTATTTTTTTGTGGATCACAGTCAAACATGCTTGAAATCTAATGCCACCAGTGGAACTTGACAACGCTGATCACATGCTTGGACATTTTTCTATAGGTCATGATATACTCCAGGATTTTAAGCAAGGTAACTGCATGATACAATTTGTGTTTTATCAAAAAGTTTAACCATCTTAGATAAAATTAGCTAGACAAAGTTATTTAAATCAAGTTAAGTACAGATTGACAGCTGATCTTTTCAAAATTATATGTTCAAACAAGTTAATCTATGTCTTATGAGGAAGTGATATGGATCAAATTTTAGACATTTGAAAAATATTTTTGTAGCATATATCATGTGTCATGCTCTGTTTTAGGCACTAAGAATGCAATACAATGGTGGAGGATAAAGAAATACCATAACTTTATTCTTTGAGATTATTTTAGTGAAAGAAATGATAAATAAACAAAATCCCAAGAGTGATATGTACCCTATAGTACAGGGTTCTGTGAGAGAGAATAGTGGAGAAGAGAACAGTATGGTATAGTGATTTAAGTTGTAGTGTGAGGAATAGGTTCTATAAGAAAGTGATCTTTAGGCTGAGACCAAAAGACCTCAGGAGTTAGGAGTCAGAAATGAAGTGTGTCCTTCTTCTTGGGCAGAATACAGAAAGTACAAAGACCTAAGGACATGTACAGTAACAAAGAGACAACTGTGATTGGAGTAGGATAATCAAAGAGAAAGCCATCCTGGATGAGATAGAACATGTAGGACTGGATGAGATGGGACATGTAGAACCATTGGGTGACAGAGATTTGAAGCAAGTGAAAAACAGGGGAAAAAACTAGAATTCTTATGATTCAGATTCTTGGCAGGACATCTGGCAAGGCATTTTGGAAGCAGTTAAAGGCACTGAGGTATTAAAAAACAGAACTTGTTCTTCACAGACTTCTGCTCCAATGGAATAAGCCATCATTCTCTCCGAATTTTCTTGATAGAAGGTTCTAAAATAACTGGGATAATAGAGAAAAAATTATGCCTCTGGAAATTGTTACAGTATGTTTCATAGTACATAACTTCAAGGCAGCATTTAACTTCTTTTATCATTTCTTGGGCCTTTACTGATTCCTAGATCCCAACTCTTAGAACATTTTTAGGCCCAGAACCATTAATATAATAAAGTCACAGTTCCCAACTCAAGTTGCTGTTTTCTGGTCTGGTTGCTAGCAAGCAAGATAAGACTAATTTAATATGCACAAATGATCTTCTTGAGTTTGAAGACTCTGGAGTTGACAGTCCCTGTCACATTAATTTCCAGAAGTGACCGAATAGGGATCCAGAGAAATGGCATAGTGGATAAAGTGCTTGCTTGTTTGTGGCCAACCTTGTCATTACAAAGATCAAATGATAGGGATTCTATTCACAGTGGTTGGTAAATTATCATAGACTTTATGGATTCTATTCACAGTGGTTGGTAAATTATCATAGACTTTTTTTACAGCTGTCATCTTAACCCAACACAGGAGAGGTAATAGGTTACACTATTAGAAAAAAGTGAAAGACGTCTGCTTTAGGACTTTTTCATTATGAGAACATCCAATTTCTATGTAATAGCACAATACATAAAAGGAAAATAAGAAAGCAATTTCATTTATAACAACTCCAGTAACATACAAGAAACTAAAGACAAATTACTTGAAGATACTTTTAACCAAAATAAGCAATATTTGTATGTTGAAAACTACAAAACATATCTCAAAGAATGCCTGAATAAATGGAAATATGCCATGTATTCATGTATTGATACATTTGATTTGGTAAGATGACATTACCCCAAAAAGCGACTTTCAGTTCACTGAAATCCCTAACAAAATCCCAATAGTATTTCTTTTTCTTTCCTTGACTAGTGCAACTGTAGCCTGTGGTCCCAGGAAGAATCTGAAGTGTGTAACAACTCCAAAACATTGGATGTTTGACAAAGTGACAGGCATGTTTTCGCCTCCTCCATTCACCAGCCCCCACTAACTGAAAGAGTGTCTTCCACTCTTCATTTTCCTAAAGAACATGCTTAAGTATGTTATAACAGGAGGTGGGGTGAAGAAGATCTGTGTGAAAGGTTAACTAAGATTTATGGCAAGGTCTGCACTGATATGCTCTACCTGGCAGGCTTTATGGATGTCATTGGTAATAATAAGTTAGGAGATAAATTTTAGCTGATCTATGGCACTTAAGAACACTTTACTCTTCATCACATTACTCCTGAGGAGGCTAAGTACAACTTGTACAAAGTGAGGAAGATGTTTGTGGGTACCAAAAGAATTCTTCACTTCGTGACATGGAATACTTGCACCATTTGCTGCCTATATACCCTCATTAAGGTGAATGACACAATTTAAATTGATCTGGAAACTGAAGAGATTACAGATATCGAATTGGACACTGGTAACCTGTGCATAGTGACTGTAGGTGATAATCTGGGGAGAATTGGTGTGATGATCACCAACAGGGAGAAACATCCTGGTTCTTTTAAAGTCGTATATGTGAATGAGGCCAGTGGCAATAGCTTTGCCACCTGCTTCTCCAAAATTTTTGTGATTGGCAAGGGCAAAACCCCATAAATTTCTCTTACCTAAGGTAAAAGCATTTGTCTCAATATTGCTGAAAAAAGAGACAAAAGACATGCAGCCAAGCAGAGCAGTGAGTGAAGAGATTTTTAGGGGGTAAAGTTGGCTGTTTAAGCATGTTTCTATGCCTAAACAAATCCCATAAAGTATTTTAAAACCCCAATAGAATTTTATTGCAGAAGTTTAACAGTGGATTTTCTTATTCATATGGAATTCTAAAGGACTTCAACTATCAAACAATCAAAATTAAAAAGGAGAACAAAATGGAAGAAATCATATTTGTATAATTTATTAAAACACTGTGGTTTACAACATTATTAATGAGACAGAAGTTATGGGCTTTTGATATTTGAACACCAACTCCACCACCAAAGTGATCTTCTCTCCGTCACTGTCTACATTTATCAAACAAACTTCCAAGCTTGCCCCCTTAGTAGGCACATAGTAACTTATGTTGCTTGCTGCAAAGAAATGACTAAAGGAATTCTTGTATCACTTGTATCAATTGTCGTCCTGTTGCTCATCGATTTGCTTGAGCAGGCCCCAGTAATGTCTCTATTCGTCCGCATCACATGCTAGTGTAGCCCAATGGTGTCTGCTCGCTCCAGGAATATGAAGAGCATCAAACCATTCATTCAGGATCATGACGAAGAAGTCCAACCATCTCATAGGTGGGTGGCCAAGTGTTCTTTTGATGTTCCGTGGAATCCGGTCAGTAATGGCTCTAGTCCAACGGTTGTCTCCAAATTGCATTAAATGTCTGGCCCATCTGATTTTCAACGCTTTGGCAAACGAGGCAGCATCCCTGATTCTTGATCGCCAACAGAGGTCTGAAGTCCAGATTCCTTCTCTCATCTGAGTGAAACATGATACTCCAAGCATAGGTCTTTTGATTCCTCATCCTGAGTTTGTAGGGCTCAGGTCTCTGAGGCTTATGTTAGAGCAGGAAGAACGTTGGAGTAGAAAACATGTGCCCGGAGCCAGAGGTTCTTCATTCTCTTAAAAACTTCTTCAATGCTCTTGAAGTCGTTCCATGCTGCTCTCTTTCTCCTGTGCAGTTCTGGCGCCAATTCATTTGTCATGTTGAGTTCTCAACCTGGGTACACATAACTGCTGCATTCAGAGATGTTCGTTCCATTGAGAACAAATGTAACGTCAGAAACTAGTTTGTTTCTCATGAACATTGTCTTCATGAGACTCGGCTGCCGTCTGACCTTTCCACACTCACAGTTGAGGTTGGCCAGCATTTGTGCCATTTGGCCAATGTTTGGTGTTATTAGAACACATCATCAGCCAAGTGGAGTTGGTGTAGTTGCCAAACACGTATCTTCACTCCCATTCCTTCCCATTCTAGTCATTGCATGATGTTCTCGAGGGTAGCACTGAAGAGTGTCAGTGAAATGGTATCACCCTGCCGAACCCCTCTCTTTATGTTGATGATCACTTCCTTGTAGAATGGTCAGATCCTGGTGGTGAATCCATAGTACATCTTGCAGAGAATTCTGGTGTACTGAGTTTGAATGCCCTGTTTGGCTAGGGCTTCTATGACCGCTTTAGTCTCAACAGAATCAAAGGCCTTCTTTAAATCAATGAATGTTAGACAGAGCTGCATCTTGAGCTCTTGCGAAACCTCAATGAGCTTGGTTGTCCTTTGATATGGTCGATCGTGCTGAATGCTTTCGAAACTCCTCTCACATGGTTGTCCTTCATCTAGTGTTCTTCCAATTCTATTCGGGGGGGAGGTGCAGGCGCAGAGGAGATTGTGCCCATTTCAGTCCGCTAACCTGCAAGAGCCGCACAGCTTTCTGAGCGCAGTGTTAGCTGTGATTGCCTGAGGCTCATGTCAAACCACATTGGTGAATGAGCACAAGAGTTTCCAATGATAGGCATTTTTTTTGTGGTTTTATCACTCTTGGTATTCCTTGCACAGTCATGGAGGTGCTGAACCAGTCGATCATATTTCTTGTTGATGTTGTCAATGACAACATCTTCCCATATTGCCGCAATAGTGCCAAAGAGCATCAGGTTGGTGGTCCTTCTAGGAATTCTCTTCTTAAACTTTGCAGCCCTTTCTCCCTGCCCCGTGAAGTAGAATTTTGCAAGAAGGAGACAGCTTTCTGACCGTGTTTAGAATTTTGGGACAACAGTGACATCAGTCAGATAAAACTGATTGTCTTGAATATGGTGTGGTCAATTTTGTTGTGGAACTGTCCACCGGGAGACTCCCATGTCCAACGTTTAGGTTCGACCTTCTGGAACTGAGTTACCATGGATGGTCTTGGTCGACATAATGAAGTCAGACAGTCTCTCGCTTATTCGTTCCATTCTAAGCTCTGGGTCCCAATGTGGAGTTCTTTGGGTGACCTTCTTGGTCCTATCTTTGCATTAAAATCACCGACAATGACCTTGTAAAAAGTGTGGTCTTCTTTATAGAACTTCTCTAGCCTCATGTAGAGCTTCTCAATTTCTTCTTTGTAGTAGTTGGATATTGGTGCATAGACGATGAAGATAGAAACTGCCGGCAATGAGCCACATCTATTCAAATGTAAGCATCCAATTCGGGTTGTTAGGCATTCGAACAAATCAATGCTCATGGCCAAGTTTGTATTGACGAGGACACCAACACCACCGATGCCTCTACTGTTGCATGTTCTGAGGAACAGTTCTTCTCCAGTGTCGAAAACGGCGTGATGTGATCGATGCCTTCTTGTCTCTGTCAGTCCAGTGATGTTGTACTTTACCTTCTGCATTTGCACCATCAGGTCCTTGATGGATGCTTCCAATGCCAGCATACATGTGTTAAAAGTACAGACAGTCATTCTTTGTTAGTCCTTCTTTGTTTTGGCAGCCTAGTTCAGCCCTGAGATTGTATCAGCCTTTCCTTACTCGTCCTTCCCAACACTGCCATACTGGGGGCTCTTTCAGAGTCAGGGGAATGAGGCTCATTATTGTTACTGTTTTTAGCATATTGAATACACTACAGGTAGCTTCCCAGGCTCTGCTTTCCAGGTGGGATACCCTCGGTAGCTTGCTAGGCTCTCTGAGAAGGATGGAGGCTTTTAGGGCGGCCTCTAATCACACTTCCAGTTGCTCCCACAGGTGCTCCAAGTCTACTGAATGCAAGCTTTTGGTCAACTGGCATGTTGTATAGATCTGTATGCTGACAAGTACGCACATGCCTCTGTCTCTAGGCAGCACCTGTTGGTTCACCTTTCGCCGGTTGGCACCATTGCCAACCCCCTGCCATTATGAGGCAGTGAACCATTCATTTTAAAATTAAAAAAAATAAAGGGACAGGCCACTTCTGGCTAAAAGGAGATGTATCTTTACAAGACCTCGGTGACGGTTCCCGCGCCACCACATTCCTAGAAAGATCAGGGACCATCCCCGGTGCAGGGGAAAGGGAAAGAACTGGGACATGAAAGTGGAATGTTTTAGTATCTACAAGACTCAGAAACACAGCAGCACACTGAGTCCAGCAGAGGTCGCCAGGGTGGGAAAACTAAGGCAGGGAGGGTGGGGGGCAGATATGGGGCGGCGAGTTTCCTTTCTCAGGGAAATGAAATCTTAAAGAGGGAACAGAAAAGATGGAGAGAGAGACGAAAAAGGACAAAGGAATGGCCAGTCTCAGTTGGGTTGGGGGTGGTGGTTTTCAGACACTTCCAGCTTTGCTGAACGGTCTTCACAGGGGGTGTTCACAGAAGTGTTCTTGATGTGGGGGCCGCTGAGGGATGTTTCCAGATTGAGCTAGAGCCAGCCACTTACTTGCATCACAAAAAGAACAGATTGGCGGCTAAAAAGGCGAATCTGGGGCTTCCTGCACTCTCTGACATCCAATTTTCCCTCCACAGGTCGCTCTGGATTCAGTAGCATGAATTTCTCCTGCGCACGCTGTGATGTGCATGGCTTTGAGGTACTTCTGCGCCAGGGTCCCGTGCTGGGACAGTCTCTTGCCTCCTCAAAGACCTCAAATTCCTTCTTTTCTTCCTCCTGTTCTTCATCCTGCTCCTCGTCTTCCTTCTTTTTTCCCCCTTTCTTCCTCCTCCTCTTCCCCTTCCTCCTTCTCCTCCTCTTACTCTTCCTCCAAGTCTATTTGTATAAGAGGCTTATGTATTTGAGGTTCAATGAACTCTTGTTCCATATTCTGGCTGCACAGCAAGATGATTAAGTGCCTCACGTGCTGGTGCCAGCTTTTCTCATGTAGGTAGAACTTCTTAGCCAATATAATGTGATTTTTTAAAATTAACTTCCAGCACCACTGAGGGAAATGGGTTGGTTAAAAAGGCACTTGAGTTTAGGGGGTGTTGCCAGACTGCATCCACCTTCTTGTCCAGGATACTCTGCAGGGATTTTTTAAAATATTTTTTTAAAAATACTTCAGTGAAAAAAAGATGTGAAAATTGTTGTATCTCACCACAGGATAACTAAAGAACTGAATAAGAATTTACTATGCTGTATTTTTGCTAATTGAAAAAAACCACTAAAAGACTCTTAGAAACAATAGCCTAATGCAGCAAAGCTCCAGCTACAAAGTCAGCATACAAATTGGCTGCTTTCCTATATGCGAGTAGTGAACTAGATGAGAAATAAATTAATGTATTCAAACTAGTGTCCAAAAAATCTAGTATCTAGGAATCAACAATTGACTTGAGAGGTTGGTCTAAACCTTAAAAACTATAAGACGCTTAATAAAGAGATGAGGAGGACCTTAGGAAATGGAAATGTATTCCATGCTCATGGATTTAAAGAATTGATATTGTCAAAATGACCATTATGCCTAAATTTTTTATATAGATTCAATGTAATCACCATCAAAATTCAGATGAAATTTATAAAAGACTTAGAAACTCAATAACAAAGAATGTACGGAATCTTAATACACCCTTAATAGCCAAACCCATACTGATAGATAGGAAATTGGGATATTATATCATTATCTAAGTTAAAGTATACTATATAACAATTGTAATCAAAATAGTACTGTACATGAATAAGAATGTAGTGTCTGACTCATGGGCTAGAATCATGTACCCAGAGACAAATCTTCAGATGTATATTGGTACATGAAATAAATATAGTTTCTTCAACAAATAGTGTTGGGAAACTGGATAACCACATGTGGAAAAGTGAGGCTGGGTCCATATTTGACATACCTTATACAAAAGTAAATTTAAATAGGATCAAATATTTTGAGATCATACAAGAATCTATAAATTATGTTGATAAAAATATCTGCAGAATACTCAAAAGTTGAACCTCGAGGTTGTTTCCAATGTAATACATTCAAATACAGATATAAAACATATTAAAGCTATTGAAATATAGGTAGAAAACATTAAAGCTAGCCAGGAACTGAGGGAGGAAGGAATGATTGAGAGTGTGACTGATGAATGTCATGAAGTTTCTGTTTGAAGTGATGAAAATATTCTCGAGTTATATAGTGGAGTTAGTTGCAAAATATTATGAGTGTACTTAGTGAAATTGAGTTATGCATTTTCAAATGATATTTTGGGGGGTCACACCAGGCAATGCTCAGGGGTTACTTCTGGCTCTGCACTTAGCAATTAGTCCTGGTGGTGCTGGGGATATTGGATGCCAGGGATCAAAGTCAGGTTGGCCACACACAAGGCAAATGCCCTCCTGTACTATTGCTCCGACCCTCAAGTGATTAATATGGTAACATTTTATTATGTATATTTATCACACTAAAAATTAAAGCATTGAAATTTTCTTTGATGGAAGTGGAGGATGATATCTCAGTACAGCACTAAATCATATTATTAATAGTAGTGAGAGTAGTAATATTAGAAATAATTATGGTGATTACAAAAATTATATTAACATAATACTTACAGTTGTCATTTATCGTTTATTATGTGTCAAACTATGAAAAGTATTTTATGCTTTATTTCTTTCTCTTATCAAATTTATTATTAACTTGATTTCATTGCTAAAGACTATGTCTCAAGTGAAATAGTTTGTTAAAAATTGTACAGGAAATAATTAGAATATATGTAATCTGAAGCTATTTCCATCTGATGACAGAGCCTGTACATTAGGAAATCAAGTTAGATACTTGGTATGACCAGGAATAATTTGTGCCAATTAATTCATATAATTCTCACAGCAACATTATAAAGAAACATAATTATTACCATCACCTTCATTTTTATATAATGAAGTTAAGGGAAGAGACTCACACGTATGAGTTGTCTAGTCAAGATTCAAACTCTAGACTGATTGCTTTCTGACATGTGCCTAATCCTTAAACTATGCAGTAAAAATCCCCCCGTAGTTACAGAAGACTTAGGTATTTGATTTAGAACAGGATATTTCTGTTTTGATAGTCAACTGGACTCCAAAGGCAAGTCTATTTTCAGTAGATTTCCAATAAGTTAAAATAATTAATGTAGTCCAGGCCTGGTATAGACAGGATAGGTCTAGGATAGGGTAGAATACACAAAGTGGAAACCACAATTTCCAGAAAGCAGCTAAAGCTTGTCGGCTTTCATAACCAAAGACCTGGAAAATTAGGGGGGAAAGTGAATTCTGATTGAAATATAGACATAGTTTTTACTAGTATTTCTGAAACATTTGAAAGTAATTAGTAACATTCGGAAGTTACAATTATAGAGGGCTGTAGAAAACGTTGTTATCTGATGGGTATTGGGTAAATAATTTTTCCAATTTAGTGGGTTATCTCTATCTTGGTCACCATTTCTTTTGAGGTACAGCAGCTTCTTAGTTTAATGTAGTCCTGTTTGTTTATCTCTGCTTCCATTTTGTTGTTCAGTGGTATTTCATCTTTAAAGACACTTTTAGCTTTAATGTCATGGAGTGTTTTGCCTGTGTTTTCCTTCATGTACATAGTGGATTCAGGTATAATATTGAGGTCTTTAATCCATTTTGATCTGATCTCTGTGCCTGGAGTTAGAGATCTGAGTTCATTTTTTGCATGTATCTGTCCAATTTCTCCAACATTAATTGTTGAAGAGGCTTTCCTTGGTCCACTTCACATTTCTCATTCCTTTATCAAAGATTAAGTGGCCAAAACTTTGAGGGTTTGTGCCAGTATATTCAACTCTATTCCACTGGTCTGTGGGTCTGTCTTTATTTCAATACCATTCTGTTTTAATTGTTACCTCTTTGTAGTGCAGTTTGAAGTTGGGGAAGGTGATGGATCCTATCTTTTTTTCCCAAGAAT
Source organism: Sorex araneus (assembly GCF_027595985.1). Taxonomy (NCBI): domain Eukaryota; kingdom Metazoa; phylum Chordata; class Mammalia; order Eulipotyphla; family Soricidae; genus Sorex; species Sorex araneus. Next base: position 108,747,761 of record NC_073313.1, read on the forward strand.
TGTTCTAGCTACTCATGGGAGGGGGGTCACTGTTCCATATGAATTTCAGGAGCGTTTTATTATTTTTTTAAAAACTTTCATGGGAATATTGTTTTCATTGAATCACCATGGAATACAGTTACAAAGCTTTCATGTTTAACTTCAGTCATACAATGATAGAACACCCATCCGTCCACCAGAGCACATTTTTCCACCACCAGTCCCCAGTATCCCCCAATCCCACCCTTCCCCCTGCCTCTAGGTCAGACAATTTTCCCCATACTCTCTCTAATTTTGGGCATTATGATTTGCAATACAGATATGTTTGGTCCTTTATCTACATTCAGCACACATCTCCCATCCAAAACAACCCCTCCAACCATTATTGACTAGTGATCCCTTCTCTATTCCAGCTGCTTTCTCCCATATCATGTGTATCCTTAAAGGAACCACATTGAATCTGTATGCTTTGGGGATCATTGCCATTTTTACAATATTAATTTTCCCAATCCATGAGCAGGTAGTGTGTCTCCATTTCCTTGCGTTCTCTTTTATTTCTTGAAGTAGAGTTTTGTAGTTTTCTTGGTACAGGTCTTTCACCTCTTTAGTTAAGCTGATTGCAAAATACTTGGCTTTTTGAGGCACAATTGTGAACGGGATTGTTTGATAAATATCTCCTTCTCTTTCATTGTTTACATATAGAAATTCCATGGACTTTTGAGCATTGATTTTGTAGCCTGCCACTTTTTGTTCAAACCTATTGTTTCTATAAGCTTAAGCTTTTTTGTAGAGTCTCTAGGATTTTCTACTTACAGTGTCAAGTCATCTGCAAATAGTTATACCTTGACTTCCTCCTTTCCTATTTGGATGCCCTTGATATCTTTTTCTTGCTTAACTTCTGTCCAGTACTATATTGACTATAAGTTACAAGAGTGGGCAACCTTGTCACTTTTTGCCTTATATTAGAGGGAAAGCTTTTAGTTTTTACCCATTGAGAATAATGCTTTCTGTGGGCTTGTGGTAAATAGCTTTATTTATACTGAGAAAGTTCCTTCAATTCCCATATTGTTGAGAGTTTTTATTATGGATCTTGTCAAATGCTTTTTGTGTATCTATTGATATGATCACGTGGCTTTTATCTTTTCTATTATTGATATGGTGTACTATGTTGATTGACTTGTGAGTGTTAAATCATCCTTGGACCCTGGGATGAATCCTACTTGGTCGTGGTCTATGATCTTTTTGATGAGTCGTTGGATTCTATTTGCTAGTATTTTGTTGAGGATCTTTGTATGTGTGCACAGCACAGTATTTCTTAACAGTTTTATCTATCCCACGATATCCATATGCTAAAGTACATGATATTCATATTCTCTATTTTAGGTATCCTTCCTATGTTCTATGCCAGTATACTCAACTATCAACTTGCCATCTACATTTGAGTGTTTCCTAGCTATGTAATATTCAATATGTCCCAAACAAAATTAACTATGCCCTATTTATTCCTTTTTATTCTGTAGGTCAATGAATAGCACTACCACCTATAAGTCCCAAAGCCCTATTAGATATGTATGCTAATAGTATTTATTCTTCTGATTTTATGGTTTGTTTCTGTGCATGAAAACTTTAATTATTTCTAGAATGCATTAGCCTATTTTTCTAGATGTTAAGACACTAGGTTAAGCTATCAAAGAATACTCTATTTACACTTTTTCTGTATGAGGAATTAGCATGTTAACTGGACCAGGTACATATTATCTCCTCATTCAACCTCGCTAATGATGGACAATTTAATTAAATTCCTTGCTTATTAGACAATTATAGAGTTCACTAGGTGAACAAGAGTCTACTGTCTTGGAAAATCAGGACCATCTGTGAAAAACTGTGTTATGGCATGGATTGGGGAAAGGGGCAAAGGTGAAGACTAGGAGAACAAAGTTCTTTCCAAGAAAAAATATAATAGAAGAATTTAAGGTAGGTTTGATGTGTACAAACTGTGATAGGCACCAAAATGACACAATATTAAATAACTAGATTATATTGAAAATCCCCATGAAAAGAAATTTGGTTGGTAAGCATTTGGTTAGCAATATACCTATATCATAAGGAGAAGCAAAAGATATCTTAAGCTCTGATTATTTTACTCATTATTGTTTGGTTTGGGGGACACATCCAGTGGAACTCAAGTTTACTCATGGTGCTACACTCAGGGATCATTCCTGGATGGGCTCAGGGGACTATATGTAGTGCCAGGGATAGAATCTGTGTCAGCCATGTGTAAGGCTACCCAGTATACTATCACTCTGCCCCTAAACTCTGATTATTTTCAGTAATATTTATTAGGATGCTAGAGGCTGCTCTGTGACTCTATTCAGATATCCTAGGTCATAGGGACATAGTAGAAATAGAAACCATGGCTAATGTTGATCAGCTTGTTCCTATTTTAAACCCAACTTTGTTAGGCTATAATAAATACAGCCTATAGTATTTCTTTATAAAATACACTTGTTTTTTTAATAATAAATTTATTTATTTTTAATTAATGAATCACCATGAGGGTACAGTTACGGATTTATACACATCTGTGCTTATGATTCCCCCATACAAAGTTCGGGAACCCATCCCTTCACCAGTGCCCATACTCCACCACCAGTAAACCCAGCATCCCTCCCATCCTCCCCAATCCCATCTCCCCCCACCCCACCCTGTCACTGTGGCAGGGCATTCCCTTCTGTTCTCTCCCTCTAATTAGCTGTTGTGGTTTGCAATAAAGGTGTTGAGTGGCCACTGTGCTCAGTCTCTAGCCCTCATTCAGCCCACAAATCCCTTCTCCCACATGGCCTTCGACTACATTATAGTTGGTGATCCCTTCTCTGAGTTGCCCTTTCCCCAGAATGTGAGGCCAGCCTCCTAGCCATGGAGTCAACCTCCTGGTAGTTGTTTCTACAATTCTTGGGTGTTAGTCTCCCACTCTGTTATTATATATGTCATAGATGAGTGCAATCTTTCTATGTCTGTCTCTCTCTTTCTGACTCATTTCACTTAGCATGAAACTTTTCATGCCGATCCACTTAAATAAAAAATTTGTGACCTCCTTTTTTCTAACAGCTGCATAGTATTCCATTGTATAGATGTACCAAAGTTTCCTCAACCAGTCATCCGTTCTAGGGCATTCGGGTTTTTTCCAGATTCTGGCTTGTAAACAGTGCTGCAATGAACATACATGTGCAGATGCCATTTCGATTATACTTTTTTGCCTCTCTGGGATATATTCCCAGCAGTGGTATTGCTGGGTCAAATGGGAGCTCAATTTCTAATTTTTTGAGAATCGTCCATATTGTTTTCCAGAAGGGCTGAACCAGTCGGCATTCCCACCAGCAGTGTAGAAGGGTCCCTTTCTCCCCACATCCTCTCCAACAGCGGTTGCTTTTGTTCTTTTGGATGTGCGCTAGTCTCTGTGGTGTGAGGTGGTATCTTGTGGTTGTTTTGATCTGCATCTCTCTGATGATTGGTGATGTAAAATACACTTGTTTTAAGCAGAGTTTAAGTTTTTGAAAAATGCATATGCCTGTGGAAACATTCCCACAATTTGAAAAAAAAGAGCATTTCTACCACCCCAAATATTTCTTCATTATTTTTCTCAGTCATTAAATACCCGTGCTTGATTACAGGGAGCAAAATTATTTTTCATTCCATCAATATAAAGTTATATTTTTCTAGAGTTTTGTATACACTCAGTTTTTGCTCAGCATAATACATTTGAATCCCATACTTAGTATAGTACATATCAGGACTTATTCATTTTTTTACTGAGTAAAATTTTATTATATGGCTATATCACATTTAATTTTTCCCATTCATATTTTAGTGAACATTGCACTTATTTTTAGTTATTTTTCTTATGCAAGTAAAGCTATTATAAAAACTAATGCACAATTATTTGTAGGCACATGATTTTTTATTTTTCTTTGGTTTTGGAGGCACACCTGGCAATGCTCAGGGATTATTTCTGGCACTTCACGCAATAACTTCTCGATTGTGTTTGGGGGATTAAATGGGATGCTGGGGATTTAATCCAAGTTGGTCACGTGCAAGACAAGTGCTCTATCTGCTTTACCATTATTCTGGCTGGCAAACAACTTTTTAAAATTTCTCTTGGGTAGTTATTTAGAAATGGAATCACTGGATTAAATGGCAAGTATATCTTTAATTTTACAAATTATTACCAAATTGCGTTAAAATGTTTCTAAACTTCAAATTTCTACCAGAAATGAGTTTGGTTGCTCTATATCACCAATCAACACTAGGCATTGTCAATTTTTATTCTAATGATTATGAAATGTTAGATATGTAGCTTTAATTTGATGTACCTGCAACAAATGATTTCAATCATTTCCTTATTTTCTTCATGATTAATTATGTATTTTTGGGTGAAGTGTCTCATTATTTTTGCCTATTTTTAAAATTAGATTCCTGCTTTTATTTGAGTTTAGGAATTAATAAATATTGATAATTAAAATTCTTTTCCAGATATTCATATATAATTACAAATGTATCCTCTAGAAAATGGTTTTCATTTGCAGTTCCTTAATAATATCATTTTAAAAACTTATGGGTCACACCTACAAACTCCCCCCGGCACCATGTAATCTCATCAACGACCAAGATCCAGAGACTATAAAACAAAGCTCATGGAAGACAGCGACACAGAATCTCCTGCCCTGTGTCAGTCTGTCTTCACCAGGGGTCCCCACTAGAGGGGGGCGGGTTGAGTTTCCCTCCCTGCACCAATCAGAGCACTGGCAGCTGGACACCTCCAGAACTCAGCCACAGCCATGCTCAAGACTAATCTCCACATGCTCAGACGAGCCTCACCCATGAGAGAACCAACAGAGGAACCCAGGTATGCGGGACTCATCGTTAAGATCTCTAAGCCTGCTCAGATCGGGACTGGGCCTCCTCCACCCAGATCCCTAGTTTTCCAGTAGTTTGGCAGTCACACCCACAAACTCCTCCGGCCACCATGTAATCTCATCAATGGCCAAGATCCAGAGACTATGAAACAAAGCTCCCTGAAGAGACCAGTGCAATTTTTCCTGGATGTCTTTACATTTTTTTCTTCTTTTCCCGCACGGAAGAGTCTGGCAAGCTACCCATGACGTATTTGATATGCCAAAAACAGTAACAACAATGTGCTCTTCGTACTCCTGGAGCGAGCAGATGCCATTGGGCCACACTAGCTCGTGACAGGGACAATAGAAGACATGACTGGCGCCCGCTCAAGCATATCGATGAATATCGGGATGACAGTGATAGAGTGATGGGTCACACCCAATAGTATTCGAGAGCTATCCAGGTTCAGTGCTCAGGAATCACCCCAATCAGTTATTAAGACGTCCACATTAAAAATAAGTGATCAGCCTATTGAGTTTTCTTTCTGAGTCATGTAACATCTCGTTCAATTTTTTGGAGGCCACACCCAACTGTTCCTGATTCTGGACTCAAGGATCACTTATGAAGCGCTCAGGGATGATATGGAGAGTCCAGGATCAAACCAGGTCAGTTGCATGGAAGGTAAGCTTACCTGCTATACTGTCTCTGTGCATCCCCTCCCCCGACATAACATCTCTTAGAGGAAGTTTTTTTAATGAAGTGCAATTAACTTATATATTGCTTAATCATTTATACTTCTGATTTTATTGGTCATCTTTATTTTGTTTCTCTTTATAAATGCAATGATTTTTATTGAGTTAAAATAGTCTTCTATTCACTTTTTGCTTGATTTTCGCTTTTAGTTTTCTAAGCAAAGATAATTTAATTTTTTGCTTTTCCAGCATGTGTTTCTTATTCTAAATAATCACGTAATCACTGCTTTAAGGATACCTCAAAAATTGTGATATATTGTGTTTTTGTTCTCATTTTCAATTAAAAACACTTCTAATTTCTTTTTAACTTCCTTTTAACTTGTAAGATATTTTGAAATGCGTTAATTTTCAAATATTCTGAAAATTTTTTCATCTTTTTATTGTTCTCCCTTTTTCTTAATTTTATTGAATCACCGTGAGCTAGTAACAAGCTTTCATGTTTGGGTTGCAATCTCACAATGATCAAACCACCCATCCCTCCACCAGTGCACATTCCCCACCACCAATATTCTGGGTATATCCCCCCTTTTCCACCTCCACCTACCTCCATGACAGACAATATTCCCCATAATCTCTCTCTACTTTTGGGCATTATGGCTTGCAACACAGAAAATGAGAGGTCATCATGTTTGGTCCATTATCTATTTTCAGTACACATCTCCCATTCTGACCGATTCCTCCTGGCATCGTTTTCTTAGTGATTCTTTCTCTATTCCATCTGCCTTCTCCCCTCTGCTCATGAAGCAGGCTTCCAGCGATGGGGAAAACCTCCTGGTCCTTGTATCTATCTACTGTCCTTGAGTGCCAGCCTCATGTTATGTTAATAGAATAGTATAGATACTCCACAAATGAGTGCAGTCCTTCTATGTCTGTCCCTCTCTTTCTGACTCATTACATTTAGCATGATACTTTCCATGTCTATCTATTTATAAACAAATTTCATGACTTCATCTCTCTTAACAGCTCCATAGTATTCCATTGTGTAGATGTACCAAAGTTTCTTTAACCAGTCATCTGTTTTAGGGCACTCGAGTTGTTTCCAGATTTTGACAATTGTGAACAGTGCTGCGATGAATATATAGGTAGAGATGTCATTTCTATGGCGATTTTTTGCATCCTCGGGATATATTCCCAGAAGTGGTATTGCAGGGTCATATGGAAGCTCAATTTCTAGTTTTTGAAGGACTATCCATATTGTTTTCCAGAAAGGCTGAACCAGTCGGCATTCCCACCAACAGTGAAAGAGTGTCCCATTTTCCCCACATCCACTCCAGCACTGGTTGGGTTTGGACTTTTGAACGTGTGCCAGTCTTTGTGATATGAGATGATATCTCATAGTTGTTTTGATTTGCATCTCCCAAATCACTAGTGATGTGGAGCATTTTTTCATGTGCCTTTTGGCCATTTGTATTTCTTTTTTGAGGAAATTTCTCTATATTTCTTCTCCCCATTTTTTGATGGGGTTGGAGGTTTTTTTTCTTTTAAAATTCTACTAGTGTCTAGTATATCCTGGATATTAATCCCTTATCATATGGGTAATGGGTAAATATTCTTTCCCACTCTGTGGGCTCTTTCTGTATTTTGTCACTGTTTCTTTTGAAGTGCAGAAGCTTCTTAGTTTGATGTAGTCCCATTTGTTTATGTTTGCTTCCACTTGCATGGTCAGTGTTGTTTCGTCCTTAAAGATGCTTTTAGCTTCAACGTCATGGAGAGTTCTACTTACATTTTCTTCTATGTGCCTTATAGATTCATGTCTGATATTGAGATATTTAATCCACTTTGATCTGACTTTAGTGTCTCGCATTAGACAGAGGTCAGAGTTCATTTTTTTGCAGGTAGCTATCCTGTTTTCGCAGCACCACTTGTTGAAGAGGCTTTCCTTGTTCCATTTTGCTTTAATGGCTCCTTTGTCAAAGATTAAGTGGACATATATTTGGGGTTTTGTGACAGGATATTCAACTCTGTTCCATTGGTCTGCAGGTCTGTTTTTTTATCTCAATATCATGCTGTTTCAATTACTACTGCTTTGTAGTAGAGTTTGAAGTTAGGGAAGGTGATACCACCCGTCTTCTTTCTTCCAAGGATTTCTTTAGCTATTCGTGAGGGTTTATTGTTCCATATAAATTTCAGGAGTGTTTTGTCTATTTCTTTGAAAAATATCATGGGTATCCTGATAGGGAACACATTAAATTTGTGTAGTGCTTTGGACAGTATTACAATTTTGATAATGTTAATTCTCCCTATCCATGAGCAAGGGATGTGTCTCCATTTCCTAGTATCCTCTTTTATTTTTTGAAATAGTGTTTTGTACTGTTCCTTGTATAAGTCCTTCACCTCTTTAGTTAAGCTGATTCCAAGGTACTTGATTTTATGAGGTACTATTGTGAATTGAATTGTTTTTTAATGTCTCTTTTTTCTCCTTCATTCTGTATGTAAGAAAGCCATGGACTTTTGGGAGTTGATTTTGTAGCCTGCCACATTCCTATATCGACCTATTGTTTCTAGGAGCTTTTCTGTAGAGTCTTTAGGATTTTCCAAGTATAGTATCATATCATCTGCAAATAGTGATAGAGTTACCTCTACCTTTTCTATTGTATGCCCTTGATATATTTTTGTTGTCTAACTTCTATGGCCAGAACTTCCAGTACAATGTTGAATAGGAGTGGGGAAAGCGGGCAACCTTGCCTTGTGCCTGATCTTAGAGGGAAGGCTTTTAGTTTTTCCCCATTGAGAATGATACTTGCCCTGGGCTTGTGGTAGATGGCTTTGACTATATAGAGGAAAGTTCCTTCGATGCCCATTCTGCTGAGAGTTTTCATCATAAACGGGTGCTGAATCTTGTCAAATGCTTTCTCTGTATCTATTGATATGATCATATGGTTTTTATTATCTTTTATTGATATGATGAATTATGTTGACTGACTTGCAAATGTTAAACCATCCTTGCATCCCTGGGATGAATCCTACTTGGTCATGGCATATGATCTTTCTGATGAGTCGTTTGATTTTATTTGCTAATTTTCTGTTGAGGATCTTTGCATCTGTGTTCTTCAGGGATATCACTCTGTAATTCTTTTTCTTTGTTGTATCTTTGTCTGCACTTGGTAGTAAGGTAATATTTGCTTCATAGAAACTGTTTGTGTTTCTGATACTTCAATTTCCTGGAAAAGCTTAAAGAGTATTGGGAGTAAGTCCTCTTTAAAGGTTTGGAAGAATTCACTAGTGAATCCCTCTGGGCCAGGACTTGGGTTGTGCTTGGGGAGACTTTTTATTACCGATTTAATTTCCTTGATGGTGATAAGTCTGTTCAGGAATTCCAGGTCTTCTTGGTTCAGCCTTGGGAGGCTATAGGAGTCTAGGAATTTATCCCATTTCCTCTAGGTTTTTGTGTTTTGTGGCATATAGATTCTCAAAGTAATCTCTGAGGATCCTTTGAATTTCTGTAATATCTGTTTTAATGTCCCCCCTTTCATTAATGATTCGGTTTATTTGAGTTTTATCTCTCTTTTTTTTGTGAGTCTTGCTAGAGGTTTATCGATCCTGTTTATTTTCTCAAAGAACCAGCTCTTGGTTTCATTGATATTTCGGATTTTTTTTTTTGGTTTCCATCTCGTTAATTTTTGCTCTAAGTTTTATTATTTCGTTCCTCCTGTTCGGATTTGGCTCCTTTTCTTGGTCATTGTCCAAGGTCTTCAGCTGTGAGATTAGGTTACTTATGTGGGTTCACTCCATCTTCCTGAGGAATGCTTGTAGAGCTATAAACTTTCCTCTTACCACAGCTTTTGCTGTGCCCCATAAGTTTTGATGACTCGTGTCCTCTTTTTCGTTTGTTTCCAGGAATCTTTTGATTTCCTATTTGATTTCCTTTCTAAGACACTCGTAGTCCAATAGTGAGATGTTTAGTTTCCAGGTGTTTGATTTCGTTTTCTACTTGTGTGTGCGATTTATTTCTAATTTCAACACATTGTGGTCTGAGGAGGTCGTTGATACAATCTCTATCTTCTTAATTTTATGGAGGTATGTTTTGTGGCTCAGCATGTGGTCTATCTTGAAGAATGTTCCATGCACACTTGAGAAGAATATATATTTAGCTTTTGGGGGATGAAGTATCCTGTATATATCTACTAAGTCCCTTTCTTCCATTTCTTCCCTCAAATGTCCTTGCTAAGCTTGAGTCTGGTTGATCTATCAAGAGGTGATAAAGTGGTGTTGAAGTCTCCCACTAGTATTGCGTTGCTATCGGTTGTCTTTCTTCAAGTCTATGAGTAGTTGTTTTAAGTACTTTGCTGGTCCCTCATTAGGTGCATGTATTTAGTATTGTTAGTTCTTCCTGTTGTACAGATCCCTTTATTAATAAGAAATGACCTTCACTGTCTCTTGTGACCTTCTTCAGTCTGAAATCAATGTGATCTGATACTAGGATGGCTACACCGCTTTTTTATGGGAGTTGTTTGCCTGTAGGATTGTTTTCTAGCCTTTGACTTTGAGCTTGTGTTTGCTCTGACTGTTGAGATGTGTTTCTTGCAGGCAGCAGAATGTTGGGTTCAATTTTCTAATCCATCCTGCCACTCTTTGTCTTTTAATTGTTGCATTTAACCAATTGACATTGAGAGAGATTATTGTTATGAGGTTTTCTCCCATTTTTCTGCTGAAATTTGGTGTATTTGAGGGTCCTGTCTTGTCTTTGAGTAGCCCATTCAGTTATTCTTGTAACCATGGTTTTGAGACTATGAAGTTCCTGAGCTGTTGTTTATCTGTGAAACTGAGTGTTTTTCCTTCTGTTATGAATGAGAGTCTAGCCAGGTAAAGCATTTTTTGTGAGGCATTTATTTCATTGAGTTTTTTCACTATATCCCACCACTGTTTTCAGGCTGTGAGGGTTTTGTCAGACAGGTCGGCTCTGAATCTTAACGATGCTCCTTTATAGGTAATTTCTCTCTTTGATCTTGCTGCTCTTAGGATTTTGTCTCTATATAAAGTTTTGGTCATTTTGATCAGGATGTGTCTTGGGGTATTTTTATTTGGATTTCTTCTATCTCGTACCCTTCGGGCCTCCTGAATGTGGTCGCATGTTTTCTTCAGCTCTGGGAACATCATAGCAATGATATCTTTGACAGTTTATTCTTCATCAGGGTTTTCTTCGTGTCCCTCTGGGACTCCAGTAATTCTTATATAATTCCTCTTAGCTTCATCACGATCTTTTTTTTTTGCCAACTATTCCCAGATTGTCCGTCTCTTTTCCATTTTCTGTTCTCTTCTAGAGAGTCTCTGGACCCAGGAATTCTTATATTATTACTCTTGGCTTCATCACGATTTTTTTTTTGCCAACTATTCCCAGATTGTCAGTCTCTTTTCCATTTTCTGTTCTCTTCTAGAGAGTCTCTGGACTTCATCTTCGAGCTCACTGATTCTGTCCTCAGCAGCTGTTTTTCTGCTGCTGATGCCGTCCACTGAGTTTTTTAATTCGCCTACCAGGTTTTTCAGGTCTGACATTTCCGTTTGTAATTTTGTTTGCCTTTTCCGCATTTCTGCCTTCAAATCCTCTTTTATTTTATTGGCATTGCTTACCATTGTTTCTTTTATCTCCCTAAGCATCCTCAGTAGCTCCATTCTAAATTCCTTGTCAGGGAGGTTGTATAACACTTCATTGCTGTTGGGGTCTTTCGGGCTAGCCTCTTCAACAAGTAAGCTTGGTGGGGATCTGCGTTGCTTTACCATTGTGACCTATGTGGCTCAGCCCTTCACATTCACTGTTATTCTGCTCTTGATACAATATTAATTAAGGTGGGCTTAATGAGATATTGGCTAATGTGTTTCTGGTGGTTAAGTTAATCTGGTGAAAGTTCCAGCTAAGAGGGTAACTTATGGTTCTTGTGGGATATGAAAGGGAGAGAATAATTCGCGGCTGTGTTCAACTTGGGATGCGCGCGTGGTGTCCCTCAATTCCCGTCTCCTGCAGACCAAGGCTGAAAACTGGCTTTCCCGGAAACTAGATAAAAACAGGGCTCCGGGAAGGAGCCCTGACCCAGGCTGGTACCTGGATGGGGTGGCAGAGGATACACGGAACGTTTCAGCTTGGGATACGTGAGCGGTGTCCCTCAATTCCCGTCCCCCACAGACCAAGGCTGAAAAATGGCTTTCCTGGAAACCGGTTAAAAATGCGGTTCTGGGAAGGAGCCCTGACCCGGGCTAGTACCTGGATGGGGTGCATATTCGGAAATTTTTAGGCCATCGTTCTGTTGTTGCTTTATAATTGAATTTTATTGTAGAAAACATATTTTTTGTTTTTGTATTGGGGACACACCTAGAGATGCTCGGGACTTACTCCTGGCTCTGCAATCAGGGGTCATGTCTGGCAGGCTGAGAGAATCATATGGAGTCTTAGGGATCAAATTCATGTCAGTTGTTGGCAATGCATACTCCCTACAAACTGTACTACTGCTCTGACTACAGAGAAAATCCTTTACATGACTAAAATACTTTCAAATTTGCTGATAATTGTTTTATGCTACAGGGTAGTTTTATTTTGACTGATGTTAGCATTAGAAATCCTCATCTACCCTATCTATCCTTTTAACATTTATTTAATTGGGGTTTTTTATATGTAAATTGCGTTTCTGTTGGTATAGGAAGTTTGTAGTATCCTCAATATTTCACTACATTCCCAAAGTGAACTATTTGTAGATGCTTAGATTTTTATTGTTTTGTTTTGGGGCCACACCTGGTAGTGCTTAGGGTTTACACCTGGCTCTGTGTTCAAGGATCACTCCCGCTCGGTGCTCAGGGGATCACATGGAGTGCTCGGGACTAAAATTGAGTTAGCAGCATGCATCATAAGAGCCCCACCAACTGTCCTATTGGAGAGGAGATATCTAGATCTTTAATTAAAGTTTCCCGCCTCTCTGGTATGATTTCTTGAGTTTTCTCTCCACCTTAGTCTCTAGGACTTTAAATACCATCACTACCACAGTTTTTCTGTTTGTTTTTCCATTAATACTTAATTTCTTTAACCAATTGCATAGTAAACACCTGGTTGCAAAGTGAGGAGTGAAAGAATTTTTTAATATTCTCGGTTACGTTAAAAATGTCTTGATGTTTGCAGTATCCCAACCATTTTCAAGACTTGTGAGTAATCTTGAAAGCATCCAGTTTATATCTCCCAAATTGATAACATTTGTATGCTCTAGTTCAACTAGTGTTATACTATTTGTATTAACAGCAACCCAAACTTGAGAAGCAAAAGTTGTCAAGCATTATGGTTGTGTTTGTGGATGCTATGTTCTGTTCAGGCTAAGAGATTCATATAATATGTGGAAACTTGCCAGTGCGGAACTAGTCAGTGATCCTTCCTTAGAGTCATCCAATACATTTAGTGATTTCTGAGATTTTCCAGATACTACCAGCATCATTCCAGGACAAGTCCAGATTGTGACTTCTGTTCCTCCATAAAGACAAATCTTGATTATATCTATTGGAAATTTTTTTCTTAGAGGTACAATCTTGAAGAAGTTGTGTGCTTCATGATAGTGTAGTTTGATTATGAAGTCTGGTGCACTTCTATGTGATACGGAAGCTCAGATAATGTAAAATCTTCTAATCTAGTCCTCATTGTAAAAGCCATAGTATAAAAATATAGGATGAAACTCCATGTTATAAAGTCATTTGATCTGACAGTTTTACAGTCATTCCATCTCAGCTAGAGCCAATAAAATTGATTTGACATTAGCATTGGGAAGATATTCTCATTAACATGTGAGTAAGTTTCAGAGTTAGTGAGGGGCAGCCAGCCTCAGAAAATAGGCAGAATATGTTAAGTATACTGGCTTCATGAAGATGACTACCAGTCAGAGATACTGGCATTCTATATCGATATTTGTGCCATGATATCATCTAGATGAGACAACAGCAATATTTTATATCTGATGAGCCCTTTGTATGATCTTCAGATACCTATGACACCATCGCCCATAATTAATTTTCATGCCTTTTGTTTGCATGGATGCTATGGCCTACTGGTAGTGGTGTTGTCACAAAATACCCTATATGAGCCTCCTCTATTAGTCCCATATAAAGAATGTATTGCAATATCACTTTTTTGAAAAGTTTTCTTCCGTGAGCTGAAAATCTATTAGATATCTCCCTAAATTTTATCGTGGTTTTGAAGACATGGTTATAGGCTTTTAATGTTCAGGTCCATGAGATTGTTTTACTACACAAGCATTTCATACATTTTTTCAAACATTCATGTTAATCAGATGTATGGTCAGAAAGAGGAAAAGCATTGGTATATTTAGAAACAAAATAATGTTATGTATAAAAATTAATAAATGTCATAAAAGATCATCAAATAGCAACACAAAATAATTTATAAAGTGAATTTTTTGAATTTCACCAAAGACCACCAGAACCTAGCCACAGCCATGCTCAAGGCCCCTCTCCACAGGATTGGACAAGCCTCACGCATGAAGGTGCCAGCAGAGGAACCCAGGTGTGTTTAATCCCATCAACAGCCAACATCCGGAGACTTAAAAGCAAGCTCCCAGAAGAGAGCGACGCAGAGAGTCTCTTGCCCGCATGCCTGGCTGTCTTCCCCGTGGCCCCTCGGAGGGGATGAGCTCCAGCTTCCCTCCCCGCCCCGAGCAGAGCTCCCGGTGGCCGAAGACCACTGGAACCTAGCCATAGCCATGCTCAAGGCCCCTCTCCACACGTTTGGACAAGCCTCATGCATGAAGGTACTGGCAGAGGAACCCAGGTATGTGTAATCTCATCAATGGCCAACATCCAGAGACTTAAAAGCAAGCTCCCAAAAGTGATATCTTATAACCGACTTCTCCCTCTGGGAGAAACAAGCAAGCTACTGAGAGTTTCCTGCCCACATGGGACAGCCTTGTATGCTTCCCATAGTGTATTCATATGCCAAAGCCAGTAACAAGCTGGATTTCATTCCCCTGACCCTGAAACAGCCTCCAATGTGGCATCATTGGGAAGGCCGAGTGGAGAGAGGCTTCTAAAATCTCAGGGATAGGACGAATGGAGAGGTTACTGAGCCCGCTCAAGAAATTGATCATCAACAGGATTTCATGATTCGTGATTTGTGAAACTTACATATTAAATTAAACATTTAAAAAAATATCACTAAGCGGGGCTGAAGCTATAGCACAGCGGGTAAGGCATTTGCCTTACAAGCGGCCAACCCGGGTTTGATTCCCAGCATCCCATATTGTCCCCTGAGCACCTCCAGAAGTGATTCCTGAGTGCATAAGCCAGGAGTAACCTCTGTGCATCGCCAGGTGTGACCCAAAAGGCAAAAAAAGTCATTAAGGAAGAGTTAAGACACAATGTTTGAAGTAAAGAGAGATATGAGAATTTTTTTTAAATTTTATTGATTCACTGTGAGATAGTTACAAGCTTTCATGTTTGGGTTAGAATCACACAGTGATCAAACACCCATCCCTCCACCAGTGCACATTCCCCACCAACAATATCCCCAGTATACCCCCCTTGCCCACCTTCCCCCTGCCTCCATGGAAGACAATATTCCCTATACTCTCTCCCTAATTTGGGCATCTTGGCTTCAACACAGACACTGAGAGGTCATCATGTTTGGTCCATTATCTACTTCCAGTATGCATCTTCCATCACAATTGATTCTTCCAGCCATCATTTTCTTAGTGATCCCTTCTCTATTCCATCTGCTTTCTCCCCTCCACTCATGAAGCGGGCCTCCAGCTATGGGGCAATCCTCCTGGCCCTTGTATCTACTGTCCTTGTTTGTCAGCCTCATGTTATGATATGGGAATTTTAATGCAGAAATTTTGGAATGAAAGAACTAAAAAGCCGGAAGGAATGGTAGGTTAAAAGTAAGATGGCAAATCAAAAACCCTCTATCATTCCTTTACTGGAGGGATCAAAGGAATAAACTAACTATAATCCAAGAGCCATAATAACTGCAAGCTGCAAGCTGAAATCACTGGATCATAGGAGGAACATGAATGCTACTGTGCTAAGATTCTTCCAGAATTAAATAAAGCAGGAACAAAGTAGCATGTCTTCTTAGTTTCCACCTCCAGCCACAATTTCCCATTCTTCAATTTCACATTAGTGTTTCTCATTATCTAAACTTGGCTAGAAATGTACAAATATAGAAGTTTGAGAAATATAGTCTGTGGAATCTAGTACTTCTGGATACAGAACTGGTCAAGAGAAAAGCAGGGAATAAATTAGACATTAATATAGGTTAAAAATTTGCATCTTAAGTACTAGCAAAGAACTTTCATTTTGTGTTCTTTAACTTAACGACAATATATAAATCAATCCTCTTCTACCCCGAAATAATGGACACTTATTAACTAAGCAGTACTTCTGAGAACTCTGAGACCCTTAAATTGATATCCTGCAAAGTGTTCTTCAAAAACGAAAGGCTATTCAAAATGTTCCACATCATATAAAGGTTTGATATCCATGATGTATTAAGTAATCAAAAAGAGCAGCAAAAAGAAATTCAAAACTCTATGAAAAATTGAAGGGGAAAATGAATAGAGACTTATCAGAGTAATACAAGCGGATGGCCTGTAAGCACACAAAAATATTCAGTTTCACTTGTCATTGGAAAATTTCAAACCAAGGCGACAGTGAGATACCAACTCACACCAGTGATAATGCACATATCAAAAATACTAGGAACAATATGTATCGATGGGGATGTGGTTAAAAAGGAACACTCATCACTGCTGGTGGGAATGTTGCCTGGTACAAGCCCTGCGGAAAACAATATGGAAAGTTCTCAATAAACTTAGAATTGAATATGACTAGCAATTCCACTTTCCAACATCTATCCCCATGATATAAAACCACCCTCTCAAAACGACAAATGCACATCATTATTCATTGCTAGCACTCAGTATCATAGCTAAGATACAGAATCAACGTAGGTGTCCAATGACATATGAATGGTTTATGAATATATGGTATATATACACAATGGAATACTATGAAGTTCCAGGGAATGATGAAATCTTGCAATTTGCTGCAACATGGTTCGAACTAGAAGATATCTGTTGAGTGATGTAAGCCAGAAGAAGAAAGACAAACACAGGAATGATCTCACTTATCTGTGGTATATAAAATACTGGGTGAGGAAATGTAGTATAGTAAAAGGGGATTCCTGGGACCTCACTCCAGTGTTTAAAGAGGAAAGGGACAGGGAAGGAAAGAAATCAAGGAGGGAAGAAGTGAACAAGAGCATGTGAACATGCATCAGGACTTTAGTTATACTGATGATATGGGTGAGTGATATAGCCATATATCCAAAACATAGACTCAACAACACTGAAAACGTGAGATCTAAGCTGCAAGCAGTGAAACTCTAGTGCGCCTGTCAAGTTGGCAGGTAGGTATGGGTCAGATGCTGCGGGTGCTGAGGGAATATGGCAACACTGGCGGAGGGAAGTTGACACTAGTGGTGGGATTGGTGTTGATAATTATATGCTTAGGCGGACCCTCTGCGCCTAAAGACTTTGATTCCAGAGACCTAACACATTCGGGCATCCAGCACAGCATCTAATAGCAATGCACTGGGACTGCGAACTGGGCTACAACTCTGTGCTGCCGGGGGTGGATTTTTTCCTCCCCACCCTGTCTTCCTGCACGGAAAGCGGTGGCTTGGCAGCACCCACATGGCAGGCAACATCTTCCAAGAATCCTAACCCAGAGGTATTCGATTTTTACACTTGGGGCTCCCCGGGACTCATGGGAAGGGGGTGTAACCTGCACGCCCTCGGCCCAGATAAATCCGGAGCTGCTGAGCGTGAAGTAGACCCTCTGTGCCTAAAGAATTTGATTCCAGAGACTTCTTACAGCAATGCACTGGGACTGTGAGCTGGGCTATGCAATTTCTGGCAGAATTTTCCCTGGACTTTATACAGAAATCCAAAACCGCGCGGATGCTACCGCGTCCACATGACTTAACATTTATAATTGTCAGCAATATGAAACAGTTCCTTTTGAACAGGTCTGACTTGGGGGGGGAAACTCCAAATAATAACAGTAAGTTTTTGTTGAAATATTGAAGGTTATTAATGTAGCAGCCATTTCTCTGGACTGTGAACTAAGCAAAAGCCCCACGCTGGCCGACGCGGCGTGGCGTACACCATACTATGAGGCGCGGGAAGGGGGATGAGGGGGAAAAAAGAAGAAGGGAAAAGAAAATAGAAAAAAAAGAGTTATGTACTTGTAGCAGTAGGGCTATATATCTCTCCATTCTCAGCAATGGAAAACTAATTATCAAATGCTTCCTTTGTAGTAGGTCTGTTTCTCTTGGGTGGAAACTCCAACAACTATAGTGAGTTTTGTGTTGAAATATGGAATGTAATCAAGGTAAAGAGCAAATGAAGTGAAATTCATTAGTTATACAGTAGGGGGTAGGGGGTGGGGGCGCTGGGGTTATACTGGGGTTTTTGGTGGTGGAATATGGGCACTGGTGAAGGGATGGGTGTTTGAATATTGTATAACTGAGACATAAACCGAGAACTTTGTAACTTTCCACATGGTGATTTAATAAAAAGTTTTTTTAAAAATTATATGCTTAAATCTCAACTATCAATAACTTTGTAAGTCACAGTTCTCTGATAAAAAAAAACAAAGAATGTTACAAAGGGTACCAGTTTTCAAGGGCAGATAGGCAGATATAAGTTGATAGCTGAATCTCAAACAAGCACATATCCATTATTTGCCATTGCTGAAAAGTTCAGAAATGATATCAGAGGAGATTTAACTTAACTGAGACTGTTAATTTCATGGTCTTCCTAATTAAACTTTACTTTAAATACATAAATGCATTCATTTTATTTTCTATCAGAACTTAATTTATTAAAGTTGTTGTGTTCAAAAAATTCCAAGTCTGTTCATCAATAGTGCCTTGTTGTATGTTGCAAGTACTCAACAGATATCCATTGAATGATTGAGGCACTAAGAAAGAGACAGACTGTCGGACTAGTCATGAAAGACTGGCATGTGCTTCCTCAGAACACTAGAATTAAATAAGGCTTGTAGTAATTTTATACTTAAACTATAACTTTTTTACTGTCCTACACAGTATAGATGATCTTATTGAACAATTTCAGTACAGTGTATGTTTCCTTAACATTTCCATGTTTTCCACATGTAAGGTTATAATTCTATGCACATGCAATGTTAGCCACATTTCTTTGGTTAGAAAATTTATCTCACACTCTTGAGTGTCACTCTATACTGGTTCCTTTTATACCTGCTTTCATACTCTCTTGAAGCTCTATAATATGCCTAAATTTGATTTCAGTCTTTAGATAACTTGGATGACCTTCCTTTCATCATGGAAATATTTTTATATATTCCTGTGTCTAATGACGCTGCACACAGTTATAAATTACAGAGAATATTATATTAGTACCTGAAATCACTGGTTAGGATAAAATTCTGAGAAAGTCATACAACTTGTCATGTCTTGAAGGGGCCATGTAGCAATGAACACGTCCTTCCTATAATACATAAATGTAAATTTCTGGAAAAATAATAGATATTTTATTGACACCATGAGAAACGCATCATCTCAAAAGTTTCCAAGCAATAACTTTCTAACTCAGTCAAGAGTAAATGAGTACACACTGCTTCCAGCGGCATGTCCACTTTCACAGGAGCTTTCAATTTCACACTTCCAAGATCTGTTAAGAACACAGAGGATATACAATATTTTCCCTAATTTCATTGTAGGCTCATCATAGGGAAAGCTTAGAGGTATATTGGTTGACATGTATATACTCTGTGTTCTGAACAAATGTTAAAAATGAAATTGTGACTAGGCTGTAATGAACATAAGTGTAAATATCTCTTCTTTATTTTTTCCAAAACTTATTTTATTAAATCATTGTGATTCACAAAGTTATTCATTGTTAGATTTTAGACATATAATAATCCATCAATGATCCTGTCACCAGTGTTAATTTCTACTTCCCAGGTTTCCTGTTCTACCCACCACTCCACCCATCTAGCCTGCTATCACGAGAGCCTCATTTAACATTTGATTATTCAATTTTGGATGTTATGATTTCAGTGTTGTTGACTTTGTAGTTTGGACATTTAGCTCTATTGCTCCTTAACACCATTAATATAACTTTTTGTTGATGTATATTTTAAATTTATTTATTCTTTAAAATTTTTTTAATTCTTAAAAATTATTTATTTTTAATTGAATCACTATGAGATACACAGTTTCAAAGTCATTCATGATTGGGTTTCAGTCACACAATGTTCCAACATCTTCCATTTACCAGTGAACGCTTCTTACCACCAATGTTCCTTGTTACCCTCCCCACAACCCCCACCTGCCTCTAAGATAACTCCTGTGCAGTGAAGTAAACTATTATTAAAGCAAAAAATGTTATAGTGAATGGAAAAAGAGCTCATATAATTCAACAACAAATGTCCCCACTAAAAATGCAGAAGACAGCGGGTAGGGCGTTTGCCTTGCACGCGGCCAACCCGGGTTCGAATCCCAGCATCCTATATGGTCCCCTGAGCACCTCCAGGGGTAATTCCTGAGTGCATGAGCCAGGAATGACCCCTGTGCATTGCCGGGTGTGACCCAAAAAGCAAAAAAAAATGTTTAAAAATGCAGAAGAAATAAACAGGTACTTCATCAAAGACATTCATAGGTCGCTAAGCACACAAAAAGTTGCTCATTTGGCCACGGAGATAGTTCAAAGGACTACTGTGCATACTTTGAATGTGGGAGGCCAAGCTTCTATCTTTTTCACCCCATGGTTCCTTTACCACCACTAGGAGTGACTCCCCAAAACAATGTGCCGTGAGTAGCTCCCACCTTTTAAAAGATGCTCATCCTCACGGATTATCGGGAAAACTAAAATAAAAACAATGAAATACCACTCAAACCTATGAGAATGCTATACATCAAAAAGACATAGAAAGACAAGTGCTGACAGAGATGTTTTGGAAAAGCAACCATTCACTGTTGGGTGGGAATATCATCCTGCCCAGCCTCTATCCAACATGGAAACTTCTAAATCAAGTCAAAATACAACACCTATATAATCCAGTAATTCTTTTCCTTAAAATCTACCAGAACAATACAAAAAAGTAATTAAAAATGTATATGCACTCGTGGAGGGATGGGTGTTTGGTCATTGTGAGATTGTAACCCAATTATGAAAGCTTATAACTATTTCATGGTGATTCAATAAAATTTAAAAAAAATTAAAAAATAAAATAAGATATTAAAAAGCAATAAAATAAAAAAATGTATATGCACACCTATCTTCATTGCAGTCCTATTCCCGATAGACAAAATCTGGAAAAATGTCACTCAACTGCAGGTGATTGTAGAGGTATGATTTAGAATTAATATTATATATGTGTAAATATACATGTAATATATATGATACTATTTAGTTATAAGAATAGATGACCTTTTACTACAATATGCTTAAATTGTGAGGGTGATGATGACAGAAGTATATCAGAAGCTAAATGACAAAGATATGCTCATTTCACTCACAAGTAATAGCGTATAAAGAAACAAAGCAAGGAAAGAAACAATGCTCACTAAAAACGACACCTTAGCCTCGGACCACAGAATTGAATTTACCATGGAAAGACAACCAGGTGAGAGCGTCCCATGACTGTGGAAGATTTGAGTACTTGGCTAGTGCCTATGGTGTGGTAGCATTGCACTCCTAAAGTCTATAAATGTTTATAACCTTTTTATACCTCTGTAGCACTGCACTGTATCACTGTCATACTGTCGTTCACTGACTTGCTCCAGTGGACACTAGTAACATCTCCATTGTGAGACTTGTTGTTACTGTTTTTGGCATATCGAATATGCCACAGGTAGCTTGCCAGGCTCTGCTGTGCGGGCAGGACACTCTTGGTAGCTTTCTGGGCTCTCCAAGAGGGACGGAGGAATTGAAATTGAACTCGGGTTGGCCGCGTGCAAGGCAAATGCCCTGTCCACTGTGCTATCACATCAGTCCCTTTTTTTACCTCATATAAGTAATTTTTAAAAAATTTATACCTCATTATAAATAATTTTTAATGGACCCAGCAGTCAACCTCAAGATCTTTTTAATTTTTTATTTGGTTTTGGGGCCAGACCTGAAGATTCTCAAAAGAAATTCCTGCATTTGTATTCAGCAATTACTCTTAGCAGTGCTTGGGGAACCATATGGGATGCCAGGGATTGAACGCAGGTCAGCCTGGAGAAGGCCAATACCCTACCTATTGTACTATTGCTCCAGCCCCAGACCTTATTCTTACTGTGTTGCCTGCTACCATACTCATAGAGGCAAGTCTCCTAGTTCTGCAGTGCAGCACTCAATATTGCAGTCCTCAACTGAGCTGACATGTGCGTGGACTTTTCTTTAGAGAGGATGCATTCTGACTCATGGACTTCTGTTCTGCTAGAAAATTTTATTTATTGAATGCCCATGGAATAAAATGATTTTGCTTGTTAGCACAGTTATGAGATGATCTCAAGAGTACAGATTCAAAACCCAATTGAAAAACTGGCGGACCCATGACAGAACCCAATAAGGGTTGGCCTGAAATTTCCATTGCACTTGTTGCCAGTACCCTTCCAACTCAAACTAAAAGTAACTGATTGTACACATCACTCATTGACAACTGTGGTGTAGCCGTGTACTAAAGCTAACATGTACTACCTCATGAGAGCAAATTGTTGAAATTTTAAAAGTAGTGAATCAGTTTCAAAAAATAGCAGTCAATAAAAATTAAATAACATAAAATTTTGATAAATTATAGTAAAAAGGTACTAAAACTTAAAGTTCATCTATTCGTTCATTACATTCTCTTATCCCCATGTATGCACTTGAAATCATGCCCATTGTATCTGTGTGATGCAAATAATATACAATTATCTTTTATTATATAACTCCATATTCAGTAAAGTCACATTAGCAGCTTGAATCATGATAGATTATAATTGGCTATGGTTAGAGTATTTATGATTTGATGATCAGCAAATGCTAACATTTGATACATTTTTCTTTTTTTTGAACTTTTATTTTTTTAATTCTAAAAATTTTATTGAATCACCATGAGATAGTTAAAAGCTTTCATGTTTGGGTTACAATCTCACAATGATCAAACACTCATCCCTCCACCAGTGCACATTCAACAATATCCCGGGTATACTCCCCTTTCCCACCCTCCCCCTGACTCTAAGGCAGACAATAATCCCTATACTCTCTCTCTACTTTGGGGCATTATAGCTTGCAACACAGACACTGAGAGGTCATCATGTTTGGTCCATTATCTACTTTCGGCATGCATCTCCCATCCCAACTGGTTCCTCCAGCCATCATTTTCTTAGTGATCCCTTCTCTATTCCATCTGCCTTCTCCCCTCCGCTCATGAAGCAGTTTTCCAGCTATGGGGCAATCCCCCTGGCCCTTGTATCTACCGTCCTTGGGTGTCAGCCTCATGTGATGCTACCCTACACTCAACAAATGAGTGCAGTCCTTCTATGTCTGTCCCTTTCTTTCTGACTCATTTCACTTAGCATGATACTCTTCATGTTTATCCATTTATAAGCAAATTTCATGACTTCATCTCTCCTAACAGCTGCATAATATTCCATTGTGTAGATGTACCAAGTTTCTTTAACCAGTAATCTCTTTTAGGGCAATCGTGTTGTTTCCATATTTTGGCTATTGTGAACAGTGCTGCAATGAATATATAGGTACAGATGTCATTTCTACTGTGCACTTTTGCACCCTTGGGACATATTCCCAGAAGTGTTATTGCGGGGTCATATGGAAACTCAATTTCTAGTTTTTGAAGGACTGTCAATATTGTTTTCCAGAAAGGTTGGATCAGTTGGCATTCTAGCAAAGATTTGTTTGTTAAGCATCAGGACACCACTAGTCCCTGTGTCCTGATCTACACTTTTCTCCTGCCAGGGACAAATTCAGTCCAAGATAATGAAACATATAAGGCACACATGCTATCAAATGGTTTTATTCATTGCTGTTTGTATTTTTTCACATCTGGTGGTTCTTATGGTTTTCTGCCCAGGGTCATTTCTGATGTTTCTCAGGGAGTATTGGGGGTGCTGCAATCTAACCCAGTTTGGCCACATGCAAGACAAGACACTTTCCCCAATGTACTATCACTCCAGACTCACATGAAGTGGACTCTTATTTTCAGATCAAGAGGCCATACTAAGTACCAGTTACAACTGTAGGTGCTGGTGATAGAGATATGAACAAAATAATATTTGGCTGGAGAGATATTACAGTGGGTAGGGCACTTGGCTTGCACAAAGTCTACCTAGATTCAATCCCTGGCTTCACATATGGTATCCCAAACTCCATCAAAAGTTAGTCAGGAGTGCAGAGACAGGCGTAAGTCTTGAGCACTGCCAGGTGATTACCACCACCACCGACAGAGTGAGACTATATTCCCCCACCTTCTTGGATTTTCATTTTGGTCAGACTATAGGAACTTAGAAACCAAAAGGATAATTAGAGAAAAATAATAATATTTTTGTAGTTATGTGACAGATATAGGCTTCGTGGAATTATAAGATTGAATTTTGAATGAGAAGATGTCTCAAAGCTTACCTAGCAAGCATAAGACTATGACTTCAAAGCCTGGTGCTGTCACATGTGGCAAGGTAACCATGAGTGTACCACTGTCTGAGATCTCTGGTGAGAGGAAAATATTAGTTTAGACTGCACCATTAAGAAAGGCCTCTATCATAAGGTGACAATTCAATTGGGGTCTGATGATGAAAAGAAGGCATAAATGTAATAATCCAGGGGGGAAATGTTTATCAGAAAGAAGGGCAAGTGCAAACACCCTAAGACACAAATAAGTAATGTTTATTTCCATCCTAGTGGGTAAGAGAGCAATCATCTTCTCTGGGAATCCTAAGAAAATAATTTAATTTCTCTATATTTACTCTTTATTATCTTTAAAATAAAAATAGTAGAATAAGCGTCATTAATAGTTATAAACTTATATGAAGAAATGCATGTAGTTAGCAAAGTGCCTGACCATAATAATCAATAAATGCCACCTATTATCAGCATCATTTCTTAAACTTTTGATATTAAATAAGATTATACTTTCAAGACACTGTATAGAGTATGCCAATCTACAAAAAGCTATTCAAAGCTATATGTCTTTAATGTAAACAATTTTATAATATTTGTGATAAGTATTCTCAATGAAAACATCACAATATTCAAGTCAATGCATTATCCATCATGCTTATGTATTTTGTTCATCAAAATTTTTTAATTTAAAAAAAATTAATGATTTTTTGGAGATAAGGTCAGTTGTTAACATACAATCTTCCCTCTCATATCTTATAGGCTGGAGAGATAGTACAGGGGTTAAGATGCTTGTTTGGAATATGACCAACTTGGGTTCATT
Source organism: Sorex araneus (assembly GCF_027595985.1). Classification (NCBI taxonomy): domain Eukaryota; kingdom Metazoa; phylum Chordata; class Mammalia; order Eulipotyphla; family Soricidae; genus Sorex; species Sorex araneus. Next base: position 108,772,837 of record NC_073313.1, read on the forward strand.
CCCTGATACCACATAACTAGCTAAGCCCAGCCATAAGTTATTCCTGAGCACAGAGCCAGGAGGAATTCCTGAGCACCAGAGGCTGTGACCCTCCCACAAAGGCAGGAACACAAACACACAGAGAAAACCCCAAATAAAATAAGCATAATTAATTCTTATACTTTTTTGTTTTTTGGATAAAATCTCACAGTGCTCGGAGTGTGCTTTTCACTTTTCACTCAGGAATAACACCTGGCAGGGCTTACGGGAATATATATGGTGCTATAGATTGAACCTTGGTTGGTTGCATGTAAGGCATGCACCCTGTTCACTATACAATTGCTTCATGAAACCTTTGACCTGAACCCTAAAACTTTCCATTTCCCCTACTCTGGTCACCAACATAAACGTACAATTATCTCTTCAATATCCTGAGTTTATACACACATATATGTTTATATAGAGAGAGAAGGTTGAGAAAGAAAATTGTAGGAATACTATGCAGCTGTAAAGAACGTTTAGATTATGCAATTTATTGCAACGTCGATGGAACTGGAAGATATTATGTTAAGTAGAGTAAGCCTAAAGAAGGACAAAGAGTATAATCTTACTTACCTGTGGAATATAGAATAACTGGATGAGGAGAAAAAGATATTAAAGGCTGCATAACTATATCATTTCTGACTCCATAGTATAGGGAAGAGAAAGACAGAAAAGGAAAGAAACTGAGCAGGAAGGCAACAAAAGACTATGAGAAATAATGGGGGGCAGGGGTCAAGGGCCTCAGGTACATCAGTATTGGAGAGGAATGGTATAGCTATATATCCAACTTAGAGAGTCAACAATCCTAAAATTAGGAGATTCAAATTAAAACAACCAAACTTTAAAAAGTGTCCGTTAAGGAGGCAGGCTGGGGGTTGGGAGGGAACCTGGGGATAGCTGTGGAGGGAAGTTGACACTGGTGGTATGCTTGTTGTTGGAACATTGTATTTCTAAATATCAATTACAAATAACTTCAAAAATATGGTGTTTTTAAAAAAATTACGTTTAAATTTTTTTAATTTAATTAAAGAACAGTGATTTACAAAGTTATTGACAGTTGAGTTTTAGGTAAATAATATTTCAACACCAATCTCACCACAAGTGTCAAACTTCCCTCCACCAAGGGATGGATACTCGACCATTGTATGACTGAAATGCAAGCACGGAAGTTTGTAAGTCTGTAACTGTACCTCACAGTGATTCACTAATAATAAAAAAGAACTTCCCTTCACCAGTGTTCTCATATTGCCCCGACTGATCACCACCCCACCTGTTAAGCTGACAAAGATATAATAAAGTTCCGATGGTTACAGCTTAGATCTCATATTTTCAGTGTTGTTGAGTCTGTTTTACATATATAGCTATACCATTCTCCCACATCACTAGTATAACTGAAACCTTGACCACTGTTGATCCATTACTTCCCTTTCTCTTCTTCTTCCTTTCCCCTTGATTTCTTTCATTTTCTTTTTAGTTTCCCAGGAAATCCTGAGAACAAGGGTGAAATCCGCCTCCTTCCTTTACTACAACATATTTCCCCATCTAGTTATACTATATGCTACAGAGAAGTGACATCATCTTGTGTTTGTCTTTCTTCATTGGGCTTACTATTTTAAATACCGTGAGTTTATTTTTTTAAAAAAGAAGTAGAATTGTTGGAGGAAATCTACTTTGATAATTTTGAAGGAAATTTTGCTGGTTTCCACATTAGCTACACCAATGTATATTCCCAAGTTTTTATTTTTATAATTTGCATGTTTTATGATTACGAGCTTAGTAGTGCCCAAGAGCCTTGGTATATGGTCCACTCCTGATGACAGCTGGCTTAGATGTGAATCTGACAGTTCATTGTTCACCACAGTGATATGGTACTGCTTAGGCTCAATGGTGGTGGGGCCACCGAGGCTACACTTGCTAATGCTTGATGGGCCATACAGCTAGAGATCAGGAATCAAACCTATGTTTCACACATGCATGGCTGTGTTCCAGCCTCTTGAATTATCACCATGATCTCTCTCTATCATTATTTATGTCACTGAAAGTCTCTGCCAGTGGTGCCAGGACAATTAAGTAAATATGAAGATAATCCCTTAATCTGTGACGGGGGTGGGGGGAGGAAGTAGACTTGTGCAGTCTACTTTTTTATAGTGTTTAACTCTCACATTGGTTATCATTTTTCTTGAATAAAATTCCTCCAAATGGTTGTTTCCTGAGAAACTCAGACTTTCTACTTTATAAGGAAATGAGATTAGAAGTGTAATACAGTAGATAGGGCACTTGTCTTCCAAACTCATGTTCAATCCCCAGTACCTTGTATTGTCCCTGAGCTCACTAGAATTGATCCCAGAGCTAAGAGCCAGGAGTAAACCCTGATACAACCAGGTGTGGCCCAATACCTCCTCCACAAAAGGAAAATAATACAGTTGACCGGTGCCTCCTGTGCCTCCTCAACCCCACCTATAACTCTGCCAGTTCTGTGAGGAATGGCAGAATCAAATAAATGCTGAATATATACTGAAGGTATAGATGTTACCTTCATATTGACCCCAAGGACTCAGGATACTGCTCAATTCACGTATTCTGCTTTCTAAAGAAAGAAAAAGACACTTGGATCGGAGAGATAGTAGGTCCCTTAAGGTACTTCCAGTGCATGTGGCTAACCTAAATCTGATTCCCAGCAACACATATGGTGGCTCAGAGTACTGCCAAGAGTAAGTCTTCAGCACTGCTGGGTATTGCCTAACTTCAACACCACCCCAACTCAAAAGGAAAAAAGAGAATAAGACACCAACTTGCTGCAGAGATTAATTTTCTTACTTTGATGAGATGACACAGATTTCTCCCTAACTTGGAAAGATGAAAAGTTATACCTTTATCTGAATGACAGGATATTGACCTAAACATCACAACCTGCATATATTTATGTGCAATCTCTAGTACCAGTTGCATAATGAAGTTGGACTTCTGGAACCTACAATTATTACCTTCAAGTGGGCAAATCGAAATTTCATTTCAGCAGAGGAAATTATTACTATAATGCAATTTGATTTAAGGAATGTCCTAAATTTCTTTTAGCACCTACTTTTGTGGAAGAGAACATAGTGCTTAGTAGTGGTTTAACATAACTGTTCAGAAGATGGGTTCTATATAAAGATATTTTGGTCTAAATTACATCTTTTTCAGTCACTACCCAAATGACCATTCTGTAATTTACTTAAGCTTTCAGTATCTTAGTTTTCAAAAATATTCCTATAAAATTGATATAAACTGGGAGACATACATTCTAAGTTTTCATTCAATATGAGTAATTTTAGTGATTGATATCTTATATGACTAGTCTGTTTTCCATCCTCTGACCCAATGGCATTCAATTTTATTTTCTGATGTGAATTTAAAAATAAAACTTAATGAAAAGAAGCAAAACTGTATTTTGACAAGTCCAAACTTGCTTTTAATGGGTAGTGAACATTATTCTTGAATCCATACTGAGAAAAGGCAAATTACAAAATCCAATGGTGGACTTACACTTTCTTAGCTTAATTGAAATATGAAAATAAGAACTTAATGCATTTAATGCGTAAAATGTAATGATTTCATATACATATAGTATGCACAAATTTATACACATTAGGAAATAATTGTTATAAAAAAGTTAATTCACATTGCCAAGTAGATGTCTTTTCTTTATTTGTTTGTTTAGGTGTGGTGAGGACAGCTAAGGTTTATTCTCTTACCAAATTTCATGTATTCATACAACATTGTCTATTCTAATAACCTTATAATATGTATGATTATCAAGAACTTTCTTAATTTTAAGAACTTACTTAAAATTTGAAGCATGTATCTTTTGACTAACATCTACACATTTTCCGTATCTCCTGATCCTTAACCACCATTCTATTGTCTGGTTCTGTGAGTTCTACTTTTTTTAGATACCAGAGGTTTAATTAATTCTCTTTTTAGTTTTGTCACCACACCCAACATTGTTCAAAGTTTACTCCTACCTATGTGCTCAGAAATTTTCCTGGGCAGTGTTCAGGAAGCCATATACATTGCTGAGGATTGAACCGTGTCGATCTTATGCAAGGCAAGGGCCTTAATCCTTGTACTATCTTTCCAAATACAAGAAGTATAATTAGTCAAAAGAATATTTTTGTCTAGATATCAGTTATCCAGAATGCTCTGCCTTTAGATTAGTCAAAGATGTCTATAATTGCCAAAAGTTCACCAAGTTTCACAGATAATTTAATCTACCATTTCTATGCTCTGACATTGCTAATAATGGATTTTTACTGAAAGGTAAATATTTCCTCTAATCTCTGATGATATTAATGGCTTCAAAAACTTTGTTCACCTTTGTTTAGTTTCTGATTTATTCAACTAGAACATATTCTAGCAATGCTGATAACTCTAGTATCATTTAGTTTGGTTGGGGGAAATTCTATTAAAAAAGAATTATAGTGCTAGTGTGTGTTTCTGCTATATATGACTTAATGAATATCTTTTAAAAGAAATCTTCTGATCATCAAAATTCTCTAAGAAGTAAATTATCACAAATCATCAGAAAGATGCAAATCAAAATAACAATGAGATATTATCTCACACCATAGAAACTGTCACACATCAAAAAGAACATTAACAACCCAGTGCTGGTGCAGATGTGGGGGGAAAAGGGACTCTCATTCACTGTTGATGGTAATGCAGAATGGTCCAGTCCTTTTGGAAAACAACATGGGCATTACTCAAAAAAACTAGAAATTGGAGTTTGATGACCCAGTAATACCACTTCTTGGAATATACCCTGGGGGTGCAAAAAACACACAGCAGAAATGTCATCTGTTCACAATAGCCAGAATCTGGAAATAAACTGAGTGCCTGAGAACAGAGGACTGAATAACGAAACTATGGTATATCTAAACAATGGAATACTATGCAGCTGTTGGTAAAAGGAAGTTATGAAATTCTCTTATAAATATGCAAACATGGAGAGTATGGTGCTGGGTGAAGTGAGTCAGAAGGAGAGGGAGAGACATAGAATGATTTACACTCATGTTTGGGGACATAAAGAAACATAGCATGAGTCTAATACCCAAGGACAGTAGAAACACAGGCCAGGAGGAATGGTCCATGGTTGAAAGCCTGCCTTATGTGCTGGATAATATGGCATTTGGGATAGAGAAGGAAACACTATGGCAATTTTAATTGAAAATGATCACTCGGGATAAGAACTGCGTGCTGAAAGTAAGCAAAGGAACAAATATGATAACATCTCAGTATCTGCATTGCAAACTGTAATTCTCAAAAGGAGGGAGGGAGGGAGAAGGAGGGAGAAAGGGTGAGTGAGAGAGAAAGAAGAGAGAGAAAAAAGGTGCCTGCCATAGAGGCAGGCTGGGGACTGGGGGTTGGAGGTGACGTGAGGGAAACTGGGGACATTGGCAGTGGGGAATATACACTAGTGGAGGGATAGGTGTTGGACATTGTGTGACTGAAACCAGATCGTGTTCAGCTTTGTAACTGTATATTCATTGCAATTAAATATTTTTAAAGGGAAAATATTTTAAAAGTACTGTACAATGTAATAGGAATTAATAACCCATGACATAATCCCAAGATCACTAATACTTAATGAGTGCATATATAAAAGAACCTCAAATAATTATATCACTCTACTTAAAAGTTTTATAGAGCAGTCAAATTTATAGACAGAAAGTAGAATGGTAGGGGGTATAGTGCTGCCAGCAGATCAACCTGTACCTGCGGAGTGAGTGCATCAGCAGTCTGATGGTGCCTTCAGACTTCCTGATACCCCAAAATTGTTGCTGTCTATATTGCCAGACCTCAACAACTTGGGACCAAATTTACCAAGAAATTAAATGGCCAAAAGTTAGGTATGTGGGAGCCATACCCACAAACTACCTCTGGCTCAGCCATACAAACACATTTATTGGCCTTATTTCAAAGACCGGAGGTCTTCGGATGCCAGGGCTCTGCTCATGGCGAGGAGGGAAACTCGACTCGTCCCCTCCGAGGGGCCCTGATGAAGACAGTCAGGCACGGGGGCAAGAGGCTCTGCGAACGTCTGGAACCCAGCCACAGCTATGCTCAAGGCCACTATCCACATGCTTGGATGAGCCTCATGCATGAAGAAACCGGCAGAGGAACCCAGGTGTGCAGGACCCAGGGCTGAGATCTCCAAACCTGCTCGGATTGGGACTGGGTCTCTTCTGCATAGATTCCCCCATTTACCAGTAGCTAGGCAGTCACACCCACAAACTGCCCCCCGGGGCCGTGTAATCCTGTCAATGGCCAACATCCAGAGACTATAAAACCAGGCTCCCGGATGAGAACTACGCAGAGTTTCTTGCCCCTGTGCCTGATTGTCTTCACCGGGGCCCCTGGGGGGGTTGAGTCTCCCTCCCTGCCCAGAGCAGAGCCCCGGCAACCAAAGACATCCAGAACTCAGCCACAGCCATGCTCAAGGCCACTCTCCATATGCTTGGATGAGCCTCACGTATGAAGGAACTGGCAGAGGAACCCAGGTGTGCGGGACCCGGGGCTGAGATCTCCAAGCCTGCTCGGATCGGATCTGGGCCTCTTCACCCAGACAAACTGCCCCTGGTGCTGTGTAATCCAATCAACGGCTAACATCCAGAGACTATAAAACCAGGCTCCCGGAGGTGCGCAGCCGCTTTGCAGCTGTGCGACATCCTGTAGCCTAGTTCTCCCTCTCAGAGAACCTGGCTAGCTACCAAGAGCTTCCTGCCCGCATGACAGAGCCTGACAAGCTCCCTATGGTGTATTCATATACCAAATACAGTAACAATGATGGGTCTCATTCTCCTGACCTTGAAACAGCCTCTAATGTGGCACTGTTGGGAAGGACAAGTACAGAGAGGCTTCTAAAATCTCAGGGCTAGAATGAATGGAGACGTTACTGGGCCTGCTGGAGCAAATCAATGATCAATGTGATGATAGTGATAGTGATTTCAGAGACCCGTAGCTAAATCTCGAAAGAGATCAAAAGCCACAGTTAATCTCGGACCAGCACATCGCTGAACAGACTGGGATAAATCGGAGGGGGGCAGGTTGGTCTGCGCATGTGCCTGCCTAAGCAGAGCCCCCAGCAGCCGCTGGCTTCCACAATCCAAAATTGCCACCATATCCCAGGCCTGATTCCACCATCTCAGGACAGACCTCACCAAGATATAATCTGCTAAAAATTTCTGGTATTAGGGTTTTGTGACTAAAATATCCAGGCTTTCTCAGAATTGAGGGGAACTACACCCCCACACTTCCCAATACACATGGAAGCACTGGCAGTAACCCCCACAAACCAACTCCAGCGCCACCCTGTAAGCTCTACTATCAGCCTTGCTTCAGTGACCCCAAAATAAATCTCGAAAGATATCAAAAGCCGCAGAAAAGCTTGGACCTGTGCATGGCTGAACAGACCAGGGTAAATTTGAGGGGGTGGGTTGGCCTGTGCCTGCCAAAGCAGAACCCCTGCACCCACTTGCTTCCACAATCCAAAATCTCCGCCATACTCCCAACCTGATTTCACCATCTCAGGATGGACCTCACCAAGATATAATCAGCTGAAAATTTTGTTATGTGGATCTTAGCGCACCAACAGCTCTGACACAGAGACACAGCAGCAAGTCCCAGAAGACAGCACAGCACCAAAGATCTCTCCAGGCCCCACACTGAGCCAATTTCACCGGGGCACCCCAGATGGAGCAGGTGGGCTCTTCCCCCCTACTTCAGATGAAATCCCAGTGACCAAAGCTGTCCCTTCTGGGTCCCTGCCTACTTAATAGACTGGCTGCCATGCCCCAAATTTGCCTCTGGGCACCATCTTAGCGCACCAACAACCCTTGCCCAGAGTTACAGCAGCAAGTCCCTGGAAGACACCACAGCGCCGGAGACCTCTCCAGGCCCCATTACTGGACCAACTTCACCGGGGTACCCCAGATAGAGCAGGTGCAGTTTCCCTGCCTACTCTAGATGGAATACCAGTGACCAAGAGCTTCTCAGAAGCAAGTCCCAACCACCCTGGTATGTGGTTCCAGGACTGAATCTCCAAGCCGCATGGTGGCAGAGGACCTCAGATGCCCAATAGACTGGCTGTCACATGCTCAATTTGCCTCCGGGTTCCATCTTAGCACACAAATAGCATTGGCCCAAAGACTCCCAATTGAATCCCAGAATGGATTAGTGCCATACAGAGATGTCTCTGGAACCCAACCTTTTACAATCTAGAAGTTTACATTTACAATCACGGCTGTGAGAGCTCTCATGACATTCAAAATGAGCAATGGAAAATAAATGATCTAGCGTCTGCCCCTGGCAGGTAGGCTTGAATGGTGGTGGGAAATTTTGATCAAAACATAATGCCCATATAGAATAACAGAGTGGAAGACTAACACCCAAGAATTGTAGAAACAACTACCAGGAGGTTGACTCCATGGCTTGGAGGCTGGCCTCACATTCTGGGGAAAGGGCAACTCAGAGAAGGGATCACCAGCTATAATGTAGTTGAAGGCCATGTGGGAGAAGGGAGTTGCGGGCTGAATGAGGGCTAGAGACTGAGCACAGTGGCCACTCAACACCTTTATTGCAAACCACAACAGCTAATTAGAGGGAGAGAACAGAAGGGAATGCCCTGCCACAGTGACAGGGTGGGGTGGGGGGAGATGGGATTGGGGAGGATGGGAGGGATGCTGGGTTTACTGGTGGTGGAGTATGGGCACTGGTGAAGGGATGGGTTCCCGAACTTTGTATGAGGGAAGCATAAGCACAAATGTGTATAAATCCGTAACTGTACCCTCATGGTGATTCATTAATTAAAAATAAATAAATTTATTATTAAAAAAATCATAATGCCCAACATTACAGAGAGTGTATTGGGGAAATTGTCTGCGATAGAGTCCAGTTGAGGACTGGGATGTGGGTTGTGGAAGATGTTCACTGGTGGAGGGATGGGTGTTCCATCATTGTATGGCTGAATCTCAAGCATGAAAGTTTTGTAACTCTATATCATGGCGATGCAATTTTCAAAAAAAGTAATGTGGAGTTCATGCCCAGTTCAATCAGCTTCATCAATGACTGAACAAACATCAGTACTCCTACATTTTAAAAAAAGAAAAAAAAGTAAGGTAAAAATTACTTTAGAATGACCTGGCTAGCTACCGAGAGCTATTTTACTTTTACTTTTTTTAAATTTCACTTTTTTTTACTTTTTTGGTCATTCTACTATGGGCTGGGGGAAAAGCATATGGCACATTTAATAGGCAGAATTTCAGTTTTGTAAAATGAAAAATCCTAGATATTGTACAATATAAATTACTTTGCACTACTTAAATGCATGCTTTAAACTGGCTAAGATAGTATATTTTATGGTACATCTTTTTTTGCAATTTAAAAATATGAATCAGAGGCTTGGATGGAAGAAGCTTTTGGGACATTGGTGGAGGGATGTATGCACTAAGATGGTGAATGTGGTGTTTGAATGATGCATGCATTAAAAAATCTTAGGAGATAATAACAACATAGATTAGGTGTGGAGTTGTTTGGAACTTTCTTCACTCCTCTTCAGTAGTGCTCTAACCACTCAAAAACACTGATGTTTTCCTACCCCACAGTACTATATGCCACCATAGTCTAGCACATTGATATTTAATTTGGTGTTTAATAAAATCAGCTGTTTAAAAATACTACCAGCCATTGACTCTGGTCTAACTCTAAAATAAAATTCCTTCTATTACAGCTGATTAATATAGATTTCCTCATTGCCTGAGAATATAGTTTCAAGGTTCAATATATGAACCTTGCTGTTCTCAGGAGTATTCATTTCCCGGTGGTATTGTTCTGCTTTATAGAAAGTGGCTTGTGTTTCCTGTTACAGTGAACACATGCAGAAGTGGTTGAGTTACATGGGCTCTGGGAGGCTGAAGGCTCCATTCGATATTAACAAAATGCCAGTCACTCATCCCTGGGCCCCCAAAAGAAAGACAAAATACACTCAAATCCACTTTGTAAAAGTTGGAACAGTTATAACCCTCTGTGGTTCCCAAGGAAGATTTACTCTTAAATGATAATTTTTTTGTTCCCTGTGAAGTGGGGACACTTACGATATATTAGAAGGCTGGGCATGTAAGTGTTGCATAATGAATTCAGTAGCATGTGAGAGATAAAGTATAGGTAGGATGTTTCCAAAAGAGCACGAGACATCATATCTGAGCAAAAAAAAATTTCCCAGTTTTGTATTTCCCCCTACTAGACAGCGATTTTTTCCTAATTCATCAACTATCTGACGTCTAGACACATGTATCAATTCTGGGTGCTGTAGGAGTACAGAACTATATACTTGAATCTTGTTTTCACTAATCTTGTTATCTAGTTGGAGGACTGAATAATTTGAAACTAATTTCAAAATAATAAGTTTTCCAAATCTTGAATATATAACTTGTTATTGGAAGTCAAACAGGTCCATGAGGGTTGGGGAAATGGGCCAGGATCTCTGCAAGATTAAATAGGTTGTCTCCTTCACATGGTACAAGGCTGGAAGATTAATGAAAGTTGAAATACATTATGCATCCCATCTTCTTATCTACTTACCTACTTGTCTTGAAGCTACACTGACTCTGAGGAAAGGGTATTTTCTCCCTATTTGGTTTCCTAATGGGCTTATCCTTTAGTAATTTTCTTAATGATGTCAGTATGCTGGTGGAAATTCTGGCCTGGAGACAGATTATGACATTTCTTTTGCAAGAAAGGGGTAGGACAAAGCTGGAAAAATTCAAAGATTGCTGTCTGAGGGAAGGTTGGGGCACAGACCTTTAGAGCCACACTGGCAGCACTTTCAATAATAGGAATTCATTTAGTTGTTTTCTTTCTTTCTTTCTTTCTTTCTTTCTTTCTTTCTTTCTTTCTTTCTTTCTTTCTTTCTTTCTTTCTTTCTTTCTTTCTTTCTTTCTTTCTTTCTTTCTTTTTCTCTCTCGCTTTCTCTTTCACTTTCTTTCCTTCTTTCTTTCTTCCTTTCTTTCTTTCTTTCTTTCTTTCTTTCTTTCTTTCTTTCTTTCTTTCTTTCTTTCTTTCTTTCTTTCTTTCTTTCTTTCTTTCTTTCTTTCCTTCTTTATCTTTCTTTCCTTCTTTCTTTCTTTCTTTCTTCCTTTCCTTCTTTCTTTCTTTCTTTCTTTCTTTCTTTCTCTCTCTCTCTCTCTTTCTTTCTCTCTTTCTTTCTTTCTTTCTTTCTTTCTTTCTTTCTTTCTTTCTTTCTTTCTTTCTTTCTTTCTTTCTTTCTTTCTTTCTTTCTTTCTTTCTTTCTTTCTTTCTTTCTCTCTCTTCTTTGGTAAAACCCGATGATGCTCAGGGCTTACTCCTATTTCTCTACTAAGAAATTACTTCTGGCAGTATTCAGGGGACCCTATGGGATGTCAGGGATGGAACCTGGGTCAGCCAACCTGGATCAACCATGTGCAAGGCAAACACCCTACCAACTGTACTATTGTTCTGGCCTCAGGAATTCATTGTAACCTAGCAAATATTAACATATCAGCAGGTTGTTTTCATTTTCAAGCTAGTTTGTAGCATATCTTCATGCAAATGACAAATGTCTCCTTGTACTTGCTTGACAAGTGGAACCAGTACTTTATTCCTACTTGTTCCTCTTTCAACATTGTTGGCTGTATTTTTTAATGCAAGATATATCCATTTGTTTCTGGTGATCCTGGCTCATCTATGGTGAATATTGTGAATTCTAGAACTTTCCTGGTCTCAATTTTAGTTATTTAAAATATATACAGTAAATAATACTAATTCTTGGATTAGATAAATAATAAGGCTGGTAGAGTGCCCTGAACTCATCCAGACTTGTTCGCTACCCAGCACCATATATAAACCCCAGAGTCCCACCAGGAGTGATCCCCAAGAACACAGTCAGGAGTAAGCTCTGAGCACTGCAAAGTGTGGCTGCAAACATAACAGAACAAAAAGGAATGCTCGGGGAATTACATTGTTAATAACAAATATGAAGGATAGCGTCAGGCTCCTATTTATATGGAGCCATTGCTCCCTGCATTTGTTTTGTGGAGAATAACTGCATAACAGTGATGGGACTAGACTATAGAGTCAGATTAGCCAGAACTAGAGTCCAAAATCTATTGTTTGTCAGTTATAAAACTTAAGAAGCATTACTGCCCTCCCTCCACTGAGTCTCATTTTCCTGCTTTGAAAAAAGAAGTTTGTAAATATTTCATGGAGTTACTGAGCATTAAATAAATTACTATATAAAGCTCATGGCATACCTGATAAATGTTAACAATTTTCATCTCCCTCCAATTTCTCCCAAGATTATACAATAAGGCACTGTATCTTTTACAATGAAAGGTATATTTTCCTCCCAAGGGAACCCAGAAAATGACAGGCAGCGCCTAGAGAAAACTCCCTCTGTCACATTCTCAAATGGCACTTTCTCACACTCCAGTTAACACAAGCCATATGGCAGGTGTTGGGGTGAAGAATATTTTATTGCAGTCATTCCCTGGTACTAAGGTAGATGATATTGTCACTCATTTTGCTGGAAACACCATTCTCTGTCTAGTGTGGAGTGTTTGCATTCAGTAGGGATTTACTCTAGCGAAGAAAGGGGTGACTAGTTGATTTCCAGATGTTCTCCTAGTTTGGTTATGAGTCATATGTCAGATCTTATTTCAGCAGCACAGTCTGCTAACTCTGTAAAAGTTTAGAATGTTTTTCTCTTTCGCTCTTCAGAAAAGTATTTTCTTGCTAAAAAAACATCAAAGTTCTGAATTTGTAACAACAAGGATAGCTTTTAGCAAAACAGCGTTTGTTGTGGAAAAAGTGTTTCTTTACTTGATTTTTATCATTTCTTTCTATTTTTCTCCTCTATTCTTCATTCTGATATCCCATGATTTATCTTCATAATGTTTGTTCATGGTGTGTCGTTAAATATCAGAAGTAGCCTTATACATTTTCAGGTGTTGCCCTTTAAGACATGTTTCCTAAACAATTCATAAATTTATGGGAAAAATCTGTGGTAGAAATTGTGTGTCCCACTCTGTGTCTAGAAAATCTTAGATAACCCTAGGTGTTCCAACACTGCCAGTAAGGAGTTTGGAATCCCAAAGCAAATATTGTTGTGGGACTTCCAGCTTTCTGTCCCTTTCCAAACCCTGATACATCACACTTTTAATTTGAAATATAATCTAGTGGATCAAAATAAATCAGAATATTAATGCAAATCACCAATGGTAAAACCAGAGTGGAGGAAAGAAAAGGGCCCAGTGGGAGTTGTTTGTTAATTATCATCGACTAAGTAATTATTATAAACCAGGAAATAACTTTAGCATTATTTCACTCTTTTCCTTTTTCTTTTTTTTAAATCTCTGAGTACCTTTAGGAAGTGAGAGTTGTATGTACTTACAATAATGCATGTCATTTAATGTTTCATCTCAGATGACACTGAACTAAACAATGTTATTTCACAACTTCTCCTCCTTATAAGTCATTGTTTGCCTAAGATTCCAGTTGCCAAAAATCTATTAATTACAGTAAGTGAGGATTATCATATTTTCATCTTGATTTTACAGATAAGAAAATTCAGGTCCAGATCAGCTATTAACTGGCATAGCCACTATTAGAAGTCCAAATCCTTTTGCTGCACCATGGTTTATGAGTCAGGGCAGGGAGAATCTGCTTCTCTGTGATTTATAAAATGCCTAGCACTGAATAAACTCATCTTTATTCTTTCCTTCCTTCCTTCCTTCCTTCCTTCCTTCCTTCCTTCCTTCCTTCCTTCCTTCCTTCCTTCCTTCCTTCCTTCCTTCCTTCCTTCCTTCCTTCCTTCCTTCCTTCCTTCCTTCCTTCCTTCCTTCCCTTCTGTTGGTGCTGTTATTACAATGACTGACAGTCACACACATGTTTGGTTGTGTTGCTTTATGGCACATTTGATTTGTTCATTGAGAGCCACACCCTTAAACTGTTTTTATATGGTAGTTCACAATATTTGATTACATTTAATATTCAAACACCAATCCCACCACCATTACAACTTTCCACCACTATATTTGGGATGTTTCCATTCAAAACCTTAATCCCTGTTCCAAAGCAAAACCGAAATAATATATTTTGTATTGTTTATTATGAAAAACCGCTGAAAATGCTACAAAAAGTATCTATAGAGGAAAGAGTGTGAACATTGTTCTATTTTGGCAGGGGCCATTAGGAACTTTTGTAAGATATCACTAACATATTAAAGGTTGAGCCTTGTGAACTTTCATACATATGTGTATGTATATATATATATATATACATTTCCCTCTATGAATGATTGGTTATCTACTATTTGAACCCTATCAGATGTGGTGTGGTAATCTTGGTGTATGGGTAGGGTGTGTTTTATGATGTGTACTGCAGCTGCGTTTACAGCCATGCAGTCCAGGAATAGGTTCACATGTGTTTGAAGTTCGGCCTGAGCATGTGGGGAGCTGCTTTGAGCATAGTGGGCTTGGGTTCTGGAGGTTTTTGGCTGCGGGGGCTGGGTCCCTTGGGGTGGAAAGAGCTCTCAACCACCCCTCTCTGGGACACCCCGAGTGAAACAGCCTTGTGCGGGGTCCGGTGGCATGGCTATGGCGAGCTCCTTGTTATGCTCCCTTCCGGGAGAGAAGGACATGCGATCTTGATAGTGGCCAATGACGAGATTATATGGCACCAGCCAGAAGTGGCTTGTGGGCTTAATTGTGTTGCTTGAGCACATTGTAGTGATCCCAACAAGGGCCACATTCCTGGCTGTAGTGCTAGCATATCTTTTCCTTTCATAATCATAATGCTCATGATTTATACTATCCTTTAGTTGTGATCGTACATCCCTAGCTATGGCAAGAAATCACTTGTGGCATTTCAAACACAAACAGCAGAGTTGCCAAGATATAACTTGGTGCAAGTAGCCCCATTGGAATTAAACTCATGGCCTTATACTTGAAATGTGATCACTTTAGCTACTGAACCATCTTTGATCCCTGCATCCCTACTTCTTGAGTAGTTACTCTATGCCTGGCACTGCACTATGGATTGGGTCTAGATCTTGAGTAACTACAGTCAGCCTATGTTAACTTAACATTCCAGTTTGTTCAAGATGTATACCATCAGGAGTAATGCCGTGGACATTGGTGGTGAAAATGTGCACTGGTGGAGGGATGGGTGTCTGATCATTGTATGACTGAAACTCAATCATGAAAGCTTTATAACTATCTCATGGTGATTCAATACAAAATAATATGTATAACATTTAATGATAAAATTTTGTAACTAAAACTAGGCCATTACAGAAACAATAATATTTCTTCTCAAATATGATTCAGTTACATGTATATTTGGTATCTACATAAATTTATAACACTATAAATCATGTTCTTTGAGTTCTTTTTCTCAGGAAATCTAACTGTTAATAAGTTATGAAAATATAACTCCTTTAACCTTGAAGAAAATATATACAAATAAATTATCTGTAACAAATGCATCTTAGACATTGTAATGACAATAATTCATTTGTGTTGAGAACTTATGATTTCTATGTACAGTTCTGGGTACTTTATATATGTATTAATTTCTTTAATAATTACAGCAAACTTATTATTTAGAAACCATTGTCATCCCACTTTACAAAAGAGGAAACAGGTTTAGGGAGTCTAAATAAATCTCTCAAAGTCATGCCTCTAATAAATCAGTAAAGTCTGAACTCAAAATGTGTCTGGCTTCATCTTGCCGCACTCAGCAGTGAAGAATCCTGGCCAGCGGGCACCACACACCAGAGATTGCTACAGACCCCAGATCGGGCCGATGAACCAGATGGAGAAGGTGCAGTCTCTCCGCCTCCTCCAGATGGAATCCCGGCGATACTGAGCTTCTACTAACATGGCTCTGGTATTTGGGGACCAGTAATATTTCTCCAAACCTTTCCTGATATACAAAAAAAAACCTTCAGGAGCGGCTCCTTCGCCCCTGAATGGCCATGATCCCAGAAGCACACAAACCAATCTCGGAAGACAGCGGCTGCTGGCAGATATACTCCTGAACTCTGAACTAAGCTACAGCTCCATGCAGCCCCTGAGTGGTAGGGATTTTGTCCCTCAGCCTTTTCCTCTTTGCAGCAGCATGGCGACTGCCACCTTTCAGAGCCAATTGGACAGGTAGGTAGGAGCTTGCAGTGATGGGGTGTGCGGGAAATCTCGAGATGGGGGGGTAAAACCGGCCCTGTGCCCCACCCAAACGGGACTCTGAGCGGCTGCCCACGAACAACTCCTCTGCTCCTGAACAGCCATGATCCCAGAGGCACACAAACCAATCTCGGAACGCAGTGGCTGCTGGCAGAAATACCTCTGGACTTAGTTACTAAAATACCAGATTTCCAAAACAACGTGGCTGCTCTTGCAGCAGTGCGACATCATATGCTCTTAATTATCAGCAATAGAAAACAAATGAGTTAATGATGTCTTTTGGGCAGGTTTGATTATTGGGGGAATATTCAAAAAAATAATAGAGGGTTTTCTTTTGAAAATTGAATGCAAACAAAGTAAAGAGAGAGTAAAGTGAAAATCATCTACCACACAGGTAGGGTGGGGAGTGGGATGGGGGGTATACTGGGGTTCTTATTGGTAGAACATGTGCACTGGTGAAGGGATGGATGTTTGATTATTGTATGACTGAGACTTAAACCTGAAAGTTTTGTAACTGTTCTCATGGTAATTCAATAAAAATAAAAACTGTGTCTGGCTTCAAATATGTAATCATGGTAGCCTGTAAAAATAGAAGATTCCAGGATGAACAACATAAGTAGTGTCTATCCAAGGTGGGACCTTGTAACAAAGAGGTATTGTGTAAGATTTATCTGCAATATAAGAATACCTACTCATAGTTTCTAAAACTCTGCAAAAGACATACTAAATGCTATATTGTTTTTGTTTGTAGTTTATTTATTAGTTGGACCTGAGAAAACAATAAGTCACAACTGCAGTCCATATCAGTGTCAAAGTACATGTAGGCCTTTCTCTGTTAGAGCATAGATGTCTCTCTAGTGATATACTGACAGCTACTATTCAGGGATATTAGATGTCTATGCAGCTTTGTATAACACATTGAATGTGCTACTGGGATATTCTAGGATAACCTTTGGGGAATGAAATTGTGTCTTGCTGACTCATCATTATAAAGCCACAGTCTTGTTTTGTTTTGTTTTGTTTTTAATTTGAAGTGCTTTATTTAAAATTCTTTAATTAGTGAGTCACCATGAGGGTACAGATACAGATTTGTACATTTTCTAGCTTGTTTTTCCCTAATACAATGTTCGCAAACCCATCCCTCCACCAGTGCCCATTCTCCACAACAAATAAACCCAGTATCCCTCCCACCCCCAGTCCCATCTCCCCCCCACCTCACCCTGCCTCTGTGGCAGGGTATTCCCTTTTGATCTCTCTCTCCAATTTGAGCTGTGGTTTGCAATAGGGGTATTGAGTGGCCATTGTGTTCAGATTCTAGTCTACTTTCAGCATGCATCTCCCATCCCACACAGGATCTCCAACCACATTTTACTTAGTGTTCCCTTCTCTATCTGAATTGCGTTTTTCCCTAGCATGTGAGACCATATTCCAAGCCATGGAGCCACCCTCCTGGTACTTATTTCTACTATTCTTGGATATTAGTCTCCTATTCTGTTATTTTATATTCCACATATGAGTGCAGTCTTTCTCTGTCTGTCTCTCTCTTTCTGACTCATTTCCCTTAGCATGATACTTTCCATGTTGATCCACTTATATGCAAAGTTCATGACTTCATTTTTTCTAACAGCTGCATAGTATTCCACTGTATAGATATACCAGAGTTTCTTTAACCAGTCATCTGTTCTCGGGCACTCGGTTTTTTTCCAGAGTCTGGCTATTGTAAACAGTGCTCAGATGAACATATAAGTGCAGAGGTCATTTCGACTATACTTTTTTGCTTCTCCTGGATATGTTCCCAGCAGTGGTATTGCTGGGTCAAATGGAAGCTCAATTTCTAATTTTTTGACAAGCGTCCGTATTGTTTTCCAAAAGGTCTGAACCAGTCGGCATTCCCACCAGCAGTGTATTAGGGTTCCTTTCTCCTCACATCCTCTCCAACAGTGGTTGTTTTTGTTCTTTTGGATGTGTGCCAGTCTCTGTGGTGTGAGGTGGTATCTCATGGTTGTTTTTATCTGCATCTCCCTGATGATTAGTGATGTAGAGCACTTTCTCATGTGCCTTTTGGCCATTTGTATCTCTTCCTTGGGAAAATTTCTGTTCATTTCTTCACCCCATTTTCTTATGGGGTGGGATGTTTTCTTCTTGTAGAGTTCAACCAGTGCCTTATATACCCTTGATATCAACCCCTTATCTGATGGGTATTGGGTGAATATCCTTTCCCATTCTGTAGATTGTCTTTGTATTCTGGTCACTGTATCTTTTGCGGTGCAGAAACTTCTTAGTTTAATGTAGTCCCGTTTGTTTATCTGTTTCCTCTTGGTTGTCAATTGCGTGTCATCTTTGAAGATACCTTTATCTTCAATATCATGGAGGGTTTTGATGACCTTCTCTTCAATGTACCTTATGGTTTGTGGTCTGATATTGAGGTATTTAATCCACTTAATCCATATGATCATATCAATTGATGCAGAGAAAGCATTTGACAAAATCCAACATCCGTTCATGATGAAAACCCTCACCAAAATGGATATTGGAGGAACTTTCTTCAAGATAGTCGAAGCCATCTACCACAAACCTATGGCAAGCATTATCCTCAATGTGGAAAAACTAAGGGCCTTTCCTCTAAGATCAGGGACAAGACAAGGATGCCCACTCTCACCACTTCTGTTCAATATAGTACTGGAAGTACTTGCGATAGCTGTTAGGCAAGAAAAATATATCAAGGGCATCCATATAGGAAAGTAAGAAATCAAACTCTCACTATTTGCAGATGATATGATACTATATCTAGAGAAGCCTAAAGCCTCTACTAAGAAACTCTTAGAATCAATAGACTTGTACAGTAAAGTTGCAGGCTATAAAATCAATGCCCCAAAATCCATGGCCTTCCTATATGCAAACAATATAAAACCACATTTTGAGAAGAGTCACAGAAAAGACCTATTTACCCAAAGATCTGTGGGGCCATCCCCAGAAGCACTGAAATTCCTGTCTATAGTAGGTTATCTCCAGTAACTAGAGTCTCAAATTTCTTATGCCAGAAGTATTGACTCTCTGCTAATTCAATATCTCAGAGAAACTACCATGAGTCCTTGACTTCTGCTGGCTTGACAAACATCCCACTCCCATCTCATATAATAGTGAAAATAAGTCTCTACCTTATATCTGTCTTCTGGGTACTCTCTGTGTCAAGAGATATTTGAGAGCAAAGGATGGATACTTACTTTTTTCTAATGAACATTGTTGAGAGATCATCCTTAAACCCCTTACTCTGCCAGCCACATGTCATTTGGTATTCATACCAAGGCCTTTCAAATGGTTGCAAAGGCCTCCTAGCCCCACTAACGTTCTGATGCACTTTGTCAGGAAGAGAAATAAATGTTATATCTCATGCAGAATGCCTGTAGCTGGAATATATATATATATATATATATATATATATATATATATATATACTTTTCTGACCACTAATCTGGCAGAGTACAGCACTAACAATTGGGAGGCCTACAGATTTGGATGGGTCTGGCTTACTGAATGTGCCATCACCAGTGTGCATGTTCTATTAAGTTTTTAGGTCTGAGTCAGAACTTATCCATTATATTTTCAGTACAGTGAATGGCAGCATAGATTCTAGGTTGTAGATTCAAATCCTGATGCTCCCATTTACTAGTTCTTCATCCTTGGGATTATTGCATTGATTTTCCAGGCTATTATTTCATCAACTGAAAAATAAACATAATAATAGCAAAAAGGACGGAATAAATTTATAACACTTGTACCTTCTTTTTGTTTGTCTGTTTTGGGGTCACACGGCGGGGGTGCGCTCAGGATTTAATCCTGTCTCTGTCTCTCTGCTCAGGGATCATTCCTGGCAATGCTCAACAGGTAATATGGGGTGCCTGGTGATCAAACCCAGGTCAACTATGTGCAAGGCAAGCTCCATGTCCACTGTAGTATCTACTTCCATGTACATTTCTTAAATTATGTAAGAAGTAATCAATAAGTATTGGTCATCATTTTTAATTATTGCTTTACTCATATAAATCAAGGATCAGGAAACTGTTTCTTCTATAAGGGATAAGATAATATATATGACTTTGCATATCAGCTATGTTTATCTTGTATACTTAAGAACTTTAGGGTTTTAAATTAATCAACTATATGTTGTCTGATTGTTCAGTACATTGCCCACTCTTTGATAAACTAGGCTACCAAATACATTTCTTGTTTTTTCTTTTATTTATTTATTTTTTAATTAGTGAATCACCATCAGGGTACAGTTACAAATTTACCCATTTTCCTCCTTGTGTTTCCCTCATATAATGTTTGAGAACCCATCCCTTCACCGGTGTCCATTCTCCACCACCAATAAACCCAGTATCCCTCCCACCCTCCAATCCCGTCCCCCTCACCCCCACCCCACTTCTGTGGCAGGGCATTCTATTTTGTTCTCTCTCTCATTTTGTATGTTGTGGTTTGCGATAGGTGTATTGAGTGGTCATCATGTTCAGTCTCTAGTCTACTTTCAGCACGCATCTCCCTTCCCGCGCAGGATCTCCAGTCACATATTACTTGGTATTCCCTTCTCTATGGGGCTGCCTTTCCCCCAGCATATGAGGCCAGCTTCCAAGCCACGGGTGTTAGTCTCCTACTCTGTTATTTTATATTCCACAGATGAGTGCAATCATTTATGTCTGTCCCTCTTTTTCTGACTCATTACACTTAGCATGATACTTTCCATGTTGTTCCACTTATATGCAAAGTTCATGGCTTCATTTTTTCTAACAGCTGCATAGTATTCCATAGTATAGATGTACCGAAGTTTCTTTAACCAGTCATCTGTTCTTGTGCACTCGGGTGTTTTCCAGACCAGATTCTTGCTATTGTAGGCAGTGCTTCGATGAACATATAAATGCAGATGTCATTTCAACTATACTTTTTTGCTTCTCCGGGATATATTCCCAGAATTGGTATTGCTGGATCAAATGGAAGACAGAAATTACAAATATACTTCTTAAGTTAGTTAAAGGCCAGGTAGTTTCCAAATTTAAATGAGGAATAAATCTTATTAATATGCATCTTTAAGGCATACAACATACAGGATAGGGAGAACAAAACAGTTGTCTTTGAAATGTGAGTGAACATCTTCATTATAGTAAAATTTGAAATCCAATGCTTCTGACAATAGATCTATCAAGCTTGGGCATATGCCAATGCAGTCAGAATAGCTCTGTTGTAGTAATGGATAGAAGCACTTGAAGACTTCCATCCACACAAAATGAGAAATTTGTCTCTAGATACTAATAATAAATGCTTTGGAAAGAAGAGAAGTCTATGAGTTAGTCTTACTAAACTAATGATGAGAAAAAAAGGAGATTTTTTTCCTTAGGTACTTGGTCATATATAATGAATACTAACATAGCACAAATTTTCCAAAGGAAAAAATATAAAATAAATTGTTTGGTGATGTCAGAAAGTATTTGGAAAGCTATATAACATGACAGGCACTGAAAAATGGGGAGCATCAGAAAAAGTGAGAGGATTATTATTAAGCAGATCAAAATGGGGAAACAAATTGGTTATTGTCTGAATGAATATCAAGAGCATATGCCTAATGATACAGCCAAATATCCAAACCACAGTGTCAACAACACTGAAATCAAGAGAACCAAACTCTAACTAACAAATTTAGAAAGCTGCCTATCAAAGGAGCATCCTGGGGTGGGGAAAATATGGGGAGGGAACCTGGAACATTGGTGTAAGGAAGTTGACACTGGTGGTGGGATAGGTGATGCAATATTTTATGTCTAAAATTCAACTATGAATAACTTTGTGAACCATAGTGCTTTAATAAAAAAAACAGCATATGCCTAGTGAAAGAGTCTCAGATTATATGTATTCCAGATAATGCTTTATGAGCATGCTAAATTTGTAATAGATCCAGAATAATAGTTAAATTAAAAATTCTAAGAAAATACAAAAGGATACACCCTCTAATCCAGAAATTGGACTTTATATATGTATCCTACTTATGTATTTGCACAGAGGCATATACTGGAAGGCATATACTGGAAAGGAATTCATTGTAACATTGTGTCCATAAAGACATAAATAATATAATATCTAAAT
The DNA here is from genome assembly GCF_027595985.1 of Sorex araneus. Lineage (NCBI taxonomy): Eukaryota > Metazoa > Chordata > Mammalia > Eulipotyphla > Soricidae > Sorex > Sorex araneus. The sequence goes on from NC_073313.1 coordinate 108,795,222, forward strand.
ACACAGAGCTGGTTAATATTATGAAAAATTTTATTTACACAATGTAATATCCTGAGACATTATGAAATTAAAACCACTAAAACCCCTCTGACAGATATTATAATGAAGATCTAAATTTTTTATTTATGTTTTTTGTTATTTGTTTACAATACTATTAATAATGGTTTCTCATAGACATTATTCCAACACCACACCCATCACCAGTGTACCTATCTACCTCCCTATCCCTACCATCACATCTATCCTTCTCATCACCCCCAAACTCAATTGTATGTGTCAGCTCTCCCATCATATTGATTTTGGACCTTTGTTGCTACCTTATTGTTTAACTTTAAGTCCCACACATGAAATACATTATTTATTCCGTATCTGACTCTGTCCTTCTGACTTCATTCAGAATGCTATCCTCTAGTTCCATCCATGTTGTTCCAAATTTCTTGTTTTTGTTCATTTTTAGAGCTAAATATATACTTAACTATATCTGTAGCTGGGAATTTGGGTTGTTTCCATGTCTTACTATTGTACAAAATGCAGAAATGAAAATAGGTGTGCACATATTCTTCTGAATTATTGTTTTTGAATTTGGGGGATAGATGCCAAGAAGTGGTATCACTGAGTCATATGATTCCTATTCCTATTTTTGGATATCTCTGAGTATTGCTTTCCATAGAGGTTGTACCAGATGGCATTCCAACCAATAGTAAATGAGAATTCCTTTATACTACAACCCTGCCAACACTGGCTATTTCCAGATTTTTTCACATGTATCATCTGATAGGTGTGAGATGATATCTAGTTCTTGTTTTGTAAATAAGTAACTCTAAAATGTAGTAAAGGGCTCAGGAGATAGTGCAAAGGAATAGAGCACATACTTTGCATGTGGAAGGCCTAGATCTTAGTCCTAGCATTGTCCTCATATCACCACAAGAACTGAAACCTGAGTAATCCTAAGTGTGCCATCCCCCCAAATAAAATGTAGTGCATATGCTAAAACTGTAAGTGGAGACATGGGGATATCTTACAGTGCTTCAAAAAATAAATTCAAAGACAGGAACTGTAATTTGTGAGATTAATAATATACAAAATTGGATTGACATAATATTAGACACTGCAGAGCAAAATTAGTAATGTACAAAGAATCACTGTCATCCCGTTGTTCATCAGTTTATTCAAGTGGGCACCAGTAATGTCTCTATTCCTCCCAGCCCTGAGATTTTAGCAGCCTCTCTTTACTCATCTTTCCCAAAGATTAGAAGCTCTTTCAGGGTCAGGGGAATGAGACCTATTGTTACTGTTTTTGATATATCAAATACGCCACAGGTAGCTTGCCAGGCTCTGCTCATGCAGGCGGTATACTCTCGGTAGCTTGCTGGGCTCTCTGAGAGGAATGTTTATATATACATATATATAACATGGTGTGGTAATTATGAAAAATGTGTAGGAAGTGTCTATAATGTGTTGCATGGCCGTGAAGCGAAGCAGCTATGTGGTCCAGAAAGTGGTGATTGGGTAGTGGAGGTCGGCTGCTGGGGATGGGTCCTTTGTGAAAATAGCCTGGCACGGAGTCCAGAATACAAAGAATAGCAATGGTAACTGTCCAACCCAAATTTTATAGGGAAAAATAATTTATATAAAGAAAGGCACATCAGCAATTTATAGAATAACTTTAGTTAGTCAAATATATGAGTAATTAGAGTCATGAAAGGAGAGGATGATTCAGAGAGAGAAAAAAATTAAATGTTTATATGAGCAAACAATGGTTGAAAAGTGTGTAAACAATTCAAATTATGAACTAACAGACTGAAGAAATTCAGAGAATTCTAATATTTCCCACAAGAAAGCATAAGAAAGCACATTTTAAAAGTTTTTATTGAGGGGCTGAAGCAATAGCACAGCAGGAAGGGCGTTTGCCTTGCACACGGCCGAACTGGGTTGATTCCCAGCATCCCATATGGTCCCCCGAGCACCGCCAGGAGTAATTCCTGAGTGCATGAGCCAGGAGTAACCCTTTCGCATTGCCAGGTGTGACCCAAAAAGCAAAAAAAAAAGTTTTTATTGAAAATATACTATGATTTACAATACTGTTAATCATTTTCTATTTGAATAAGTTATAGAGAAAATATTAAAAGCAGGGTGAAAAAAGAAAAGTTCTTAGGTACAATGAAAAGGATGAGCAGATTTCTCATTGAAAATGATATAAGCGAGAAAAAACAAACTATTTAAATTATTTAAATAAAATAGTTAGCAACTGGTGTCTATTCCAAGAGAAAATATATTTTGAAAAGAAAGATGTTACAAAGAAATCTTGGTTGTACAAAAATAAAATAATTCAACACCAGCAATATTACACTATAATGAATGGTAAAAGATGTCCTTCAGGCAGAAGTGCAATGACGCAGAGGGAAATATGGATCTATGCAGCATAATAGAGTTTACTAGAAATGTTCCGGGGTACTAAAAAAGGTTCAAAGGGAGTGGAATGTATGCTTTGCATCAGGAAGGTGTGGGTTTAATCCCTGGCAGTTCATCAGTTCATGATTCTTGAAGCACCATTAGGAGCAAAATCCTAAGTATTTCCAGGAGTGACACACCAAAAAAAAACCACCCACAAACAAGCAAAAAAAGAGTATTGAGGATAATATCTGGATAAATATGTATTTTGATATTATCAAAATATCTGTAAAGGATAACTGATTTTTTATTAGTTTATTTTTAATTAGAGAGTCATCGTAAGGGTACAGTTACAGATCCATACATCTTTGTGCTCATGCTTCCCCCATACAAAGTTCAATAACCCATCCCTTCACCAGTGCCCATTCTCCACCACCCGTAAACCCAACATCCCTCTCCCCTCCCCAGTCCCGTCTCCCTCCACCCCACCCTGCCACTATGGCAGGGAATTCCCTTTTGTTCTCTCTCTCTGATTAGGTGTTGTGGTTTGCAATAAAGGTGTTGAGTGGCCATTGTGTTCAGTCTCTAGTCTGTATTCCGCCAGCCTCACCCTTCCTCCACATGACCTCCAACCACATTTTACTTGGTGGTCCCTTCCCTGAGTTACCCAGAATGAGAGACCAGCCTCCAAGCCATGGAAACAATCTCCTGGTACTTATTTCTACTATTCTTGGGCGTTAGTCTTATAGTCTATTATTCTATATTCCACAGATGAGTGCAATCTTTCTATGTCTGTCTCTCTCTTTCTGACTCATTTCACTTAGCATGATACTTTCCATGTTGATCCACTTATATGCAAACGTCATGACCTCATTTTTTCTAACAGCTGCATAGTATTCCATTGTATAGATGTACCAGAGTTTCTTCAACCAGTCATCTGTTCTAGGGCACTCGGGTTTTTTCCAGATTCTGGCTATTGTAAACAGTGCTGCGGTGAACATATAAGTGCATATGTCACTTCGACTATACTTTTTGGCTTTTCTGGGATATATTCCCAGCAGTGGTATTGCTGGGTCAAATGGGAGCTCAACCTCTAGTTTTTTGAGAATCGTCCATACTGTTTTCCAAAAGGGCTGAACTAGCCGGCATTCCCACCAGCAGTGTAGAAGGGCCCCTTTCTCCCCACATCCTCTCCAACAGCGGTTGCAAGGATAACTGATTTTAGATATAAATGTGATAAGAGGAAAGAAATGAAATTATGGTGTTAGGTTTTAACAATGCATATGAAATCATATAAATTCAATTGAACATAAAATATAGACATTTAAAAATATTTTTATTAAACCTTAGACCTCTTAAATAGAAAAATATTATTTAGTAAACTAATGAAAAGATAAAATAAGACTATTGCAAATGCAAATTAACACAAAAGACAGTGGAGAAAAAAGGAAAAATTGACAAGTACAATAAATAGAAAATCAATACCAAGATGAAGATGACGGACCCTCTGCGCCTAAAGACTCTGATTCCAGAGACCTAACACATTTGAGCATCCAGCGCAGCTTCTTATAGCAATGCACTGGGACTGTAAACTGGGCTACAACTCCGTGCTGCCTGGGGGTGGATCTTTCCTCCCACCCTGTCTTCCCGCATGGAAAATGGCAGCGGCAGCATCATCTACATGGCAGGAGCCATCTTCTAAGACTCCTAACCCAGAGGTATACGATTTTTACACTTGGGGCTCCTAGGGAATCATGGGAAGTGGGTGTAACCGGCACGCCCTCGGCCCAGATAAATTTGGAGCTGCTGAGAGTGAAACGGACCCTCTGTGCCTATAGACTCTGATTCCAGAGACTTCTTACAGCATTGCACTGAGAATGTGAGCTGGGCTATGCAATTTCTGGCAGAATTTTCCCTGGACTTTATACAGAAATCCAAAACCGCGCGGATGCTGCCGCGTCCCCGCGACTTAACATCTATAATTTTCAGCAATATGAAACGGTTCCTTTTTAACAGGTCTGACTTGGGGGGGAAACTCCAAATAATAACAGTGAGTTTTTTTGAAATATTGAAGGTTATTAATGTAGCAGCCATTTCTCTGGACTGTGAACTGAGCAACAGCCCCACGCCTGCCGAGAAGAGGAAATATCCCTCTTTCCCGGTTGTTTCACATTTTCAGGGAGAAACGTGGCGTGGCATCCACCATACTATGAGGCGCGGGAAGGGGGATAAGGGGAGGAAACCCAAAAAAAAGGAAAAGGAAAAAGGAAAAAAAAGAGTTATGTACTTGGAGCAGTGGGGCTACATATCTCTTCATTCTCTGCAATGGAAAACTAATCAAATGCTTCCTTGGTAGTAGGGCTGTCTTTCTTGGTAGGGAACTCCAACAACAATAGTGAGTTTTGTGTTGAAATATGGAACATAATCAAGGTAAAGAGAAAATGAAGTGAAATTCATCAGTTATACAGTTGGGGGTGGGGGGGGCGGGGGCGGGGTGTATACTGGGGTTTTCGGTGGTGGAATATGGGCACTGGTGAAGGGATGGGTGTTTGAATATTGTATATCTGAGACATAAACCTGAGAACTTTGTAACTTTCCACATGGTGATTCAATAAAAATTAAAAAAAAGATGAAGATGACCTGATTAAATCAATACTATCAATAATGACACCAGGAGTAAATGGTCAAACTCCTTAGTTAAAGATAAATATTATTGGATTTTATTAATAATTGTTATATGCTACATTCAACATATATACTTTAAATAAAGACAGAAGCAGGTTAACCAAAAGTAAAAAGATAAAATAAGATGTAGCATGATAACACTATTCAAAATAAAGTTTACATGACTATGTGTATATTAGACAAAGTGAATTACAAAATAAAAGATATTATTAGTGATAAATAATGGCACTTCATAATTAGGGGATCAGTTAATCAAAAGAACATGTTGACTCTAAAGGTTTGTGACCTGTTTGATCATTATATGATTGTAACCCAAACATGAAAGCTTGTAACTATCTCATGGTGATTCAATAAAATGAAAAATAATAATAAAATAAAGGTTTGTGAGTTAAAAATTAAACAAAGCAATAATTGATAGAAAGGATAGAACTATAAAGGATATACTCAATATTTAACAATTATCGTTACATATTTTAATAGTTTATTGACAAGAGTGCAAATTGGTCAGATGAAACGTACAAATAGTAGGTCACTTGCCTGGCATGCAATGGACCTAGGTTTGGATTCCTGCCACACATATGGTTTCCTGGGCACTGCCAGAAGTGAGTCCTTAGTATAGAGATAAGAATAAGTACTGAGCACTCTGCCAACTATGGCCCCCAAACAGAACAAAATATAATTAATGGAGGAAGTAGAAGATCAACATGAATATTTTAGTCTTTTTTAATTGAATCACCGAGAGAAATACAGTTATGTTTTCATGGTTGAGTTTCAGTTATACAGTGCTTGAATACCCATCCCTCAACCAGTACATTATCTACTACCAACATTTCCAGCATTCCTCCTGCCACCCCCACAACATCTCAACCCCTGCCTCCATGGCAGGCACTTTATGTCTTACTCTTTCTACTTTGGGGCAATATGGTTTGCAATAGAAATACTAAGAGGCCATCATGTTTGGTCCTTTGTCTACATTCAGCATACATCTTCCATCCTGAGCAATCCCTCCAACCATCATCTACTTAGTGGTCCCTTCTCTATCCCAACTGCCTACTCACCAAGCAGGCTTCCAAACCGTGGAACAATCCTCCTGGCCGTTGTCTTTGCATCTTAGTTTCTTATTATCTTATTTTATATTCTATAAATGAGTGCAGTTATTCTATGTCTGTCCGTCTCTTTCTGACTCCTTTCACTTAACATGATACTCTCCATGGCAGTCCTCTTATAAGCAAATTTCATGACTTCTTTACTAACAGCTTCATACTATTACATTGTGTAGATCTGTCATAGTTTCTTTTTTTTATTCTTTTAATTTTATTGAATCACTGTTAGATAGTTACAAGCTTTCATGTTTGGGTTGCAATCACACAATGACCAAACACCCATCCCTCCACCAGTGCACATTCCCCACCACCAATATTCCTGGCATACCCCCCTTTCGCACCCCCCTCGCCTCCATGGGAGACAATATTCCCCATATTCTCTCTCTACTTTGGGGCATTATGGTTTGCAACACAGACACTGAGAGGTCATCATGTTTGGTCCATTTTCTACTTTTGGCAGATGTGTCATAGTTTCTTTAACCAGTTGTCTGTTCTTGGGCACTAAGGTTGTTTCCAGATTCTAAGTAATGTGAACAATGCTGCAATAAACATACAAGAGCAGATGTCATTTCTACTGTGCTTTTTTGCACGCCAGGGTATATTTCCAGAAGTGGTATTGTCGGGTCATATGGAAGCTCAATTTCTAGTTTTTTGAGGAATGCCCATATTGTTTTCCAAAGGGGCTGGACCAGTTGGCATTCCCACAAACAATGAAGGAGAGTCTCTTTCTCCCTGCATATGTGTGGTTGTTCTTGTTATTTTTTGATGTGTGCCAGTATCTGTGATGTAAGATTTATTGTTTTTATTTACATTTCCCTGATGATTAGTGATGTAGAGCTTTTTTCCATGTATCTTTTGGTTACTTGTGTTTCTTTTTTGAGGTACATGGAGAAAAATGTAGGCAGAACCCTCCATGGCATTGAAGCTAAATCTTTGATCCGCGATCCTTCCGGATGAAATACCACTGACTATACAAATGGAAACAAAGATAATCAAATGGGACTACATTAAACCAAGAAGGTTCTGCACCTCAAAAGAAACAGTGACCAAAATACAGAGAGAGCCCACAAAATGGGAAATTTTTTACCCAATACTCATCAGTTAAGTAGTTAATATCCAGAATATACAAGGCACTGGCAGAACTTTACAAGGAAAAAATCTCCAACCTCATCAAAAAGTTGGGAGAATGAATGAACAGAAACTTCCTCAAAAATGAATGTTGTAGTCTTAATAGCACTATCAATGAGCTTGACTGATTGACATATACAGAGCAGTCTTCCCAGTAGCAGATTACACATTCTTTTTAAGTACAGTTGAAACACTTCTCATGGTAGACCTAATATAAAGAAGTGTTGACCATATAACAGGTTTCAGTAATTTTTAAAGTATACTTCTAAATGATCTATAATTTAAAGAAGAGACCACAAGATAAATTAGAATACATTGTGAACTCAGAGAAAATGGAAACACAACATATCAGAATTTGTGTTGTATGGCTTGTAACTCAAAATGATCTCAATATAATAACCTCAGCCTCTACCTTGAAAAATAAGAAAGTGAAAAAAGTTGGGAAATGAAGAGCAAAATAACTAGAAGGAAAACAAGGACGTTTAAATTCTAAAACAAAAATACAAGAAAGAGAATAACTATAGTTAAAAACAAGTGAACTCAAAACTAGAGCAATTCTTCTAGAAAGACAAAGAAACATGTAAACTTCTAGCTATAAGGTCATAAACAATGAATACAAACTGGCAAATCCAAATATGAGAAAGACAGAGAACCAATTATTGAACAACTCTTGCATCCCTGGGATCAATCCCACTTGATCATGGTGTATGATTTTCTGATGTGTTATTGTATTCAGCTTCCTAAAATTTTGTCAAGGATATTTGTATTAATGTTCATCAAGGAAATTGGTCTGAAACTTTCAGTAATATATCTGCCAGTTTTGTGTATCAATGTAATGCTAGCTTCACAAAAAGTGTTAGGAATTATTGATGTTTCTGCAATATTTTTGGAAAAGTGTAGGGATCAATGGCAGTAAGTATTCTCTAAAGGTTTGATAAAACACACCTATAAACACATCTGGGTCAAGACTTTTATTCTTGGAGATATTCTTAATTACTGTTTCAATTTCCTGGCTTTTGATTGACCTGTTCAAGCTTTCTACTTCCTTCTCATTCGGTTTGGGGAGATTACATTCTTCTAGGAATCTGTCCATTTCTTTTAAATTCTCTAGCTTAACATAGTAGAGTTGGTTACAGTAAGTTCTTGTAATGGGGTTCTGTTGTAATTCCTCCCTTTTGTTTCTGAACCAATTTATTTTAGCACGGTCTCTTTTTCAAATAACATAATACACCCAAATAGCAAAATATAATATTTATATTATCATTTTAATTGATGCAGAGAAAACTTTCTACAAGATCTAACTCCTATTTATTATAGAAAACTCTCAATAAAATAGGTGTGGAAGGAACCTCCCTCAAGTTAGTAGCTACTATCTATATAAAGCTCATAGCCAATATTATTCTTAATAGTGAAAAACTGAAAAAAAAATTCACTAAGACCAGGCACAAATCAAGGATATCCACTGTCTCCACTCTTATTAGACATTGTATATGAATTCTTGGCAACAGAAATCAGACAAGAAGAGGAAACCAAATGGACACAAATTTGAAAAGACAAAGCTAAATTATCTATTTGGATATGACATAAAGATATACATTGAACTCCCTAAGGAATACACTCAAAAGCTCCTGGAAATAATAAAACAATACAGTAAAGCGACTGGGCCTAAAGTCAATACACAGAAATCTTTTGCATTTCTATATACAAATAATGAATCAGAGGAGAAAAAGTCAAAAGGTCTATCCCATTTTTAAAAGTGACTTAAAATATCAAATATCTAGGGATAAACTTAACAAAAGCAGTGAGAGACCGATACCATAAAAACTTCAAAACACTCAAAAAATGAAGAAGATCTTAAGAAATGGAAAAAACATTCCATGTTGATGGATTGGAAGAATCAACATTGTCAAAATGACCATCTTACCTAAACTACTATATAGATTCAATGCAATCCCTATCCAAAGTCAGACAACATTCTTCAACGACCTAGAGCAGTCAATTTAAAGGCTTGTGTAAAACTGTAAAAGGCCCTGAATATTCAAAATCATACTAAAAACAAACAAAAAGGTGAGAGGCATCTCACTACCTAATTTGAATCTGCAATATAAAGTTATCCGTAATTATTCACCACCAGGATCTCACCATTTTTAGAATATTGTCTGGTACAACCTTTATGGAAAAACAGTATGGAAGGTAATCAGTAAACTCAGAATTGTGCTCCTATATGACCCAGTAATTCTTCTTTTGGGTATCTATCTTCAGAACATAAAAGATTCATTCAAAATATTGTATGCACACCATTATTCATTACAGCACTCAATACAACAACTAAGTTTTGGAATCCAAAGGCATATAAGTCAATCATGAAGTGTGATATGTATAGTAGGATGCCACACAGTTGTACAAAATGATAAAATCATTCAATTCCTATCAACATGAGTGGAAATGGAAGACATCACATTAAATTAAGCCAGAAGAAGGATAAACACAGGATGATATCACTTATATGTGATGTTTAGAATAACTGAATGACATAATGCAATGTTTTAAATGGGGGATGCCCAAATTAACGTTGGTTCCAGAGTATGGAGAGGAGAAGGATAGAAAGTGTGGAGGAGAGGGGGAGAAGAGACAGATGAGAAACAATGGGGCCCAGAAAGAGGGTATTTAGGTACAAAGGTGATGTTAAGAAATGATAGAACCAAACATCCAAACCACAAAGTTAAAACACTGAAATCAACAGACCCAAACTTTAACCATTGAACTCAAAAAGGTGCCTGTCAAGAGGGTAGTCTGGACCAGGAGGGGGGATATGGGAGGAAATCTTGGAACACTGGTGGAGGGAAGTTGACACTGGTAGTTTGATGAATGATGCAATATTCTATGTCCAAAACTCAACTATGAATAATTTTGTAAATTGCCGTGCAAAGAAAGAAAGCAAGAGAGAGGGAAGGAGGGAGGGAGAAAGAGAGAAAGAAAGTGAGAAAGAAAAAAATGAATGAAGGAAGAAAGGAAGAGAGGGAGGGAAGAAGAATAAAAGAAACAAAACAAAAATATAGAAAATAAGGCTATGTAAATAGGAAACAATAAGTTAACATCTTTGTGTCAAGGTTTTTTATTCATTAGATAATAAGAATCAAGTTTTTGAATTAAAAACTATTACAGATACTTCAAGAAGGAAGCAAAAATATAAATAGTTATATATTCATTTTTTGAAATGATTTTGGTTTAATGTCTTCCCACAAATATGTCACAGGCCCAGATGTCTTCATTCTCACCCAGTATTATTTAAAGAACAATAATACCTGATCTACCACCAATTTCTTTCAAGAAAATAGCATCATTTTGTTTAGATATACATTAAATTTGTATTTGTGAGGAATAACAGTAGTTTTCTTATTTTGGCAGCTCCTCTGCTATGGTATTAAAGTAATAATACTGACCTCATAACATAATTGGGGAAATAGTATTATTACCTTAATATTATTAGCCTCACAGAATAATTTGAGAAACAGTATTATTATCCTGATAACACTCCACTCATAGGATGATTTGGGAAATAGTATTATTACCCTGACACCATAACTAGGAAAAAGCTGTAGGAATAAGAAAACCACCAACAGTTATTTCTTGCAAATACAGGTTGAAAAAATATGTAAACAAAGTAGTGCAAGTGAAACTATATTAGACTATATTAGAAGTATAATGATCATTGTCAAGTGGGACTTATTAGAAGAATTGAAAAATATTTTTAAATATTTCAAAATAAATTTAAAATAAATGTAACTTAAAATAAATACATTTAAAAATAAATGCAATACACCATCTTAACAAAATGAAGAAAAAAATATGATTATCTCAATAATGAAGAAAAATAATTTATCAAAATCCAACATTTATTTCCAGTTTCAAAACTCTCAGCAAAATTATGAATAAATACAAACTTCCTCAAATCAATTAAGAACATATAAATTTGAATATATGACATCATATATAATAATATAAAACTAAATGTTTTTCCCAGTACATCAAAAATAAGGAAAGGAGGCCTATTTTCATGAGTTCTATTCACCAATTTACTGTTCAATTTGTATAGGAAATGAGTCAAGAAAAAGATGAAAAGGCATCAACATTTGGAAAGAAAATAAAAAATGTTTTTTTCACAGATGAAAATACTATGAAAAAATTTGTTAAAATCTAAAAAAAATCCAAACTATGTGATATTAGCAATACTGCCAAACATTGCCAACATTGCCAGAAAATCAGTGTATAGAAGCCAAATATCTTAATTAATTATTGAAAATTTAAAGAGTACATGTATAGTACAAATGGATAAATTTAAAATACAAAATAGAAGTGACTAGAAATAAACATAATAAAATCTATATACTGATTACTGAAAACTACAAATTATTGTAGCACTGTAGCACTGGTGTACCGTTCATCAAGTTACTCGAGCAGGCACTAGCAACGTCTCCATTGTGAGACTTGTTGTTACTGTTTTTGGCCTATTGAATACGCCACGGGTAGCTTGCCAGGCTCTGCTGTGCAGGTGGGATACTCTTGGCAGCTTGCTTGGCTCTCCAAGAGGGACGGAGGAATCGAATCCGGGTCAGCCACGAGCAAGGCAAATTGCCCTACCCGCTGTACTATCGCTCCAGTTCAAATTATTATAGAGAGAAATTTGAAGTGAATTTGAAATGAAGAACTATAACTCCTTAATTGGTCTAAAGTCAAAATATTATTAGTGTGTAAATTCTCTCAAATTATAGATTAAATTCAGTTTCAATCAAAATACCAGGGAGCTTTCTTTCATAGAAATTGACAATCAGATTCTAAAATTTGTAGTGATATACAAATTTGTACAGCTAAATAAGTAAGAGATTAGAGGGTTAGCCTAAATTTATTTCAATATTCATTAATAAGTTACAGCAATTCAAGTAGTATAATACTGAATAGTGTATAGGAGAAATATATATAGTGGGTCGAAGAGATAGTGCAGAATGAACAGTTTGTAAGTCACTTGCTTTGCATTCAGCCAACCTGAGTTCAATCCTCAGCACCCCATTCAGTCCCTTGAGCACCACTAGGAATGACCCCTATTTACAGAGCTAAGCCTTTAACATTGGTGGCTGTGCCCCAGAAACCAAAACCTAAAAAGAAAAAATATATTTATCAGAACTTAGAGGCTAGATATATTCTATGCATGTATAGGTAGTTGATTTCTTCCTTACAAAGGTACAAAGACAATATAATATAGGAAGTATGGTCTTTCAACATATGTTGCAAAAAAAATGGATACTCATGTGTAAAATATGAACTTTAAACCATATACAGAAATTTAATGTAGAGAGAGGAGATCCAAGAAGAACAAAATCAGACAGTGTCCCTGTAGCACCAATACAAAGAACACACAAAATCCTAATTAAACACAGAGTTGCATGTGGAGTCTGTGAAAAACCATCAACCACTGCAAGAAGATTGGTGCATACTGAATACAGAACTATGGCCTATTTTAGAGCTAAGGTGTGTGACCCCAGGCAAGAGAAGGGGCAAGCCAAGGATTAAAAACTTGGAACTTCGCACTGAGAAAAAGGACGGATGAGTAAACAATCAAATCAACACCTGGAATTAAATTTTCACCTAGACATGGGATTGTGCTGTGGACACAGGTTTTCCAGAATTCCTGCTGTGTGTTTGTTTTGTTGAGTAGGAAAAAGTATGGAAGCCAAAGGAAGCCAACATAGAGTATTTTTGTTTCCTCAGGTGGTAGCTAGAACCTGATATGAAGAGGTATTCATTGTCTCACTCAAGCCTACTCACTCAAAACTACATGTACAGATATTAAAGCACTTGCTTTGAATGTGGTCAAGATCAATTTGATCTTTGCAATTGCATATAATCCCCTGAGTATGTTCAGGAGTGACTGAGCCTCTGAACACTGCCATGTGTATCCCAATGTTTTTCAAAAAACCTATTGAGTCTGTCCTGCCCAACCTATGTTGGTCAGCTAGCAAGAATCAATTAATCAATGGCAGTTACCAAAGAGCCTGTTATCAGACCTGTGGAACATAGAAAGACAGATGCCAATTGTGGTGATAGAATTGCTTAATATAAAAACTAATCCTTCTCAATATAGGTGTTGTTTGAGACATTGATGATCAGAAGCATAGTCCCCTGAGGTTTAACAAATCTGGCTCATGGCTAGTTGGCCTCACAGAATCCAAAAATACTCTGGTAACTGCTGCCCATATCCCTGAAAACTATTGAAAACATACCCCAGGTTGCTAGAAAAATATACCAAACAGTCCAACAGAACTGGATTAAAATTGACAATGATGTACCATAGGGTATCAGGGACTGTACTCTCCCCTAGGTTATTTTTCAGAACTGTTACTACATTGTGTATGTAGTAGGTAGACACATGGATTAGTTGATCTCACAACAGCAAAGGCCCACTCTAACTTGGTACCATGTATTTACGCAAACAAACACAGAAGCACACTATGTATTGTTACCCTTAGTTTAGTTTATAAACTTTGGCTTAATAATTGCAGGAGGTCCTGGCAAGTGTAACCCATAGAAAACACAGAGATCAGTTTGCTGAATAACTTTACTAGACACATATGGTGATAATCCCAAGTCACTGCCAAGACTAGCCTAACTCTGACTTCATATCATTTGCCAGATCCTAGCAACTACGAGACCTGGGAGAGAGCTTAGACTAGTTAGATCATGGCACCTCGGCAGCTGTAGGACACTTTTGACTACATCTCCAACAGCCATCTGGGCCCATACAAACTCAGAGACATAGACAGTACTCAGACCAGCTCATAATTGGATCAGCACTCTTATCCCAAACCTAGCACCAGGTATAATGAACAAAATGAGGGATTCAGCTGCATTAATGGATGAGTAAAAAGAGTTCAAAAAGATCTTTCAACACACCAGAAATTTCAAAACAGTCTGATGAAGAATTCAAAGCAACAGTGCTATCTATGTTCAAAGAAATGGAAAAAATAGTGGAAGAAATCAACCATAAAATTGGAGAAACTTTGAGATAAAGCATGAAAAAACTGTCACTGTCACAGTCATCCCGTTGCTCATCGATTTGTTCGAGCGGGCACCGTTAACGTCTCTCATTGAGAGACATATTGTTACTGTTTTTGGCATATCCAATATGCACGGGTAGCTTGCCATGCTCTGGCGCGCGGGCTCGATACTTTCGGTAGCTTGCTGGGCTCTCCAAGAGGGGCGGAGGAATCGAACTCGGGTCGGCCGTGTGAAAGGCGAACGCCCAACCTCTGTGCTATCTCTCCAGCAAGACCATGAAAAAACTAATTCAAACAAATGAATAAGTATAAGAGTACAGTATCTGGACTTAACATATTATTTGGATTTAGCAGAAGAAAGGAAGAAGTCAAAATATTGATCAGTTACCTTAATTGTAGATATAAGAAATTAATCAATAGAGAAAAGAAAAAGAACAAAAAATGAGAAAACACTAGAAATATATGGGACAACATTTAGAGAACCACTATTCATATCATGAATTCTAGAAGAGAGGAAAGAAAGACTTGGCCACTAAACAAATGATAGCTAGGAACATCAATATGAGGTTTGAGACATGTACCCTGATCCAGGAAGTCCAACGGCTTATAAGAAAAGTAACCCAAATCAACATGGAGAGTATCATGCTAAGTGAAATGAGTCAGAAAGTCAGGACAGACATAGAATGACTGCACTCATTTATGGAATATATAGCAACATAATAGGAGAATAACACCTAAGGATAGTAGAGATAAGGGCCATGAGGATTGCTCCATAGCTTGGAAGCAGATTTCATGTGCTAGGGGAAAAAGCAGGTGGGATAGAGAAGAAACCACTAAGTAAATGATGGTTGGAGGGATCGCTCGGGATGGTAGATACTTGCTGAAAGTAGACTATGGACCAAACATGATGGCTGCTTAGTACCTATATTGCAAACCATAATACCCCAAAAGGAAAGAGAGAGTAAGAGAGAATGTGTATGCCACAGAATCGGGGGGTGGGAGGGGGTGAGGGTGGTGGGACGGATACTGAGAACATTGGTGTTGGAGAATGGGCACTGGTGGAGAGATGGGTACTGGAACAGTGTTTAATTAAAATATAATCATGAAAGCATGTAAGTATGTAACTGCATCTCATGGTGATTCATTAAAATAATAAAATAAAATAAAATATCAAAAAATTTACTATCTTTACAGAGCATAAATAGTATTGACAGACTGAATGTAAAAGGTTAAAAAGTCTTTAAATTTACACAATTTTAGTAAATCTAACATTAATTTTAAAAAAAGTAAAAAGAAAAGTAACTCAAGGAGAAAGCCACCAAACACATTGTATTCAAAATGACAAGAACAAAAAATAGTGAAATATTCCTGAAATCAGAAAAGAAAACCAAATACTCATATATAAAGGAACCCCCATAAGACCCACATAATATTTTTTACATGAAATTCTATGGTAGGAATAGAAAGGTGCAATATATTGAAAGTCTTGAATGGAAAGAAGCTTTAACCAACAATCTATTTTTCCAGGCTACCACTCATACTTGAAGGAATGATAAGAACAAAATGTTTTAAAAGGTCTTTCATAAGTAGTAATGAAACTCCACTGAGAAATAGAAAGATATATAAAAGTTTAAAAAATGGATGCGATAGTGAAGTAATGGGAAATGCCAGAATAAACCTAAGAATTATCTGCATTAAATTCAAAGAGGTAAATAAATATAGAACTTCATTTTGAAATCAACAGTAACCTCAAAACAAACATACTTATGAATAACTAAAAAAGAAGAGGTAAATGGAATTTAAAAAAATTATTAGTGAATCACGGTGAGGTAGTTACAGACTTACAAACTTTCGTGCATGTGTTTGTCATACAGTGATCAAGTACCCATCCCTCCACCAATGTGCATTCTCCACCACCAATGATCCCAGTATCCCTCCCATCAACCCCATCCCATCCCTCCCACCCCACCCCACCCCGCCTCTGTGGCAGGGCATTCCCTTTTGTTCTCTCTCTCCTTTTGTGGTTTGCAGTAGAGGTGTTGTGTGGTCATCGTGTTCTGTCTATAGTTTACTTTTGGCACGCATCTCCCATCCTGAGTGGGTCCTCTAAACACCCTATACTTGGGGTTCCCTTCTCTATTTGAGCTGCCTTTTCCCCCAGCATGTGAGGCCGGCTTCCAAGATGTGGAGTAAACTTCCTGGTACTTATCTATACTGTTCTTGGGTGTTAATCTCCCATTTGGTTACTCTATATTCGACAAAGGAGTGCAATCTTTCTATGTCTGCACCTCACTTTCTGACTCGTTTCACTCAACATGATACTTTCCATGTTGATCCACTTATATGCAAATTTCATGACTTCATCTTTTCTAACAGCTTCATAGTATTCCATTGTGTAGATATACCAAAGTTTCTTTAACCAGCCATCTGTTTTCGGGAACTTGGGTTTTTTCCAGATTCTGGCTTTTGTAAACAGTGCTGCAATGAATGTACAAGTGCAGATATCATTTCTACCATACTTTTTTGCATCTCAGTGATATATTCCCAGAAATGGTATTGCTGGGTCAAATGGGAGCTCAATTTCTAATTTTTTGAGAAGCATTCATACTGTTATCCCAAAGAGATGAACCAGTCAACATTCCCACCAGCACTGAAGGATGGTCCGTTTCTCCCCACATCCACGCTAATACTGGTTGCTTTTGTTCTTTTGGATATGTGCTAGTCTCTTTGGTGTGAAGTGATATCTCATAGTTGTTTTGATCTGCATCTCCCTGATGATTAGAAATGAAAAGAATTTTTTCATGTGCCTTTTGGCCATTCATATTTCTTCTTTGAAGAAGTTTCTGTTCATTTCTTCACCCCATTTTCTGATGGGGTTGGATGTTTTCTTCTTGTAGAGTTCAACCAGTGACTTATGGGTTGGATGTTTTCTTCTTGTAGAGTTCAACCAGTGACTTATATATCCTTGATATCAACCCTTTATCAGATGGGTATTGGATGAATATACTTTCCCACTCTGTAGATTGTCTTTGTGTTTTCGTCACTGTATATTTTGAGGTGCAGAAAATTCCTAGTTTAATATAGTTCCATTTGTTAATCTCTGTTCACACTTGGTTGGTCAGTGGAGTGTCATCTTTGAAGATACCTTTAGCTTCAATGTTGTGGAGGGTTCTGCTGACCTTGTCTCCAATGTACCTTATGGATTCTGGTCTGATGTTGAGGTCTTTAATCCATTTTAATCTGACATTTATCATGATGTTAGGTAGATTTCTAAGACCATTTTTGCATGTGGTTGTCCAGTTATGCCAGCACCATTTGTTAAAGAGGCTTTCCTTGCTCTATTTCACATTTCTTCCTCCCTTATCAAATATTAGATGTTCATATATTTGTGGTTGTGCATAAGGACATTCCACCCTATTCGATTGGTCTGCAACTCTGCCGTTGTTCCAATAGCATGCTGTTTTAATTATTGCCACTTTGTAGTAGAGTTTGAGGTTGGGGAAGATGATGTCTCCAATCTTCTTTATCCCAGAATTGCTTTAGCTATTCATGGGGAATTTTTGTTCCATATGACTTCAGCAGTGTTTGATCCACTTCTTTGAAGAATTGCATGGGTATCCTTATAGGGATTGCATTGAATCTGTATTGCATTGAGTCAAAACTTGAGGAGTATTGCCATTTTGACAATGTTAATTCTCCCAATCCATGAGCAGAAGATATGTTTCCATTTCCTCGTGTCCTCTCTTATTTCGTGGAGTAGCGTTTTGTAGTTTTCTTTGTAGAGGTCCTTTACTTCCTTAGTTAAGGTGATTCTGGGATACTTGATTTTCTGTGGCATGATTGTGAACAGGATTGCGTTTTTCATGTCACTTTCCTCTGTCTCATTATTTGAGTATAGGAAGCCATGGACTTTGGGGTATTGATTTTATAGCCTACAACTTTACAAGTTTATTGTTTCTAGGAGTTTCTTGGTAGAAGCTTTAGGACTCTTTAAACAGTATCATATCATCTGCAAATACTGAAAGCTTGATCTAGGAAAGCTATCTGGATGCCCTTCATCATTTTCTTGCCTAACCACTTTTGCAAGTACTTACAGTACTATGTTGAACAGAAGTGATGAGATTGGGCATTCTTGTCTTTCCCCTGACTTTAGAGGAAAGTCCCTTAGTTTTTCCCCATTGAGGATAATGCATGCCATAGGTTTGTGGTAGATGGCTTTGACTATCTTGAGGATACTTCCTCCAAAATCCATTTTGGTGAGAGTTTTCATCATGAAAGGTGCTGGATCTTGTCAAATGCTTTCTCTGTATCTGTTTTATGATGATGGATCATGTTGATTGATTTCTGAATGTTAAACCATCCTTCCATCTCCGGGATGAATCCCACTTGGTTGTTGTGTGTAAACTTTTTGATGAATTTTTGTATATATTTGCTAATATTTTGTTGAGAATCTTTACAGCCGTGTTCATGAGGGATATTAGCCTATCGTTTTCTTTGTTAGTGGTGTATTTGTTTGCTTTTGGTATTAGGGAGATATGTGCCTCATAGAAACTGTTTGGGTGTGTTCCTGTTTCTCAATTTTCTGGAAAAGCTTAAGAAGAACTGGCAACAGTTCCTCTTCAAATGTTTAGAAGAATTGTCTAGTGAATCCATCTGTCCCTGGACTTTTGATTTTGGGAAGACTTTTGATTACAGTTTCAGTTTCCTTGATGTTAATGGGTATATTCAAGTATTCCAAGTCTTCTCGGTTTGATCTTTGGAGATTATAGGAATCCAGGAATTTATACATTTCTTCTAGGTTCTCTTGTTTCGTGGCATACAGACTTTCAAAGTAGTCTCTGATGATCTTTTGAATTTGTTTGGTTTCTGTTGTGATGTCCCCTTTTCATTTCTGATTCAATTTATTAGGATTCTTTCTCTTTCTTTGTGAGTATTGCTAGTGGTTTATCAATCTTGTTTATTTTTGCAAAGAACCAGCTCTTGGTTTTATTGACCTTTCGGACTGTTTTTTGGTTTCCATTCATTAATTTCTGCTCTAAGTTTTGTTATTTCTTTCCTTCTGCCTGGTTTGGGCTCTTTTTGTTGGTTCTTTTCTAAGATCTTGAGCTGCGAGGTCAAGTCATCTAAGTGGGCTTTCTTCCTTCCTGAGAAATGCTTGCAGTGCTATAAATTTTCCCCTTAACATGGCTTTAGCTGTGTCCCATAGTTTCTGGTAGCTTGTGTCTTCATTGTCATTTGTTTCCAGGTATCTTTTGATTCCTTCCTTGATTTCCTTCCTGACACACTTGTTGTTCAACATTGATTTGTTTAGTTTCCAGGTGTCTGATTTGGTTCTCCACGTCTGTGTGTGATTAACTTCTATCTTTAATGCACCGTGGTCTGAAAAGATAGTTGATAACAATTTCTATCTTCCTGATTTTATTGAGGTGAGTTTTGTGACCCAGCATGTGGTCTATTTTGGAAAATGTTCCATGTGCACTGAAGAAAAATGTGTATTCTTTCTTTTTGGGATGTAAAGCCCTGTATGGATCTATTATTCCTCTCTCTTCTATTTCTTCTTTCAAAGTCAGTGTTTCCTTGTTGAGTTTTATTCTTGTGGGTCTATTGAGGGGTGGTAGTGTTGAAGTCTCTGACTACTATTTTTTTGGTAGCAATATCCTCCATAAAATTTGTTAGCAGTTGTTTTATGTGTTTAGCTGGTCCCTTGTTAGATGTGTATATGTTTAGGAGTGCAATTTCTTCCTGTTTTACATATCCCTTGATAAAAATAAAATGGTCGTTGCTGTCCCTTCTAATCTTTTGCAACCTGCAATCGATGTTGTTGGATACTAGTATGACCACCCCAGCTTTTTTGAAGGAGTTGTTTGCTTGCAGGATTGTTTTCCATCCTTTGACTTTGAGTCTATGTTTGTTCTGACCGTGAAAATGTGTTTCTTGTAGGAAGCAGAATGTTGGGTTCAGTTTCTGAATCCATTTTGCCACTCTGTGTCTCTTAATTGGTGCATTTAGACCATTGACATTGAGAGAGATTATTGTCATGGGATTTTGAGCCATTTTCCTGTGGAGGTTTGTTGTGCTTGTAGGTGTTTTCCTTGTCTTACAGGAACCCCTTATGTCCTTGTTTTAAGTTTGGCTTTGAGTCTATGACGTCCCTGAGCTGTTGTTAATCTATAAAGTGATGTATCGTTCCTTTGAGTTTGAGTGAGAGTTTAGACGGATAAAGTATTTTTTGTGAGGTGTTCATTTCATTGAGTTTTTTCGCTATATCCCACCATTGTCTTCATGCTTGGAGAGTTTCCTCTGATAAATGTGCGGTAAAACTAAAGGGTACTCCACTGTATGTGATTTCATTATTTGACCTTGCTGCTTGCAGTATTGCGTCTCTATCCATAACATCTATAATTCTGAGTTTGATATGCCTTGAAGTGTTTTTATTAGGGTCTCTTTTAGCTGGCTGGAGCCTGCATTCTCTAACTCTGAGAACTTTTCAACAATGATTTCTTTAACTATGGCTTTTTCATTGAGGTTGCCTCCCTGTCCTTCTGGTACTCTGATGATTCTTATGTTGTTCCTCTTGAATCATCCCCTAGGTCTGTGATTCACTCTAGAGCTATTTTGAGGTCTTTGCCCATTGTTTGTTGTTGCCTTTATTATTTCTGCAGCTCATCTTCAAGCTCACTGATTCTGTCTTTAGCTGTAGCCAGTCTATTGTTGAGGGCACCCACTGAGTTTTTTATTTCATCTATCAAAATTTTTATTAATGACACTTCTGATTTTAAATTTCTTATTTCGTTTCTCATTTCTTCCTGTATTTCGTTGGCTGTACATTCCACTGTTTCTTTCATGTCCTCCTTTAATTTACTGGATGTCTGCTCTATTATTTCTTTGAGTTCCTTGAACATCCTCAGCATTTCATCTTGGAATTCTTTAGCGGAGAGATCGTATTTGTGGGTAACCCCTGTTGAGCCTTTTGGACTCTTAAGGAGTAGACTGGTCTTAAGGAAACATATTTTTCAAAAAGATCTCATTTATATGGTATATAGACTACTGGCTGAAAAAAATGTAAAAGGGAGATGCGTAGATCACCCTTAACCCCAGCGAAGGGAAGAAATCTAGGATGGAACAGAACAGGAAGCAATGGGTGAACAACCATCAAGGGCTTTAGTTATACTTAATAAGGGTATAGCCATATATCCAAAACACAGACAACAAAACTAAAAACATGAGATCTAAGCTGTAATCACTGGAACTTTGTAATGACTGGGGAAAATATTTACACACAATACTGTATCACTGTCATCCCATTGCTCATTGATTTGCTCGAGTGTGCAACAGTAACGTCTCCAAGTGAGACTTGTTACTATTTTTGGCATATTTAATAAGCCGGGGGTAGCTTGCCAGGCTCTGCCATTCGGGCGAGATACTCTCTGTAGCTTGCCAGGCTCTCCGAGAGGGGCAGAGGAATCGAACCTGGGTCGGCCGTGTGCAAGGCAAATGCCCTACACTCTGTGCTATTGCTCCATCAGGTCGTACGTATTGTTGTAGATTTTCTGAGTGCATCGTAGCTATTAAAAGGAGAGTGAGTATACTATGCAGTTGTTAGAAAAGATGAAATCATGAAATTTGCATATAAGTGGATCAGTGTGGAGAGTATCATGCTAAGTTAAGTGAGTCAGAGAGAGAGGGACAGAAAGAGAATGAATGCACTCACTTGTGGAATATAAAGTAACTGAATGGGAGACTAACACTCAAGGATAATACAAATAAGGGCCAATAGAATTGCTCCATGGCTTGGAAGCCAGCCTCATATGCTGGGGAAAAGACAGCTGGAATAGAGAAAAGACCACTAAGTGACTAATGCTTGGAGGGCTCACTCGGGATGGGAGATATGTGCTGAAAGTAGACTATGGGCTAAACATAATGGCTGCTTAGTACCTTTATTGCAAACCATAACTCCCAAAAGGAGTAAAAGGGAATGTGCCTGCCACAGAGGCAGGGTGGGGGTTGCAGGAAGGGATACTGGGAACATCCGTGGTGGAGAATAGGTACTGGTGGGGGAATGGGTACTCAATCATTATATGACTGAAACGTAATCATGAAAGTTTGTAAGTCTGTAACTGTAACTCAGGATGATTCATTAAAAAAATAAAATTAAAAAATTAAAAATTTTTTTAAAGAAAAGTAGGGTGGGGTAGTGGGGGTTGGGATAGGAGTGGTGGGGGGATACTGGGAACATTGGTGGAGGAGAATGGACACTGGTGGAGGGATGTAAACGAAATGCAAACATGAAAATTCATAAGTTTGTAACTGTAACTCACGGTGGTTCACTAATAAAAATTTAAAAGTTAAAAAAAAAAGTAGGGAGAGAAAATGAACAGACACTTTTGCAAAGAAGACATGAAGACATACAGTTGTCCAATAGCCATATGAAAATGTGTTCATTGTCACTCATGATTAGGGAAATGCAAATCAAAACGAGTGAGATATCATCCCACACTAGTGAGAATGGCACATATCAAAAAGATCTCATGAGCTGGCAGGAAGAGGACAACTGGAATAGGGAAGGGATCACTAAGAAAATGACCGTTGGAGGAATCGGTCAGGATGGGAGATGTGTGCCAAACGTAGATAAAGGACCAAACATGATAACCTCTCAGTATCTGCATTGCAAACCATAATGCCCAAAAGTAAAGAGTATGGGTAATATTGTCTGCCATGGAGGCAGTGGGAGGGTGGGAAATGTGGGGGTATACTGGGGATATTGGTGGTGGGGAATGTGCACTGGTGGAGGCATGGGTGTTTGATCATTGTGTTATTGTAACTCAAACATGAAAGCTGTAACTATATCTCACGGTGAATCAATAAAATAAAAAAATACACAGCAGGTAGCAATAAAGGGCCAATTGATCACAGAACTGAGTTGGGCGGATCAAGGAGGTTTACAAGAAAAGGCCTTGGGGACTTTAAGGAGGAATATGGATACACTGGTATTGGATGTGGTGTTGGAATCAAGCACATATTTAGCCATTGTTTAACAGTATTATAAATCACAGTATTTCAATTCATAAAGATATAAAATTTGGTACCAGAGAGGTAATAAAGCAGGTACAGAGCTATCATTGAACACAGCCAGTCGAAGTTTGGTTCCTGAACCCATGTGGTCCCCTAATCCCTGACAATTGTGCAGAGAAAGGAGTAAGCCCTGAGCACTGTCAGGTGTGGCTCCAAAGCAAACAAAAAATTTAAGAATAAGGAAGGTGGTCAAAACAGTGTAATATGGATGAAAATACAGACAAGTGGATCAGTGAAGCATAACTGTCTATAAATAGACTCACATAAATATTGTCTATCAGTCTTTGACAAAGAAGCAATGCTGTACATGTTTTCAAACAAATGGTATTAGAACAACTGCTCAACTGGACATTGATGTTAGAGGTAAAAATTAAAGTAGATACAAACCTTATGTTCCTCACAAAAAAATTAATAAAAACTTGATCACAGACCTAAATATAGAGCACAAGACCTTGCAGCGTATTGACAATGATGTGAGAATATGATCTCAGATACAGTGATGACGTTTCATGATGCAACACTGATGACTCATAAATGAAGGAAAATTTTGATTAGCTGGAAATTGGTTTTTTTTTTTTTTTGCTTTTTGGGTCACACCCAGCGATGCATAGAGGTTACTCCTGGCTCTGCACTCAGGAATTACCCCTGGTGGTGCTCAGGGGACCATATGGGGTGCTGGGAATCGAACTTGGGTCAGCCGCGTGCAAGGCAAACGTCCTACCCACTGTGCTATTGCTCCAGCCCCTGGAAATTGTTAAAATTAAAATTTCTGTTTCTTTTTAATAAAAAAATAAAGCAAACAAAACTCAAAATATTTGAATTCTACTGCAGAAATGAGATTTCCAGAGGGAGAATGAATGGAAGGGAAAATGCCTGTTTAAGAGAATCAGGAAAAAATTGAAAATCACATGTTTTAGAAAAGTTTTATATGTATAGTTCACATAAATATCAAATCTCAACAATAAGAAAATAATTCAGTTAATAAATGAACAATGGTTGAAGAGAATTTTATGCTTATATGTGGATTATGAGGGAAGAGACTGATACAGCTCTTTGTAGGCAAACTCAACAGAATAAAAAAATTCAAGATAACATTTTTCAATATACAAAGTACTTTTTATGTAGTATAGTGATTTTAGCAACTTTTTTGATATGCAAATAGATATGTACACAGATGTTGCTGAAACGTTATTTACAATAGCTAAAATGGTATGAAATGTTTTATATACAATAACAGAATTATTAATAAAATATGATTGATCTATCACCCATAATTGCACTGAGCTGTATGTAATGCAGTAGCTAAAATGAATGAGGAAGGGCTATGTATCCTCACATGAAAAGAAGTTTGAGCCCCATCAAAAAGTAAAGTTACATTAAATTGTGTACTGTTATCCTACAATAAAATAGTATATTAGCTTACATGCACATATTCATGAAGACTTATTCAAATTATATGGAATAACATATATCAGACTTCCTACAAAAGTTGAGGAAGATCAGCATGTATGATTGTAAAGGGAATATTTAGTTCATATGCTATATTTTAACAGCTTTATTGAGATAGAGTTGACATACAATAAGTCAAATCACATTTTAAATATGTGGATTTAAATTGCACCTTTAAATGGTGCAATACAATATTTTTAGTATAGTTACAGAATTATGCAATGTCGTTACCACACTCGTCACCTAAAAAAGAAATTCTTCACTCTTTTTCACTCCTTAACTCCACATTTATCTTCAGCCTCACTGCCTTTCCCAAGCTTAGGAAATCACCAATTTACTATTTCAATGGATTTAACTACTTTGGTCATTTCTTATTAAGAGACTAGTACTAGGTAGTCCTTTGTTTTGTTTTTTTTTTAATTTTATTGAATCACCATGTGGAGGGTTACATAGTTCTCAGGATTATGTCGGTTATACAATTCTCAAACACCCTTTCCTTCACCAGTGCCCATCTTCCATCACCAACCCCCCCCCAGTATACCTGCCGCCCCCTCCCACCTCCCCAGTCCCCACCCTTGTACATGATAAGTTTCACTTCGTTTACGCCTTATCTCGATTACATTCCATGTTTCAACACACAACTCATAGGTAGTCCTTTGTTAATGGCTTTTAAAACTCAGCATAATGTTTACAAGTCTCATCATGTCTCAGTTATTTCATTGCTAGGTATTATTAAGTTGTATGGACATCACATTTTCATCCACTCAATTGTAGGATATTTGAGTTGTTTTTGTTTATAAACTATGATGATATGACTCATAACTCATAACTCATAATATTGATGAATAATTGCTATGTATATTTATATATAAAGTTTTGCATGAGGTTTATGTATTTTTAAATTTGATGAGAACATATGAGAACATATATTACCTATGTAAACATTAAATATGTGATTGATCATAATGAGTACATATATTGCCTATATAAACATTAAATATGTGATGAAATGCTTTATACATTATTCTATTTAATTCTATGAAGTAGGTAGTATTATCTGCATTTTACAGATGATGAAACTAAGCTTAGTAAAGTTAGTGGTTCATACACGATCATGGGCAATAAAGGAGATAAGAGAGCAGATTCAATTACTGCTTGGTACTAAATTATTATTTGACATTGACACTATGACAGCTTTCTGGTAAAGCATTTCCAGCACAATATAGATAGTGTTGTGAACATGAAACAGGGAGTTGGCTTATGATCAATCTTATAGTGATAATGTACGATTATGTTTGAGAGTTTGTAATAGGTATAACTAGTTGGTTGGACTACAACTTCAATAAGAGAGCTACAACTTAATTTTTTAAATTTTTTTTGAAGTAAACAGATTTTATTTAGAGGTTTCTGACGAAGAAGAAAGGGATAAGTGGGAGAGAGAATAGTAAGAATAACATGCTCAAGAGAGAACGCAAGCTTCTCCAAGGGTGGAGAGAGCTCTACATACATCCTAGCACTGGAAATGAAAACATGAAAGTACACATCTCAAGAGGGAAGATGCATGGGGGCTGGAGCAATAGCACAGTTGCTAGGGCGTTTGCCTTGCACGCGGCCGACCCGGGTTTGATTCCCAGCATCCCATATGGTCCCTTGAGCACCGCCAGGGGTAATTCCTGAGTGCAGAGCCAGGAGTAAGCCCTGTGCATTGCCGGGTGTGATCCAAAAAGCAAAAAAAAAAAAAAAAGAGGGAAGATGCGGGCAACATATGTACTCAGGCACTGCATGTGCTTGGCCACGTGGGCACAAGAATCACATGGGCTCAGGCAGCATATACGCCAAGAGAGCTACAACTTTAGTCAGAGAACAAGTATTTGAAGTGCTGGTAGCTGGTATACTGGCAGTGTGACAAGAATGGGACCACATAAGTTGATGCACTCAAGGTTGTGAATAGGAAGTTGTTGCAGAATCAGTGCCTCTAACTGGACATATTACCAACATATAGTTAGCACTAATTCCTCTATCCCCCTTGCATTACTTGATTACTAGTCTTAAAAGATAACTCTTAAAACATTCCATTCCCTGTTGATCTATTTATTCTAAATACCAGATACAAATGATAATTAATCACTCATAACATTTAAATATTCAGATTATTTAACTACAAAGATTTAGACATTTTCTTGCAGGTTTTCCTTATATTATAAAAGTTCATTATACTTTCCATTCAAACCTGGAGGAAAGTATACTAGTGTTTGCACTCATTGTTAATTTGGTAATAGTTACATAGATGCTTTTGTTCATTTTTAAAAAGTTAACTCTTGATTTCACCGTTATTATTTATAATTTTTTAAAAATTCATTGACTCAAATATTTATTTTATTTTATTTATTTTATTTCAAATATTTATTTTTTTAATTTTTATTTTATTTTTATTTTTTCTTTTGATTTTCTGAGAAAGGAAATCTGAGAAAGTCTGATATACTTTCTTTGATTTATTAAATTGAGCATTTAATAATTAATTATGAACAGTCCTTTTCTAGTGAAAAATTTCCTCTAAATACATTTTAGTTCATACCAAAAAATTTTATCACTGTATCACTGTCATCACTATCATCCCATTGTTCATCAATTTGCTCAAGAGGATGCCAGTAACATCTCCATTCATTCTAGCCCTGAGATTTTAGCAGCCTCTCTTTACTTGTTCTTCCCAGCAGTGCCACATTGGAGGCTCTTTCACGGTAAGGGGAATGAGACCCATTGTTTTTACTGTATTTGGCATATCGAATATGCTACGGAGAGCTTGCCAGGCTCTGCTGTGTGGGCAGGATGCTCTCGGTACCTTGCCAGGTTATCTCAGAGGGAGAACTAGGCTATAGGAGGTCACACGGCTGCAAATGTGGCCGCACTTGGAGATCTCAGCCCCGAGTCCCGCACACCTGGGTTCCTCTGTTGATTCCTTCATGCGTGAGGCTCAGCCGAACATGTGGAGATGGGCCTTGAGCATGGCTGTGGCTGGGTTCCAGAGGTCTTCGGCTGCAAGACGAATATGCATTTTTATTATCATTTATTATCATATTGTTTTTATTATCATTCATTTATAGGTTATTTTTGCTGTTTCTGGTTAGTTTGTTTGCTGTAGCAATTCATATTGCACACATGAGTGGGTCTATCTGATCATTGTTTTTCGCTCCCTACTTATTTCATTTGATTTGTTGTTACTGTTTTTGGCATATCAAATACGCAATGGGGAGCTTGCCAGGCTCTGCCATGTGGGCGGGATACTCTTGGTAGCTTGCCGGGCTCTCCAAGAGGGATGGAGGAATCTAACCCTGGTAGGCCGCGTGCAAGGCAAATGCCCTACCCGCTATGTTATTGCTCCAGTCCCCAGCCCTCAACACTGCCTGAATTTTTTTCCCTTTTTAAAAATTTGTTCTTTCCTGCTAGAGTTCTGAGAAATTCCTCTTTTTTTCTCCCTGGTTATTAGTAGGAATTGGAAGAGGTTGATAAAAACCATACAAATACTTCATTCCTCACCAGCTTTCAATTTTTTAAGTAAGCTATATTACTGGCTGGAGCGATAGCACAGCGGGTAGGTCATTTGCCTTGCACGCGGCCAATCTGGGTGTTCAATTCCTCCATCCCTCTCAGAGAGCCTGGCAAGCTACAGACAGTATTCCGCCTGCACGGCAGAGCCTGGCAAGCAACCCATGGCATATTTGATAAGCCAAAAATAAAACAGTAGCCACAAATCTCACAATGGAGACGTTACTGGTGCCTGCTCGAGAAAATCGATGAGCAATGGGATGACAGTGACACTGACAGTGAAGGTATATTACCATGATTTAAGTTTATGTTTTTGTGGGTTATACATCGTGTTATTGTTTTGCTTCCTAGCAGTTCTCAGGGGTTACTCCTGGGTGGGCTGCATGCAAGGTAAATGCCCTACCTGCTCACTATGGCTCTGGCCCCTGGATGTTATTGCTAGACACCAAACCTACCCCAAAACCTTGTGAAAGGAAACAGTCCACTTACAGGTCCTGTTCCATCAGGAGTCAGATGGGAGTAGGGAAAGACTTCTTTCTGTTGGGCAGTGTCTTGGAGCTCACCTGAGAAGAGAGAAAGGCAGAAGGTGCCTTGACAGCTCAGGGCCTTAGGAGTTCTTTATATTTCTGACTGGTGATGATGTGGAATCTTTGTGGCACCTCTCAGTGTCCCAGTGAGCTTCCTCACCACATGGTGTCAGTATTCAAGGGAACTGATGCACAGAGCAGGCTAATGAGAGTGGCCTTTTTGTGATCTAATCTTGGCAGCACCTGACATTTGTTTCACCATATTTGTTGTGGAGGTTTACCCCATCCTTTGTGGGAGGAGTATCAGGGTTTTTTTGGGGGGGGCATATCTGGCAGTGCTCAGGGATCATTCCTGGTATGGTTTGGGGATCCTTATGTGGTTCCAAGGATCAAGCCTGGGTTGGTTGAGGGCATGGCAAGTGTCCTTCCCACTTGCTGTACTATCATTATGGCTCTCAAGTCCATCTTTGAGTATGGAATGGAAGTCAGTGTATTATCTCCGGAAAATTTCATTTGTTATAGGTTATAATTTGCTTATATTAGTATTTAATGCTCAAATTATTCTAGTTTTGGCTGTGGGACCTTGTTGAAGTTGACAACTCTTATTCCTTGGCATGTCTCACTATTCTTTGAGCAACTTACTTTCTGGCATAAGATATTTTAGTCTTATCTTGTTTTCATTTTGTCCATGGTCCTGACCTATAATCAACCATTCATCCAAAGAAACCTGGTTCCTTTCAATGGAAGGTGGTGTTTGGAAAATGAAAGTTGGGCTTTATAGGGTATATTACTGCTTCCTGGTTTTTAGGAGATATTTACAATATTTAATTTTTTTTTGCTTTTTGGGTCACACCTGACAATGCACAGGGGTTACTCCTGGCTCTGCTCTCAGAAATCACCCCTGGCGGTGCTCAGGGGACCTTATGGGATGCTGGGAATCGAACCCAGGTCAGCCGTGTGCAAGGCAAATGCCCTACCCACTGTACTATCGCTCCAGCCCCCAATATTTAAATTTTTTAAGTTATTGTACTACTGGAGCAATCCCTTTCAGAGAGCCAGGTAAGCTACCGAGAGTATCCCACCCGCATGGCAGAGCATGGCAAGCTACCAGTGGCATATTCGGTATGTCAAAAACAGTAACAAGAAATCTCACAACAGAGACATTACTGGTGCCCACTTGAGCAAATCGATGAATAATGGGAGGACATTTCTAAGGACAGCTCAAGTCCAATTTAATTATTATTTTTCTTTTACCAACACCAACTTGTCTCATACTGTATTTTGAGTTTCTAAACAAGGGATTTTCTTTGAAGCACATGCTGTTCAAATTGATTTAAAATTTAATTGTAATTAGAGAAGGTGGTCTGATGAAATATCAAATATATGAAATTTCTTAGAACTATATGCTTAAATATACTTGATATAATTCTTTTTATTTATTTTTAATAAATTATTTTTTATTAGTGAATCACCATGGAGCTGGAGAGATAGCACAGCGGGTAGGGCGTTCGCTTTGCACGTGGCCACCCCAAGTTCGATTCCTCCGCCCTCTTGGAGAGCCCAGCAAGTTACCAAGAGTATCTCACCCACACGGCAGAGCCTGGCAAGCTACCCGTGGCATATTCGATATGCCAAAAACAGTAACAACAAGTCTCACAATGGAGACATTACTGGTGCCCGCTCGAGCAAATCGATGAGCAACAGGATGACAGTGACAGTGACAGTGATTCACCATGAGGATACAGTTACAGATTTATATATTTTCGTGCTTGTGTTTTAGTCATACAATGCTCAAGTACCCATCCCTCCACCAGTGCCCATTCTCCACCACTGATGATCCAAGTATCCTTCCCACCGCCCCCAATCCATCCCCCCCATCCCACCCCGCCTCTGTGGCAGGGTATTCCCTTTTGTTCTCTCTCTCCATTTGGGTGTTGTGGTTTGCAATAAGGTGTTGAGTGGCCATCGTGTTAATCTATAGTCTACGTATGCTTAAATATACTTGAGAATAATGAAAATTCTCTAATTATTTCCTGAACTATGTATCTTATGTACAGCTCATTAATTGCTCAAGTATTTTTATATCTTCCTAATAATTTTTCACTGATTCAGTACTATTTTGCAGTATTACTACCAGAGCTTTAGCTTCAGATATGAGTAATTGTCATTCCCAGCTCCAAAGTTTTAGTGCCACCTCATTACCTAAAAGACACTTCTGTTTATTATTTTCACCCTTCCACTTTCCCTCTGAAAATAATCAAAACTCTCATCATAGTTCTCTAGTTTTGTTGGCGTTTGCCATTTCATTTGTTTCGGTTATTTATATCTCACATATGACTGAAATTATTCAATAACTATGTTTTGCTTTATTACTTATTTAACTCAGCACAATCATCTAAAGATCTATTTGCACCAAAGGGAATATTTTCTCTTTCATAATAATAGCAGAGTAGTATTCCATTGGTTATATATCAGTTTTCTTATCTAATCATCTGTTAATGGGCTTTTAGATTGGTTGCACGTTTTGGCTATTGTGAATAACAATGCTATGAGCATAATAGTGTAGATATCCTTTCAAGTTATTGTATTTGCATCCTTCAAATAAATGTATAAACATGTCAATGCTGGATCATCTAGAATTTCCATTTTTAATTGTTAAAGGAATCTCATACTGTTTTCCATTAAGGCTGAACCAATTGACATTTGTAAAATTATTTACTAAGTTTTCTTTATCTCCACAGCCTCACTAACACTTTTTTCTAATATATTAAATTTTATTTTATTTTTTTTTGTGCCGCACCCAGCAATCCTCAGGGATTACTCCTGACTCTTTATCCAGGGAACCACACGAAGAACCAGGGATTAAACCAGGGTCAAGTACATGCAAGGCAAGCAACTTAGCCCTATACAATTTCTCTCGTCCACTAACATATTTTACATAGGGCATAAGAGGTGTGAGGTGACATCTCATTATGATTTTGAGTTACAGTTCCCTAATAGCAAGTGATGATGAATATTATTTCACAAGTCTATGTACTGATTTGTTCTGCTTGATATACTAATTTCATAGAAAACATAGTTCCACTGTGATAGTGAATTATTTTTTCTTGTAAATATGTCAATTTTATTTGAAAAACACTTCGATCATTTTAATAAGTACACATTTAGAAATGTTACATTTCCCTAATTGAACATACTTTTCATTATGAAGTAGTTCTTTTCACCTCTCTGGGGTCCAGGATAATTTAAGCATCTCCCCTTTACAATACATTTCCTCATCCAGTTATTCTATAAATGATATCATACTGTGTTTGTTTTTCTTTGTCTGACTTTGGCTTACACTTATTTTGATATTAAATTTTTAGAGCTTTGTTTTTGACCCATACTTAATGGTGTCCAGGGGATATAGGGCATCTTCGGGGCCTAGGTGATCACACATGATTCCAGGGATCAAACTTAGGCCTCCTGCATGCAAAACACATATCCAGTCCATTAAGCTATCTTCTCAGCCCAATTTTTTCTTTATTTTGATCAGTTTTTGCCCATTAATAATTATTACATGCTTTGATAGTTATGGTGTCCTTACATTGAATATAGGAAGAGTATTTTTCTTATAAATAGTCTATAATTGGATTTTATTATTTTATTGACAGCATTTGGCAGTTTTAAGAGGTTACATCTAGCAATGCTGGAGTGTCCAGCATCACTCTCTGAGACATTCAGCTCTTCCAAGCAGGTCTGACAAGCTTGATGTTCAGCCTGGTAGTGGGCTACTAAGGTTATTCCTAGTAATGCTCTGGAGTCTATGCAATGTTGGAGATCAAACTCAG
Source organism: Sorex araneus (assembly GCF_027595985.1). Classification (NCBI taxonomy): domain Eukaryota; kingdom Metazoa; phylum Chordata; class Mammalia; order Eulipotyphla; family Soricidae; genus Sorex; species Sorex araneus. The sequence goes on from NC_073313.1 coordinate 108,828,002, forward strand.
AGCCTCAAATACGTTAAGAATATCTCTGGGGAACGTGCACTTGTGGAGGGATGGGTGTTTGATCGTTGTGTTTGTAATCCAGACATGAAAGCTTGTAACTATCTCATGGTAATCCAATAAAATTTTTTAAAAAAGAATATCTCTGCTTAAATCCCAAATATTTTAATAGAGGACCTTAGTGCATTTATATTTTGAACAATTATGAATGTATTTGGCTATATTCCTGCCCCATTAAGTGCATTTTACTTGTCACTTGTCCTCTTTCATTTTACATTTTAATTCTTTCCCTCCTTTTTGTTCACTTTTGAGTTAACTTCTGTATTTCATTTTATTTTTCTCTATACCTATTTGAAAGATATAGATTTAATTTTTATATTTCTGGTTTAAATTATATTGTACTTTTTTTTAAATTATGTATTTTAAAAGCCCTAAAATTAATTGTTTTTCATTTTCTTTTTATTTTAACTTCAAAGGGGATATGTTCTTAATAAACTCCTCCAAGTATTATTTGTATCCCTTATATCTGAAAACCATGGATTATGTAGTACTTTTCTCAGAGCCTACCATCTTTTTTCCATCTTATAAAGTAATACCTCATTTCACAGATCAAGATACTTAGTCCTCAAAGAAAGTACTTGCACATAGAAGAATTCTAGACATGAAGGGAAATAAGTCCTCCTGACTACCTTTAAACTTATGAAATTTAGATGGAATTATCTGGGGAAGCATTCTTCCACATTTAATTTTTAATATACTGTGGCATGGATTACCACTTAGCCAACCATGAAAGTAATATTTAATTTAATTTGAAATCCATGATCAACCCAATCCTTAATTACTTACACTTTTAAACAAACGGGACCAGGTCTTTTTAATATGTATAAAAGATTGCAAACATATTCGTAAGCAGAGACTAATATTGTGGGGGATTAAAATTATGAGAAACTGTTGGAAGTTTAGAGAGAAATTATGGACCCCAAACAAAGGAAAGCAATATTAAATAGGGTTTATAGACTATTTTTAAAGTGCAGTCTTATCCATGGATACTTATGTAATTTGAAGGCAATTTTTCAACACCCAAAATTTTGGAGGTCCATTAAATTAGTGATCCATTTCATTGTGTTTAACACCTTCATCTACTGCTGGTCTTTGTTTTGAAAAGAGAACTACAGAATGAGTCTTCGTGTGAATGAATAAACCAGGTTAATTGTCTTGGCTATGAAAAGCAGGGATTTGATGTTCAGAGATGAAAATGGGCAGAAGTAGGTGTAACAAGAGGAACTGAAAAGGTGACAGAGAAACTTTAGCTCCTTCAGAATTTTTCTGCAATTTGGCTACAAGCATTGTTATGACTCAACCTCTCTGTGTTTGGCAAGGCTGAAAGTCTATTTGTAATCAAATCAAAACAGGAAGTGATGACTGAATGTCAAATTCAGGTGTTTCTGATACATTGTAGCACTGCACTGTCCAACCGTTGTTCATCGATTTGCTTTACTGGGAGCCAGAAACGCCTCCATTGTGAGACTTGTTGTTACTGTTTTTGGCATATTGAATACGCCACGGGTAGCTTGTCATGCATACAGGATCCTCTAGGTAGATTGCCGGGCTCTCTGAGAGGGGCGGAAAAATCAGACCAGGTTGGCAAGGCAAATGCCCTACCCGCTGTGCTATCCCTCCCAGCTGGGCTGGATAGATTCTAAATGAAGTTTTTAATTTGGTCATTTGATATGTGCTTTTAGGGAAGCATTAACCCTTTTTATTTGAGTGAACCATATTAATAGTTATAAAATCCCTAGTGGCATATCCTCTGATTCAGTCACAATAACCATGAGTAGTAAAATCCTGGGTCATGGTCTCCTGCCGAGCCCTTAATGAACTTTTCAGCATCATCTTCAACTCCTGTTTTCATATCAGTTCTATGCTATTCCTGAGTTGTTGCTCTATTTGTTTACCATACCTGTATTCCATTGCCAGCATGTGTTCTCTATATAATTTATCAATACCATTTCTTTCTCTGTATTATCTCATAATGCATTTTTCCTTCAATAGAGAAAGGTACATAAATGCAATTGTTGCAATTGTATTTTTTTCTCTAATAACAACATCTATGCTTTATTGAGGCTTGTTATGTCTCAAGTGCTTGCATCACTCCATTTCATACTCAAACCTCAACACCCATTTTGCAGGTGGATCATTGGTATTGAGTCATTCTCCAAGATTTTCTAGCTGGGTCTGCTGGCACCAAGGCGAACCTTTCCCCCGGAGCATTAGCATGCCTCTTTTGCTTGATAGTCATCTACATATTCTTGGGACAGCTCAGGCTGCTGTGGGGGAGACAGGATTATTTCCTTGATGGCAAATAATGATTCACTGTCATGACTTGAATTACACAAATCTAGATTGTGGGGTAAATATTCACAAGATACTCATCCCGGGAAATCCTAACAGACCCTTTCTTTAGTCATTTCCATACTATGATTTCAAGTGGTTGATAGCAAAATCAAATAATAATAATGTGTGCTAGTTGGAGACTGAGGTGTAAGTCTTTAACTCCTTTTATCTCATTAACTGTTGGTTGCACCTCAATAAATTCTAACTGAAAATCCTGCTTTCATTTTTGTTTAAAAATTTCATCTTAGCTAAGGAACTAAATCATTTTTCACTAACATGGCAATCAATAGATGAAATTGAAATTTCTGTCCAATTTGTAACTTTAAAAAAGGAAAATGGACCTGGAAATTTAAAGATCTGAATCTCAATTCTGCAGCTACCACTTATTAATCTGTAATGTTAAGTAATCCACTTTATCTTGCTAAATTAGTTTCCACATGCATAAATATGATAAATATGAAATAATGAAATATAAAACAATGATTTGTCCTTGCTTAATTCACAAATATGTTATGACAGATATCTGAATATTAGGAAGTTCTTTGCAAGTCCCAAAGTGATCTACAAATAAACCGTTAGGCAAGACATAAGAAATAATCAAAATTTCACCATTTGTAAGAGTTTCAGCAGGACTTCAAGCAAATGGTTCAGTAAGGATTGAGTTATAGGGGAATGCTGTATCTTACACAATTGGTTTCCCCTCTTAAATCTAAGGGTACAAGTGCAAACTTGATCTACAGTACAATCTTCAACCTTATGACTTCCAGGAAACCAGTCTTGGATCTCATTTAAATTGAACATCTTACTCCTTACAGGGAGTGACACCTCAACAACAAAGAAATGTGGCACTTGGGTAATGTTTGCTATGTAAACATTAAAACGCAGAGGATCGTTGTATGCCACTTAGGTTACAAGTACATGAATATGGTAGTAAAGAAACAGGAGTAAAGGTTAACTGTGGAATCTGTGTTAAGTTATGAGCACGTCAAACTGTGAAAGTCAACCTCAAATTATAAGAGAAATTATCTTCTGAGTGGTCCAGACAGTACTCAGCAGAATGTGAGCAGTCATTCATTACAATGTGACAGGGACGCTAACTGTCCTTGGTCTCTTTCTATTCACCTTGGCTATAGACTTTGCACTGATATATTGAGGTGGAAGCTACTACGAGAGAGAGAGAGAGAGAGAGAGAGAGAGAGAGAGAGAGACTAAAGGAAAGGATGAGGACTTAATGTGAGGGCTGCTGCCTTGGTGCAGAACCCCTTCTTCTCTCCACCCTCGCTCCTTCTTCGCCACCAGCCCCCATTCCAAATGAGGCTTGGGAGACCGAAAGGGTTTCACTTCCGCCTGGCTGCAGGAACCACAAGTTCCAGACTAGGTCGAAATTGGAATAATTACAGTCAAAATACACCCAGATGCTCTCACACACCCAGACGCGCGCGCATCCCCGGGCCCTGGGGCGCACGTGAGCCCACGCCCCGCGCACCCAGCCCTACCGCTCGCTCGCCAGAGCATCCTCAGCAGCTGCCACAGAAGCCACCGCCTCCGCCTCCTCCTCCTCTTCCTCCTCCTCTCCTCCTCCACCACCACTACCTCCTCCTCCTCCTCCTCCTCCTCCTCCTCCTCCTCCTCCTCCTCCTCCTCCCCCTCCTCCTCCTCCTCCTCCTCCTCCTCCTCCACCTCCTCCTCCTCTCATCGCCGCTGCCTTTGCCTCTGCTGTGTCTCTTATACCCTCTCGTCCTCCTTCCTCCTGCAGTTCTTGCTCCTCCTCCCGATCCCCCACCCCGCCCCCCAGGCTCCTGCCCGGTGGCGAAGGGCAGAATCCTCCGCAGCGGCTCCCCTTCGCTGGAGCCACGAAGAGGCTGGAACAGGTCTGTGAGGGGGCGCTTTGTTGCGGGTTGCTGTAGTGCCGGTGCTTCCTAGAGACGTTGGGAGGGCACGGGGTGGATGGGAGGGTAGGTTATTTCTCAGCTCTTCTCTTTTTCTATGAATAGATGAGGGGTGATGCGTAGGGAAGGCATCTCGGTTCTTTGCCAATTCGCCGCCCCTCTCCCTTCATGGCGAGTACTTAAGCTGCCGGACTCCTGCTGCTGCCTACCCCTAAAGCTCTCTTTCTTTGCACCCCCACTCCATGCATCCACTTTCCAGAGCTGAGCTTTCTCTTGTTCTGGGAGCTCAAAGCTGGGGGCTGGGAGAGATGGATAGAGTCAATCCAGCGAGGCACCTGGGAGCAGGAGGCTTTGTTACATTCAACAAAAACCAGTCCTCACCAGCTTCCAATTTCAGGCGAGGCTGCAGTCCACCGGCGGTGTGGGGGTGTGGGTCAGGCATACTAGGGAAGTGAGAGAATGCGAAGGGCACTCCCTGTGTGTGACTTGGCACACAGGAATGCAGTGGTGTGTTCCCGAGATGGTGTGGGTCTTGTGTGGAATACAGTGAGTGTGAGTTGGAGTGTGTATGTGTGTGTGTGTCTGTGTTTGTGTGTGTATGAGTATGCACCCGAGATCCTGTGTGTGCACTACGGGGTTGAGCTCCTTCTTTGCATTACATGTCCTTGGGTATCATCCCATGCCAAACAGATTGCAGTAACATGCAGGCTGATCAGGTCCAACCTGTTCTGCCCACATTGGAAGGGTAATGAGAGCTTCAAAGTGATGAAAATGCCCTCAGCTGGGGATGTTACTTAGGACATTCTGAATGTGAAATTTCTTCCGCAGGTTAACCAAGTTCTACTGAATATTGTTATTGTCCTCCCCGACAACCTCCCCCTAGATACCCAACTTTCTAGCAAGCTTTCCACTCTCAGCCAATGAGAATCTAAGGCTTTTATAGTGATCTCCGCAGTGCCTCCCCTGCCCCCACCAAGTTGTGGATTTTCACGTCTTCTTTACTGCACTGGTGTTAGTTTTGGGCTAGGATATTGCTGTATAGAGAAATGGGAACAGAGCGAATGCACCTAAGTATTGGCCATGAATTTGTTTTAAAGGTCTGTTGTTTTCCCTGAACCATAAGGAGTCAATTGGTATGGCCACTGTTTAAATATAAAAGTAAGGCATCAATATACATGAAAAATCTGCTAAACTTTCTCGCCAATGTTTCATACTTGTGGTTTTCATAAAAAAAATTTCAGGGCCCCCAAGTCTAATCAAGGATAGCAATCATTCAAACCAGAGACATTTATTAAACCCTTGCTTTGTGGCAGTATTAATGTTAGGTTTTTGAAGTATAGAAATGAATAAAATATCATCTTAGTTCTCAAAGAGTGAGGAGTCTGATAGACAAGATAGAGTATATAAACAGATAATTACAGTAGTGTATGAGAAGGGACTGGCAAAGTACTTTGAGAGTAGGAAGAAGGGGTCCCTGGCTAGAGATAGGGGTTATGATGAAGAAAAGCTTCACAGAAGAAGGGTACATTTGAGTATCTAAGAATTATTTCACCAGGTGTTAAGTTGAAGAAACAGCATATAAAGGCAGAGGAGTCATAGTTAAGTAAGACTGCAGGGAGTCATTGAAACTATTACTGTCATATTCTCAGTAAACTCAGAATAAGTCTTCCTGTACTTGGATTGTGATTAATGGTGAATCTTAAAGGATACAGTATTGCAGATTGATAAGCATCAGAGTTTTCTACCATCTTAAGATGTGTCTAGCTCACTCAATAATGTTAGTAAGACTTGCCTTAAGCAAATTTTCTATGTATAAGTGTGGTTTAAAAGGTAAATGAACTAGATGGACCTTATTCACATTGCAAAATGTGTTGCTTTACAAAAGAAATCATGATCAGATCACCTTAAATAGTAGTGCTCGTCTGATCTTTACATTGATTTTTTTTACCAAAAGTCCATTTATATATCACTGTATCACTGTCATTCCGTTGCTCATCAATTTGCTCGAGCGGGCACCAGTAGAGTCTCCATTGTGAGACTTGTTGTATATGCCTTGGATAGCTTTCCAGGCTCTGCCGTACAGGCGAGATACTCTTGCCGGGCTCTCCAAGAGGGGAGGAGGAATTGAACCTGGGTCAGCCGCATGGAAAGCGAACGCCCTACCCTCTGTGCCATTTATATAGAATTGTTCATACTACCAATGGATGGATTAAAGAAGATACATTTCTGTTACATTTTTGGTGCAAAAGTTGCCAAGCTTAATGCAGGCATTTTTCCGCATAGTATGAATGTTTAATAAATAGTAAAAAAGAACAGACGTTTGGTATTAATAAACATTTAATCCGCTGTCTGTGATCATCAGCCATTTAGTTTGTATAGAAAGTGCAAATTAACCAGGACAAGGTCTTGAGGGACATTTATATTTTAGGTACTTTTAGTAATGTCACTGGTAATTATTACTAGCACAAGATTTCTATGCTGTATATTAGCTTTCAAACGAATATATAGTGATTCCTCTAACACTCATGCAATTAATCCAGAATAGGGGGCACATACTGAGTCACCTGTTTTATTCAGTTGGTACTGACTTCATGGGCTGATAAATGTGCACTGGAAATTAACCTAGGATACTGGTATTTTCTCCTGGAATTTTGTGGTTCTGGTGGGGGAAAAATCACACTAGTTAAGAGTATGGGATCTAAAAGCTTGACCAACATCTTCAGCATCTCTTCCCTTAAATGAAAAACAATATTAGGTCTGGGTTCTATTAAAAGGAATGCCAACAAAAAATGTGTAAGCTTGAAATAACTTCTTCCCTCACCTGGATTCAGAGGAAATGATGGCTTCGATTTCATTGACCATATCAAGGGCCTTTGTTCACTGAATGCCATACCAGAAAGCACTAAGAAATATCCTCAATAAACACCCCCAACAAATTTGTCTGAAGTGCAGTCAGGAAGTCTGAAGATCAGTCTACCTGGACCAGTGTTCTCCAATGTAGATTCCCAAAAATAGTTTCAGAAGAAGTTAATATGTGTTGCACACACACACACACACACACAAACACAAACCCAGTTTTATGGTCTGGTAAATTACTACTTAAACAGAAAATAGGTTTGCTTATGATGACCTCTTTCTTTGCTACTGTATATTGTGACTCTCTAGAAGAACAGAGCATGCAATATTTGCCAATTTATTTTCCCACAGAAGCTGGGATTCCAATAAGCATTTTGGCTGGGGTGGTATCAGAACATTCTTTGAACTATGCCGGGCAAGAGCGTTTCTCACTGAGTTTCCAGGCTATGGTATCTTACTAAAAACTTAAATGGCATCCTTCACCCCTCTAAGATTTTCTTCCCTCATGTATATTATGATGCTTATAATAATCATTGCCCTCAGCACGATAGGGTGATGACAACCAAGATAATATCTCTGAAAGTATTTTGAGATTCTTAGAAGAAAGGCTTTAAATAAACTCAAGGTTATTATGAAAGGGAAGTGAAGAATTAAGACAATTATGCTGATAATTTAGGCCCAAATCTTGTTTTGTGCTCAATTATTGGGCAAACGGCTTTAGTTCTCTGCTTTCCTTTGACTGCAAAGACTGATCCTCATTCCACCTTGGGTGATTCAGTGCTCTGAGATTATTTCCCTTCACATCCTGAAAATCTCAGTGTGGCCTTTAATTTCCTGGTCCAGAGGTATCATCAGTACAGCCTTAGGAAAATCCCATCAATCTGAACACACCCTGCTGTCTAGAGAACCCTGGAGATGGGAATTAAGGTTAGTTGAAAAGCTTCTTTTATTCTTCAGACTCATTCTCTTGAAGAAGCAGTTCTAAAGGGTCATCTTAGAGGTTAGTGTGGAAGGATTCCTTTCTAGGGCTCCCGAGTTCAACCTGGGCTGCAGTACTCTTTGTAAAAGTGGTTTCTTGAGCAGTTTCTGAGGTTCATTTTGTCAATAGGAAATCAAGGCAATTTCTAAGTAAATTTAAAGGCAAAATAGAAAGCGCTTTTCACTATTGACCTTTCCAAATTCCCTTGACTCCTTATTAATTCCCTCCACCTCTTTTCTTTACAAGCTGCTTTGAAAGAAGAATGGAATTCTTGAGAATTAATGGCTAGGAATCATTGAAAATCGGGTTTGGAGCAGTGAGCAATGTAAAGACATTTTGAATTGCTATAAGTTTTTGTGCATGAACCAGCCATTATCTGCATGAAAGCAACAACCATTGCAGTTGAAATTTAAAAGTTGAAACTTGAAAGTTGCAGTAGGAAGATTTTGGGTGAGACAGAAAACACTGTGACTTTAAGAGTATGTGAAACTGAAAAGTGGGAGTAAAATCATTCTCTGTTCTAGAAAGCCTAGTAGAAATTTCTCTTTGGTGGGGGAGACTTAAGGAATGGTGTGACTGCAGTGTCTTAAAAAGTTCATCTTGTACAAACCTTCTGTTCAGATGAGGAAAGTGAGGAGCAGAGAAGTGAGGAGAGTTGCCTAATATTACACAACTACCACAAGAGAAATCATAAGTAATCTGAAAGGCTAAAATTCAGATCAACTTCCCCTTAATAGTCTTTCTATTAGAGCAGGCTGCTATATTGCATATACCAGAGGAATATGGTTGATTTATTCAATGGGATTTGAAGGTCACGACAAACCCTGAGTTGTTTGGACTTTAGCAGAAAAACACCCTGCTAATGGAGTCCTAAAAATCAGTACTTCCTTCTCTTTACCTTTTGATTCTTCTTAGTATATTGTTGGTAAATTCACCAAGGCAATCGGTCATCTGTAAACTGAAGGACTGGGTGCTCCCAGATACTCAGAGGGTAATTCAATTATCCTAATCCCTTTGCCTTGGAAGTCTGATGAAAGATACCCAAAGAAGTACAGATTTACCATGGCTGTACATGTTTTAGGGCTGTCTAGGTCCAGGGCTCATGCTCTCCTGCTGTTGGTATAAAAATTATGGTCAGTTGTAGATGCTCGTTAAATAATAATATGCCATATCTGGAATTGTACACCTTAACCTTGAGGGAATTTTAAATATTGTGATATGCCTTCTGAAAAAAAATGGATTGGAGAAGAAATTAGGATAAAATTTGTTTAGGATAAAAGAATGAGACCCTGTACTGGAGGTGAAAACAGCAAAAAGGAATTGAATAATCATGTCCTGTTCTCCCTCCCTTTTAAAGAGATGGGGATATTGAAAGGAAGAATGGGCTATTTGGAAGGATGAAAGAGAGTGGCCAATCTAAAAAGGCTATTAATTATGCCATAATTTCATGAAATAAAAACTCTTTTAAAAGAATGGGACAATCCTTTAACTTCTGTCAATGTTTCTTATACTAGTCTAACTTCTAAATAGCAAAGCTTTAGTTTTGTATGTTAGAAACAGTATCAGATGCTGAAACAACTTTCTCTTGAAGAAGGTAATTTTAGCAGGTGGAAATGTGAGCTGGACAGTATCAAAGGGTTATACAACTGTATAATTTTTAAAAAACTTTTTATGATAAAAATAATGTATGCTTCTCCTTGAAAGAAATATGAAGTAGAATGTTCCTGGATTTTCCAACTCTGATCTTCTACTATATACACCCGTGGTATATTTGATATGCCAAAAACAGTAACAAGTCTCACAATGGAGACATTACTGGTGCCCGCTAGAGCAAATCTATGAACAGTGGGATGACAGTGCTATAGTGCTACAGATCTCTTATTATATCCACAGTTTGGTGTATGTCGTTCTTTGCATATTTTATGAATATTTATACATGCATTCTTGCACGTAAAATATTAAAAGGTGTTACTGAATGTCCACATTTTGTTCTATAATCTGCTTTCTTTACATTGAACTACATGTCAGTAATATATTTAGACATTTTGTTACTTTTAACATTTGCATAGTACTCTGTTATATGGTTGTGAGAACATTTACTTAATTCAATTTATACTTACAGATTTTAATCTCTTATGTGTGAATTATTTCTAATTGAAAAATTGAATATCATCACTGTGAACCTCATTTTACATGTGTATCTGCATATAATTATAAGCATTTTTATATAAATTTGTAGTACTAAAACTGCTATTTGAGAGAATTTGGTTCCTTACATCTTTGATTTTAACAGAGACTGGCAAATTGCCATACAGGCAGGCTATAAAGATTTCCATTCCCACCATTAATGGCCATTTCTTCATGTTCTTTCTCAGCAATTTCAGATATTTCTTATCTTTTTCAACTTTCTCAATGTAATGCTAAAAAACTCATTTTGTTTGCATTTTTGGGTGCTAGCAAGGATGAACATCTTTTCATATGTTTATTGGCCATCTGTATTTCTTCTGTGTTGCCATTTTCTGTTGCTTTGCATTGTGTGTTGCCTGTGCATGTTTTGCTATTGAATTGTTCTTTCTTGTTTTGATAAATAGAACTCTTTATCTATTTTGTATAGTATCTATTTAAATTGTTATCTGCATTGAAATTATATTAAGGAGATTATCATTTATTGTTTTTCTTTGGTTTTAATGTATTTTTTGGAAAAATGTTTAAAATTCTGAAGAATCATAATTGTTACTCTATTCCTTTATGAGTGTTCTCACAGTACCAAAATGAATATCCTTGAATATATTATGTGAATTTGGCCCATTATTTCCTTAAGATAAATTTCTAGGAGTGGATTAGTTTGGTTAATTTTTTCCTAGATATTGACAAAATGCTCTTTCTTTTTTTAAAACACTCCAACTGCAGCAGTGTTTAAGAGTACACATTGTTCCTCCTCTAAATATCTTTGACAATTCTGGTTTTGCTCCATAAATCAAACACTAGGGAAAAAATCATATTTGGATTTTGTACCACAAAATACTTGGAGCAGAAATACCTAACTACATATGAAACATGAATTACACCTTCAATTATTTAATTGAACTAAACTGTGTCAAAATATTCTCCAACATTAAGTACCTCTAAATTCACTGTGAAATAAGTGATCACTTAGGGTCATTTATGCTGGCAGCAGCCAAATCAGCAAACAATGGTAAACTAACTTTGGAGCTCTACCTTGTAAGACATTTGGAAAAAAACTATTACACCTTTACAGATCTTTGAATTCAGCTAGATTGGTTCCAGAATTTTCCAAAGACTGAGTAGGAGTCAGCTTCTATTCAATTTGGCTTCTGGCAAAGAAGGTAAGTTTGAGGCCTTCCCAAGAGAAGTTATTTGAACTGAAATAAACAGTGATGTCACCATCTGCAAAGGGAATAGTGGCAAAAAAGGACAGGTATAACATTTGCCTGAACTCTGCCTAAACTGGCTTTCTTTTTTATATCTCTTTTCTAATAAGGTCCATATATAGTCAAGGGGATTTTGGTATTTAAGGCCAAGGTCACAATCTTTGCATTAGAAAAGCATAGAATCAGAGTGGTCATTTGTATGGCTAAGAATTATCTTTTGGGGGCTGGAGCAATAGTATAGTGGGTAGGGTGTTTGCCTTGCATGTGGCCTACCCAAGTTCAATCCCCGGCATCCCGTACGGTCCCCCAATCATGCTATAAGTAATTTCTGAGTGCAGAACCAGGAGTAACTCCTGAGCATCACTGAGTATGATCCAAAAAGCAAAAAAAAAAGTTATCTTTGTTTGAAAAATGGCAGTAGTAACCTTAAAATCCCTTGTAATTAGCAGAGCAGTATGTATATGATGGTAGGGGGAAGGCGTGGAGAGCAGAAAGGTAGTGAGAATAATTACCCATCTCACCAGACTATTTGAAAAGGAGAAAGACTGAAAGTTGGAAATTGCCAGAAAAGACTTTTATCTTCTGTTCCCCACTCATACACCCACACATGTACTAGCTAAAAATTGGCAACTCCTCTCCTCTAGAGAGAGATATAGGTGCCTCTAAAGTACAACTTTCTTGGCTGACCCTGGTTCAGTTCCTAGCACTACATATGGTCCCCTATGCACTGCCAGGAGTGAGCTAGGAGTACACAGCCAGACATAAGCTCTGAGAGCAGCTAGGTGTGGCCTCCAAACCAAAAATAAATAAAGTTCATCTTCCAAATTTGATATATTTCATAACGTCCTTTGTACTCACCCACTGTTCAGTTTAGCTAGTGTGCTACTTATGCAGGCCACCCCTGGGTTATTTTAGAAATATCAGAAGATGGGTGGGTTATTGTCCTAGAGGAATAATTTGGATTATTTGAACTATTGAAAGTTACTGAATCTATTGAAAGAGCCTCCATTCATTGGGAAAGATGAGTAAGGAGAGGCTGCTAAAATCTCAGGACTGAGTGTAATAGAGATGTTACTGGTGCCCGCTCGAGTAAATCGATAAAAAACGAGATGACAGTGACAGTGACAGTGACATTGAAAGTTATAATTTGTAGTTTTCCACTTACCTCAAAATTTTGGTATTTGGCAAATGACTTTAGATTTTAATGTCTTTTTTTTAAATTGAATCACCATGAGTTATAAAGCTTTCCAGTCTATTTTTAAGGTTTGGACTAGAATACGTATAAATCACAGAGGAACTGACGACCAGATAATAGAATAATTTAACTTTACTGCCTTAAAAATGGCTTTAGTTGTTAAGCTACTAATGCCTATCTTACAGCTAGTTGACTCTTCTCTAATGCCAAATAATTTTAACTAAAATGGTATAGTCACACATGTGGTGTTTACACTAAGATCATGTGATACCTTTTTCCTTATGGAAGTCCACAATGGGAAAGACCATATTTTATTTTATTTTATAATGTTTTATTTAATTAAAAACACAATTTACAAAATTTTTGACAGTTAAGTTTTTGGCATTGGTATTTTGTTTTCTTTTCTTTTTAAACCCATGCTTAATGTTTTTAACAGTATGAGGGATTGTCCTGTTTTGGTTTTTAATTAATTATTTCACAAAGGTAGCATTATTTTTCAGTCTTATTACAACCAGGAAGGGACATCTGTCTCCACATTCAATCTGGAAATTGAAGAAAAAGCTCATTATGAGCTCAAATGGAATTTACAGTGAATGGGGAGACAGAAGATCTGGGTTCCAGTTATGATTTTGCACTATTTGACCATGTGTACTTGAACAAGTGTTTAAATTTCTTTAAACCCTAGGATCCTCACATTTAAAATGACCTATAGATTAGAACCTTGGCATAAACAAAGAAATGTTGTCTCCAAAATTTGCTTGCATGACAGATTCATGTGACTGCTTAGAAATATATTAGAACCCCCACTTTAGCCATCTTAATCTAAAACTCCAGGATTGTATCCAGGATGTCTGTTATTCAGAATTTTAGGTGATTTAGAAATGGTGGTAACCTTCTCCTGTGATCATTTTCAGAGGTATTTTTGGTTTGTTTTGGAGCCACATCCAGTAGTGCTCAAGGCTTACTCCAGGCTCTGTGCTCATGGATCATACCGTACCTGATTTACTTGCTCTCCATTCCTCCCCTGAGATTTTTGACCCGAGGGAATGAAGTCATTTTCCAAAGAGAGAAAAGCCAGGTCTCCCAGAAGCACTAGCTAAGAAATCTGTGATAGAGACGGCTTTTAAAAATCTAGTTTCAGGAGGATAGTTTCTGAAGAGGTACATGGAAAACAGAATGTTCTTAATTAGAGTGAGTTTGTATGAACAAACTGACTAGTTATTCAATAATAAACATACTTCAGGCGCTTTGGTACAAAACCTTCAGTAGGAGCATTTCTGAGAAATGACAAAAAGTTTCTAGATCTCAGACCCTTTCTATTCAAGGTCTCCAATGAATTCCACTTGAAGTTTTCATACCTTCATTGAATTTTGTATATGTTTATTTCTCTGGGATTTCAGCACTCTGGTTTATAATGTCCTTATTTCTCTCCAGCTCTACTATATTTTAAATACTCTTTTCCTACCTGTGACCTCCTCCCCTCATCGCATCACTGATTTCATTTCTGTCAGCAATCCTCTCAATAATAGCCTTCCCTCTAAATGCCAAAAAGAAAAAGTCAGCATTAATGTATACACATTTGCTCAACTTATTTTCTTATATACCAACCTTCAGTCCTTCACTTCATTGCAGAGGAAATCAGAACTAAAGAAATGCTTCTCCAAGGCAAATTTACAGAGATGGCAAATCTTCCTTTTTATATATAGCTACCATTTATTGAGCTGTACTACTCTGTGCTACTCTCTTGGCATTCATTATCTCATTTAATCCTTTTGTTGAATATTAGTATTCTCATCTTATAAAGGAGGGAACTAAGGCTCAAAGGCAGTAGCTTGTCAGTAGCAAAATAGATCTGTCTTTCTGATTCTGGGGTATGAGTATCTACATGAAGAATTCTGCTATTAAGTGTTCCTCGTGGTAATACGGTAGTTGTAAAAACAAAAGCGAATGCATGAAGAGAAAGATTTTCTTAGATGAGAGCAGTCTGAATCCTGAAGAGTTTGAGGTATTTAAATACCAGTAAACAAAGGAGAGCTCATTTTAATGGCAGAATAATTTTGTTATAGTTACAATATATCATTGTGAGGATGGGGCTGGAGACCAATTTTGACTTAAGAATTTATTAATTCTTAAGGGGCTGGAGCAATAACACAGCACGCTGGGCATTTGCCTTGCATGTGGCCAACCCAGGTTCAATTCCCAGCATCCCCTATGGTACCCCAAGCACCACCAGGAGTAATTCCTGAACTCAGGGCCAGGAGTAACCTCTATGCATCGCCAGTGTGACCCAAAAAGAAAAAAATAATAACTTAGTAAACCTATAAATATTGACATCTAGAGGTAAATCACTAAGAGCTCGGTGACTATTGCTAGTTTCATCTGGGATGTGACATATACTTATTTCTCATTATTTTCTCCTCCCACTCCCATTAGAGGCTAGTACCAAAAGTACTTGCTTATGGGAAGTCAAGATTGATATCCTGGATGTTCTTAAGTATCAGGAAACTGTAGAGGATGGGGGAGACAACCAGGCAGGAGAGCCTAGAATGGGGTAAACCACAACCAGGTTGACTGAACTCTTGGCTTTCCAACTCACCTGAGTCCTTGTCTGATCCTCATTTCCAAACTTTCCATGTGCAGTAAGGGATACTTGGCATCCACCAATACTAAATAGGGCTTACAAGACTCAAAAAATGAACACAACAAATCTATGCACACATTTCCAGAAAACACCCATAAGCTGTATCCACTTTCATATAAAATCTAATAGTCTATCCCCATTTGAAGAAAACCAACTTCTATCTTTGACTATATAACAGAATAATTAACAATTCTGAGCACAAAGTTTTAATTTGGGGTACTTTTTTCTGGAAATAAATTATATTTCCTACAATTTATCTGAAAATTTCTCTTGGGTTGCCGCAGTTAGATGAGATATGCTACCCATTTTGTATGCCATCTTTTAATGTCATTTTCAGTCTGAGAGTCAATAGGGTTCAAAAACAAAGCCTCTGTCACTTGCTCAGTGTCTAATACTGAGCAATTCACTTTATCTCTATAGGCCTCGATTTTCCTACCTATAATGATCTTGTTTCTCCTTTTTCCATGGAGATATCAAAACAATCAAATAATAAAAAACAAATGGTCATATATACTAGTGATTATATCTAGGTTTTCTGTCTCTTGCTGAAGAGCTACTTTGTAGATAGAAGGTAGTGTACAGAGAAAAGGACTGGGAGTGGGAATCATTTCCATGAATTTTAATCCCTGTTCTAGTTCCTGCCTGATAAACAAACTTGGAAAATTTCTAAATAACAACTTCCTCTATTAACACTAAAGATATAATAATAGAACCTAATTCACAGAGCTGTGGTAAAGAATCAAAAATATTACAGATCAATTTTCTGTCCCATAGTTTCTACTCAGTAAATGACAGCTGTTTTATTTCATTGTACTTTGTAAATAAGTCTTTAGAGATGTGTGAGTTCAGACATAGACACTTAGGACAAGTTGCTTAGCATCTTTAAATTTCAATTTATTCACCTATATAATGACATTAAATAATGATAATGTTAATTTATCGTTGTTAATAATAATGTTAATGTTAAGTTATAACTAACTTAACATTAAATATAATAATGTTAATAATAATGTTAATGTTAAGTATTTTGGAGGAGAAAACAAGATAATTCCTGCAAAATTCTTAGCACATTATTTAGTGCATAGAAGCACTCAAAAGAGAAATTGTTACTATCAACAACTGGTTCCTGGTTTCTTAGTGTCTGGAATATCTTTGTCCTTTCCTCTGACCCAAGCAGAGGTTTTCAATTCCTGTGAGCTATCAGTGGTAACATGACTTTGAATAAGCAGAGATGATCTTTTCTTTTTTCTTGGGGACCTCCTTAGACTTAAAAGGCATCTTTCAAAAATGTCATTTGGGCTGCTTCTGGACAGCTGTTGATTGTCACCTGAAAATGGTTCACCAAGTGACAAAATTGGTGACAAAGAAGACCCTATTTAGCAACTCCCATAGGAGACTGGCCCCATGCAAAATAAAGTTCTGTTCATTGTCCTCCTACACCTCATGCGGCAGCCCCACCAGCTATGTATTCCCTTCTGGCAGTCCTCCAAGACAACAAGCCAGAGAGCCCTTCGTCTCCTCCCTAAGTAATACGTCAAGTGAGGCAACCAGATGCTGCTATAGTGATAATTATTCCTGCATGATCAGTAGAACTGGGAATTGAGCCTTGGTGACAGAACCTGCCTTGAGGTAGATGGGGCACTTCCCAAGGCATCATCTTTCTCAGCCTGGTGACTAAGCAACCTGCCCTGCCCACTTCATGTTATATACCAATCTCTGAGCTTTTTTCTGTACATTAATCCCAACCTGTAGGCCCCCAGTGTGAGCATTTTAGACAAATGCCACCCTCATTGAACACTCTGATGTCTCCATATTAGCTTATTCTTCGTTTTTTCTTACTGAAGTATTCAATATTATTGTTTTAGCTGCTGTTGATGCTATTAAATACTATAATAATAGGTACTGGGCAGTGTTTGTAACATATATATGTACATATATATTTATGTTACATACACTGCCCAGTATCTATTGAGCTGTACTACTCTGCACTACTCTCTTGGCATTCATTACCTCGTTTAATCCTTTTGTTGAATATTATTATTCTCATCTTATAAAGGAGGGAATTAAGGAACTAAGTTTTATATATATGGGATCCTCAACTTGGCATGGTTGCTTAGCACCCCCCCACCAAATCTGTGAATCTCTAATATTTATTAATTGATGATTAGATGTTAGGCACTATGCTAAGCATTTACATGTATAAAATCATTTAATAGTCACAACTCTGTGAAGTAGTTATTATTAGTATTCCCATTTCTATAGAAAGACTATCAGTATCATTAAGATGTGATTTTACATCATGTGCTAGGCACTATGCTTTTTATTTTCTCATTAATTCTCAAAATAATATTATGATGTAAACACTATTATTATAGTTAAAATATCCGTGGGCTTTGGGTAGTCCTGGGACAGATAGGAATCTGAAAGCCTATGTGAAAGCTAACAGGGCCCAAATTATAGAAGAGGACTTTTAATGTGTTTTAGCAAGTACTTCATGACCACTACTTATAATTTATCATAAAGTCCTTGTATATAGTAGACATTGCCTATTCTTTTTGGTTATTCACAGTGGCTGGATACAAAGACCCTGTCACTTTTAGAGCTAACTCTTATAGCTGGAGGGGTGGTGCATCCTTCCCACCCTTGATCATTTGGGGGAATATTTGGGATCGTGTTACAGTAGGAATGTGGTGGACGTGACCAAAGGTAATGGTTAAGCATGCAGTTTGAGACATTTCACTCTACCAATAGTTATAAAGAAGACCACAGATGGATGTACAATACACATTTTTAATGTATCTACTTACCACAGGCCACATATTGTAGCCACCTTGGGCTGGCCCCAGTCTCAGAAAACATCTTTCATATAAATACTCATTTTCTTGCCCTTGTAAGTGGTGTTCTACTACCTGTTGTTTTTTAAATATCCTTCTTGGACTATATCACGTCTTATTTGTTTATTCTTTCATCTTTTTATCCCAGGGATACATTCTGAATGTCTATCACATAGTTAGTGCTGTACTCAGAATATATTATATGGCTATAAATAAAATAAATATAAGACTGGCCCTCACAAGCTTACAGTCTAGTGGAAGAGATAGGCATCAAACAAATAAACCCAGACACATATATTTATAAATTGTAGTAATGCAGTTAAGAAAAAGAATAGAGCAGTATGAGAGACAATAACAAAGGAGAATTCATTTTGATGGAAGAAGAATCAAAAAAACTTTTCTGGAGGAGATGATAGTTAAGACTTAAGAGTTGCATAAGTATTGAACAAGGACCGATTCATAAAGAATGAATAACTGTGTACAGATCCTGAAGTGAGTATTTTCCATATCCAGATGACTTAGAGAGGAAGTGAACCAGAAAGAATGTGGTGCTCAGTGAAGTTGCAAACCATGCAGAGCCTAGCATTCAAGGTAGTGAGTTTTCTTCTCTTAATGACACATGTAATCATAAGTCACTGGGAAGCTTTAGAGAGAGATCAAAATAATCTAACTCATACTTTGAAAATAGCACTCTGGCTACAATGCAAAATTGAATTGGAGAATGGCAATTAAGAAAAGATGGGCAATATAGGAGGTCAGAACTATATTTCAGGAAAAGAAATGCTGGTGGACAAGAGATGGCAGTGGCTATGGAAAAAGGGAACTTTAGCCAATAAAATGTGTTTGCTAATTGACTTAAGGGAATAATCAAGAAAGACTTTCTTATGTCTGGCTTGAATAACTGGAGGGATGGCAGTAGCACTGATGGACATAGTATATGTTCTGAAGCACATTCAGAGGTTAACTCTTTTGTACCTGTTTGGACATTAAAGTTCAATTAGTATATACCCTATGCTACTTTGATTTGAAGACAGTTAACAGGAGCATATTTATCTCCCTAAGTAGGTTTAAATTCTTTGAGGACACTGACTTTCTCTTAGTCATGTCTGTATTCACCCAAGTACCCAAGATATGATGTACTGAAGACTGACTGGTCGGATCGATCAAGGGAAAGAACTTATGGGTCATGGGTGTGGATAAGCTTCAAACAACAACATCAACAAAAGTGACAACAACATTGTAGCACAATATTGAGATTTGTGCTTTGATACAAACTTTTAACTGCATTCAATCATTAATCACATGAACAATTGTTTCTTCATCAGCATACTACACAAGACACAACTAACCTTGGTTTTCAAAGTATCCAGCATCGCAGTAGGTGGTATTCAGAGAAGAACGGCCTCATGGAAGTTTTCAGGCTAGTTCTAGGTGTACTGAGGAGAAGAGCAGAAGTAGTCTAAGAACCCAGTTATTCCAGTAGGTGTAGGTCTTTGTAGCCATGGGATTTCACAGGTGGTGTCTGAAAATATATAGTAAGAGAACATGTTAATGAATATTATATTCAATTATAAAATAGAGAAAATATACCTGAATTACCATGTTCAAAAAGGAAAACAAATATGAGGTAACCAATTATACATTATATACAGTTTTCCCAGCAACACTACAGATAGTTTGATCCTGCAGTTCTCAGGTAGAAACCCTGGATTATGGATTTTTATTGATTTGTTTTAGTTGCCATGATTTTTACAATTTTACAAATTTTTAGATGTATGGTTTCATGAATACAACATTCCAACACAACACCCGAAAACGTTGTTTATTTCCATATACCATTGTCTCAGGGTCCCCCTTCACTCCTTTCCTCTCTATCACCTCACCTTAACATCCCTCCCCTCTTCCCCCACATCTCACTGCCATAATAAACTCTATTCTGTAAACTGGTTCTTATTGTCTGTTGCTCTCAGGCTTTTGTTATTATTCTACTAAACTTCTTTATATTCCACATATGAGACAGATTATTCTCTAACTTTCTCTCCCCTTGTGACTGACTGTACACATGATGGTAGTTTCCAGTTACATCCACATAGTGGCAAATTGAATAAATTCATCTTTTCTTGTAGCTGAGTAATATTCCATTTTGTACCATAGTATTTTTTATCCAGTCATCTGTTGGACTTAGGCTGTTTACAGACTTTGGCCAGTGTAAATAGTGCTACAATAAACATAGGAGCAAAAATATCTTTTCTGATTAGAGTTTTAGACCCTTGGGATAGATTCCCAGAAGTGGAATTGCTATAATCATCTGAGGTAATTCTGATGTTGGCAACCTACAGATCACACTTTGAGATGTCTTGGTTTCATGTATCAGTGCTGGAACTGAAAGAAGATATAGTTTGCACTTTGGGTACAACCCGTCTCTTCACAGCTTCCTCTGCAAAGCAAAATTGATAGTTATTCCCAGAAATCTAGAAGTGCATAAATGTGTGTGAAGTTTATATTTTTTACTAAGAGACTAGCCACTAAAAAGGAGTTGTAACAGTTCCAATTACCAGACTGGGAAAGTTCAGGAAGTTAGAATATATAACATTAGGCTGTACCCGGGTACTGATCTGTCACTACAGGTCAGGTCATTTTAGGGAAGGTTTTGAGGTTCTGTGGATTGAGTATGCAGAAGTAGCACTCTGACATATTCACAAATATATGAAGCTTTTATTTGCAAAGAGTAACTGGAACTTTCTCTGTACCCTTGAAACTAGCAAATGGTTTTGGAGGGTGGATGTAAATAGAACATCTCAATGGGATTAAGTGTAGCGTCTCAATGGGATTAACACAGGGAATCTGGGAATCTGATGTTGGTATGATAAGCCAGACTCTTCGCTAACCAATACTCACTCTGCATCTATCCTAAATCTGAACAACATGAAAACCACTTTCTTTCACGTGTCTAGAGAATTAATTCCATGCATCATCTCTGCAATCCCTAACCCTTTTCTTCTATCTCACTGGTGGAGACGTAAGAAATAATGAAACACCTGGTCATCAGTTGCAGAATAAGTTACCTTTAGCAATGAGTACCACTTCACTTCTTAATTTCCAAGGTCACCTACACATACCAAAGAAACCTACAGCCAATAACCACATCATCACTCTCATCCCCTTAGGACCTAGATGAATGTCTTGCCTTTCACAAACCTAGAACTAACTCAGTTTTAACTCTGGAACAACCTCACTCGATTATTTCCTTCTAAAGGGGCTTATTCACATTTTTGAGACCTCTCTTAATGCCTGTCCATTTGTATCATCCCCCAACACTATCCCCAAAAGTAAGCCTCTTTCTTTTCCCCAGGGATTTTATCCCCATACATGTTTGTGCTTTCTGTTCACACTTCTTCCTTGCTCACAGGCATTCTCTCTGTGCCCTTTGAGACCCATGTTATACTTCATCAACTCCCCTGGCTCTTCCTCTCTTGGAGTGCCATCTACCTCTGCACATGACAGTGCTAGCAGCACACTAGTATCACATTAGGAGCTTTTTAACAAGGGCTGAGGCTTGAATCCAGTCCTCAGAGATTTGGATTCGATTGACCTGAAGTGGGACATAGACTTCCATACTTTATAAGAGCCACCCCCAAATGATGCTAATGCCTTAACTGACACATGAGTCCATTCACCATATTATTCAGTGTAAACTGCTGATTCTCTTGAGGTGCACATACCACAGAGCTGAGGTATGATATCCACACACGCACTCCTATTCCCTGGTACTGATATTTATTCCTTTGCATTCATTTTAAAAAATAGAAAAGATGAGCAATGTATAACAGAATTAAAGAGAAGTAAATTTATTATTTTATAAATAGATATATTTTAAAAGAACTTAAATGCTCTTTTTGTCCTGGGCATATAGTTTTGGGATAGAGCACTTGAATATATGTAGCATTAGGTTCAATTTCTGGCACAGAAAAAAAAATTAAGCGCTCCTTTAAGGTACATGTGCTATCACTTTTTGTCCACTCTTATCTTCCTCTTTTATCTACACTTTACCACACTTTTAATACCTTTTTATCAGGTTTCTCATCCTTCTCTCCAACTGAG
Source organism: Sorex araneus (assembly GCF_027595985.1). NCBI lineage: Eukaryota > Metazoa > Chordata > Mammalia > Eulipotyphla > Soricidae > Sorex > Sorex araneus. Next base: position 108,850,280 of record NC_073313.1, read on the forward strand.
TCCTACTCATAACCCGGATGACTTTTCCCCCACAGGAAATTCATCTATAATCCTAGACTTGTGGTCACATCATTACTGACAAATATTTTTAGAGTGATTACTATATACCAGGCACTGGTATATGTGCAAGGGATAGAGTATTGAACAAAGAAAACCAAAACCTTTTCCCTTGAGAAACTTCTGATGAAGAGGACTGGAATGGGGAAGATGATAAACAAACAAACAAAAAATAAAATAATACTTAGAATGTCATATGTAATAAGTATAATGATCAGTCATGGTAATAAATATAATGATCAGCTGTAAATAGGGGAAGAGTAGGGAATGTGGGGTGATATATATGTTTGTTTATGTTTATCTACTTTTAAAACTCCCCATGGGGGACAGAACAATAGTACAGTGGACAGGCAGGATGCTTGCCTCTCATTTGGCTGATCTGGGTGTGTTCTTGAGCACCTCATATGGTCCTCTAAACCCTGCCAGGAGTGATTCATGAGCACCAAGCCAGGAATAAGCCTTGAACACAGCCAGATTTGGTCTCCCAAACTATAAAAATTTTCTTCCTCTCTCCCTTTGATTCATTGTTGCTGTTGTTTTGACAACCAGGGATAGTACACACAACTAGCTGTGGTGATGACATATTTTAGCTGTGGTGCTCGCTGGTTGTCACAAATCAAGTTGCAGTGCTTACAAACTGGACCACAGTGTTCACTGAGGTTTTCATACTATTGTTATGGTGCTTCCATGCATGTTTATCAAGAGTCACACTTTTAGTTGAAGCACACTTCCTGGCAAAGGGAGACACTTAGACATCTTTTTGGTTGTATCCTCTGAGGCTTGCATCTCTTTTTTGTGGTTTCTATGTACATCTGGCTGTATTGTGACTGGAAATCACTTATGATATTAGGAATCACAGAGAGCAAAGCTGCCAGGATTATATTCAGCACAGCACATGTGGGACACCCTGGCTTTGAGCTCATAACCTTATTCATGAAAGGCTCTGCATTTAAATATGAGGAATCTTATTTCAATGAGTGATTTTGCTCAGTCTGGTGGGTGGGAGGCAAAGGGATGGCAGGGGAGAAATTGGTGGGGGGAAATGGCACTGGTGAAGGAATGGGTGTTGAAACAATCTAGGCCTGAAACCAAATCATGAATAACATTGTAAGCTCACAGTGACACACACAAAAAAGAGCCTTACTTTTTTTTTTATCAAAGATGGTATTTGAGCAAAGACCTTGATGAAGTAATGGAAATAGCATGCAAACATCTTGCGAGAGAGAATATAGGTAAAGATAACACACACAAATGTCATGATGCAGGAGTGTAACTAACTGGAAGGAGGCCTTTTAAAGCTAAATTACTGAGAGGGGGAACAGTAAATGGGAGACAATATGAGGAAAGATTTTAAAGGTCCCCATCAGGACATTTGTAAGGACTTTAGCAATTACCTTGAACAAAATGGTGCATGGAGGCAGATAATCTGGCTAGAGAATGAGAGTCTGACTTGTTCTTGAAGTTCCCTTGTCATCTTTATTTCTATTCACTTTCATCTCCTTCTACTTAATTTTGAGTCCCTGACCCCATTGCTAACCCCTCCAATTTGTTGTTGTCCAACTACTTCAGTTCTATAATCTGACATTCAGGTATTTGACTATCAAGGCCGTATTCATTCAGCTACATTATTTTTTCTCTTTTACCTTACCTAAATCTCATCTCTTGATTCTATTTAGATATTTCTTGATATCAATCCTTCTGGCTTCTCTCCTACTGTCCTCCCTTCTTTTTATTATGTTTCTTTTTAAATTTTATTTAATCACCATGAGATAGTTACAAACTTTCATGTTTGGGTTACAATCACACAATGATCAAACACCCATTCCTCCACCAGTGCACATTCTCCACCACCAATATCACCGGTATATTTCCCTTTCCTACCCTCCCCCTGCCTTCATGGCAGACAATATTCTCCATACTCTCTCTCTACTTTTATCCATCATGGCTTGCAACACAGACACTGAGAGGTTATTATGTTTGGTCCAGTATCTACTATCCGCACATATCTCCCATCCCAACTGATTCCTCCAGCCATCATTTTCTTAGTGATCCCATTTCTATTACATCTGCCTTCTCCCCTTTGCTCATGAAGCAGGCTTCCAGCTATGGGGAAATCCTCCTGGCCCTTGTATTTACTGTCCTTGGGTGTCAGCCTCATGTGATATTATTTTTAACTCCACAAATGAGTGCAGTCCTTCTATGTCTGTCCCTCTCTTTCTGACTCATTTCACTTAGCATGATACTCTCTATTGTCGATCCATTTATAAGCAAATTTCATGACTTCATCTCTCCTAACAGCTTAATAGTATTCCATTGTATGGAATACTATGCAGCCATTAGAAAAAAAATGAAGTCATGAACTTTGCATATAAGTGGATCAACATGGAAAGTATCATGCTAAGTGAAATGAGTCAGAAAGAGAGAGACAGACATAGAAAGATTGCACTCATCTGTGGAATATAAAATAACAGAATAGGAGACTAATGTCCAAGAATAGTAGAAATAAGTACCAGTAGGTTGGCTCCATGGCTCAGAAGCTAGTCTCACATGCTGGGGAAAAAGGCTGCTCAGATAGAGGAGGGAATACCAAGTAAAATGTGGTTGGAGATCCCGCCCGGGAAGGGAGATGTGCGCTAAAGGTAGACTAGAGAATGAACACAATGGCCACTCAATACCCCTATTGCAAACCACAACACCCAATTGGAGAGAGAGAGAGATCAAAATGGAGTACCCTGCTACAGAGGCAGGGTGGGGTGGGGGAGATAGGATAGGGGGGAGGGATACTGGGTTTATTGGTGATGGAGAACGGGCACTGGTGGAGGGATGTGTTTGTGAACATTGCATGAGGGAAAAACAAGTTCTAACATGTGTGAATCTGTATCTGTACCCTCATGGTGATTCACTAATTAAATAATTTAAAAAATAGTATTCCACTGTACAGATGTACCAAAATTTCTTTAACCAGTAATCTGTTCTAGGGCACTTGGGTTGTTTCCAGGTTTTGACTCTTGTGAACAGTGCTGCAATGCCCTTCTAAACCTCTAAGTGCATCTTTTCCCAACAATACTCATGGAGTTCATTTCAGGTATCACATTTGATCACTTTAGATAACTTGATGATTTCACTGGTCTAGGATAAGTTTGAGATATAGATGTGATTTGAATGAGTTCTGATTTTCAACTCTTGGAATAATGAAGTGATCACCTCTTCCTTTTATTCCCAGGTACTATACCCCTACACCTGGGCATGGAACCAACTTCAATTTTCTCATTAAAACCCTTTGATAATCTTACTAAGAGACCTTATAGTAATCTACATCTCACTTCTCAGTGTTTAAATGAAATTTTGCCACAGAAGTACAATCCAACTTCTGTCCATGGATCTCAGAAAATGATTAATTTTTTCATTTCATAGAGAAAATTGAGGATCCCAGGACCTCAAACTTCTGATCTGCTGTCTCAGATATGGATGTATCTTTGTTGATCTCTTTCACTATTCCTCAGATTTCAGTATTTTTGCATCATAGGCAGCATTATCACATTAATATTGGTATTTTCAGTTCTGATGTGCAAAGTTATTGCACCATTACCAATGTGTCCATGGCTCTCCACCACTGTTTTAATTGTTTTCTTCTAGGGTGTATGTTTGCAATAGTGTTCATGTTTTATCTGTCTTCATTCATCTGTGTTCATCTTTATTCTAGCCACTCCTTTGCCTCTCCAAAAATTTTGCTCTCTTTTGTGCAAGTTAAGTGGTTTTTTCATAATTGTTGTTTGGGGGCCACTTGCAGTGGTGTTCAAGGCTTATTTCTGACTCTGCACTCAGGGATCTCTTCTTGCAGGTTGGAGGGATCATATGAGGTTTCAGGGATCAAGCCTAAGGTGCTCATGTTCAAGGTGAGTGTTTAAAGGAGGCAAGCATAAGCATACTATCAAGCCATCCCCCGTCTCTCTTTTGTAGATCCTCTGCTTCTTAATCCTAGTTTCCTCCAAATATCTATAATTTGGGCTGGTGATATAGTACAGTAAGTAAGGCACTGGCAGGAGTGATCCTTGAGAGCAGAGGCAGGAGTAATCTCTGAGTACTGCTGGGTGCAGCCCAAACCCACCCCCACCCACAAGAAGAAAAACCAAAAGATATATTTTTTCTTCTTAAAATTTTATTTTAGGCACCTTGGTTTACAAAACTATCACTAGTAGGGTTTCATACATAAAACTTTACAGCCCACACTCTCCACCTTGCTTTTAAAAATCTTTCCAACCCTATTTTCTCTGTCTCTAGTTCCTGCCGTGTATATCCCTTCTTCACTTCACAGAAAAGCTCTTCAAAAAAGGTGTTTATTTTACCTCTAGTCCTTTCCCTTCCATTTAGTTCCAAAGTTCACTGAAATCTGGTTTCTGCTTCCATTGCTTTCTTGAAACATCTTTTGCCATGGCCACCAGTGATTTCCCAACTGACAAACCTAATGAATAATTTTTGTTCCCTTTTATTTTTTTTTTTGGCTTGGGTGTTTCTGAGTCATTAATTTATGCTGCCTGGCTTACTGAAAATTTGTTCTTCAGTTGATTCCCCTGACACTATTCTTTTTGATTCACCTCCTACTTCTTTGGCTGCTTCTTAAGCTCTTTTCTCTTTTCCCAGATCTGAAATGTGTTTTCCCAGGAATCTCTCTCTTTGATCTAAATATTTCCTACTTTTCAAAGAAATTTTATTCACGACTCTCATTTCAACTGGCAAATACATCTTAATAACTCTAAGCTATACATCTATATCATAATTCAGCCTCCTGAGTCCTAGATCTCTTTATCAAACGGCTTATCAATTCTCTGCCTAGAAATTCCACTTAACATGTCCAAAACTGATCCTGATATTTTATAAACTGTGATTCCCCTAAACAGAAACCTATCTGATTCAAGACTCCTCATTCATATCATTCACTTTCTACAATTATGAGACACCTTCTATTAATTTTCTTATTATATGTATATGTAATATATTAATTTTTATTGAGGCAACAGATTTTCTCAAGTAAACTATTTTATTATTTTCCTAACCAGAGCACCTGGTTGGCTGGTAATTTCATTCAAGCTATCTTTTGAACCTATACTAATTCTTCTATTGTACAACATGTATCCTGTTAACTCCCTGCTTATATGTCATAAAATATTCCGAGAGATCCATATCAGTGATTTCAAATAAAAATTTAGGACCCCTATGTATATTCTAAAGTGAAATTAAGGGGTTTAGTAGGCTGAGAGGACTACATACCAAGGCCAAACTTCTAATGTAAATAAGGAAACTGCTTCGTGTCTGTTTATAATCCTGGACTTCTACGGGTATTTCTCATTAGAGTAAATTTTATAATCAGAAGGAAAATATAAATGCCATTGACTTTGACCTTCACAAAAATTCTTGCAGGATCGTTGTTTATGAGGAATAGAATACTTCTTACATCTGGAGTGTGAAAGCTTCTTAGAGTTTATATGAAATCTCAGCAGAGAGTTCATCCAGGAACTCTGTTCCCTATGGATGTATAAATTGGGTTGTCAAGCCCAAGACTGAGGACCCTCACGATTTGATGTGACTTTTATGAGTATACTAAGGTCCTTAATCTTCCCTTCAAGGTTACTGGTGCCTATCATAGACACTAAATGGATGTGCTCTCTGACTGAATAATGCCAATTGCCTTTATTCAGGAAAGATTTCTGGATGGTCAGAGGTGTTCAATTACACACCATTCATTAACCTGCATTTTTATTTCATAGATCACTAAAATTATTCCACAAGGCTCAAGAGTCTTTTTCAAAACCACAGGTTAATACATTGAATGAAAGATGACTGTTTGAGGCCGGAGAGATAGCAGAGTGCAAGACACTTGACTTGCATGCACTCAACCTGGGCTCAGTGTCTGGCACCCCACAGAGTCCTCCATGCTCTATTAGGAGTGATCCCTGAACACAGAGCCAGGAGTAAGCTCTAAGCATTTATATGTGTGGCCACAAGACAAACAACAAAGTATTATTGCATACCCACTTTATGAAATAAAATTCTGTTCCCTGTCTCAGAATTGAGAGAACCCCCTTTCTAGCCCCCACTCTGTGGCTATAAGCTTAGTTCTCAGGGAGTTTCATGGAGAGTAGCTCTCATATGCTCCTCTAAACAGTGATAGAGTTTATTATTAAAGGCTTTACATCCGTATTTAAAAAAAGAGTAAGTGCACACTCTAATTTATAAGAGGGGAATTTCAAAATTGGCAAATATAGTGCTTCCCAAGCTCTTGCTGTAAATAATCATAGCTTGTCTAGTTTAAAGAATATCCATGGGTGAGTCATCTGTAGCCACACCCTGGCTTGACCTCTGCCTCCAGTGTCTTCTCCCTCGAAGCAAATATTTTTGTCAGAACTGCTAATAAGTGAAAACACTGCACTAGGAATCGGGTTTTGATGCTGACTTTACTGCACAATTTACTGTATAACCTTGGGAAATATTGAATAATTTTCATCTGGGTGCTGGAGAGGTTGAGTGCGAGGATTTCTTTCAGCTCTGATACTCTGAGTCTTTGATGCTAGGAGATAATGGGTATAGAAATGCTTTGAAAAGTTCAAAGTGCTATAAAAATGTGAGTGGTTATTAAATAAACCTTTTAAGCTTCTATAGCAGCAGAAGTAAAGGGGCTTTCCTGATTAATATGCAATTGGGCAAGTCAATAATATCTGAATTATCTGAAGTTGGCTGTGTAGTGTTGTTTACCAGGAAGCACAATAATAATAAGAGCTATTATTTTTGAGACATGACCATATGCCAGCAGTATGCTAATGGCTATCATATACATTTCAGTTTTTTCATCTTCACAATAAACCTGTCATTATTATTACATTTCCCCTTTGCAATTGATGAAACAAATATCCAGAAAGCTTAAGTGTCTTGCTTGAGGTCACACATTGAACAATGGATCAAGCTATGATTTGAACCATGAGTTTTCTAATTCAAAACCTCAAGCACTTTCAAGTGTGAGAAAATGTGAGATTTAGGACCTTGTTTTCTAGCCCAGTAGGCCTCAAACATTAATGTGCATATAAATCATCAGGGATCAGATGGTTGGTTCATAGGTCTGAGGCAGAGTCTGAGTTTTCGCAGACTGAACAAGCGCACCGGTATTATTGATGTGAAATGTTCATGAACCATGGAACGAATACACAGCAAAGAACTGGAAGACTTTTCATAGGAAATTGCTGGTCCTAAAGCAGAATCACCGACTGGGTCCTGAACAAACCCAGCAAGTACCATTCCAATTATAGTCCCCGTAGTGAGCCTCCTCCGATTGTGTGCTGTCGTTCTGCAGCCCTTGGAGTGAAAACATAGGATGGAATCAGTAGATCTGTAATCTCTTCAGGGAAGAAAAGATGCAGTCTGGAGCGATAGTACAGTGGGTTCAGCACTTATCGTGCCCACAGACGACCCAGGTTTGATCCCTGGCACCACATATGGTCCCCTGAGCACTCCTAGGAGTGATTCCTGAGTGCCACTGAGTGTGCCTCTAAAAAAAAAAAGAAGAGAAAAAAGGAAGAAAGGAAAAAAGGAAGAAAGAAAGGAAGGAAGGAAGGAAGGAAGAAAGAAAGAAAGAAAGAAAGAAAGAAAGAAAGAAAGAAAGAAAGAAAGAAAGAAAGAAAGAAAGAAAGAAAGAAAGAAAGAAAGAAAGAAAGAGAGAAAGAGAGAAAGAGAGAAAGAGAGGAAGGGAGGAAGGGAGGAAGGGAGGAAGGGAGGAAGGGAGGAAGGGAGGAAGGGAGGAAGGGAGAAAGGGAGAAAGGGAGAAAGAAAGAAAGTTGTTTCTCCCAGTAACGAAAAATTGATCACTGCATTTGAAAAAAAAGCACCAAGCCTGCTCACAATGAGGGTGGCCCATTTGGTGCTGGAGGCAAGATGTGGAGCAGAGAAAAAGGAATTGGCTGGCTGGCAGGCCGGCTTGGCAGGCTCCATTCTTATGCTAACTAAGCCTTGATTCCAAGCCGCAGCTGCTGCCTGGGTGGGGGGCTATGGGCCATTCATAACAACTTGTTCTACGTGTGCCAGACACTCTGAACAGGTGGCCCCACTTGTGTAGCCCTGCCTCACATCCAGACTGGGAGCTGATTATCACTGAGAATCAGGGATTACTGCTGATTTACTAGCTTCTCAGGAACAAAGGAGCCAGCCTGGAGACAGCTGTCTCTTCTGGCCAAAATGAAGCTGAATGCCCTGAAGGCTGTGGGGACTTCTGGGAGGTGGGCTTGAAGTGGAAATTGGACTGGGGCTGGAGGAATACAGATCCAGGTAACAGTTCTTTGACAGATCAAAGTGCCTGAGAGTTCAAGAGCTGGGAGCTTAAGCCCGTGGCCCCCAAGCAGATCAATACTTATAGAGATATCCTCAAACGCCCCTTATCTGAACAGAGGCTGTGGTTCTGGGTCCCCTCTTCCCAGCTCCCTGCCTGAAGTTCCCTGCAAGTGTCTAGAGAAAGAAGGCCAAATGACTATAATTATCCTTTTTTCCCTCTGCTCAACATCATCACCAGGAGGTTTAGGGAAAAAGAGAACCAGTTTCTATTCACAAAATGGTTGAATACCAATAGCATTTTGGTTAAGTACACCAGTTTCAGAGTGAGAGGCCGAAATCTGAATCTTAATTTAATGGCTTACTAGCTCAGTTATTAGACCACTTACTAATGGTGTGCTGCTGGGGCCCTACAGTGCCAGGGATTGCCCAAGCCATCCAAACGGTACTCAGGGGTCTCCAGGGTCACACTCAACAATGCTTGGGGGCTACCGCCCACAATGTTCTAGGGTCCATGTGGTAACAGAGGTTGAACCTGCATCAGGTACATGCAAGACATGTGCTTTAACCCCTATACTGTCTTTACAGACCCTTGAGACCCCCCCCTCTTAAGCTTTTTAAGTGACGAATGCATTCAGTACCGTGCTTGGTACATGTAATCCTTGGCAACTGAGGGTGTCACTGAAAACTAAATCTATTTTTTCTAATATGAAAAATGGGCTTCCACAGCTGGAGCCTCCATAATGGAAAGAATGGTGGTCTTTGTTGGCCCCAGGGCTCCATCTCCATTCACTCACACACAAAACAGGGTAGGATATTTCTTTTTGCCATTTGGCTTAGCCTACAAATTTTAATGCCCAGAGAAGCTTTTCAACTCTATCCACTAAGCCTCCTCATTCCACAGTTTCTTAAGACTAGTGTAGCTCCAAAAAAAAAAAACACCACCCTTTGTGCCTGAAAATCAGATTGACTTAATATATCAAAGATATAAAAGCTGAGTATAAAGGATGGAGGAAAAGAAAAAGAGAGAGAAGTGAGAAACTCCTTCTTAAAAGCCTGAGAAGGAAAAGACTGTTAAGACCAGCAGTTCCATTTAATTTTATATTAAATAGGTGGTAGCAACTGTTTCATAAGACTGTTTATTGACAAGGAACTACGTCCATAATATGTGACTATTTGAAAAAAAAAGCAGAATACAAAATATATTGAATTGTATCACTATTTTGGAGTGTGTGTCAGTGTGCAACTACACAGCTATAGACGGAAGGAAATATGCCAACATGTTAATGGTAATAATCTGTAAATAGTAAACTTCCAGATTATTTTCCTCTAGATTTGTGATTTCACCTGAATAGTTAATGGAGATAAATGGCTTCTGAAATTAGAACAAAGTCTAAGGAAAAGGGGAGAAAGTGGGAACAAGGTATGTCTGTGGGAGTGTTTAACTCTAAGAGTGCCTTGTCCAATAAAATAGTGTCTCCTCTGTGTGTGGTCAAATAGCACTCTTTGTGTGCAACATAATGCTAGATAACAGGGTTATTGAGAAACTTTTGATTTTTTTTGTTTTTGCAGCGCCAGGGATCAAACTCAGGGCCTCATACACGCAAAGCAAGTGCTCTATTACTGAGCCGTATCTCCAACTCTGATCTCAGACAACTTTGAGGTCCATGTTCAGTGATCAGTCAGCTAAGTGTGATTTTCCTGGCCAGACAGGTAGAAATAGAGATCCTTGACTTGTGATGTTCCCTCTTAGGAAAACCTGTATCCCCTACTGCGGTTCAGAAAATGAGTGTTTCAGCAAATATCCTAAAGATCTGCCAAATAGATGGAACTAGAGGTGACACAGGGACAGTTGTGGAGGGTCTTTGGTGACTTTCATGTTGGCAGTTACAGTAACTGAAATGCCATAAACTTTTATACTGCTGTAGCCATGTTACCCAAACTATAATTAAAACACAACAAATTTACTTTTGAAAGTCCATAACTAGGTGAAGGAATTAAATCAAACAGTTCTGGGACTAATAAATTAGTGGGTTTGAAGATGATTACAAAAAGATAAGCCATAAGGATAGGAATTAAGATATAACCAAGGCCACAAATTCAAAGACCTTTGAGGGATGGGTTAGTAGCTTTAAATAATTACAAGTACCTTTGTGAGGACTCTAATGGCTGGAGAAAGTAATTTCCTTGTGAAAGACAAGTTTGAAGCTTCAGAATATAGGCTCACAGTTTCCAGTTCTAAAGCTTTTCAAGAAAACATGGAAGTTCAGATGTTTAGAAAAATCACCTAATAACTAGTGTTTTAAAGGCAGCTCAGATAGAGAAGTAAAAGACGCTTGGAGGACCCATAGGGATGGGAGATGCATGCTGAAGGTAGACTATAGACCGAACATGATGGCCACTTAATGCCTGTATTGAAAACCACAACACCCAAAGGGAGAGAGAGAGTGAAAGAGAATGCGCCTGCCACAGAGACGGGGGGGGGGGGGGGGCGGGGGGGGGCGGTGGCGGCAGGAGGGAGTTGGTGGAAGGAATACTGGGAACATTGGTGGTGGAGAATGGGCACTGGCAGAGGGATGGGTACTCAGTCATTGTATGACTGAAACGTAAGCACGAAAGTTTGTGAATCTGTAACTGTACCTCATGGTGATTGATTAAAATTTTAAAATAATAATAATAATAATAATAATAATAATAATAATAAAGTAAATAAATGTTAGTAAACTACAGGTTAAACAAAATGCCTATGTGGGCAAGAGTATTTTGTAAATTGTGTTTATTTATTTGTAAAGATTTGGAATGAGAATTCCTCTGTGAATATTGTTGATAATACAATTATGATCCATGATATTTATAGGAGAAAATAATAAATCAATGGCTTATCAGGATCGATTATAAGTTTTCTGGGAATAAGGAGTCTAAAACATACAATCAAAAGTTCTTTATATATCAATGGTCAATGAAATTTATGATTACATACGGACTTTTCTCATGCAGAGATTTCTCAATCCCTTCTTTTTTGTAACTGTCTCTGCATACACTATTTTTTATTATTAATATGGAACTGTAACAACTACTGAATTCACAGCAAACTTTTGGATGTCTATTGAAATCGATTATTTTTTGGAGAAAAATCTAACAGATAAAAATCTTTTTCATACACTTAAGGCCTTTATTGTGTTCAATTGATCATATATATAGAGAACAGTGTTTTTTTTTACAAAACCTTAATAGATATTTTTTAATAATAAATTGCGTTTCAAATTTAGTACTTTCCAATTCTGAGATTATAAATACATATATACGTTTATAATTTGAGTAGCTTGTATGTATGGTAAAGGCAAGTTATTTCAGAGGCTTTCAGATGAAATAGTGGATATTCATGCTACTCTGGAAACCCAGGCTTAAGTCCTCAAATTGCTTATCATGTTGGTATATTTAAGAATTTCACTGTCACTGTCACTGTCATCCTGTTGCTCATCGATTTGTTCAAGTGGGCACCAGTAACATCTCTCACTGAGAGACTTATTGTTACTGTTTTTGGCCTATCCAATACGCACGGGTAGCTTGCCAGGCTCTGCCGCTCGGGCTCGTTACTCTCGGTAGCTTGCCGGGCTCTCTGAGAGGGGCGGAGGAATCGAACTCGGGTCGGCCACGTGAAAGGCAAATGGTCAACCGCTGTGCTATTGTTCCAGCCCCATTTAAGAATTTACTTTTAATTATTTATTAATTTACATTATATTTTAGTCACTGTGATGAAAATATTCTCAATAATGGGATTTTATATGTACAACCTTCTGACACCACTACTTATACCACTTTGTCATTGCCTTCTAACACTGCCTCATGGGGCCCCTCTCAAACTTAATCCCCCACTGTGGAGAGCCTCCACGCCCCACCATCTCACCAACATGGTACACAGAGTTCTGTAGAACAGTTCACAGATTCTGTAGCTTGAGACCATCTGACCCTTACTATGAAGAAAACAGGCATATGTATACATAGTTAGCTTTTTCACATAAAATATAAGTCTTTGCTATAATTGCTTCCAACAATTTTATCATTATTTTGAACTCTCCTTTTTCAGTTTATTTAATATTCTTTTTTATTGAATCACCGTGAGATACAGTTACACAGCTTTTATGATTGATTTTCAGTCAGACAATATGCCAACACCCATTCCTCCAACAAATGTATATTTCCCACCACCAATATCCCCTGTATCCCTCCTGCGACCCCCACTCCCATTCCCCAGCCTGCCTCTATGGCAAGTACCTCTCTCTCTATCTCGCTCTATCTCCTCCTTTGATTTTTGATGTTTGATATTTTGTAAAATATATGTACGATAATTTTAAAAGTGCTCCAGAAATGAATATTCAAATCAAATGGTTGTTGTAGTAATGCATATTTAAGTTAATTAACTTCAATCCTATCTATGGAGAATTTCCTTTTATAAACATGTATTTTGTGTGTGCATGCAATAACTATTTTGTGGAACTATTTATAGGAGGAAAGCAGTTTAAGAATAGGACACATGTATTTTTTAATTTTATAGATATTATGAAAGTGCCTGTACATTTTATATTTAATGATATCATGAATCAAAAATTCTTGCACATATATGAATGCATACATTTTTCTATATCTTCTCCAAATAATTAGCCCTTTTATAGACCATGCTCATTTTGTTGTGTTTTGTGGCCACACCAGTTAGACTTGAAGCTTATCTCTGGTTCTGCACTCAAGGATCACACCTGGCAAGTTCAGGGGACCATTTGGGATCCTGGGAATTAAACCCAGGTTAACTATGTGCAAGGCAAGTGCCCTACTCACTAGACCATTTCTCTAGCCCCTGGGCCACACTTTATTTTTTTTAAATTTATTATAATTGTAGAATCCAGAAATCTGGATAGACATGACCGAGGAAGCATGTGTGCTTTTTATCGAGCTTCCCAAATATTTTCCTCTTACTCTTCAATATCAGAGTAAGAAGCGAACACTGGCACAGGTTGTACATCTAGTTCTGTGTTCATTTATTGCATATGAAGGTTTATGTATCCATTATCATAGTAATGAAATAGAAATCTTTCATTAAAGATAAGCTATTACCCCTAAATATTCAGACCTATGTCCCTACCCCACCCTCCCTAACTCTGTAAACTGGATCCATACTACATCTTTATAATTTGTCAGATATAAAGAGAATAACATAAAATACATTATTTTGAGATTACCTTTTTTCATTCAGATATGGCATCATAGAAGCCCATCTGAACTTGTAGGTATTAATCTTTTATTTGCATAAGAATAGTACTTGAAAATAATAAATTATTGCTTAGTAGTAGTTCATGGTACATATATAGCAATTTAACTATTCACTTGTTGAGGAACAATTTCTTTGCTTCCCTTTTTTCAGCTATTACAGAGAACAAATAGAACAATTACACAGATTCTTTTTTTCTTCTTATGGATAGACATTTTATCTCTAAGATAAATGTCCAGGAGTGTGATTGTTGGGTTACAAAGTGGTATATATTTAATTAAGTGTGTGTTGTATTTTATGAGCGTTTGAACTGTTTTTACAGTGCAACTGTACTATTTCATATGCTCACAAGAAGTGTGTGAGTGATCCAGTTTCTCTAGATCCTTGCCAAGATCTGGTGTTGTCACCCTTTCTTTACTTTGGCCAGTCTCACAGGTGTGCGGTAATAGCTTGTTAGAGTTTTATTTTGTGTTTTTATAGGAGATAATTGATGTCAAGCATCTTTTCATGTGTAAATTTATTATCTAAATAGTCTCTTCAGTAAAGCATCATGATTAAATTTTGTGTATTTTACTATAGGGTATTGAAATCTCTTATACTCTAGATACTAGTCCTTTGTCAGATACGTACTTTACAAATATTTTCTTTTAGTATCTAGTTTATCTTTACATTCTCTTAATTGAGTCTTTTATGGAGGAAAGTTTAAAATTCTAATGATATTCAATTTATTGCTTTTCTTTTTAGGGATTGTGCTTCTGGTGTCACTCCTAGGAACTCCTTTCACTCAACTCCTTTGAGTCCCTGGGATTTTCTTTATATTTGCTATGAAATATAATTAATTTTTCAGTTCTTCTTGCTGCTGCTTTTTTTTAGCAGGGGTCAAACCCAGCAAAGCTGGGTTCACACTTGATTGTGCACTGGGATCACACTTCATTGTGCACAGGGTACCATATGCATTTCCAGGGAACAAAACAAGGTTGACTGCATAAAAAGCAAGTGCCTTAACCCCTTTAATATTTCTTCAGTATAAGTTCATTTTAGTAGAAGCTTCTTTTATTTCTTTTCTTACCTACAGATGTCTAAAATCCCCAATACTTTTTGTTGAAATGATTTCTTCCATTAAATTCTTTATCACTTTCATTAAAAAAAATCTGTCCAACATATATATTATATATATGTCATATATATATTATATATATACATACACACAAACACACATATCTGAATGGGACTACTTCTGGGTTATCTATTATATTCCTTGTGATCTCTGTGCCTATCCTTCTGGAAATTTGATGGTATTCTAATTACTGTAGTTATATAGTAAGTCTTAATATTGAAGAAAGTAATTACCTTTACTTTATTATTTTTTAAAAAATTTGTAACTTTTCGAGGTAATTTTTCTTCCCAAGTATGATGTTGAAAAATAGTGTCTATATCCACAAATGTAATATTGAAATTATATAAACATATATTTTATTTGGGAGAGAATTGATGCATTTTACTATATTGAGTCCCTCAATCCAGAATCAGAGTATGTTTATACATTTACTTGGATATTTTATTTCCTTAATCTTTTTATTGTTTTCACATACTAGTTTTCATGTACTAGTCTGTACAAGTTTTATTAGCTTTCCACCTAAGCACCCCATTTTGTGAGTGATTATAAGTGATACTAGAGTTTTAATTTTGGTTTTCACATTTATTGCCATGTATGAAAATAAAATTGGTTTTTGTATGATGACACTGTATCCTGCAATATTACTAAACTCCATTATTAGATCAAGGCACATGTTTTATAGATTTCTTTGATATTTTCTATGTAAGTAATCATGTCATCTGCAGATAGAGATGGCTTTCTTTCTTCTTTTCTGATTTGCAAGCTTTTTATTTCTTTTCTTGCCTTATAGTTCTGGTAGTATCATGTTGAACAGCAGTAATGAGTATAGAAATCTTTGTCCTCATTTCCAATCTTCAGTCATTTATTATTACTTATGATGTTACCTATAGTATCAGTATTAATGAGATATCCACATGCTATGCAATTCACTCACTTGCAGTATACAATTCAGCGGTTTAGTATATTTATAGAGCTTAGTAACTATCATACCAATCAGTTTTAGAAGATTTTCATTACACACCCCCCCGACACACACACACATGCACACACAAAGAAATCACACACCTTCTACCTATGAACACGCAATCTTCCTTTTTCCCAGCATAGAAAACCATTAGTCTATGTTGTCTCTATATATTTGCCTATTCCAATGAAAACATATAATATGTGGACATTTTGAGATTTGCTTTTTTATCTTATTGTAATATTTTCAAAGTTCACCATTTTTTATTACTGAATAAACGCACCATTGTATATGTACGTTTTATTTTGCTTATCCATTTATTAGTTGATGGACATTTGAGTTATTACCACTTCTTGGCTGATGTAGTTATCCTTTTATTGTTGAAAAAGTATTTTTATGTGTTATTGATACAAGTATCTTATCAGATATATGATTTACAATTTTTTCCTAGTCCGTGGATTGCCTTTTCACTTTCTTGATGGTACCTATCTGTTCAATTTACCTATTTTTTTTATTTTTTGCTTATATGTTTAGTGTATAAGAAAATATGCCCAATCTAAGTCACTAAGATTCACTCTTACCTTTTTATCTAAAATTAGTTTTAGATATTAATTTTTTATCCATATGGTTATATTGTATTGTATTATGTTTTTGATTTTCAGACCATACCCAGCTGTGCTCAGGGTTCAGTCCTGGCTCTGCACTCAAACATCACTCCCAGCAGTGCTCAGGGGTGCTGAGAATTGCAAGGAAAGCATCCTGCTATCTCTCCTGCCCCTTATTTTATTTTTGATATGGCATGAGGTTCAATTTAATTATCTTACATGTATACATGTATATATATGTACAGATAGTTGTTTTAGAATAGTACAAACATATTTGTTGAGAATACTATTCTATCCATATGAAAATTTTTGAAATACTTGTTGAAACTCAATTAAACATAAATGTGAATTTTATTTGTAAACTCCTAATTCTATTGCATTGTTTTTTATCTGTGATTATGTCTAACAATGCTCCACTGTCTTGTTGCTTTAGTTTTATAGTAGCACTGTAGCACTGTGCACCCATTGTTCATCAATTTCTAAAGTAGGCACCAGTAATGTCTCCATTGTGAGACTTGTTACCATTTTTGGCATATTGAATACACCATGGGTACTTTGCCAGGCTCTGCCATGGTGGGCGGGATACTCTCGGTACTTGCTGGGCTCTCTGAGAGGGAAGGAAAAATCGAACCTTGGTCAGCCGCATGCAAGGCAAACGTCCTACCCGCTGTGCCTCAGTATATAGTAAGTTTCAAAATTGAGAATCATAACTTCTCCAAATGTTTTGTTCTTTGTCAAGATTGTTTGGGTTCTTTGCATCTTCCTTGCTTTATCATGCAAAAACTAGGATTACCTCCTAAATTTTTACAAGGAGGCAGCCAGCTACATTGCGGTAGTCGTCATGGCCTCAACAGAAGTGGGCGTGGCCTCAACAAAAGTGAGCGTGGCCTCCATTTGAGCTAGTGGCTGATATTTTCCAAGTACCTAGCAATTTGTTGTTACATCTCAGTATTCATCACCTATGTCACTGAGCATCATCTTAGCTATCCCAAAAATAGTTCACCAATAGGTTGCTAGCTAATTCCAATTTCTCAAAAGTACCAGTGAATATAAGCAGCTCTTCAAGCCAAAGGTAAAGGAGTCTATTCTCAAAAAGCATCACTTAAAACCTCACATAAAGAATAGAGGAACATCAGATAGGGACATGTTCTAGAGGTGGGACAGAAGAAATTGACCATCACTGACCAAGCCCATTCAGAATCCTTTTTTGCAAACAGAGGTGAACGTGAAGGTCCCTCTTCCATACCACCACAATAATATGAAGAAATAGCACAAATTCCCACCACAAGGAGGGGACGATGAAAGGAGTCCAGAAGCCACAATAGATGTTTCCTACAAACTTGAGCTCTCCGATAAAGAATTTAGAGTTGAAATCCTGAAGATGTTCCATGAACTCAATGGAAAGATTGACAAGTTAAAGGAGGACCTGACAGAAACGATACAACAGACAGCCGAGAAATTACGGGAAGAAATGAGAACAGAAATAAAAAAGCTACAAAAGGAAAGGTCACAAATGAAGGATTCACTAGATGAATTAAAAAATTCAGTGGGGGCCGGAACGATAGCACAGCAAGTAGGGCATTCGCCCTGCACGCGGCCGACCTGGGTTCGATCCCCGGCATCCCATATGGTCCCCCAAGCACCGCCAGGAGTAATTCCTGAGTGCAAAGCCAGGAGTAACCCTTAATCATCGCTGGGTGTGACCCAAAAAGCAAAAAAAAAATTCAGTGGGTGCCCTCAACAATAGAATGGATACAGCCGAAGACAGAATCAGTGAGCTCGAAGATGAATTGCAGGAGGCCTACAGGCAACAACAAACAATGGGGAGAGACCTCAAAATAGCTCTAGGGAGAACCAGTCCTAGGGAATGATTTCAAGAGGAACAATATTAGAATCATCGGAGTACCAGAAGGACAGGGAACCAACCCCAATGAAAAAGCCACAGTCAAAAGAATCATTGCTGAAAAGTTCCCAGAGCTGGAGAATGCAGACATCCAGATTTAAGGAGCCAGAAGGGTGCCAGCTAAAAGAGACCCAAACAGAAAAACTCCAAGACATATCATAGTTAGGATGATGAACGTCATGGATAAAGAGAAAATACTGCAAGCAGCAAGGTCTTCACATTCAAAGGAAATCACATTCAAAGGAGCACCCCTTAGATTCACAGCAGACCAACCAGAGGAAATCCTCCAAGCCCAAAGGCAGTGGTGGGATATAGTGAAAAAACTCAATGAAATGAATGCTTCACTAAGAATACTTTATCCGGCCAAACTCTCATTCAAACTCAAAGGAACTATACACTATTCTGAGGATAAACAACAACTCAGGAACTTCATAGACTCAAAATAAAACCTAAAAGAAGGACTAAAGGGGCTACTGCAAGACAAAAACCCCTATAAGCACAACAAACCCTTACAGAAAGATGGCACAAAACCCCATGACAATAATCTTTCACAATCTCAATGGTCTTAATTCACCAATTACGAGACGCAAACTGACAAAATGGATTCAGAGACTGACCCAACATTATGCTGCCTGCAAGAAACACATCTGAATAGCCAGAACAAACACAGAATCAAAGTATGGAAAACAATCCTGCAAGCAAATGACTCCCTCAAAAAAGCTGGGGTGCCCTTACCAGTATCGGAAAACATAGACTTCAGGTTGAAAAAGAGTAGAAGGGATAGTGAAGCCCATTTTTTATTAATCAAGGGATATGTACAGCAGGAAGAAATCACACTCCTAAGCGTGTACGCACCCAATGAGGGACCAGCTAAATACAACAGCTGCTAACAGACATTGAAAAGTATATTGCGAGCAACACAATAGTAGTTGGAGACTTCAACACTGCCCTATCACCTCTGGACAGATGAAGAAGGTTAAAACTCAGCAAGGAAATAATGGCTTTGAAGGAACAAATAGAAGAGAGAGGGCTAATAGATCTATACAGGGCTTTATACCCCCCAAAAATGGAATACACATTGTTTTCCAGTGACATGGAACATTTTCCAGAATAGACCATGCACTGAGCCACACAACATACCTCAACAGAATCAGAAAGATAGACATATTACCAGCTATCTTTTCAGACCATGATGCACTGAAGATAGAAGTTAATCATGTACAGATGCAGAAAACCAAATCAAACACCTGGAAATTTAATAACTCGATGTTTAACAATGAGTGGGCCAGGAAGGAAATCAAATAAGAAATCAAAAGGTACCTGGAAACAAATGACAATAAAGACATGAGCTACCGGAACCTGTGGGACACTGCTAAAGCTGTAGTAAGGGGAAAATTTATAGCTCTGCAAGCATTTCTCAGAAAGGAAGAAAGAGCACACTTAGATGACTTAACATCACAGCTCAAGACCTTAGAAAAGGACCAACAAAAGGATCCCAAACCAGGTAGAAGGAAAGAGATAATAAAACTTATAGCAGAAATTAATGATATGGAAAACCAAAAGACAATCTGAAAGATCAATGAAACCAAGAGGTGGTTCTTCGAGAAAATAAACAAGATTGATAAACCACTAGAAAGCCTCACAAAGAAAGAGAGAGAGAGAGAACCCTTATAAGTCGAATCAGGAATGAAAAGGGGAACATCACAACAGAAACCAAAAAATTCAAAAGATCATCAGAGACTACTTTGAAAATCTGTATGCCACGAAACAAGCAAACCTACAAGAAATGGATAAATTCCTGGATTCCTATAATCTCCCAAGGCTGAATCAAGAAGACCTGGAGTATCTGAATAGTCCTATTAATATCAAGGAAATGGAAACAATAATCAAAAATCTTCCCAAAAACAAAAGCCCAGGTCCAGACGGATTCACTAGCAAATTCTTCCAAACATTTAAAGAGACCTATTACCAGTTCTTCTAAAGCTTTTCCAGGAAATTGAAAAAAACAGAAACCCTCCCAAACAGTTTCTATGAGACTCATATCTCCCTAATACCAAAAGCAAACAAATACGCCACAAAAAAGAAAACTACAGGCCAATATCTCTGATGAACACAGATGCGAAGATTCTCAACAAAATATTAGCAAATAGAATTCAACAAATCATCAAAAAGATCATACACCACGACCAAGTGGGATTCATCCCAGGGATGCAAGGGTGGTTTAACATTCAGAAATCAATCAAGATAATCCATCATATCAACAAAAGAAAAGATAAAAATTACATAATCATATGAATAGATGCAGAGAAAGCATTTGACAAGATCCAGTACCCATTTATGATGCAAACTCTTGCCAAAATGGGTATAGAAGGGACTTTCCTCAATACAGTCAAAGACATTTATCACAAGCCTATGGCAAGCATCATCCTCAATGGGGAAAATCTAAGAGCCTTTCCTCTAAGAACAGGACGAGACAGGATGCCCACTCTCTCCACTTCTGTTCAATATAGTACTGGAAGTACTTGCAGTAGCGATTAGGCAAGAAAAAGATATTAAGGGCATTCAGGTAGGAAAGGTAGAAATCAAGCTCTCACTATTCACAGATGATATGATACTATACTTAAAGAACCCTAAAACCTCTACCAAGAAACTCCTAGAAACAATTGACTCGTATAGTAAAGTTGCAGGCTTTAAAATCAATACCCAAAAGTCCATGGCTTTCCTATATGCAAATAATGAGAGAGAAGTAAGCAACATGATAAAAAGCAATCTCATTCACAATTGTGCCTCAAAAAATCAAGTACCTCAGAATCAGCTTAACTAAGGAGGAAAAGGAATTGTATAATGAAAACTACAAAACGCTACTTCAGGAAATAAAACAGGACACGAGGAAATGGAAAGATATCTCCTGCTCATGGATTGGAAGAATTAATATTGTCAAAATTGCAATACTCCCCAAAGCATTGTACAAATTCATTGCGATCCATATAGGGATATCCTTGACATTCTTCAAGGAAATGGAGCAAGCACTCCTGAAATTAACATGGAACAATAAGTCTCCACGAATAGCTAAATCAATTCTTGGGAAAAAGAAAACGAGAGGAATCAACCTCCCCAACTTCAAACTCTACTACAAAGCAGTAGTAATTAAAACAGCATGGTACTGGATCAAAGGTAGAACTGCAGACCAATGGAACAGGGTTGAATACTCTGACACACCCCACAAATATAGGATCATCTAATCTTTGATAAGCGAGCAAGAAATGTGAAGTGGAGCAGGGAAAGCATGTTTAACAAACTGTGCTGGTAAAACTGGACAGCCACGTGCAAAAACATGGGCTTAAATATCCATCTATCACCATGTACAAAAGTCAGATCAAAATGGATCAAAAACCTCAACATCAGACCAGAATCCCTAAGGTACATTGAAGACAAGGCTGCCAAAACCCTCCACGACATTGAGGCCAATGGTATCATCAAAGATGACATTCCATTGGCCAAGCAAGTGAAAACAGAGATAAATAAATGGGGCTGTCTCAAACTAAGAAGCTTCTGCACCTCAAAAGAAACAGTGACCAAAGTACAAAGACAATCTACAGAATGGGAAAGGATATTTATGCAGTACCCATCTGATAAAGGGTTGATATCAAGGATATACAATGCACTGGTTGAACTCCACAAGAAGAAAACTGCCAACAAGATCAAAAAATGGGGTGATGAAATGAACAGAAACTTTCCCAAAGAAGAAATCCGAATGACTGAGAGGCACATGAAAAAATGTTCTACATCACTAATCATTCAGGGAGATGCAGATCAAAACAACAATGAGATATCATCTCACACCACAGAGAGAGACCCACATCCCAAAAAACAAAAGCAACCACTGTTGGCATGGATTTGGGGAGAAAGGGACTCTCCTTCACTGCTAGTGGAAATGCCGACTGGTTCAGCCCTTTTGGAAAACAATATGGACAATTCTCAAAAAATTAGAAATTGAGCTTCCATTTGACCCAGCAATATCACTCCTGGGAATATACCCAGAGAGCCAAAAAAGTATAGTAGAAATGACATCTGCATTTTTATGTTCATTGCAGCACTGTTTACAACAGCCACAATCTGGAAAAAAACCAGAGTGCCCAAAACCAGATGACTGTTTAAAGATACTCTGGTACATCTACACAATGGAATACTATGCAGCTGTTAGAAAAGATGAAGTCATGAATTTTGCATATAAGTGGATCAACATGGAAAGTATCATGTTGAGTGAAATGAATCAGATAAAAAGAGACAGACATAGAAAGATTGCACTCATATGTGGAATATAAAGTAGCAGAAAAGTACGAACTTGCAATGATGCAATTTCTGACAGAAATTTCTCTGGACTTAGTTACTAAAATACAGAAATCCAAAACTGCGTAGCCGCTATTGCAGCCGCTCGACCTCATATCTCTTCATTCTCCACAATGGAAAACAAATTATCAAATGCTTTCTTTTCAGCAAGTCCAACTTGGGGGATAAGCTCCAAATAATAATAGTGAGTTTTTTGTTGAAATATTGCATGTAATCAAATGAAGTGAAATTTATCAGCTACACAGGCAGGGTGGGGAGCGGGGGGGTGGGGGGTGGGGGGAGGTATAATGTGACTCTTGGTGGTGGAACTTGTGCAGTGGTGAAGGGATGAGTGTTCGAGCATTGTATAACTGAGACTTAAACCTGAAAGCTTTGTAACTTTCCACATGGTGATTCAATAAAAAAATAAATAAATAAAAATAAAAAAGAATTCCTCTTGAGAATTGGTGTTGAAATAGTGTACTACTGAAAGTCATTCATGAATCATTTTGTAACTGTAATTCATAGTGATTCAACAAAAAAACAATCATCAAAAAATTTCCTTTTGAATATATTAATTCCTAGCTTTCCTTATTTTGTTTTTTTTTGGGGGGGGGTCACACCCGGCGATGCACAGGGGTCACTCCTGGCTCTTCACTCAGGAATCACCCCTGGTGGTGCTCAGGGGACCATATGGGATGCTGGGATTCGAACCCGGGTCGGCCGCGTGCAAGGCAAACGCCCTACCCGCTGTGCTATCGCCCCAGCCCCGCTTTCCTTATTTTGAACTCCTATCCCATGAATATTAGAAAACCTTGACAGTCATATCCGTAACTACTTTGTATTTGGATAAGCTATTTAATAAAATATTTACCTAAAACTTAAAAAAATGTTGCCAACTGGAGATAGAGACAGACAGACAGACAGACAGAGACAGAAAGACAGAGAGACATAGACAGAGAAAAAATAAAAGTGCCTGCCATAGACGCAGACTGGGGGGTGGTAATACGAGGGAAACTAGGGACAATGGTGCTGTGAAAAGTACACTGGTGGACAAATGGGTGTTGGAGCACACTGTGACTGAAACATAATCATGAACAGCTTTGTAAGTGTCTATCTCACAGTGATTCAATTAAAAACATTAAGAATTTAAATTAAATACAAAAATAAAGTGGTTTATGGTAGTTTATACACTTCTAGGAGTAGTCCATTTTGTTTAAGTTCTCAAATTAGCATGTGTAGAATTTTTTTACTACTCCTTTGTTATTTTGATATTTATTGGCTCTACATGATAAATTTATCACAATCAGAATGTTGATTTTTGTCTTCTCCCCTCTCTCTTGTTAGTCTTCTTAGATGAAATAAATAACTTTTTTGAGCCACACCCAGCAGTGCTTAGATAATTCTCCCAGCTCATTCCTCAGGGTCCACTCTTAGTAATGATCAGGGGACCATGTGGTAGCAAGGATCAAACCTAGACCTTCTGCATGCAAAGCATGTGTCCCAGCTCTTAGAGTCATCTCCCTATCCCAGCTAATTATTCTCAGTCTTCTCAAATAACAGTTCTTTCTTTTATTTTTTCTGCTTATTTTTTTCTGTTTCCAACTTCATTAATATCTGCTTTAGTATTTTTTCTTCTACCTGCCTTAGGTTTATTTTGTTCTTTTGGTAGTTTGTTGAAGTGGGATCTTGAGCATTGATTGTGACAATTTTTGTTGCTAATGTATGCATTTAGTGCTATAAGTTTCCCTCTCATCAGTGATTTATCTGCATTCCAAATATTTTTATATGTTGTATTTCCTATTTTCATTTTGTTCCGTATATCAAAAGTCCTGGTAGACTCAACAGTGTTTTCTGTTATTGCAGTTTCTGTGGATGAATCTCCTTCCATACTCTCTCAAGTTTTTGGCAAAATTCAGTTTTTTGGAGAAAGTATAGGGCAAGGTACTTGTACTGGCTGACCCTGGTTTAATCCCTGGCAACACATAAGGTCCAATGAGCACTGAGGCAGGAGTAAGTCCTGAGCACTTAGTGTGCACTCTAATCAAACAAACAAGGAAAAAGAATGCATTTCCTTGGATATACTCAAGGCTTCACTTCCTTGTTTATTGTCATCAGGGTCCAAGCTAGAGGACATCTACATTCTTTTTAATCGGTCCTTCTCCATCTTCAAAGTCAACAAGCCAGCAACATGGCATGCTAAATACTTCATTTGCTTCAAAGCTTTCTTACTTCCTCTGTTGCTGCCTACTCAGAGAAAACTCTTTGCTGTGAAAGACTTTGTTTTATTTTATTAGGCCAATTCAGATAGTCTCCATTTTGCTATATAATGTAATACTGCTATTGAAGTTATCTCTCATCACACTCAGAAAGGAGGAAATTTTAGCAGAATGATTGGTGTTCATATTTAGAATTTTGCTTACTTTAGTAATTAAGATTAAATAGTGAACCAATTTAAATAAATATATTGCATAAATGATATAGCCAAAATTTGCGGATCAGAGGAATAGTTTGTTTTAAGGTCCCTTCCATAATCTATGTCCTATGGCTGGTAAGTAATATTATGCTGTGCTGTTAAGTGTCATGTAATACATTAAAATATTTAAAAATCACAACTTAGCTTATTCTAATAAAATACCAAGGTCATGAAAGCTAAGAAATATTCAAGAACTGTCCCAAGGAATTATTATAACTAAATTTAAAGATCAACACATATTTGAGTCCTATAACAGAAAAAATAGTTTTCTTCTAAGGGACTGTAATGGAATAATTGGTAAAATTCAATAGCTGTCTTTAGATTATAGTATAATAGTGCTATGTTGATATTAATTTTATTATTTTAATAGCCATAGTGCATCTATGTAAAAATATTATCACCCTTTTAAAGAAATACAGGTTAAAATATTTAAGATAAAGAGGTATAATATCTGCAACTTACTCTCACTTCAGTAAAATAATTTTTATATAAACACGTACAGAAAGAAAGAAGAATGAAACAAGTGTCATAAAATATGAAGATTTGGTAAACTTGGAAAGGCTACCATGACATGGAAGTTTTTTCTTATGAAGGGAAGGTCCACAATATGGTACTAAAAATGTTGCTCTTACTGCCAGGTTAATTCCTGAGTACAGATCCAGGAGTTACCCCATGAGCATTGCCCAAAATTCCCACTATGCACACCCAAAAGAAAAATAAAACAAAGGAAATTTTGCTTCATATCTATTATGAAAATATAAGCAAGTTATGAGGAAGGTGCAATGAGCCTTAAGAACTGAGAATCCTTGCTGAGGTCAGGGGAACAATTGCAGACCCCAATGATGTACCACCAAGAATAATTCATTCCTCAGAAGTCTTTAATACATTTTCCTGAGAAAAAAATATTTAGAGGAAGAGTAACAGCATGATCAAGTATGGGCACATGTACAAGGAGGCATCCTATGTCTCTGTTATAGTGACAAGCCGGGTTCCTAAAAGGATTCAGCATAATTGACCATATCCACACAGTGACCAAACTCATTGAAGTTTTGCAAGAGTACAAGACACTGCTCTGTCTAATGTTCATCGATTTAACAAAGGCCTTCAATTCTGTTGAGATTGAAGCAGTCATCGAAGCCCTAGCCAAACAGGGCATTTAAACTCAGTACATCAAGATCCTCCGCAAGTTGGACCAGGATCTCACCATTCTACAAGCAAGTGTTCATCAACATAAAGAGAGGGATTCGACCGGGCGACACCATTTCACTGAAAATCTTCAGTGACAGCCTCAAGAACATCATGCGATGACTGGAATGGGAAGGAATGGGAGTGAAGATAGATGGTCAGCAACTACACCACCTCCACTTTGCTGATGACATCGTTCTGATAACGCCAAACATTAGCCAAGCAGCACTAATGCTGGCCGACTTCGACTGTGAGTGTGGAAAGGTCGTACTGCAGCTGAATCTCAGCAAAACGATGTTTATGAAAAATGAACTAGTCCCTGACATTCCATTTGCTCTCAATGGAACAAACATCTCCGAATGCAGCAGCTATGTGTACCTGGGTCGAGAACTCAACATGAGGAACGACTTTGTGCCAGAACTGTGCAGAAGGAAAAGAGCAGCGTGGAATACCTTCAAAAACATGGAAGAAGTGGTTAAGAGGATGAAGATCCTCCGGCTCCGGGCACATCTTTTCGACTCCACCATTCTTCCTGCACTAACATATGCCTCAGAGACCTGGGCCCTACAAAAATAGGATGAGAACGATATTAGGGTATCCCAAAGAGGAATCAAAAGAGCCATGCTAGGAATATCTTGATTCACTCAAGAGAGAGAAAGAATCTGGAGTTCCAACCTCCGTTGACGGTCAAGAATCAGGGATGCTGTCTTGTTTGCCAAGGCTTTGAAAATCAGATGGGCCGGTCATGTAATGCGATTCAGAGACGATCGCTGGACTAGAGCTGTTACCGACTGAATTCCACGGGACGTCCAAAGACCATGTGGCTGCCCACCAATGAGATGGTCAGACTTCTTCTTCAAAACCCTGAATGAACAATTTGAGGCTTTTCCTGTTCCTGGAGCAAGCAGATATCATTGGGCTACACTAGCACGTGACAGGGACAAATGGACATATTACTGGCACCCACTTGAACAAATTGAAGATCAACAGGATGACAAGTGATACAAGTGATAGTGACTAGTACCTGACACATGTCTAGGGAAAAAGTGGATCCCCAGGTCAAGTACCTGCCTGGTCCAGGATTATACAGCTCTGTCTTCCCTTGATTCCATTGAGTCTCTATCTGAAAGATCCTGGTCTGGCACTCCACTCCATTCATAGCTTAGTCTCTTCTCCCGAATCCCTACCATACGTCATGACAGAGAATGAAACAGAGACAGAGTGAAACAGAAACAGAGAGAGACTCTTAGTAAAAGGTTCCTTAATGGAAGATCTAGAGGCCACATCCCATTCTTCTCTCTCTGTACTGTTTGCCACCCTGTGCTGGGTTCCTGGACCCACAAATCCCACCCCCTCAGAATCCTCAGAAACCCTCTGCACCACTCCTAGAGACACAGAAAGCTGAAGCAGGTCTTTTTTATCATCCAGGTGTGTCCAAGGCACCATCCCACATCCCACGTCGCCATCTTAGTGCCATCTGTCTCCCTGTATTAGGTCTCTTGGACCCACGAAGCCCCTCCCTGATCCATCAGGAAGCCCAAACCACGGAAGTCTGCACGACAACAGCACCCTATTTGTACCCCCAACTTTAAGGTTCTTGGATTTCATATATCCCCTCAAATATGCCTATTTTAATACTTCTTTGCTTATTGATATTTTACAGACTGAACTGCATGACCAGTGAAGTAACATCCAAGTGCACATAGATTGTCAGACTAACAGATTGTAAAGAGTACTGCTAGCTGAAAAATAAAAGATCAGGTCACACCTCAGATATCTGGCATCCTAAACTCCCAAACTCAAATTTTAGCACCCACAAATCTTTAGGAATAATGGTGAAACAAAAGATTTCACCAGCTCTGTCAGACAGGGACAAAAGACCTGGAAAAACGCAAAGCACAAATTGATTCTCAAGCCTCAAGCCTCATTGATGAAGATCCTTAATGGATGATCTAAAGGAGGAATCTACAGGAAGCAGTAGAACAAACTGAAATAATTATTTCCTCTCAGGCCAAAGGAGGCACACAACTAAACCTGCTGAAGCAAATTTAAATACAGGTTCACCAATTTTCCAGAGGCTACTTGCACTTTGAGATTCTCGGTAGAAAGGACCAGGAAGATCTATTTATATGGACAACTGGGGTCACTTCAGATGCTCCAAAGCAGGGATTATAATTTCTTTCCAACTATTTGTTTCTCTTTCAGTGTATCTCATATAGCAAAAAGCACTACCTGGTTTTGAAAAGTCAATGACAAGTCAAACCTGTCATTATCTGAGTTCTTTTAATTCCCCAAAGTCAAATCCTAGACATCAGAAAGTATTATTTATATTCATCTTAATTTTCTCATTTTCAAACTTTCTTAGTGTGAAGCACCATCAATTCTCTGTCATGCCTTTGCAAAATCATCCTAACCAGTCTGTTTGCTTTTATTCATGTTGCACTCCTGCCATAAATAGTTATTCAACTTGGATATATACAATCGAACCATATCTACAGTGTGTGATTGTGGGGGGAGGCTACCCCAGTAGTTCTCACGGCTGATGCTTGACTCTGTGCTTAGGGATATCCCCTGTCTGGCCTCAGATGTCCATATGTGGTGCCAAGGATTAAACGCATGTCAACCACATACAAAGCAAGCTCCCTACCTGCAATGCTACTGCTACAGTACTTGGTGTATGATTTTTATTACAGACACAAGTAAGTTATATAAAATCATGAAAATGTTTATAGGCATTCTAGAATTCTTAGTTCCACATCTGAGAACAGAGGAAGAAAGCATGCCCCTAAATAAATTCATGCTAGTACATAAAGCCATCTATACACTGGAGTACATTTGTGTGTGGTACTGAATAAGTCCATGTATGTGTGTATTTCATCCTATCCAAACCCTGTTATTCCCTGAATTTATTTCTCCTTTTCATCACCAAATACTATTGTGGTTTTAAATCCTGTATCTCCCCAAAATATTGGCCTTATCTGTAGGGAGGGATGGCAGTAGAATAGTGAGATAAAATATTATTGATAATACACATGTACCAATTTCAAGATGAATGTGCCAAATGTTGTAGGTCCACATAGGAGATTTCTTTGGGCACAACCTAAAGTTATTTAGATTGTACTTTAGAAGACTAAGCTATGGCCAGAGAGATAGAACAAGGGCTAAAGTGTTTTCCTTGGGGCCAGAGCAATAGTAGAGTGGGTAGGAAATTTGCCTTGCACTTGGCCAGCCCGGATTCAATCCGTGGCATCCCATATAGTCTCCCAGGCACCGCCAGGAGTAATTTCTGAGTGCAGCACCAGGAGTAACCCCTGAGCATTGTTGTGTGTGACCCAAAAATGCAAAAAAATGTGCTTGCCTTGCATACAACAGATCCCTATTAATTTCTCTGCACTGAAATTGGTTCCCCAAGCCCTGCTAATATGAGGCCCCAACACCTCCCCCCTATAAAGACTAAGCTATCTTTTGCTGTTCTTGAAAATGCATATTGTTCTTATAGCCCACACAAAGACACTGTATCACATTATTATGGTTATGGTTCTACCTTTGAAACTCCATCCACCTGTTCAGCATGAACTTGGACAAACATTTGAAACTTTTGATCTTTTGATTCAAATCTTCCATTTATTTTTCATTGTTCATAGGATGAAAACAAAACTCCTCACCTGACCTATAAGATTTAAATGATCTGCCGCCTGTTCTCATAGCACCCTCTCTCATGCTCCACACCAGCCAAACTGGTTCACATCAAGCTCATTCCTACTCCAGTCATTGTATTTATTGTCTCTCCACTTACACCCCCACTTCTAGAGATGTTAACTCTATTAATCAGGGCAGATTTTGTCTTGTTCACCACTATGTCTTCACCACTTAGTGCAGCATCTACCATATAATAGAACATCAATAAATATTTGTAAATGAATAAACAAATAAACAGAAACAGGAAAACTTTTGGCCCAGCCACATGACTCTCAGAAGAATTTCCATTCAGTCACATCCCTAGTGTGCTTTTGGATCTTCTGGTGAAATGAGATGACCAAAATATGTGGGCTGTTAAGCGTCAGAAAGCTCAAAGACTGTTCTGGCAAAGAGGAATAATAGCACAAGTGGCAGTTAGGGAGTTCTTGAGATATGAACATGTGATAAACATATTACTTATTTAATCTCTCCTGTGCTTTATAAGGTAAATCCCAGTACTGGTCCCTTTTCACAAGGAGCAAACTGAGATCCAGGAGGCTCTGTGACTTGGATTAAAATGCAAGCAATTTGACTTGAATCTCTGCTGTACTTTGGAAGACTGAAAATACTCTCACTTCCTCTGGTTTCCTTTTTGAAATGCCCTGGGAGCATTCCCCCTGTGCTATCTCATTGTTTTGAATTGGCCCTGGGAAGGGCACGTGCTATGTTGGCAAGCTGCAGTGAGAGCAGATCTAGTTAGCATCCCCACGGGGGAAGGAGACACTTCAGTGATTGACAATATAAATTTAAAAGCTGCGATATTTTGTACTTCCTTGATATTTAAAGCTATAAAACCATCAAATCCTAAGTCAGCTTCACCAAACTAAAAGGGAGTTTCAGTCACAAAGCAAATTTAACACCTCTTTGAATTTTTTTTGACATCTAGTAGAACACTTCTGCTGAGGTGAGAATGGCATTAGCTTGAAGCTCTACGGACTGAAACCTCAGCTATTCCAGGACTAGATTGCACCCACCACCTGCACATGAGGAATAGAAATTTGCAATGGGGGAAGAGGCAACTGACTAGACAGGCTTCGCAACTCTGACTGTGCATGAAAGGAATGAAAAAATTAAAAAGGGAGCGAAAGGCAGATTAAACCTCATCATTAAGATGTTAGAATGCTTGTGGGCATAATATAATTTTTTTTCTTTATCCCTCTCTTTAACTCTCTTCAGCCCAAGACAACTGTTCAAAACTCAATTTAGAGCCAATTTCCTTCTTTGTGCACAGAGTCTGAATCACAAATTCATGAGCTATAGTTGGGGCTGTCTCTCCACATATTTTGTCAGAGTCCTAGAATTGGAGAAGAGTTCAAATATAATTATTTTCAACACATTTATCTTATAGGTGTAGAAACTGAAGCCACAAAGATTGCTCTTATTTTGGAGAGAGGGAAGGAAGGGTGTGTGTGTATACATATATATATATATATATATATATGTATGTATGTATTTGGTGGCAGATTCACCACTTAGGTGTTAAGGGTAAAAAAACAGAAAGTCCTGCACTGTGAAGGTTAAAGGGTATCTTAGCGCCACTGCTGTGTTCGATAAATAGCTAGTCATTTGTTGTCACATAAGCATATACATTTAGAAACAACACCCACTTTCTTTAGCAGAAAGTGATGTTCCCAGTAGAAGAAGAGTCTTGTTCTAGGATGGTAAATTGGACTTATTCTTCCTGCTAGTCCCTTTCTGTCTTCTTTATGTCCTGGAAATATTGGTCTGAACTGTAAAACCTAGGATTTCTGTAATCTGAACATTAAGCTCAGTAGAGATTTCCAAAGGATACTTCTCAAATGACTGGTGTCATTCAACCTCTGTTAGAAGGGAAGCCGAGGATGAAGCCATTTTCTCTTATCATGGAATCAATTATTTTTCTTTGAAGCCTAGTTCAGAGCTTTTAGCAAATTGCACAGCAAAATAGAAATGCAGCCAGTCCTCGGTACAGACCTGTGGAGGTGGTTGAGGGAAGCCTGTCCCTTAGGCATTGTGAGAGATGGGGCTCATTTTCAGACTTTGTAAATCTTATAGGGAAGGAGGCAGAGAGGAAACCAGTAGTTTCTCTTCTGCCTTAAAAGGAAATACATTTGAAACTAGGTGAATCTGGAAAGTTGAGAGAAAACCACCAAGTATAGCACTAGAATAGAACCTGGCTGACCAAGTCAGAGTATTTCAACTTGGTTGTGAACTTGCTGTGAGACCTTAGGTAAGTCATATTCCTTCTTTGGGTCTGAC
Organism: Sorex araneus; assembly: GCF_027595985.1. Classification (NCBI taxonomy): domain Eukaryota; kingdom Metazoa; phylum Chordata; class Mammalia; order Eulipotyphla; family Soricidae; genus Sorex; species Sorex araneus. The sequence continues at coordinate 108,882,465 of NC_073313.1, forward strand.
CGTCCCAATTGTCTCATAGAATAGCTGAAGTGAAGAAGTGTGGAAAATAGATATGCATTTGGTTTGGAAACAGAGAAAATATGAGTGCAAAGTATTATTGTTGTTGTTTTATGTTTGCTTATTGTTTGCAGATGGACCATCTTGGTGTATGACCTGGAATTTGAATTGATATAGAACAGTACAGGCCAGTTCTGTGGTCTCTGAAATTATAGAGGTGGGGTAAGTAGGATGATTCAGTAAGGATGTAGAGCTGGGCTCAGTCATACCATCATTTTGCGTCAGTCTTTTTGGTAGCTCACAAACTCTCCATGAGTCTCAATTTCCTCAACTATAAAGTGGGGTCACTTGTGAGAACAAATGTAAGATAATAAGGAACACTTGTACTGTGAAAACTGCATGAAGTAGTCATTTGATAATAATAATGAGGGGCTGGAGCAATAGCACAGCGAGTAGGGCGTTTGCCTTGCATGCGGCCGACCCGGGTTTGATTCCCAGCATCCCATATGGTTCCAGGTCTGACCCAAAAAGCAAAAAGAAATAATAATGATTGTTGCTATTCTGTGTGCTGAGAATTGAAATCCTTTAATGTCAGTACATGGCCCATACTTGATTAAAATATAAAATCCTAGCACTCTTTAAAATAATTTTTGATTCCATAGATTTGGATTGGATCACAAGAATGATGCATATATGACCAAAATGTCAGAGTCTGATGTGGGGGCACGTTTGGGAGTCATTGGTCTACAGCAACATTTCACGACTAACTGGGCTGGCTATATGGCTTCCTGTGGAATACCAGTATATTCCAAGGGGACCATATTTGAAAATATTAGAATTAATGGGCCATGGTAGAGACTAGAGGATCAATCAATAGAGCAGAGAGCCACAGGAAGAAAACAGGTCAGAAGGTAACCACAGTAATTTTTTAAAAAGGTTAAGAAGTGTCTTACACGCTGCCCACCCACTGCTCAGGAAAGTGAGTTTACATAGCCAGTATTTAAAATATAAATGAAACCAAAATGGAATGAAATAGGAAGCAACATTATATGCTATATATAGTAAGGTATATTATGCATTCCTTTGTGAAATGTTTGTTGTGTGTGTCTATCTAATTTCAATAACACACATCATATATGCTATAAAAATGTCCAATATTTTTCTTTTATTTTTCTTCACGGTATAAAATATTTGAAATACACCCTAAAGGTAGTCTTTTCCATTTGGAGATACTAATATCCAGAAAAATAGATCAGATAAGGATAATCAGCCAGATAATGGAGTGAGGTTCATTTCTCCTCTCTCCTATCTCTCTCCCATGCTATGTTTGGTTTGGCATAGTTAGCAGTTGTCTAATTAGAATGAGTTTGAATACCACGTAATGCCTCTGATCTGAGATGTAAGGTCAAGTTAGGGTTATTGCTTCAGGTAGAGGGCTAAGTACATTTTCAGAATTAGGCAGAAAATTAGGCAGAAAATGCTTTGTGGTTTATTGGGGTATCTGGGTACTTATGGCCATGGGCACTTTGTACACATTTCACTTTTCTCTTCCCAAGTTCTAATACTTGATTCTGCTATTTGAAACCCTTGATGCCTCTGTGAAATGAAGTAATAAAATAAGATTTCTAGTCAGTGTTTAAAATTCTAATTTTGTTCACATCAACTGATATCAGTGCCTGTTTACTCCCCATTTCGTATGTTAAGAATATTAGTTAGCACCCTTAAACTTTTATCCTCATGCTGTTTGAGGAGAGGAACAAACATTTCTGCCTTTGGTCATGGGGAAATGAGATTGTCTCAGCAAGAACACTTAAGTCTACCCTCTGAAAGCTGTAGAATTTGCAAGATTCCTCTACCCCTCTCATTCCAGAACTCCTTATCTTTATATTTTCTCCATATTTTATCACTCCTAACAACTGTATCACTGTCATCCCATCGCTGTTCATCGATTTACTCGAGTAGTCACCAGTAAGTCTCCATTCATCCCAACCCTGAGATTTTAGCAGCCTCTCCTTACTCATTTTCCCCAACGATTGGAGGCTCTTTTCAGGGTCAGGGGAATGAGACCTATTATCTATTACTGTATTTGGCATATAGAATATGCCACGGGGAGCTTGCCAGGCTCTTCCGTAGAATGCCACTTACCTATAATAAATTGACATTTAACGAATTCATTAGTTAGCACAGATGAAGTAAGATTTGGCACAGCAGACTAGAAATTAGAAAATAGACTCAGCATTCTCAGTGGCACTAGTTACCAATTAACCAGAAGTTAATGGACAGGGATTTCCTATAACAACTATATAGGAAACAATAAACAGACGAGGAAAATAATCCTAAGAAAGTGAGAGTGAAAATAATCCTAGAAAGAGAGTGAAATAATGTCCAGATTTTTTTTCCTAAAAAGATAGGCAATTAATTGTGCATGGAGTCTTCTAACTTTAAATATTAGAAATTCTGATCATATAGAGAGAAAATATGCCTATGTCTCAGATTTGGTGCACACTATTTTGTGACCTCTGCCACAGATTTGTAGAAAAGCTGGGACTGTGAAAATCCTGGAAATTGATATTTAGTGAGAAAATATACCCTCAGTGAGGTTAGGCACCTTTTCTATGATCACATAGCTAATTTGCATTAGAAGTGACACTTATCTCCTATTGCTTGCTCCTAGGGCTCACATTTACCCTCTGTCTGTAGGCTGCTTCTCTTCTGTTTAGTATCCAGTTAGCCCATCTTCCCTTCAGTAAAGGACAGCATTCAGTTCCCTCTACAAGCCCCTTTCACAAAGAATATAACAGAGTCATCACCTCCTGTTTGATAAGCCCTAGGCTTTTCTCACCACAGAGTGTATGAATTTTCCTGCCTTCCCAATCTCAATAGTGGATATTGCCTCTTGGTGCTCTTTATTGCTTTTTCTTCAGTGATAGGATTAAGACAAAATCTTTATGGGAATGTTATTAGCATTGCTCCAAGCCAATGGCGACTTTTGGTATAATCTGTGTAGTCTAGTGCAATAAAAGTGTAATTCAAAATTCAGAGGGTTGGTTTTGTTACTCAAATATGTGATCTGAGACAACTTCTGTAAACCTCCCTGACTATCAATTTCCTTAGTTGTAAAAATGAGAAAAATAAGATCTGTCTTTATCTTTCAGGGCTGATGTAAAGCAAACGTGAGATTATCTTTGAGATTCAATGTATGAGATTACTTTGAAAAGAAAACATTTTACAACTATGAAGATATACTCTCATTATGAAATTAGCAAGTAATTTTTGAGCACCTACTAAGTACAAGCTCACACAATATTTATTCAGGGCATGCCAATGAGCTGAAGACTTGGCTGCCTCCATGAGCTTATTATAGTCTGAGATGAAGGGACATATGTGACTGGAAAGAGAGCCAGCACTGCAAAGCTAGAGAAAACCAGGAAACAAATGAGAGGCACACTGTGATTGAAGGCATTGTGGTGCAAAGAGTTTATTAGGGAAGGATTCCTGGAGGGAGTTGCATCTGAGCTATGCTATGGGAGGAAAAAGTGTTAGAATTGGATTGGCAGAGACAAGAGAGACACTCTAGACAGGAACAATAGCACAGGTAAGGGATGGGATTGTGTGTTAAGGCAAAATCTACATTGACTGGAGGGTTCAAATAGTAACTGAAGGGATGTAGATATCGCACAGTAAGTATGGTGGTTGCCTTGCATGTGTCTGACTCAGGTTCAATCATTCCATATAGTCCGCTTTGCATGGCCTAAAATGATCTTTTAGCACAGAGCTATGATAAGAGCCCTGAACACCAGGATGTTCAGGGCTTTTATCTTTGTGTTCAGGTGAGATATGCCCTCACCCCCAAAACATTACCTGGAAGATTATCATTTCTCCACTTGCTTGGTATGCAGCCAGAACAAATAAAAGTAGAGTCCAAATAGAACGGTGGATATGGTTGATTACATTTTAAGGGGACTGTGCACTGTAAGAGGCTTCATAAAATAGTAACAATACCCACTTTGTTGGACTATTCTGAGCTTTAAATGCAGTGATCTGCTTTAAATATTTAGCATGGTGTTCAATATATGAGAAGTACAAAAGAAATGTTATCTGTCTTTCTCATCATTATCATCAATTTTCATCTTATTTTGAAGTTAGAGGGTTAATACCAAAAGATTTGTATTTATTATTTGTATTCTATGTATTAAATAATATCTGATTGATATTATTTGTATAATCTTGTGTAAGATATATTATTTCTCAATGTTCTGGTCTTTAAAATGGCAATAAGAGTAGTGCTGACAGGAAAAGCTATTGTAAAGATTAAAATGAATGAATCCAAGACTTATACCTTGATTTTCAAATGGTAAACTTTCAATAGATGTTAGATAATACAATTGTTATAATCAAATAGTCATTGATATAATGTCCTGATATTGCTTTTAATTTTTCCCTTAGACTATAATTTGCATAGATTCAGGATCATGCCTGTTTTGTTGAAGCTCAGTCCCCTGAATACAGTCAGTGCTCACTGACTGTTAAGGAAAATGATCACTAGATCAGAAATCCATGCCATTTATGCAATCATGTATTTATTATCAAAACTAGTTTTAGTAATTAAGATACAAAAACTTAATTCTTTAATGTGATTTAGGGAGAATTTACATTTCTTGTTTTCCTAGATTTTTTTATTATACAGTGAAAGAGGAAGCTTGTAAGGTCTATCCTGTAAAGCAGGTGATCAGGCAAGGCCTCATTAAGAGGGTGATCTTTGAACCCTACTGAAGAAAGTAAGGGAGTGGATCTTAGAGGTAAGTTGGAGAAGAGTATTCTAGGCAGAGAAAACAACATTAGCAAAGTCCCTGGATTAGGAATATGCCTGAATTTTATGATCAAGAAATAATTTATTAGAAATATGCATAAAGTAGGGGGTCAGAAAGGTCACTGGAGCTATTAGGCCATTGTGTTGACTCTCATTTACTATTATCGGAAAAATGAAAAGCTACAGGAGGACCTTGTTCAGGGAGGTAAATGATCTGATTTACATCATCCATTTTCCCCTTCTATAAGCAATCAGGTTTGTCCCACAGGCCTGGGACAATAAGAAGCAATAGATGCAATACCAGCAGTTTCTGTAGAGTTATACTTAACCACTATAGAAGAGGTCACGAAGAAAAAGTGACAGCACAGAGGAATAGAAAGAGACTTTGATTATTAGAGCTGAAATTTATACAATTAATGTAATCCTGCCATTAGGCATATTTTTAGAAGCCCTTGAATTAAAACAGTCACTGTCTCCAGACCTGTGCAACCTCTTGGAAGACCTCTCAATGTCAGAAAGCCTTTCTACAGAAATAGCTTCCTCCTTGTCACCACTTGGTGGCAGTAATCATAATTGTTACCTGAGCAACCCAGAACAACTGCATACCTTCCATAGGAAAATATTTCTGAGCTTTGAAAGCAGGTGACTATCCAATAGACACCCCAACATTTCTCTTTTGGGGGGTCCCATTTCTCTGATAACTTAAAGAACAGCTACTTTTCTGAGGTTATTTCAAACTTCTTTGCTAATCCTCTGACTTTTCTCTGGAGGTATTCCACTTTCTCAGTAACCTTAAATGTAGAGCTTAGACTTGGGCAGAAGATTCCAGGATGAAACAGCATAGATTTCAATGTAACAATTGTATTCAGAAATTTAGAGCCAGTACCTAGATTACTGTAACCTGTAATTTTACTTTGCTTTCAGCAGCCAAAAAATAATTTAGCTGCATTAAACTATTTGCTCAATTGATCCCACAGGTCAACTCCAACTAGTAGATAATTTTTGGTTTGTTTCTTTTTGTGTGAATTTCTGCCAAACTATAATTTCCTTACACTGGTAACACAAAATGGGCTTTAAATTATTAGTTATTATTATTTTAGCTGTTTTATCTTACAAATTTTTCTTTTATTTTATAGCCCAGTATTCCAGTCAATCAATTTCATTTTGAATCTCAGTTTTTGTTCAACATATTTTATATTGCTGCCAGTACTGTGTCATCTTCAGAAGTGGTAAGTACATTTTCTGTGTCATTAACTAGTTAATAAAAATTTTAAAGCCCAATGGCCTTTCTTCGCAGCCCTTTCTGCTGGTTGCCATCTGTTCTTTAGGTAAAATTCTTTTAAACACTTGTCTGTCTGTTTAACTAAATTTAAACCTGGTTGTTATGTTGCTATTTTACCTTACTTCATTCACAAGAAAGCTATTTCTGTTGGACTGCTGAATTCAAGATGTGTTGTTCATACAAAAGCAATGAATGTGGATGATCTAAGATGGTACTGTTTGTACAACAAAATGTAAACTATTGTTTTCTGGTTAAAAAGTAATATTGACTTGTAATCTCATGTTGTATCTGAGGCTAATCTCATATAATTATAGAAATTGCAATGTTGCTCTACAATTTCATGTGCCCACACTGTACGATCTAGCTGTGGTTAATAGTTTTGTGCATAAATATGGATCTGCAATTTAAATAATACTAGAGAGATTGCTCTGTGACCTGCTTTTGCACTTGCAATCTTTTGAGAACCTCCTTTTTCATGGGGAATCAACCCCCAACAGAGTTACAGGGAGCAGTCTGGGACACTGCTGGCTATGTTTGATCTGTGATATAGACCTGATGGCTGATATGACACCTGGTCTTGGCCATATTTAGGGTCTACCTCAACTATACCGAACAGTGCACAGCGGGGCATGTGGAGCTAGAATCAAACTCAGCTCCTCATACATACCGGACTTAATTGATCAATCAATTAATTATGTTCTACTTTTAAATTATCTCCCTGGTTCCTAACATATCCTTTTAAACAAATACCATGTTTAACTTTGTGAATATGGCCTAATTTACTTTATCAATTCCTTTTGTTTGTTTTTGAGCCATACCCGGCAGAGTTCAGGGGTTACTACAAGCTCTGCACTCAGGAATCATTCCTGGCAGTGCTTGGGAGACCATCTGGAATGGCTGGCATCAAACTTGGGTCAGCTGCATGCAATGAAAGCACCTTACCCACTCCACCATCTCTTTATTTTCATCAGTTCCTTTTTGATGGATGTTTTAGATCCTTGGCAAAATTTTGCTGACACAAGCAATGTTGCATGATTAACTTTCTTGGTTGGTTTGATGAGATGCTGTTCTGGATTCTGGGTCTTTTAGATTACCTGACCTTTTCATATCTTGTCAATTTTCTGAATGCTCAAGAGATGCTTAGGAAAAAACTAAGATGGAGCTAACAAGTATATATTTGTCGTGGTCAAGTTTAAAAATACGTACCCCGTCCTACCTTGGAATTTAGTTCAGACTGTTTGTACTCCTGTGGATGTTAGGACAACCAAAATACAGATTGCACCAGTTCGGAGCACTGAAAAATAGACAACCTTGATGGGAGACTCAGTTCCTATATAACACGGATAAAGTGATAGGAGTAAAAAGCCACTATTCTCCAACTAACACTATCAACTCTAACAAGTATGACTCTATGTATTAGGTCCTGAAAAAGTCCCACTTTCCCTATCATCACACCTTTCCTCCTACATGGCCTCTTCTTTACACACATGCGCACATCCCAAAGCAAGGTGGGATCTTCTGTTCTAAATTACCACAAAGTTTTGTATGGGTTTAAGAGTCAAGCCTGAGTTTGTATATTGGAACTGTGTATTACCAGCTCTGTAATCTGAGTCTAGCTTTCCTCATCTATACCAAGAAGATATATGATATTTAAAAACATTCAACTCAATGCCTGGCTGATATGGAACACTCAATAAATGCAAGCTGTTATTAGGATTATTAACATGGTTGATGATATTACCACTCCATAGACTTGTGAAGATTTAAATGAAAATATATGTAAAACATCCAACATAAAAACACAATGTTCAGATAAAATGGTGATACAAAATAAATGATAGAACCACACATAATGGGAGAAAATATTTGCTCATGACTCATGTGACAAAATGTTAATGTCCAAGACATATACTTTTTGAATTTTATATGAAAAAAAAAACAACTGACCCCACCAAAAATGGATGTAATAGTTGAACAAAAATTCCCTCATCCGCAGCTTCCCCCAGCGGATCGTTGGCTGCCATTTTCCAGAGGCCAATGGACAACCAGATATGAGCCTGCAGTAATGAGATATGCTGAGCCTCACGGGATGGGGTGGAGTTGTCCCTTTCTTCCCCCGCCCCAATGAGACCCAGAGTCACCTCCTACGAACGGGCCCTCTGGCTATTGATCAAGCGGCTAAAGCCATGATCCCAGAGACTCAGAAACAAATCTCGGAACCCAGCAGCTTTTAGCAGAAATCCCTCCAGATTTTAATTATTAAAATTTCAGAATTCCAAAATTTTGCGGTCACAATAGCGGCCACATGACATCATATGCTATCCATAATCCAGCAAGAGAATACAAATTGTCTAATGTTGCCTTTTCGGCAGATCTGAGTGTTGGAGTAAAATTCCAAATAATAATGGTGGATCTGGTATCAAAATACTGAATGTAATCAAAGTAGAGAGAGTGTAATGTGGAAATCATCTGCCACACAGGTAGCGGGAGGGTGTGGGATGGGGGTTATACTGGGGGTTTTGGTGGTGGAAAATGTGCACTGGTGAAGGGACGGGTGTTTGTAACTGCTCTCACAGTGATTCAATTAATAAATTTAGTTTTTAAAATTCCCTCAAAGAAGACATACTGGTGATTAAAAGGCTTATGAAAATGCTCCCTATCACTTATGAGGGAAACACAAATTAAAGCAATAGTGAGGTATCATCTCACAGCAGTGAAACTGGCACACCTCCCAAAAATTCAAAACAGCCAGTGTTGGGATGGGTGTAGGAGAAAAAGAACACTCATTCATTGCTGGTGGCAATCTCTTCTGGTTCAATATTTTTGAAAACAATATTGACACCTCATAACACTAGCAATTGAACTTCCATATGACCCACCAATTCCACTTCTTGGCATAGATTCAAAAGGGTCGGAAAACTCTCTTCAGAAAAGACATTTGCAACCTTATGTTTATTTCATCATTTTTCACAATAGTCAGAATGTGGAAACAGCACATGTTTCCAAGAACGATGACTAGATAAGAAATTATGGTACATATATACAATGGTACATATGTACAATTATAAGAAAAAATGAAATTATAAAATGTGTTGCTAAGTGGAGATTATCCTGATGAATGAAATTAGTCAGAAGGAGAGGAACAGATACCGAATGATCTCCCTTATATTTGGGATATGAAGAAACATAGAATGGGAATAACAAATGCCCAAAAGCAACAGAAAATGAGAACTGGTCTTCAGTAGAAAATTAACCAATGGGGAAAGGGGATGAAGAGGACACTGGGACAATGCTGAAGGGAAGCTGACACTCTGGTGAGGGTACTGCGTAGGAATGTTTTGGCATAAAACCCTACCAAATAACAGTTTTTAGACTAATCATAGTGCATAAAATTAAAAATTAAAAATAAATTATAGAAATTATAGATTACTTTATAGCTATTTTTGGACATTTACATAATTCTCTTTTGTGTTACTTCTATCTGTGTTCACATCTTTATCACTTCTTATATGCTCCCTTGGAAACAAAGTTCTCTCTCTCACACACACATACACACACTCACACATCTATATATTCACACTAAAAGAATATAAGAGACAGTTCTGGGGATTAATTGAACCTTTGAAAATTTTAGATGAATGAATGATGCAATTACTTTTACTAGGTTATTTTATCATTGTCTTGTGTTTTAGTTAGGTACTATCTTTACTTTTTACTCACCAACATACCCTTGTACCTTAGAAGAGTTATGGTATGCATATTCCAACTACAGCGCCTCTGATTAAAAGACTAGCAATCTACATATTCTTAGGTATGAAACATTTTCAGGAAACAGTGGTCTTGAGCAGAATGGAATTAGTTACCACACTCAGACTTCTGCTATTTAAGCAGACAGAGATATTAGGTGACCTTCTCAGTCTAATATCCCAAGTTGTTTCCCTGCTTTCATTTATGCCCTCCATGTAGCATGGGGTACAATAGTAAATGAAATCATATCATCCATTGCCTAAAGTCATCCAATTGCTCTCATCTCATGTAGTGTAAAGTCCTATTTCTTTTTATCATCTACAATGTTCTGAAAAATCTGAACCCTGGACATCACTCTAACTTCATCTTATTAAACTCTATCCCCTTGCCCACTCTATGCCACTCACACTGACCTGCACTGTAAACATGCCACATTTAATTTAGTATTGTTTCATCATCTTCACTGTCATTCTGCCCAAGAACTCAGGCTGTTCATATTTTTAAATGTTCCCTAAGTTATTTTATTTATTTAAAAAATTGTACATAGATTTATACATCTATATGCTTTTCCCCTTTCCCTTTGCTGTCACTGTTATTGATTATGTTGTTATTGTGATGACTGGAAGTTACAGACAAGTTTGACTTTGATGTTTGCAAGGGATTGCATGTCAGAGCACTTGTGTAAGGTGCTCCCCAATATTTGCATTTCTTTAGTTGTGGGTTGTACTTGTGCTTGTCAGGGGTTGTACTCCTTTTTCTCTTTTTCTTGGGTTTTGGAGCACATCCATCTGTGCTCAGGCCTTACTCCTGGTAGTTCTTGGGGGACCATATGAGCTCTTGAAGATCAAATTCAGGTGAGCCACATGCATAGCAATTGCCCTACAAAGGGTACTATATCTCCGGGCCCAAGAGGTTTCACTCTAAAGTTTAAGCATGCAAGTTCCGATTGGTTTTTTTCTTGTGATGACATACCTGCACATATATGAGACTATGGTGCCCACCAGGGGTCCAAATGCGATCAGGTTGAGATGTTCTTACACTTAATCATGATGCCCTGTAACCCTGTCACTCTCTTAATTGTGTTTGCACACGAGCTTATTAGGAGTAACACTCTTTAGTTTTGGTATTTATGAGCATAGGTTACTGGGTTGCTCACACAGATGCTCTCCAAGGATTGTATTTTCCTGGCTGGGAATCTTACAGACCATTTGGTGGTGCTTACTGGGTGTGGTGTTCCTACTCACCTGACTGCATTATGACCAGGTATTGCTTGTGATTCCATAAATCATGGAAATGAGATCTTTCAGGTTCAGACAGTACAGCTGACAGGATTCCACTCAGTACATGTGGTGGCACCGGGACTGAATTTTTACTTTATGTCTGCAAGACACGCATTCTAAGGCATTGAATTCTTCCCTGACCCCCATCCCTATTAGTTTTAATGTGTGCAACCAAGGCAGACAGCTTGCATTCTAATTTTCACATTTTGTGTATTCCCATCTTTATACTTATCAAATAATAATTACTTTGATGACTTCATTCATTTACTTAATAAATATTTATTGAATATTAAAAACAAAATAGATATTAGAGCAAACTAAATACAAATCCTAATTTATTATGATGCTTCCATTCTAATGTGGAAGACAGACATCAAAAGAGATTATTTTTAAATAATATTGTCATGGACTCAATAATTTTATGCCCTTAAATGCCTACATTTAAACCTTAATCTTCAATGTGATGATATTTGCCGATTTTAAAAAGTAATTAGGGTTAAGTGACATCATAAGAGCTGTGTTCTGGTATAGTGAAATTAATTTTCTTTCAATATGACACACTAGGATGTTTATTAGTACCACTGTATCTTCTGTCCCAATTGCTTCTGCACAAGAACAGGTAATGTGAGAAGATTATAATATGGCAGTTATCTATAATGAAAACTTGCATTATCTTAAGTTTCAATTACTCTGCCTGTAGAACTGTGAGAAATATATTTCAGTTATTTGAACCCAGTCTATGGTGTTTTGTTATAGCAGTATGAGCAGACAAGATAGATAATATGTCCTATACAGAAGAAAATCACAGCATAATTTTTTCTAATTTTTTAAATTTTATTGAATCACCTTGAGATAGTTACAAGCTTTCATGTTTGGGTTACAATCTCACAATGATCAAACACCCACCCCTCCACCAGTGCACATTCCCCACCACCAATATACCAGGTATAACCTTCCCTCTCCCACCCTCCCCCTGCCTCTATGGCAGACAATATTCCCATTCTCTCTCTCTACTTTTGAGCATTATGGCTTGCAACACAGACACTGAGAGGTGATCATCTTTGGTCCATTATCTACTTTTGTCACGCATCTCCCAACCCGACTGATTCCTCCAGCCATCATTTTCCTAGTGATCCCTTCTCTATTCCGTTTGCTTTCTCCCCTCTGCTCATGAAGCAGTTTTCCAGCTATGGGTCAATCCCCCTGGCTCTTGTATCTACTATCCTTGGGTGTCAGCCTCATGTGATGTTATTTTAAACTCCACAAATGACTGCAGTTCTTCTATGTCTGTCCCTCTCTTTCTGACTCATTTCACTTAGCATAATGCTCTCCATGTCTATTCATTTATAAGGAAATTTCATGACTTCATCTCTCCTAACAGCTAAATAGTATTCCATTGTGTAGATGTACCAAAGTTTCTTTAACCAGTCATATGTTTTAGGGCACTCAGGTTGTTTCCATATTTTGGCTATTGTGACAGTGCTACAATGAATATATAGGTATGGATGTCATTTCTACTGTGCTTTTTTACATCATCGGGATATATTCTAAGAAGTTGTATTGCAGGGTCATATGGAAGCTCAATTTCTAGTTTTTGAAGGACTGTCCATGTTGTTTTCCAGAAAGGCTGAAACAGTGGGCATTCCCACCAACAGTGAAAGAGCATCCCTTTTTCCCCACATCCACGCCATCACTGGTTGCTTTTGTTCTTTCCAATGTGTGTGAGTCTCTGTGGAGTGAGATGATATCTCATTGTTGTTTTGATTTCACAGCATAATTTATTTAAAAATTTTGAGAGAGGGTAAAAAGTTTTAGAGAGATTGGCTTGAGAAAATGAATCTTGAATAAAGATCTGAAGGAATGAAGATATCTAAATAAGTAGCCATGTGAATCTGTGCAGTCTTTTAAACTGTATAATACATGCTATTATTTTGATTTGTTTGTTTCTTTTAGGACTTGCTCTTGACTCTGTGCTCAGGGATCATTCCTGGCAGGCCTTGGGTGTTCATATGGGATGCTGGAGATTGATCCCAGAACTGGCATGTGCAAGGCAAACATCCTGCCCTCTGTACTTTTTTTCCAGCCCAAAGAATACGGTTTTGATTCCTGTAATATGCCAATTTGAAATAATCTTAACCAGTTTTGTTGTTGTTATTTGGAGAGTATACTCAGCTCTATTCAGGACTTACTCCTGTCTCTGCATTCAGGGATCACTCCTGGCATCCTTGGAGGAACATACAGGGGTTAGGGATCTAACTTAAATTAGCTGTGTGGAAGGCAAGCACCTTACCTGCCCTGAACCTAGATAATACCTGCTATGTTAGAGGAATAGTAAGGTGGGACAAGTAGCGATAGAGAGTGGACAAGAAGACGAGACATTGAATGATATGTTCAGGAAGGTGATATGGAACCTTAAAAATTGAAAGCCTTGAGGGCAAAGAAGTAGTATAGCAGGTAAGGTACTTGTTTTACATGGTGGCAAACCCAGGTTTCATCCGTGATTCCAATTTGTCACCCAAGCCTGAAGCACAGAGCCAAAAGTAAACCCTTAAAAGAGACAAGTATAGCACAATCCCCTACTCCAAATGACTTACAGTCTTAATACGTAGCCTCTAAAGTGAGATTATCTTATAGAATTTAGAACAGAGAATTATACAGTCTGACTTTGATTTTAATAGAGTTTAATAGATTAATAATAGTTTAATAATTTAATAGATTTCACTAACATCTATGTTTAAGATATACTGAAGCAAAAAAGGTAGAAATAGTACAACCAACTAAAAATCTATTTGCAATAATCCAAGTATAAGATGACGGTGGCTGGGGCCAGAGCGATAGTACAGCGGGTAGGGCGTTTGTCTTGCATGTGGTCGACCAGGGTTCCATTCCCGGCATCCCATATGGTCCCCCGATCACTGCCAGGAGTAATTCCTGAGTGCAAAGCCAGGAGTAACCCCTGAGCATCGCTCAGTGTGACCCAAAGCAAAATAAATAATATTTTTAAAAAAATAAGATGACGGTGGCTTAGAGAAAGGTGATAAAATGGCAATAATATGAGAAGCAGTGATAATGGTCAAATCTATGTGTATTTAAAGAAAGAGTTTATACAGCATTTTTTAATGAACTATATGTTGAGCATGAGACAAGAGACAATGTTCTTTTTTGTCCCAGTTATCCAGAAGAATAATATTGCCATTTAATTGAGATGGAAAGAACTGAAAGAAAAGTAAGTTTGGGGGGAAATATCAAGGGCTTAGTTTTGACTTTGGTAACTTTGAAGAACCTATTATATATTCAACTAATAACACAAGCAGTAATGTTTGTTTTTTAGGAGATGCCAACTAGATGTGGATATGGGAACTAGTAGTTCACAGGAAAGGTCATACTAGGAGATAGAATTCTGGCAGCTATGATACTAGGTGAAATTATTGCAGAGTCTAAGTTGAGTTAGAAACAGGAGTACTGAGCTCTAAAACATTCCAAAATCAAGAGTTTGAGTTGAAGAACAGCATGCAAAGGGAACTATGGAGCTGTATCCAAAAGAGATGGAAGAAAGCTAATAGAATGTTGTTTCTTGGAAGTCCAAAGAAAGAAATTATCTGATAAAAATAAAATTTCAGTGTTGCTTAGGCAGATAAAGAATTTGGAAATTTATGAGCTCACTTTTATCTTTCAAATTGGTATAGTGATAAAAGGATCCCATCTTGAGCGCTAAGAATTTTACCTGCATTTTCAACGTAGGAAGACACTGTATTCTGCAATTTAGTATCTTTCTAAATTGAAACTCTTTTCGTTTGATTTTGGGCCACACCTGGTGCTAATCATCGGTTACTCCTGGAGGCTCTGCACTCAGAATTCACTCCTGGTGGTGCACAGTGAATCATATGGAATGCTGGGGACCTATCCTGAGCCAGCTGTGTGCAAAGACAAAACCTTACACACTATACTATCTGCCCAGCCCCTGGAAGTCTTTTTAATTCAGTGACTGTCCTTCAACTTCAGTATGTGTAATTATCCACTAGGGGGATTGGAAAGAATGTAGATTCTGGAGTGAAGTCTCAGAATCTTAAAATATACTAAAGGCTCAGAGAAATAGCTCAGTGGGTTGGAGAGAAAACCCAATGGCTTGGATAGCACATACTTCCAATGTGAGAGGCCCAGATTTTAGCCCCACCGCTGCATTGTCTCCTGAGCACTGATGTGAGAGTAGTCTCTAAGCACTGCTGGTTGTGGTCCCCAAATAAAACATAAACAAAAGAGAAAATATTTATAAATACCCTAGGTAATTCTACAGCAATGGCCCTGATACAGTGGAGTAGAAAGGAGCACCAGGTGAGCTAGTTAATTTAATTGGTCAGTGTAAATCTTGCTCACTGAATAGGGGTGCAGTGCTACAGACGTCCAGTGACAGATTACAGAGCAGCAAGCCCCAGCAAGAGGATGGACAGGGCCCTAGCTGAAAATTTAAATTAGATATGCGTACACAGGATGGCGAAAAGACTGGGCCATCATATATTAAAAGTAAGCAGAAAGCGAGGGACAGTACAAGGACATTAGACTCTGGACCAGGGATCTAGGGACAAAATATGTGATGTTATACAGGGGTAGAAGGAGATGCCTACACATTAGGGAGGGATATCAATCTGTCTACTTAAACTGTACAATAAAATCTAACTTTTTTGTTATAAAAGAAGAAAATGATTTGAAGAATTGAGACAGTTCAGATAAGGTGAGAACAGGGTAATTATGCATTAGATGTTGTAACAGGTTACCAGGATATCAGAGTAATCACTAGAATGGCATAAGAGAGAATAGGAGATAATTTACAGACAATGGGTTAAAACAAATGCTTCAAGGTTTAAATATAAAGAAAAAGAGACCAGCAAGTCAGTAATAGTATCTAGAGGAACAATTGGGGTGAAAAATTTTATTAACTTTTTATTATTTTTTTCCAGTTCTTAATGACTTTAAGTCCTGTGATTTACAATACTGTTACTGGTAGAGTTTTATGAGTACAACTTGTAAACACCACACATTTCATCAGAATGCACACTTTCTTTACCCACTATGTTCCCAGTTCCCTCTCCCAATCCTTCTTTCTCTCTGCCCAACGCTCAGTTTCATATACTGGTTTTCAGGTTATGTTGCCTTTGAACATTATTTCCTTATAATACTTTGCTTTTGAGGGTTTTTTGGTTGCCCACTCAGTGATGCTCAGGGCTTATTTCTGGCTCTGTGCTCAGGGATCATTTCTGGGGTAGTCAGGGAACTGTATGTAGTGTTAGGGGTTAAACCCAACTTTGTAGACTGCATGCAGGCAAGCACTTTGCCCTCTGTACTTTCTCTCCAGCACTACAATGCTTCTATAGTTCCCACATAATGATCTTCACTCTGTATCTGTCCCTCACCTCCTGGCTAACTTTATTCAGCATGATCCTCTCTAATTCTATCCACACTACTCATCTGATGGAGGCTTAATTTCCAAGTCATATAAAGACTTTTAAAACTGAAGAAGGAAAACAATAACATTCAACAGCATCATGAAAATGGAAGGGGCTAATGTAATAATACATCTGGTAGGGCGCTTGTTTACATGCAGCCAACCCAGATTCAATCCCCCACACCCTGAGTCACCTAAAGTGATGCCTGAGTGCAGTGCAGAGCCAAGAGTAAACCCTGAGTACCGCAGGGTATGGCTCTCAAATAACAACAACAAGAAAAAAGTGGAGAACTCAACAGGAACTTCCCCCAAAGAAGACATACAGATAGCAAATAGATATTGGATGATGTATGAATGAATGATGAACTATGTATGATGAATGAATGATGAATAAAAGATGAAAACTGTATGCATGACATTTTTTTCAGTTTTATTAATTTTTATGGAATAAATAATATTCTAAGGAAAACATCTTATTTTACCACCTTAGCATGCAAGATCAAATAAATGTAAGAAGTGAAAAATAAATGAAAGCTAATAATGATACTGGTGGAGTCCTTGAGTTGGGGGCGGAGAGAAGCTGCAGCCTCAAGAATGGAATCTGCTACTTTCTATCCATCTCTTCAACCTAGGGAAGACTGGGGAAATTTAGGACTGATCAGAGTCTGCTGTGAACCTTGCTACTTGTAAGAAAAGAAAGTCAGTCCTGGACCTCACCCAAGCCTTTCAAGTCCATTGTCTTTCCCTCACAAAAAAATAAATTTTTATTACTTCCTCAAAACTCATGGCCATGGGGGTCCTTCCCTATTTGCCTGCCTGTCTGCTTCAATATCATAAAGTTGAATACAAAATGACTGTATGATAAAGTAGTGGGAAAATTCAGTGGCACTTTGGCTTTACTTCAAGTAATTTTTGCTACATCACTGATGCAGCAAATTTACCCCAAGGCCAGACAGACTGATCATGGGATAGCATAGAATAATTCCTTTTGCCAAGAATGCATGCATTGTGTTTGTAGTTAGCCATTCCAGGAAGCAGATAGACTGTGGGACTCTAAGAACTGGATGAAACTAGACACGTCCACAGAGCTGGGGGTTGTACTGAAAAGGAAATTCCTTTGTGTCATTACTGTTCTTTGGATATGGTCTGTCTGTGGTATAGGATGCACGGGAGATATGTGCCCTTTTGTTATTCCAGCCTTATTGTGCTTTCTGGTGAGATAGTAATACCTTATATAGCTCAAGCCAAAGGATAAGTAAATCAAAATCCAAGAATAATCTTATGTTCATGCAGTAACCAGAAGCCATGACACCTGCTTCATACCAATTGTTGCAGTGCATAATTCCTATAGTGTAAGATTATTGTTCTTGGGCTACCTCACCCAATCTCCCTGAACTTTGGAAAGCCGAGGCAGTCATGTCCACAAACCACCTCCAGCACTTTGTAAGCTCTTTCACCAGCCATGACCCATAGACTCATAAATATATAATGAGAGAGAGCAACAAGATGCAGACATTCCTCCAGACTGCACAAAGCTAAGTCATCCAGTGTACCCCAGCCATCAGTACCACCCAAACTGAACCCCGGCAGCTGAAAACCTCCACACTCCACAATCACTACCATGCTCCTGGCCAGACTCCACTGTTCAGGTTGGGCCTCATCCAGAAATTAATCTGTTGGAAAACTCAAGAATTAACCTAAAGAGAAAGCAAAATGTGGATGATGGCTTGACCTCTATAGTCTTGAGGTTCAAGGTTCAAATCCTGACTGGATTTGTAACTTGTTAACTATAAGAAAGTTACTTTGCCTCTCTGTTGCTTCATTTCTTCCATTCTTATTTGTAAAGCCCTTCGAGTGATGCCTGAAACATTATCCTGAATTTGACAACATTCCTACCAACAGTGAATGAGGGCTCCTTTCCCACCACACCTCTCGAACACTGGTTGTTTATAGTCGCTTTGACATAGGCCATTCTCAAGGGTGTGAGAGGATGATATCTAATTGTAGTTTGATTTGCATTTTCCTCATAATAAATGGCAATGAACACTCCTATATCTACTGACTCTCTGTCTACCCTCTACAGGGAAGTAAATGTTATCTCTTCTCTCTCAAAAGCCCAAGATTTGGGGATTGAAGAGATAGTACAGTGGGTAAGGCACTTTCATTGCATGCGGCTGATTCAGGTTTGACCCCTTGCACCCCAGGAGTTATCCATAAATGAAGAGCCAGGAATAAGCCCTGCACATGACTGGGTATGGCCCCGAAAAACAAAACAAACTAACATAACAAGCCCAAACTTTTCATCACCTCTACCTGTTCACTTATCACCATGTCTTACGTTTTGTAAATGTTTCTCCTTGGCATACCT
The DNA here is from genome assembly GCF_027595985.1 of Sorex araneus. NCBI lineage: Eukaryota > Metazoa > Chordata > Mammalia > Eulipotyphla > Soricidae > Sorex > Sorex araneus. The sequence goes on from NC_073313.1 coordinate 108,901,389, forward strand.
TGAGCTTGCTAAGTTTAGACCCTTTTCCACTGATGCTGTGTCCCTGCCTTGCAGAAAGCAGCTCTTAGAAAAAGTGTGATGGATGAGAGAAAGATCAAAGGAAGTGGGTTGCCATGCTCCGCCCTTTTTAATGGTACTCAGGGAGCTCAGTCTAGAGTTAGTTTTCTTGGAAGGCACTTTTGCAGAGAATGAGTTTGGGTTTTGTAAGATTCTGACACTTTTCATTCCCCCATTATCTTCCACGGAGTCAACAATGCAGGTGACAGGAGCCTTGCAGTGCTAAACCCAATTAATCCAAGCCAGAAGGGCACTAGCTGCACTTTATCCATCACATCAATTGAGTTTTATTTTCTTTCTTTTATTCCTGTGTCCTTCTCTGTGTGTAGTTAACAACTTTCACAATTAAAATACAAAAAGCCATTAAAAATAAAAATCACAGATTAAAATAAAAGGATTATGGGGCTGGAGAGATAGCACAGCGGGTAGGGCGTTTGCCTTGCACGCGGCCGACCCGGGTTCAAATCCCAGCATCCCATATGGTCCCCTGAGCACCGCCAGGGGTAATTCCTGAGTGCAGAGCCAGGAGTAACCCCTGTGCATCGCCAGGTGTGACCCAAAAAGCAAAAATAAATAAATAAATAAATAAATAAATAAAAGGATTATGGTTCTGACAGTCAGTATCTCCTAGGGTACCAATGACTCAGCTACTGAGATGACATAGCTCAGTGTCAACCTAGCATATAAGACACCTCGGCAACTTTGAATAAATGAAACCTTTGAGATTCTGTGAAATAACAGAAAGGGTGAGTAAATATTCGTTGTGCGAATTGGCAGGTGGAAAGGTAGATCAAGTGTCTGAGGTGCATGCTTTGCATGCAACAACCCTGGTTTAGGTCCCCAATACTTCATATTCCCTCAAGAACCAAGCCAGGATTAGTCCCCAAGTAACACCAAGTTCTTTCCCACTGCAAAACAAAAAATAACTCCAAAGATGAGAACTATAGTATTTTGGGGAACCTATCTTGTTTTTTCACTCCACACATAAACACATCTCTACATAGGAATATAACAAGTGACAAAAACAGGTCCTAGGTTTGGAAGAAGAGACAGTAAATCCCTGTAGTTGGTTGGTCTCAACTTCAGACAGACCTTTAGTATCTCCAAACCTTGCACCAGGTCCACCATTATGTCCTATCTAAGAAGTAAAAAAAAAGGTTTATTTCAACAAAAAACATTTTCTGAAGGTTTATTTTAAAGTTGTATCTATAGCACTAATATACTATTACTTCTACTATTGCTGCTATTAACCATAGCTATCATATGCTGAGCACCTACCTACATGGGCCAGGCATTTGGCTAAGTTATTTATATATATTCTGTACATATGCTTTGCTGCAGTTCTGTGAGGTAGATACTATTATTGTCTCCATTGAACAGAAGAGAGTCAAGTTATGGTGGGACTGAGTTGAGATTCAAGCACAGTTCTGTCTCACTACAGAATTGTACTCTACACAGATCCTTATTATAGAGTACATGTGCTGTTTTTTATGTGCTGTTTTTAAAAATGCAATTCAGATAATATTATTTCTCAGCTGAAAATTCTGTCAATGCTCAGGGGTTACCCCTGGCTCTGTATTCAGCAATCACCTCTTGCATACTCAGAAGACCATATGGGATGCCAAAGATCAAACCCGGGTCAGCTGTGTGCAAGGTCAATATTCTACCATTGTACTATATTTCTTTTCTTTTTTTTTTGCTTTTTGGGTCACACCTGGCGATGCACAGGAGTTACTCCTGGCTCTGCACTCAGGAATTACCCCTGGCAGTGCTCAGGGGACCATATGGGATGCTGGGAATTGAACCTGGGTCGGCCGCATGTAAGGCAAATGCCCTACACGCCGTGCTATTGCTCCAGCCCCTGTAGTATATTTCTGACCCCTCATCCTGTGACTTATGGCACTTGGTGAAACTCCTGTTTGTTTTAAGCAATGAGACAGTATTGGACTAGGAAACATATGACTTATAATTGCTTACCATTCTCATTAGCTAGGAAAACTTTTACTTCCCTAAGCCTACCTTTCTAAAATTTCTTATCTCTAATATTTTATTTCCAATGAAGTAATGCTATCTACCTCTAAGACTTTGCTTTGAATACATAGTAAAATGATTAGAGTCTGAAAACTATGATTTCTATAATCTCCTATTGACTGCTTACATACTTTCAGATACTGACCTAAGCTCCTACATGTAGTATCACCATCAATCCTCAGAAAAACCCTCTGTAATTAATATTAACATTCTACCAATGACAAAATTCAGGCCAGAGAAGATAATTGTTTTGTTCAACATTAACTAGGTTGGGATTGGCAGTCAGATTGAATATCAAGGCACTTTGGCTTTAGAAACTGCAGGCTGAGCTACTTATTTGCTCAGGTAAGGTTTTAGATATAAAGCTGAAGAATGTATGGCTTATAAAATGTATAAGCTTAACATTCCAGCAATTTCAGTGTCTAGTGAAAAACACTCCCTGGTTCATCTTCTCACTGACTTCTCACATTGTGGAAAGGGCAAAAAGGAGCTCTCTCGTGCTCTTTTGTAAGGTCTAGATTCCATTCACAAGGACTCTTCTTTCATGACCTACTCACTTCACAAAGGCCTGATATCCTGATACTATTATACTGTACCTCAAATGCTGGGGAAGAAGGCAGTTAGGATATTGAAGGGATCACTATGACAAAGAGAGTTGGAAATGATCACTATGTTTAAGAACTGCATGCTGGAAAACAGGTAAAGGAACAAACATGATAACAAACATGATACCTGTGTTGCCAACCATAATGCCCCAAAGGGGAGAGAGAGACAGAGTGAGATAGAGACAGATAGACACATACACAGAGAGAGAAAGAGAGAGAGAAGGAAAGTACCTGCCATAGAGACAGACTGAGGGGAGAATGGCGGGAGGGAAACTCAGGACATTGGTGGTGGAAAGTGTATATTGGTGGAGTGATGGGTGTTGTAACACTACATGACTGAAAATCAATCATATGAACACTGTAACTCTGTAGCTTATGATTACCCAGAAATAAAAATTAAAAAATACCATCACATTGAATATTAAATTTCAACATATGAATGTTGGTAGTATAAAAATATTCATTCTAGATAATTGTGCAGGGTATCATTATTTTTAAAAGTTGAAAAAATATATTTCTATAGTGAAGCATGCTAATTTTCTCACTATTGTTTAGTTTTGTGTAGGTAATTCTTACCTAGCCCCATCATCTTACCTTCTTCTTCCTCAAAATTACCAAAGATTTAAAAAAGCAGCATTTCATATTACATAATTTCCCCATGTTCAGAAATAAATGCAGGTATCCCTTTGCATCTTTACAGGTTTTTCTCCCGCTCTTATCGGTGAGGGGGCATAGCGATTAATAATTTCCTAAAACCACCTTCCATGACTTTATTTATTTAGCATTTTTGCTCCAACAGCACAACTTCAGTCTAACCATGAGCTAACATCAGAGAAACCTTGAGTGGAAGAAACTACAAAATAATGGAGTGAGTGGACTTGTCCATTTTCTAAGGTCATAAAAGACAAAGATTGAGGAACACTCATAGATTGGAGGAAGCTAAGGAGACTTGATAACAAATACAATATAGTTCCTGGATTTTTTTAAATTTTTATTATATCACCATGTGAAAAGATACACAGTTTTCAGGTTTATGTCTCAGTTATACAATACTCAAACACCATCCCTTCACCAGTGCCCATATTCCACCACCAGAATCCCCAGTATACCCCCCGCCCCCCACCCCCCACTGTATAACTGATGAATTTCACTTCATTTTCTCTTTACCTTGATTACATTCCATATTGCAAAACAAAACTCACTATTGTTGTTGGAGTTTCCCCCCAAGAAAGACAGCCTTACTAAGGAAGCATTTGATAATTGGTTTTCCATTAAAAGATTGTATGTTTTCAGTTTTTAGAAAAGATCCCTGGTGTTGTTGGCCCGGGTTCCAGTCCGGAGCATTTCTCCGGCCGCGTTGCTCACCAGACTGCCTGGCCTCTTCTCTGTTCAGTGTGGCAAGATGGCGCTGAGGGTGGGTCGAGGGCGGGACTTCCGGCGGCCGGGGCCATTTGGAGTTTGGACTGGCGCTGCCCCACTCCAGTGCACCCCCGCGGCTCAGATGTGTTCCAGTCCCGCAACCCGGAGCGGTGTTAGTTGCTGCTCAGTGTCGCCAGGGCTCCATTTGGAGAAGGCGTCCCAGCTGTACCTCCTCCGTCTGGATCCCTGGTGTTGTTGGCCTGGGTTCCGGTCCGGAGCATTTCTCCGGCCATGTTGCTCACCAGACTGCCTGGCCTCTTCTCTGTTCAGTGTGGCAAGATGGCCAGTGCCTGTATTTTGTCCTAGAACAGAAGGGCATTTGTGGGAAACATTGAAAATTGAAAATAATTTATAAATTAATAAATAGTATTTTGTCAATGAAAAATTTCCTATTTCAACATTTTACTACCATTATATAAGTTATTAATATTCAGGGATCCAAGGTTAAAGGTATATGGCAACCTTTCTGTGCTAAGTTTATAATTTTACTGTGAAGTCTTACATTATTTCAGGAACTTTGAAAGCAAGTTGACAGGCACAGAAACGATAAATGCCAAAAAGACATAGGCAGGGCACTGACAGGATCTCACATATTTCTTGAATATCAGTTTCTTCATCTGTAAGTTTGACACAAAAATAATACCTAAAAGATTTTCATGGGTGTTTTCCTTTTGTTACAGAAAAGTTTTAAGTTTGTGACAGAAGCTACAAAAAGAAATAAATACCTATTGCCATTAAAATATTTAAAATTAGTTCAAAAATGAAAAAAGCTGGGGCTGGAGAGATAGCACAGCGGGTAGGGCGTTTGCCTTGTACGCGGCCGACCCGGGTTCAAATCCCAGCATCCCATATGGTCCCCTGAGCATGGCCAGGGGTAATTCCTGAGTGCAGAGCCAGGAGTAACCCCTGTGCATTGCCAGGTGTGACCCAAAAAGCAAAAAAAAAAATGAAAAAAGCTAAAAATATCCTTGCCTTCTTTGTGCTTAAAAGAGAGATGTAAAGAGGAAGGAAAAAAAGAGGGAGGGAAGGAGAAAGAGAGAAACACCAGGTAATTATATACAGCGTATTAGAGGATATGGAGCAAGGGAGAAAGATAAAGCAGAAAAGGAAGACAGGGGAGGAGGAGGGAGGGACAGTTTTAAAATAGAATTAAAAAGAAGGCTCCTAAGAAGATGACATTTTGAATAGATTATAAAGAAGAAAGAGTGAAAAGCCCAAGGAGGAGCTTATCAGTCTGAGGATAAGGCAAGTGCAAAGACCCAGAGGCCTGACCAATTTAAAGAACAGCAGGCTGCTTGTGGTAGCTAAATCAAGCAAATAAGGTCAGTTTGCCTCACTCTGTGGTCTTAATGATAATGGAAAGAAACTGGCCACAGGAGAAAGGTCAGAAAATTCAAACAATAGACATGAATTAGAAGCCTGCTGTTGCCCTCTATTTCCAGTAGATTCACAGATGGCATAAACATGAAAGGAAGAAAAGAGCAGGGAAGTGAAATTGCTAGCATCCCTGACCAATTTCTGGTGAGGAAACAAATCATTGTTAAGTACCACAATATATTTCTGAGCCCAGTATTTCCTTGCAATCATTGAACTTTAATTCTGAGTGTGGCAGTAGTACAAGAGTCCAAAATATCCTCATGATATTTGCCTGAAAGAGAAATGTAATTGGTAGGATAGATGAATGAGTTGATTTTTCTTGGATGAACAAGTGGAATTCACTTAAAAAAACATAGACTAACTTTCTTATTTGGTTTATGTTTTTAAAGTTACTGGGGGCTATAGTGATAACACAGTGGGCACATAGTCTTCCCATAGTCTTCCCAGACTCGATCCCTGGCATCCTATGTGGTCCCCTGAGCACTGCCAGGATTTATTCCTGAGTGTAGAGCCAGGAATAACCACTAAACATCACCAGGTGTGGCCCCAAAACAAAACAAACAAAAACTAAAATAGTTATTCAGTCATTCAGTTAGCACCATTTGGGTGCTTAGAGCCCAATAATGTATATATTAATCATAACGTAGCACTGGTGATGGTCAGGAAGCAGCTTTCTGAGGCTTTTTGTGCCTGAGAAAGTTAGAGAGATAGTATAGGGTTAAGGCACTTGTTCTGTCTGTGGCCAACCTCAGTTTGTTCTTCAGCACCAGTTATGGTCCCATGGGTACCACCAGGATTGAACCCTGAGCACAGAGCCAGGAGTAAGACCTGAGCACTGCTGGGTGTGGACCCCAAACAAAAACAAAAATAAAAATATATAGGCTAAGTTCTAGAGAGTTGCTTGAGGCTCCTTGACTGCTGTCCTATGCTCAAATATGTTTCTTTTCCAAATGTGCAGAAGCCTATGTCCTTATGGAGAAAGCTAGCCTGGGAAGCTTATAGGCAAGGATGTTTTTGACTCATCCAGTAGTTTGCACAAGCGTACTGGTCTTGTTAGTACAAGTACTTATAAAAATAAGTGCTGAGACTTCCCCAACTTGACAAAGCTTTCTAGAACTAGTAGCAGCAGTAGTGCCCTGGTCTTAGATTTCCTAGTTCAATCTGTTTCTTCCCATCATGTACCCAATAGCTTGTTAGATTGAATGAATTTGCCTGCATATTAGTACTCAGTGTGTCTGAGGAAACTGCAATACCAATATTACCTGGACATCCATTAGAAATTTCCCTCCTTGGGTGATATCTGGGTTTTTCCGGGACTGAAGCCATCGTGCATGTTCAAAAGCATTTTAGGCGACTGATTCTTCTCAAGTTTGAAAATAGCTCTCCTAGATCTAACGGCAAAGTGCCTAGTGCAGCAGACATCAATAAGTATTTGTTTTATCAATTCACACAGCACAAAGACTGGTCTTCAAAGGAAGGCAATGTATAAAGGATTACAGCTCCAAAACCACACCTTCATAGCCATGTCATGTTCAGACACACAGGGTAGCTATATACATCCAGAGAGTGGCAGGTGGAGAGTATCCAGTGCACGGTCATCTGCATATGCATCAGTGCTATGGTAGTGTTCTTTTTCTTTTTTTTTGGTTTTGAGATCACATCAAGTGGTGTTCAGGGCTTACTCCTGACTCTGTGTTCAGTGAGACCATATAGGATACCAGGAATCAAACCCAGGTCAGATACATGCAAGACAACTGTCTTACCCCCTGTATTACCTCTCTGGTTCCTGTAACTCTGTTCTTGAAGAAGACACCACCAAAGATGATAAAACCTTCATGACAGTGAATACTTTGACAATTTCCTATCTTATTATCCATCTCTACCACAGCCCTGGTGATAAATCTGACAGTCAATTTCATAGTTTCAACATTGCAGGGCCACAATGACAGCGAACTGCGAGTTACCATGGATGATCTTGGTCGACATGATGAACTCAGACAGTCTCTCACCCTGATTGTTCCATTCTAGGCCATGGGTCCCAATGTGGTGTTCTTTGGGCGACCTTCTCAGTCCTATCTTGGCATTAAAATCACCAACAATGATCTTGTAGAAGGTGTGGTCTTCTTTATATAACCTCTCCAGTTCCATATAGAACTTCTCAATTTCTTCTTCATCGTAGTTGGATGTTGGTGTTTAGACGATGAAGATAGAAACTGGTGGCAGTGAGCCACATCTATTCAAGTGTAATCATCCGATTTCGGTTGTTAGGCATTCAAATGAATCAATTCTCATGGCCAAGTTCATGTTGACAAGGACACCAACACCACCGACACCTCTGTTGTCACATGTTCCGAGGAACAATTCTTCTCCAGTGTCAAAAATGGCGTGATGTGATCGATATCTTCTTGTTTTGGTCAGACCAATGACATCGTACTTGATCTTCTGCACTTGCATCATCAGATCCTCAATGGATGCTTCCCATGCAGTGTACGAGTGTTGAAAGTATGTTGGAAACTCTCGAGCTCATTCATCAACGTGGTTTGGCGCAAGCCTCAGTCAACCGCAAGCTGACGTCAGAACTCGCAAAGCTGTGCAGAGAAGCGATAAAGGAAGATCTCAAAGAGAGAAGAGAAGCAGTTTTGGCTGATGTGGCAGAAGCTGGAGAAAGTATTCACAATGCTCGCCAACTACAAGACCAAGATGACTACACTCCGACGTCCTGGTGGATCTATCACATCTTCCAGAAAGGCAATGGAGAGGATTATTCACGACTTCTACTCGGAAATCTTTGACAGCCACATCCACCTGCCCACATACCAAATTCCACAGGATAGATATGTCGTTCCCAACGTCCTCCCTTCCGAAATCTGACATGCTGATTTCGTCAGTAAAGACCCGTACAGCACTTGGTCCAGACAAGGTCAGACCCGTACACCTGAAGAATCTGCCGCCAATACTCATCAATACACTGGGTTGGCTCTTCACTTGCTATTTGGAGGATGAAGTCAGCAGAGTGACAGAATAGGTATACTTTCAATGTCACTGGATCTTAACTATGGCAATAACAAAATACCTGAAAGGGCTTAATTAATCAGTTTTAGAACAGGCATTTGAAACCATGTTTATCTGAACTCCATATTCCCTATAAATGTGGAATGCTGATCAACAGAGTCAGAAAGGTCTTTGCTCACTGTGCGTCATAGAGTCACAAATATATTTGATATTTGTGTACATATGCTTATTTAATATAATGGACATGTATTTTAATTTATATGTGCTGGAGCAACAGAATAGCAGGTAGGGCATTTGCCTTGCACGTGGTAGACCAGGGTTCTATTCCTTCGTCCCTCTCGGAGAGCCCAGCAAGCTACCAAGAGTATCCCACCCGCACGACAGAGCCTGGCAAGCTACCCGTGGCGTATTCAATATGTCAAGGACGGTAACAACAAGTTTCACAGTGGAGATGTTACTGGTGCCCGCTCAATCTAATCAATGAATAACGGGACAGTGCTACAGTGCTACAGTGCTTATAGTCATATATAATTAAATGACTAGAGATTAAAGAATAATAGTTGGAGTGACAATTGGCCTGTTCTTAGAGTCATAATGTGAAAGACAGACCCTTTGTTAGTTTAAATTACATGAAACATCATATTCTATGAAAATATTTCCTGAAGAAAATTTTTCTTATGAAAAAATCTTTTCATAACAAAATTTGAGATATCTGGAATTTGCACATACTTGACCAATTTAAGCATGTTCTATTTTACTGTCAGAGACCAAAACCTATACTAAGACAAGGAGCCTCTGATAAAGGAGATGATTGGAAGTGGCAATGGCACCACACGCTAGGTCCCAATTAAAGAATTTTCTAATGTTTGTTAGGAATACAAGTGCCCTTCATTTGGAATTTGATAATAACTAGAGTATTCTTTAGTTCCAAATCAGGATGAATAGAATTAAAAATGTTCTCGAGGCTTGGGCCAGAGGGAATGATCTCATTTGGCACATTATTGAATTCCTGTGCAGAGGAAAGATACTAACTGTTCACAAATATTTTGTCTTCACTTACTGCAGAAATAAATCTGCTAAAGCAATCAGTCTGAATAGGCTAGTTCTCTTAAATATTACAGGGTACCAATACATACTCAAAGCAAGTCAATTTATCTGGCATTTTATAAAGAAACTTTGAAGTCAAATGAGCCCTTTTCATTCTTTACCTTCTTTTCCCAGGATACATTCACAAGCCCATGCAAATCTGAACTCAGACTCCCCTATCAGAGCCTTTGCAAATAAAGCTGACTTTCTTTGGCTTCAGTGAATCAGCTGTTTGAGTGTTGAGTGAGGAATGCAGAGCTATGATGGTGGTGCTGCTTCAGCGCAAAGAAACACTGTACTCAACAGACTAATATCATGAACTCTAGGTCAGCTCCCACTCATACCTGTGAGGCTTCCCTTTTATCTGCTAATAGATAAAAGCTGAAGAGAGTCATTGAAGTGGTTAAACTGACCATTTAGACTGACCCCAATTCTTTCAGGAAATGCAAAGCCTGCGGCTCTTGGGATTAACAGGAATGATTTTCAGTTGCTCCCCATCTGCAACTCAACTCTTGTGTGCTATAGCCCCAGACTGGTACATCTGTTCACCTCCGCAGTTCACTTTCCAAGCCAAGATAATTTAAGAACGTCTATCTATGAGAGAGCCTTTGTGGAAAGCTGAAGAAACTGTGTGACCAGCCCAGAGAGGAGTATGGGTGTCACCTTAATTGATAGCAAATCAATATAGAAGATCACTGGTATTCGTTCTCTCCCTATACTTGGTGATACAACCTATTTTTTTTAGACTTAACATTGTGGCACACAGACTATGTGTCAATCAAGGCTTCATTTTTTCTAAGAGAAAGTGAAACTTTACTGAGCAGCTATAAGGGAAATAGCAGAATAGGAAAAATTAATAGGTGGTTTCCATCAGAGAGGTGGTATCAGAAGAGAGTGAGACTCTGGACAAAAACTGAGTGCTGAAAGTAAGTAAAAGGATATACTTGAAAAACTTTCCGTACCTGTATTGAAAACCATAATGCCCAGAAGGAGAGAGAGAGAGAAAGAGAGAGAGAAGAAAAATGCCTTCCAGAAGTTGGCATGGAATGGGGGCAGGTGCCCTATCCACTGCACTTTATAACCCCAATTAAAGTCATTGCCCTATACCAGTTTTTCTTATACACTAGTGCTAATGCTTATCTCCTGGAGATCTATTTAAACTCCCTTTTTATTTCAAATAATCTGAAATAGGTCTGAATCTGCATTCTAACAGACTCAGGTGATGCCAATGCCACTGGGCTATTGGCCGTACATGGAGTAGCAAAACTTTGACTAATTTGTGCTAGCAAATTCTGTCTTTTAACAGGCACATCTTTTAAAAACCACCTATTCTGGTTCCGAACTGGAGGAGAAATTATTTAAGTGAAGTAGATTAGGCATGTTGAAGCAACAGGGTTTGGAAGCTTAACATCTTGACCCATTGATTTGGGAACTCCCTATGAGTCACATGATCTGATCCTAAGAGAATCACTGATCCCCAGAGTACCCAGCAGAACAAGTAGAAACAAAGGCTTGTGGCATATGGAAAGTGGTAGAAAGCAATCTCTTAATAAATCATTGTATTCATGAAATTCTATCATTCAGAGTATTATAAATTAAAGTGCCTCAATAAAACTTGAGGAAAATTGAGCTCACTATAAGGGTCAAGGAAAAAGGATAGCAGCCTCTCCTAGTGGGGGGCAGCTGGAACTCAGCGTAGGCACTTGGGGAGCAAAGCAAAGCTGATTAGGTGTCAGTGTACAAGCTGCCTGAGCCTGACCACTCCTCTAGTGTAGGAATTCGCTTATTAGAAACAGATTTCCAGGGAAGATTCCCATTTTCTGCTGGCCATGGCATGTTTTGCGCTTATTGCTTCTGCTCTAAGAGAAGCCAAAGTATCTCTTACCCTTTGGGAGTATGTGGAGAACAGACCCTGCCTGCATCAGAATTTTCCAGATCCCACACCCCTCCCTTCCCAATGGGAACTCCCTTTCCCTCTGCCTGCATACTGTGATCATGTTTTCCATGTACTGAATTAGAGACAGCCTGTTGTTCGCATCTCAGTTCTTTATCAAAATCAAGGCAAAACGATATAGATACATAGCAGAGGCAGCTGGACTTTATTGAGCACACCAGCCCCAGAGAAGGCTTTGGAAGACAAATTAGAAAGGCATTGGGTAGATCTTTTTTATTTTTTTTACTTTATTGAAACACCTTGAGAGAGTTACAAGCTTTCGTGTTTGGGTTACAACTACACAATGATCAAACACCCATTCCTCCACCAGTACACATTCCCCACCACCAATGTCCCCTTTCCCACCCTGCCCCTGCCTCTATGGCAGACAATATTCCCCATACTCTCTCTACTTTGGGGCATTATGGCTTGCAATACAGATACTGAGAGGTCATCATGTTTGTTCCATTATCTACTTTCAGCACACATCTCCCATCCCGACTGATTCCTCCAGCCATCATTTTCTTAGTGATCCCTTCCATTCCATCTGCCTTCTCCCCTCCACTCATGAAGCAGGATTCCAGCTATGGGAAAATCCTCCTGGCCCTTGTATCTACTGTCCTTGGGTGTCAGCCTCATGTGATGTTATTCTATACTCCACAAATGAGTGCAGTCATTCCTTGGCTGTCCCTCTCTTTCTGACTCATTTCACTTAGCATAATACTCTCCATGTCTATCCAAGCAAATTTCATGACTTCATCTCTCCTAACAGCTTATAGTATTCCATTGTGTAGATGTACCAAGGTTTCTTTAACCAGTTATCTGTTCTAGGGCACTTGGGTTGTTTCCAAATTTTGTTTACTGTGAACAGTGCTGCAATGAACATATAGGTACAGATCTCATTTCTACTGTGCTTTTTTGCATCGTCAGGATATATTCCCAAAAGTGCTATTGTGGGGTCATATGGAAGCTCAATTTCTAGTTTTTGAAGGACTGTCTATATTGTTTTCCTGAAAGTCTGGATCAGTGGGCATTCCCACCAACAGTGAAACAGTGTCCCTTTTTCCCCACATCCACTCCAACACTGGTTGCTTTTGTTCTTTTGAACGTGTGCCAGTCTCTGTGGTGTGACATGATATCTCATTGCTGTTTTGATTTGCATCTCCCTGATGACTAGCGATGTGGAGCATTTTTTCATGTGCCTTTTGGCCATTTGTATTTCTTTTTTGAGGGAACTTCTGTTCATTTCTTCTCCCCAATTTTTGATGAGGTTGGAGGTTTTTTCTTGTACAATTCTACTAGTGTCTTGTATATCCTGGATATTAATAGTACATGAACTTGGACAAGTTATTGAACACCTTTGAACTCTATGTGTAAAATTAGACCAACAATAACATTAAATTCATATGAATGTGAGATTAAATGAGAATGGACGCATACCAAATTCTCAAGAGATTCCCATTGAATGGCATTTGGTAGATATTGAGTTTCAGCTGTAAATAGACAGTGAATAGTTCAAATTCAGCCTTCCCTTATTCGCTGACCATGCAACCTTAGACAAGTATGTCTTTGAGCATCAATGCAATTACTCTATATTTTTACTATTTTTATTAATTAAAAAAATTTTGGCTGTTCAATTGATTGGGGTTCTGTTAATATTGGTGTCTTATGGACATAATTCCAACACCACACTTATCACCAGTTTATCCACATCCTTTCCCCAAAGACACCAACTCCTTTCCCTTCAACATCACCCTCCAAATTCAATTTTGTGCATTAGTTCTCTTATTATGTTGCGTTTAGACCTTTGTTTTACTTTCCTGTGAATCTTTAAGTTCCATATATGAGAGAGATCATTCAGTATGTATCCTTTTCTTTCTGACTGACTTTAATTAGTATATCGTACAGTTCCATACTTATTGTTACGAGTTGCATGGTTTTGTTCTTTCTTAGAGCTGCATTGTATTCCAGTGAATTATTGAGCCATTCATCTATATTTGAGCATTGGGTTGTTCGCATATCTTGGCAATTATACCAAGTGCAGCAATAAATATAGATGTGCATATATTCTTTCAGATAATGTTTTTTGGGTTTTGTAATAATAATATCCTTATTAAAACAAGGCTGGTACCAGCATAAAACTCATAAGACTACTGAAAGAAATATATTATTGCCAGATATACTAAACACATTACTGAACAGAAAAATATTCAACTAAAATGCATTACCACAATTCTTCTATTTACTATCATTGTCAGTTCTCTTCTGAGTTCGTTTTTTATCATGAGTGGACTTGGCATCTAATCACTCTTTAAAAACATTCTTTACAGTCTCCTCTAGTAGATCCTTCTGTATGTCTGTTTCTTTGAAAGTGAGACCATATTATTATACTACACTGGTGTTTCTGTCACATAGCTAAGAATGTATAGTGATTGAAGCAGGATACTGTGCATCAGGCACAGACATCAGCTGGCTTTAGAGCCTGGATTTTTGAGTTTTAGCTTGTCCACTTTGTTGACCTGAGCGATTTTGTTGCAACTATAGTACTTTAACTTAATCTTCATACTCTCATCTATATTATGGTTTTGATAGGAATTCCTACATATGGGGCTTGCTGTAAGAATTACAGCTAAACTGTGAAAACTTAATAACACTCAAGCATTATTAACATTATATATACTGGATAAAATTTATGCAGTCAAGTATCATCACAACTAGTCTAAGAAATTATGCACACACACTATCAATAGCACACAGAGTATAGAGAGTATAAGTTTAAAGAGTATAAGTGTATAGAGTGTATCACTTGTATCACTTGTCATCCCATTGATCTCCGATTTGCTCAAGCGGGTGCCAGTAATGACTCCATTCGTGCCTGTCACGTGCTAATGTAGCCCAATAATATATGCTCACTCCAGGAACAGGAAGAGCCTCAAACCGTTGATTCAGGGTTTTGTCATAGAAGACTGACCATCTCCTTGATGGGCAGCCATGCACTCTTTTGACATCCCGTGGAATCCAGTTGGTAACAGCTCTAGTCCAGCGGTCATCTCTGAATCACATTTCGTGTCCAGCCCATCTGATTTTTGATGCCTTGGCAAACGAGACAGCATCCCTGATTCTTGACCATCTACGGAGGGTGGAATTCTGGATTCTTTCTCTCACTTGAGTGAAACGTGATATTCCAAGCATAGCTCTTTCGATTCCTCTTTGGGATACCCGAATAGCATTCTCATCCTGTTTTCATAGGGCCCGGCTCTGAGGAATATGTTAGTGCAGGGAGAACGGTGGAGTCAAAAAGATATGTCCAGAGCCAGAGGTTCTTCGTCCTCTTAACCACTTCTTCAATGCTTCTGAAGGCGCTCCATGCTGCTCTCTTCCTCCTGCAAAGTTCTGGCACCAAGTCATTCCTCATGTTGAGTTCTCGACCCAGGTACATGTAGCTGTTGCATTCGGAGATGTTCGTTCCATTGAGAGCAAATGGAACATCAGAGACTAGTCTGTTTTTTATGAACATTGTCTTGGTGAGATTCACCTGCAGTCTAACCTTTACACACTCACAGTAGAAGTCGCCCAGCATTTGTGCCACTTGGCTAATGTTTGGTGTTATGAGAACAATGTCATCAGCGAAGTGTAGGTGATGTAGTTGCCGACCATCTATCTTCACTCCCATTCCTTCCCATTCCAGTTGTCACATGACATTCTCAGGGGTGGCACTGAAGAGTTTCAGTGAAATGGTATCACCCTGCCGAACCCGTCTCTTTACATCAATGATCGCTTCCTTGTAGAATGGTGAGATCCTGGTGGTGAATTCATAATACAGCTCACAGAGGATCTTGACGTACTGAGTTTGAATGCCCTGTTTGGCTAGGCCTTGGATGACCGCTTCAGTCTCAACAGAATCGAAGGCCTTCTTTAAATCGATGAACGTTAGACAGAGCAGCATCTTGAACTCTCACGAAACTTCAATGAGCTTGGTCACTGTGGATATGGTCGATGGTGCTGAATCCTTTTCGGAACCCAGCTTGCTCGCATGGTTGTCCTTTGTCTAGCGATCTGCCTATTCTATTCAGGATGACTCGAGTGAACACCTTGTAGACGATGGGCAACAGGCAGATTGGGCGATAGTTGCCGATGTCATGGATGTCTCCCTTCTTGTATAACAGAAGGGTCCTGCTGGTTTTCCACTGGGATAGAACCTTGCATATGGACAGGAGGGTGTGAAGAGCCGAGCCAGTGTATTGACGAGTACTGGCGGCAGATTCTTTAAATGTTCAGGTCTGATCTTGTCTGGACCAGGTGCTGTACACGTCTTTACCAACAAAATGATGTGTCAGATTTTGGAAGGGAGGACGTTGGGAACGACATATCCATCCTGTGGAATTTGGTATGTGGGCAGGTGGACATGGCTGCCAAAGAGATTTGAGTAGAAGTCGTGAATAATCTTCTTCACTGCCCTTCTGGAAGATGTGATAGATCCATCAGGACATCAGAGTAGTAATCTTAGTCTTGTAGTTGGCGAAGGACAGGCGAGCGTTGCGAATACTTTTCCCGGCTTCTTCCGCATCCGCAAACACTGCTTCTCTTCTCTCTTTGAGGTCTTCCTTTATCGCCTCTCTGCACAGCTTTGCGAACTTGAATGTTAGCTTGTGGTTGCCTGAGGCTCCTGCCAAACCACACTGGCGAATGAGCTCGAGAGTTTCCGAAGACAGGTGTCTCTTTGTGGCTTTTCCACCTTCAGCATTCATCGCGCATTCATGGAGGTGCTGAACCAGTAGGTAGTATTCCTTGTCGATGTTGTCAATGACAGGATCTTCCCACGATGCTGCGATAGTGCCAAAGAGCTTCCAGTTGGTGATCATTCTGGGAGTGCTCTTCTAGAGAGCACAGAGAGTATAAGTTTCATCAGATATAAATTAAATAGCCTCTCATTGCCCACAAGTGGCTCTTGAGTTCCAGGCCAGCACCAGTTTTGTATAAAATTTTCTCCAAGACCTTGGTCTTGTGAGGTCCCAAATTATTTTTTTAGATTGAGATAAATTAACATAATATGTAATTCATCATTTTATTTATTTTATTTAGTTTTTTATTTAAATCACAGTGAGGTACCCAGTTATAAAGTGTTTCATGACTGGGTTTCAGTCATATCATGTTCCTGCACCAATCAATTTACCAGTGTACATTTCCCACCTCCAATATCCCCAGCTTTCCCCCTTCCCCCACCCCGACTCCAAGGCAGACATTTGTCTCTCTCTTTTTCTCTCTCTCTCTCCTTTTGGGAATTATAGTTTCCAATACAGGTAGTGAAAGGTTATCATGTATATCTCTTTACCTACATTCAACAATCAGTTATTGAACAGAGTGAACATTTTAAACTAAACAATTCAGAAGCATTTAGAACATCCACAATGTTTTGATCCCACAATTTCCTTCAGAACTGATTGCCCGTTTCATCCAGCTGTATCCAGAAGAATACAGCTCATTTATTTCCAAATCTTTTCACTGTGCCATATACCTAGTCCCACCCTTACCTTTTAACTTCCTTCCTGTTTTTCCAGTTGCATCATCTTTCTCCACCCTTCTCATCCTTGAGAGAATGGGTAATCCTCATGACTAATATACATTTATGGAGTGTAATAATGCTGACTCACTGGAAATATACTAGATTCAAAGTGTATCACTAGAAGAGTTAAGGATATGACCAATTAAAACACTTTTTGCCACTAATGTAAGAAGGTACAGCCGCCCATTGTCACTTACCCTTCATCTAGTAGCCTTAAAAGTAACAGAAGATGTAACAGAGATAGTTACCAATCATTGCAACTAAGAATTTCAATTTGTTTGTGATCATCTCTTTCAACATTGGACTTCTCTTTGTTATGAATAAATTTTCTTTTTCTCAAAACATCTATTAAAAATAAACTCTAAAAACTCTTACTTATTCAAAAAGATAAGAATACCTGTGAGCAAGAGCTATATATTAGATGTTTCAAATTATAGCACAAATACTTCTAGGTACTGAATATTTCCTGTTTTCCAAGCACTATTCTAGATGCTCTACATGAATAATATTTTTACACAAAAAATGGACTGAAGCTAAGCACAGTGGGTAGGGCATTTGCCTTGCACATGGCCGACCTGGGTTTGATTCCTCCGAGATTCCTTCTCGGAGAGCCCAGCAAACTGCTGAGAGTATTCCGCATGGCAAGCTACCCGTGGCGTATTCGATATGCCAAAAATAGTAACAACAAGTCTCACAATGAAGACGTTAGTGGTGCCCACCCGATCAAATTGATGAACAATGGGACAACAGTGCTACAGTGCTACCGTGCTTCATTAATTATATTGAAGGATTATTACAATGATGATAGTAAGAAGGCATTGTTGTTATTTATAATAATTTATAGTTAACTAACTTGAATTACATAAATGGTCAGTGACTTGGACAAGGCTGTATAGTTTACACTAAAAAATAATACTGTCTTCCCATAATACTGACATGGATACAAGTTCTTTGGTAGAACAAGAAAAAAATGCATACTTATCACATATAATAGCTTCCTTTTTTAACTATCTGAATTTTAGTTCTGGCTCATGAGCTTCCTAGGTTTAAGATTTTGGATAAGTAACCAAACCCTATGAATCTCTTTTCATCTAGAGAATTGGAAAATTTTTCATTTTCTTTTGTTGTTTTGTTATGAGGCCAAACCCAGGAATCGTCAGTACTTACTCCTGATTCTGTACTCTGGGATCGCTCCTAGTGGGGCTTGGGTAAATACATGCAGTGCCAGGGATTTAACCCTGTTTGGGCAGGTTACAACAAAGGCAAAAATACTACCTGTTGTACTATCTCTCTGCCCTCCATAATTTTCAGTCTTTTATCCCTCAGATATGTGATAATATATGGCAAGCATATAGGGAAATTATTTCCAAAAATTCCTTTACTAGAAATTATCATAATAATTTGTTTTCTTGGGTTGTGTAAGGGACATATGGCTGTGTGTTGAGAACTAAAGCTCCTTTGAGTCCTTTGTAATAACCATGAGAAGATGAGAAGCTACTGATTTCTCTGACTCAGTCAAATTCTGAGAAAGCCATTTCCAATTATTTTCTTTTCTGCATAGCCTTCTAAGCATTAGGCAGCTTTCTTCGTCTTTCACCAAGTGTAGTTGCAACATCACTGAGGAAATCCTCAACCTTAGGTATATAAATCGATTATATAAATGCAATAATATCCTTCCAAGATGCCTCATGATATTCCATTCTTGCCAACTACGAACTCTCTACTATAGAAGTTGTGGTTCAGATTAACTTTAAATGATACATCTTAAAATACCTTCCATATTGTCAGTGCCTACCTCATAATAGGTATTCTTTTTGTGATTTGGGTTATTATTCTTGAGTTGAGGGTGAAGGGATTCTGTCACTGTCACTGTTATCCCGTTGCTCATTGATCTGCTCTAGTGGGCACCAGTAACATCTCCATTGTGAGACTTCTTGTTACTGCTTTTGGCATTTCGAATAAGCCACGGGTAGCTTGCCAGGCTCTGCTGTGTGGGCAGGAT
This sequence comes from Sorex araneus, assembly GCF_027595985.1. Taxonomy (NCBI): domain Eukaryota; kingdom Metazoa; phylum Chordata; class Mammalia; order Eulipotyphla; family Soricidae; genus Sorex; species Sorex araneus. The sequence goes on from NC_073313.1 coordinate 108,920,474, forward strand.
ACTCTCGGTAGCTTGCCCGGCTCTCCGAGAGGGGCAGAGGAAGCGAACCCGGGTCGGCCACATGCAAGGAAAATGCAGAATACAAAAGTTAAGGAAAGTGTCACCAAAGAGATATAGGAAGTCAGGACTCCTTGAACACATGACTTATTAATTTCCTGCTTCTTTGAAATAATGGCTTGAATTCAAACACAACTACCTCTTTTTTCCATGCAGGATGAAGTTTGTGTTTTGTTTTTGGTTGTTTTTTGGTTTTTGGTTTTTGGTTTTTTTGCTTGGGGACCACATCTGTTTAAAGGAGCATATGTGGTGCCAGGGATTGAACTAGAGTGGACCACGTGCAAGTCTCATGATCTTTACCCACTCTACTATCATGCAGTATATACATATATGTATCTGTCACTGTCATCCTGTTGCTCATCAATTTACTCGAGCGGGCACCAGTAATGTCTTCCTTGTGAGACTTTTTGTTACTGTTTTTGGCATATTGCACATGCCATGGGTAGCTTGCCAGGCTCTGCCCTGTGGGCGGGTTACTCTTGGTATCTTGGTAGCTTGCCGGGCTTTCCAAGAGGGACGGAGAAATCGAACCCAGGTCGGCCACATGCAAGGCAAACCCCCTACCCACTGTGCTAATGCTCCAGCCTATATATATATATATAAAAGCACCCATGCAGGAGAAGTTTATGCAGAGATAAGACTGACTTTCCATGTAGGTTATTTACGTTTCCAAGAAATATTTGAAGAGCAAGGGAACAAAAGGAAGTTGAAAGCATGCCTTCCCCTTTCACCTCTTTGACATACAAATAATTTAGCATCATAGAAAGCAGGAGTTTCTATGTAATAAATAACTTTGTTATTCTTTAAGGAAGACACACATCCAGGTGTACAGAAAGGCCAGGGAAACTATGAAAGGAAGAAGTCTTCTAAGTTCCACATGAAGATTTTTTTTTAAATTTATTTATTTTTAATTAGAGAATCACCGTGAGGGTACAGTTACAGATTTATACACTTTTGTGCTTATACTTCCCTCATACAAAGTTTGGGAACCCATCCCTTCACCAGTGCCCATTCTCCACCACCCGTAAACCCAGTGTCCCTCCCACCCTCCCCAATCCCATCTCCCCCCACCCCACCCTGCCACTGTGGCAAGGCATTCCCTTCTGTTTTCTCTCTCTAATTAGCTGTTGTGGTTTGCAATAAAGGTGTTGAGTGGCCGCTGTGCTCAGTCTCTAGCCCTCATTCAGCCCGCAACTCCCTTCCCCCACATGGCCTTCGACTACAATGTAGTTGGTGATCGCTTCTCTGAGTTGACCTTTCCCCGGAACGTGAGGCCAGCCTCGAAGCCATGGAGTCAACCTCCTGGTACTTATTTCTACAGTTCTTGGGTGTTAGTCTCCCACTCTGTTATTCTATATACCATAGATGAGTGCAATCTTTCTATGTCTGTCTCTCTCTTTCTGACTCATTTCACTCAGCATGAAACTTTTCATGCCCATCCACTTGACTACAAAATTCTTGACCTCCTTTTTTCTAACAGCTGCATAGTATTCCATTGTATAGATGTACCAAAGTTTCCTCAACCAGTCATCCGTTCTGGGGCATTCGGGTTTTTTCCAGATTCTGGCTATTGTAAACAGTGCTGCGATGAACATACATGTGCAGATGTTGTTTCGATTGTACTTTTTTGCCTCTCTGGGATATATTCCCAGCAGTGGTATTGCTGGGTCAAATGGGAATTCAATATCTAATTTTTTGAGAGTCGTCCAAATTGTTTTCCAGAAGGGCTGAACCAGTCGGCATTCCCACCAGCAGTGAAGAAGGGTCCCTTTCTCCCCACATCCTCTCCAACAGCGGTTGCTTTTGTTCTTTTGGATGTGTGCTAGTCTCTGTGGTGTGAGGTGGTATCTCAAAGTTGTTTTGATCTGCATCTCTCTGATGATTAGTAATGCAGAGCACTTTTTCATCCACATGAAGATTTTTTAAAAGAATTATTAAATTTGTGGAGAAAACACAAGTGTTCCATATGTTTGATGCCATTAGTGAAATAATACAAGGTCATAAAAGGAAAAGTAAGCAATGTGCTATACCCTTTCTCCTTCTACAGATCAAACAGCAGTAAAAGCGTGGGTCTAGATCCACCCACAGCCTTTATGTGCGCATTCAAACACAAGCAGGCATGAAGTATGCCTATTGGGAATATTGCTATTTGTACTAGAAAGGAAATGTAATACATTTATCTTCAATTTGGCTTTTGCATTTAAGTATACCACAGACCTCCCAACACAATGGTAGTTATAATATGGGAAATTCTTTCTAATGGTGAAATAGTCCATAATATGAACATAGTAGGATTTGTTTTGTCATTGGCATATTGATGGACTTTATAGTTGTTCAAAATTTCCTAATATCAACTTAAGTGGGTTAGCAACGTCATTCATATGGGTATATTTACCAGTGTTGTTGGGGGAAATTGCTCAGTCAAGGGTCTTAATTTAGCCAAGTCAGGATTGTTTGGTTGATATTCATAAATAACATACAGATTCCTTTTATTATCTAAATGCTATTGTTTATAGATTAATAAATTAATGTCTTCATAATCATCAGTGTGTTGCCCCATGGTAAAGAGTATCACTGTCACTGTATCACTGTCATCCTGTAATTAATCGATTTGCTTGAGCTGGCGCCAGTAATGTCTGCATTCGCCCTGTCACATGCTAGTGTAGCCCAATGGCGTCTGCTCATTCCAGGAAAATGAAGAGCCTCAAACCATTCATTCAGATCCCCGGTGAAGAAATCTGACCATCTTGTAGGTGGGCTGCTACGTGGTCTTTTGACATTCCGTGGAATACAGTCGGTAATAGCTCTAGTCCAGCGGTCGTCTCTAAGTCTCATTATGTGTCCAGCCCATATGATTTTTGATGTCTTGGCAAATGAAACAGCGCCCCTGATTTTTGGTTGTCAACAGAGAACAAAGAACTCCGGATTCTTTCTCTTACTTGGGTGGAACGTGATACTCCAAGCATAGCTCTTTCGATTCCTCTTTGGGATATCCAAATAGTGTTCACATCTTGTTTTTGTAGGGCCCAGGTCTCTGAGGCATATGTTAGTGCAGGGAGAATGGTGAATTCGAAAAGATGTGCCCAGAGCTGGAGATTCTTTGTCCTCTTAACAACGTCTTAGACGCTCTTGAAGGCACTCCACGCTGCTCTCTTCCTCCTGCACAGTTCTGGTGCCAAGTCGTTCCTCATGTTGAGTTCTCAACACAGGTACACATAGTTGTTGCATTCGGAGATGTTGAGAGTAAATGGAATGTCAGAGACTAGTTCATTTTTCATAAACATTGTTTTGTTGAGATTCAGTTGCAGTTCTACCTTTCCACACTCACTGTCGAAGTCGGGCAGCATTTGTACCGCTTGGCTAATGTTTGATGTTGTTAAAACAATGTCATCAGCAAAGCAGAGGTGGTGTATTTGCCGACTGTCTATCTTCACTCCCATTCCTTCCCATTTTAGTCATTGCATGACATTCTCCAGGGTGGCACTGAAGAGTTTCGGTGAAATGGTGTTGCCCTGTCGAATTCCTCTCTTTATGTTGATGAACATTTCTTTGTAGAATGGTAAGATCCTAGTGGTGAATCCATAAAACAGTTCGAGGAGGATCTTGATGTACTGAGTTTGAATGCCCTGTTTGGCTAGGACTTCAATGACCGCTTCAGTCTCAATAGAATCAAAGCCTTTCTTCAAATCAATGAATGTTAGACAGAGTGGTATCTTGAACTCTCAAGAGACCTCAATGTGCTTGGTCACGGTTTGGATATGGTCGATTGTGCTGAATCCTTTTTGGAACCCGGCTTGCTTGCATGGTTGTCCTTCTTCTAGTGTTCTGTGAATTCTATTCAGGATGACTCGAGTGAATAACTTGTAGATAACGGACAAGAAGCAGGTCGGGCAATAGTTGCCAATGTCATGGATGTCTCCCTTCTTGTATAACAGGATGGTCCTGCTGGTTTTCCATTGGAATGGAACTTTGCATTCAGACAGGTAGCATGTGAAGTGCTGAGCAAGTGTACTGACGAGTACTGGAGGCAGATTTTTCAGGTGTTCGGGTCTGATCTTGTCTGGACCCAGTGCTGTATGCGTCTTTACCAACAAAATGGCGTGCTGGATTTCAGAAGGGAGAATGCTGGGAACGACATATCCATCCTGTGGAATTTGGTATGTGGGCAGGTTGACATGGCTATCAAAAATATTTGGTAAAGGGTATGAATGAAAAAAAAAAAAACTTGTGAAGAAAGTGCATCCATAAGTAAGAACTCTTGTGCAAAAAAAAAAGAACTCTTGTTTGAGCCTTATAAACATTTGATTTGAAATATATCAAAATGAATCAAATTCTTTGATGCCTGTCATCATTGATCTAGTTCAATTGTTCTCTCACATGTTTTAGCTACAATAACCCTAGACAGAGCAATTTGAGGAGAAAAGAGAAAATAAATTTTGTTGATGGCAAATTCCTTCTGGCTTACTGCTAAGACAAAGATTCGTTTTCAAGCAATACAAAAGGACAAAGATTCTGGGATAGGAATATAGATACACATTATAGAAAATGAGGCCTTTAATCTATTTTTATTAATTTTTTTGCAAACGTTTGACTGACAAATGCATTTAAACATCAAAGACATAGTGAGAACATGAACACTCACTTCAAAATTCTTTCAAAATTTTATATGCTTAGATTTTTATATGTGGTCTGATTTATCAATTTTCTGATCACATACTATTTTTTATTAATTTATAAATTCTATAATTTTCTCTATGCTATTATAACTGATGCCTTTTTAACTACTTTTACAAGATAATAATACCACACTTGTACTATATGTAAAAAACAGGAATCACTATATCATTTGACTGCACATATAATGATAACTGAAGAAGTAAAGAATAGGGGCTGGAGCGACAGTACAGAGGATAGGGCATTTGCATTGCACACGGCCGACCGGGTTCGATTCCCAGCATCCCATATGGTCCCTCAAGCATTGCCAGGAATAATTTGATTTCATTCAAATCAAATGAAAGTCTCCCCATTCCTGAATGCATAAACCAGGAGTAACCCCTGTGCAACACCAGTTGTGACCCAGAAAGCAAAAAATAAAATAAATAAAAAAGAAGTAAATAACATATGTGAAATCAAATATGTAACTTATACCAGGTTATGTTCTTTAAACTTGGTATTTACCATTAGTTGTCTGTTTGGCAAAGATGAGTGTAACATGAGATTACAGTTCCATTTTTTAGCTCTTTGCTGAATCTTACTTGGCCTAACCTAATTTCTCTTTTACTTTAAGCATACAGATCCATACTTCCTTTCATGGTCAATTTAACACTGATTGATTGAGCACTATTAATGAAATAGATGCTCTAGAGACCATTGTATTAAATCAGATTTCTACCCAGTAGCTCCCAATATCAATTTGCTAGAGTCCAACCTAAAATAGCCACTACTCTGCACAGACGGTACAGTTTTATAAAAATATTAGTCCCCTCTAAATTGATTACTCACCATTTTTCCTTGGGACCCCAAATGGAATTCCTTTTGTCAGACAGAAATATTAGTAACTCATCTCTGAGTCATGTTGAAATAACCCCTCATTTTACCAAACTTGCTCTTGAAGATGAATGTGTCATTTTGTTTCCAGAATAACAGATAAAAGACAGTTTTTTCTTATGAGCACTCAGAAGTGCAGGTTGTCCAACATACAACTGTTTGAGTCACACTGGAATAATCTCTTTCACCCAAAATATTCTTTATTAGCCCAAAATGTCCCCTTTTTAAGACCCTTGAGTTCATCCTGATCTTTACATCTTATCAGCTATTCATTGACATACTCTATGCATGTCCTTCAAAATATAACTTTTTCCTAAATATTCTCATTGCTCTTGGCTTTATCACCTTAAAAATTTTACAAGGAGGAGGGGTATAGCAATAGTACATGGGTAAGGAACTTTTCTTGCACTCTGTTGGCCTGAGTTCTATCCTGGCACCCCATATGATCCTCCAAACCACACCAGGAGTGATTTCTGAGCACAGAGCCACACTCCCTCCCCTCCCCTCTCCTCCCCTCCCCTCTCCTCCACTCCACTCCACTCCCTTTCCCTTCCCTCAGCACCACCAGGTATGGGCTGAGTAACAAAATTAAATAAATACTTAATAAAAAAGTCAGGAGTTTCCATCGTAATTTTACTCTATTTACTACAGCTATTTCTAATCCACCCTATATTCTAATAACAGAATATATTCCCTATTAATAGATAATTAATATAGTACTAATACTATGTAATGCAATTATATAAATATATAATTATTCACATAATTATATAATATATGATATAATTGATAATGGGCTGGAGCGATAGCACAGCGGGTAGGGCATTTGCCTTGCACGCAGCCGACCTGGGTTTGATTCCTCCGTCCCTCTTGGAGAGCCTGGCAAGCTACCGAGTATTGCGACCTGCATGGCAGAGGCTGGCAAGCTCCCCTTGGTGTGTTTGATATGCCAAAAACAGTAACAACAAGTTTAATAATGGAGAGGTTACTGTTACCCGCTCGAGCAAATTGATGAACAGCGGGAGGACAGTGCTGCAGTGCTAATAATTGATGTTACTGTCATCCCGTTGCTCATCAATTTGTTCGAGCGGGCACCAGTAACATCTCTCATTGAGAGACTGATTGTTACTGTTTTTGGCATATCCAATACGCACGGGTAGCTTGCCATGCTCTGCCGTGCGGGCTCGATACTCTCGGTAGCTTGCCGGGTTCTCCGAGAGGGGCGGAGGAATCGAACACAGGTCGGCCACATGAAAGGCGAACGCCCAACCGCTGTGCAATCGCTCCAGCCCAATACTTGATAATATTATTAATATATTAATACATGTACAAATATAATATATTTAATAAGGACTAACCAGTGTTACTGGTGGGGCTAAGAGGAGTGGAATGCAATGTCAGGGATTGAATCCTGGGCTTGGCATGTGCAAGGCATATGCTCTTAACACTTGAACACTTCAGTGGTGCTTGAGCATCAGGGGTTCCATGTGATGCCAAAATCAAAATTAGAGCTCTCACATGCAAAATATATGTTCCGGACCTTTAAAATATCACGATGGCCTCCAGAATTATATTTTTACTACTTTTCTGGTCAAGATATCCTCATGATCAAAAATAAAAGACGACTTTCATTCTCTGGAGTGTAGGAATCAAATGAAATACTGCTCATTTAATTAACAGTGAGAGGCATAAATAGGTAGTTTAAACTTCCCAATACAATCAGATAAAAGTATACATGCTCTTAAAAATGTAGGCACGTTTAAGTTGAAATGAACTGGGAGGATCAAGAACCTCCCGTTTTTTTTTACTTTTTGGGTCACACCCAGCGATACTCAGGGATCCCTCCTGGCTCTGCACTCCTGACAGTGCTGAGGGACCATATGGGATGCCGGGGATCGAACCCAGGTCGGCTGTGTGCAAAGCAAACGTCCTACCCGCTGTGCTATCACTCCATCCTCATCTACTTTTTTACATTCAAGGATTTCATGGAATGCAGTGTGAAGACCACAGGCCAATTCATGTGTTCAACTCCCTTAACTTGAAAACTGCATTAATATGACCCTGAGTTGCCTTCCCATCAGACCTTCAACTCTTCTCCCAAGTAACCCTTTGTTCCAGAAGTTTGATCTTTTCTCTTCTCCTCAAAAATTTGGGTGTTCTCTATGCATTTCCTTTGCTCAGATCTTATCTGAAATGTCCACTTTATGTCAGAAGTGCATTCACCCTTTGAGAAAAAGTCTAATTCTATTTAAGCAAAGGTATATCTATAGTGTTTCATGTGTACTCCTTCTACTGATAAAAACTTTATTAGGTGATCATTAAATGTGGAACTAAGGCTTCCTCTGTTTATGCTTTGATTCCCTGATAGTCATTTGCTGTGTTAATTTGGGGAAGATACTATACATTAATTCCTTCACCTGTAAATTGGATTAAAAATAATATTCACTTTAAAGAGTTACTTGTGGATTATATTGTCTCAAAATCCTAAGCATAATGTTAGCACTTAATAGTCAGTTGATACGTGTTAGTTTTTACTAAGATAGCTCGGACATGAGGAAGATTGCTCACAGAGGGAAGAACTGTTAAAAGATCCAAAGGCAGGGAATTGTATACAGGATAAGATAAAGTGACTAGCACATAAATAATGCAGGACATAAGAGATTACTCCATCATCAGCTGTGAAAGAAGATACCCTGAAATGATGTTATCCCAAACTCCTTATCAGCAAGGCTAAATACTCACAGATCCTGTGCTCAATAATTATAAACTATTACTAGTGAATTTGAAATTAGGACCTTAGATAGAATGGATGATCTCTATTCTTATCTATTCTCCTTAATATTACCGTTAACTTGCTTCATATAAAATTATAAATATAATATTATAAAATTATCAAGCATAAAATTTACTTTTAAATATTATTAAATATATAATATAGTAGATTGAGTATATGTACATTCTTATATATCTGATCTGTGCAACTTTCTTTTTCTTTTTTGGGTCACACCCGGTGATGTACAGGTATTACTCTGGGCACTGTGCTCAGGAATTACTCCTGGCAGTGCTCAGGGGACCATACGGGATGCTGGGAATCAAACACAGGTTGGCCGAGTGTAAGGCAAAAGCTCAACCCACTGTGCTATCATTCCAGTCCAATACCTACTGTATTTTCTTTATTCATCAGTTAGTGGATAATTATGTTGCTTCTGACTCTTTGCTATTGTAAATAATGTCTCAACAAACATGGGAATGCAGATAGTCCTTAAGATCCTGTTTCAATATTTTGGATATATATTCCGTTGTGGGAAATTTAGATAATTAAATAGAAAATTGTTTGGGGGTACACCCAGGAGTACTCCAGAGGTTCTCTTCAAGTGTTCTCGGGGGTCAGTACTGGCAGTGCTGATAGTAATATTTGTCCCCCGTGACCCTTGCACTAACACTGTCTCCTATAAACTATATATGTTGAGGAATTTTATACTGTTTTCCATAAAAATTATACTATACAATATTTGTTATAAAAATAAGTCACACTTTCTGAGCCACCTGCAACTCCTTTCTGCTTCCTCTTGTCTAAGGAAGGTCCTCCCAAATCCCTCTCAAAACCAGGGAAAACCGCCAAGGACCTAAAAAACTGATGCTGACTTCTTCTTTTTTTTTATTTTTTTTTATTTTTTTTTTTTTTGCTTTTTGGGTCACATCCGGCAGTTCACAGGGGTCACTCCTGGCTCTGCACTCAGGGACTACCCCTGGCGGCGCTCAGGGGACCATATGGGATGCTGGGAATCGAACCTGGGTCGGCCATGTGCAAGGCAAATGCCCTACCCGCTGTGCTATCACTCCAGCTCCTGATGCTGACTTCTTTAGTCATTCAGTTGTGTCAGGAGTACTAGCCCTCATCCTACCCTGCTACTTCTTTGCCATCTGTGACGCCTTTCTGGATCCCCTGCAATAAGGAAACCCCTCCCAAATCCCTTTCAAACCCAAAACTTTGTGGACAGTAACACATCTTCATGACAATACCACTCTTTCATCCCCACCACTTTCAACGGAACTTGGTCTTATATATTTTCTCAAATATGTCTAATCTAACCCTTCTATACAAACAGATATATCAGACACTTAGCTGTATAACCAGTAAAGTAACATCCTAATGGCACAACATTAGAAGAATAAATTTAAAGAAAACATAAGCAAAACCATCCATGACTTTGAGGTAAAGGCATATTCAAAGATGAAACACCACTGACCAAGCAAGCGCAAGCATAGATTAACAAATGGGGCTACATTAAACTAAGAAGTACCTAAAAGAAACAGTGATCAAGACACAAAGACAGTACTATTCACAATAGCCAGAATCTGGAAAAAAACTAAGAACAGATGTGTGGATAAAGAAACTATGGTACATCTACACAATGGGATACTACACAGATGTTAGGGAAAATGAGGTCATGAAACTTCCCCAAAAATGTATAGACTTGGAGAGTATCATGGTGAGTGAAATGAGTCATAAGGAGAGGAACAGATATAAAATGACTGCATTAATTTTGGATATATAAAAAACAATATGAAACTAATATACAAGGCCAGGGAAAATAGGCCAAGAGGACTGGTCAATGGTTCATCACTGGTATGGGGTATGGAGGGTAGTTAAGATAGAGGAGGGTTATGAGGGCTAGAGACTGAGCACAGTGGCCACTCAACACCTTTATTGCAAACCACAACAGCTAATTAGAGGGAGAGAACAGAAGGGAATGCCCTGCCACAGTGGCAGGGTGGGGTGGGGGGGAGATGGGATTGGGGAGGATGGGAGGGATGCTGGGTTTACTGGTGGTGGAGTATGGGCACTGGTGAAGGGATGGGTTCCCGAACTTTGTATGAGGGAAGCATAAGCACAAATGTGTATAAATCCGTAACTGTACCCTCATGGTGATTCATTAATTAAAAATAAATAAATTTAAAAAAAGATAGAGGAGGGTCCATTATGGCAATGCAAATTGGAAATAAAAACTCTGGACAATAACTGAGTGTTGAAAGCGGGTAAATGGATATAGATGATAACCTTTCAGCATCTATATCGCCAACCATATTTCCTGAAATAGAGGCAGAAAGAGAGAGAGAAGAAAGGTGACTGCCATAGAGGCAGGATGGGGTGGGGGCTGGCTTGAAGGAGTGGGAGGGAAACTGGGAAGAGTGGTGCTGGGAAATTACTCTGGTGGAGGGATAGGTGTTGGAACATTGTGTGACTGAAACACAACCATGAACAATTTTGTAATTCTCTATCTTATGGTGATTCAATAAAAAAATTAAAATTAAAAAATTAATTGGACAAACTACCTTCTAAGACCACAATGCCATGAAAGAAGAAATTAATCACCAAAACATGGGGAAAACTTCCAACACTTGGAAGCTTAATGAAACACTACAAAAAATTTAATAGAAGAGAAATAAGGGAAGACGTGAAAAGAGTCCTTGGAAATAATGAGAATGAAGAAACGTGCTGCCAGAATGAATATATGGGATACAGCAAAAGTTGTACTAAGGGTGAAATTCAAAATAATGCAGGACTAAAACAAGTCTAAAAAAGTGGGACTACAAAAAGTGCCTAAATCAACAACCTAAACACACATCTCAAAATTGAGAAGGAAAAACAAACAAATCCAAAATGTAGCTGAAGGAGAAAAATAATAAAATCTAGAGCAGAAATTTGCAGCATAGAAACCAGAAAAGCAATTCAAAGACTCTATGAAACCAAGAGCTGGTTCTTTGAAAAAGTAAAGAGGATAGATAAACCTTTAGCAAGACTCATGAGGGGAAAAATGTCCACATAAATCAGATCAGAGAAGAAAGGGGAGAGATTACAAAGGATCCTTCGAAAATTAAAGTATAATGAGAGGTAACTAAAAACAACTTTATGCTCTTAAGCTAGAGAACCTAGAGGAAGTGAATAGATTTGAAGTCATGTGATCTCCCAAAGCTAAATGAAGAGGAAGTAGAAAGCCTAACCAGGCCAACTACAAAATTGAAACGTTAATTAAATATCTCCAAGAATAAAAGTCCCAGTCCAGTTGGGTTCCCTGGTGAGTTCCATCAAACTTACAAAGATTTATTGCCTATACATCTTAAGCTCTTCCAAAATATTGACGACACAGGAATCCTTACTAACACCTTCTATGAAGCTAAAATTAAACTAATATTCAAAGCAGACAGAAAAGAAAATTTCAAACTAATTTCCCTCGTGAATATTGATGTAATATTCCTTACTAAAATCTTAACCAAATCCAACAACAACATATCCAACAACATATCAAAAATATCACACACCCTAATCAGGTGGTATTCATTTCAGGGATTCAAAGATGGATCAACATGTGCAAATTAATTAGCACAGTACACCAGTTAATAAAAGTAAAGGCGCTGGAGCAATAGCATAGCTGGTTGGGTGTTTGCCTTGTACGCAGCCGACCCGGGTTTGATTCCCAGCATCCCATATGGTCCCCCAAACACCGCCAACAGTAATTCCTGAGTGCATGAGCCAGGAGCAATCCCTGTGCATCACCGGATGTGATCCACAAAACAAAAAAATATAAATAAATTTTTAAAATAAAATAAAAGGAAAGATAAAATTTGCATGATCATATCAATTGATGCCGAGAAAATCTTTGACAAGATCCAACATCTATTCATGATAAAAAAAACACTCTCAACAAAATAGGGATAGAAGGAACCTTCCTAAAGATAATAATGACCATCTATAACAAGACCACAGCCAGTATCATTCGTAACTGTGAAAAACTGAGATCAGATGCAAGACAAAGATATTCTCTCTCTGCTTCTATTCAACATATTCAACATAGTACAAGAAGAACTCAAATTATTATTATTTGAAGACAACATGATGATATAAATAGAAGACATAAAGCGTCTACCATAAAGCTCCTAGAAAAAAATAAACCAGTACATCAAACTGGCTGTTTGCAAGGCAATGCACAAAATTTTCCATATTCTTATATACAAAAAATGAATCAGAGGAGAAAGCGATCAAGGTATCTATCCCAATTAAAATAGTATCCCAAAACATCAAATACCTAGGAATCAGCTTAACAGAAGACACCGGAGACCTAGACCATGATAACTTTAAATCACTTAAGAAAGAGATAGAAAAAGACCTTAGAAATGGAAAGCTATCACTGTTTACAATAGCCAGAATCTGGAAAAAACCCGAATGCCCCAAAACGGATGACTGGTTGAGGAAACTTTGGTACATCTATATATACAATGGAATACTATGCAGCTGTTAGAAAAAAGGAAGTCAAGAATTTTGTAGTTAAGTGGATGGGCATGAAAAGTTTCATGCTGAGTGAAATGAGTCAGAAAGAGAGAGACAGACATAGAAAGACTGCACTCATCTATGGTATATAGAATATCAGAGTGGGAGACTAATACCCAAGAACCGTAGAAATAAGTACCAGGAGGTTGACCCCATGGCTTCGCGGCTGGCCTCACGTTCCGGGGAAAGGGCAACTCAGAGAAGCGATCACCAACTACATTGTAGTTGAAGGCCATGTGGGGGAAGGGAGTTGCGGGCTGAATGAGGGCTAGAGACTGAGCACAGCGGCCACTCAACACCTTTATTGCAAACCACAACAGCTAATTAGAGAGAGAGAACAGAAGGGAATGCCCTGCCACAGTGGCAGGGTGGGGTGGGGGGGAGATGGGAGTGGGGAGGGTGGGAGGGACGCCGGGTTTACGGGTGGTGGAGAATGGGCACTGGTGAAGGGATGGGTTCCCGAACTTTGTATGAGGGAAGTATAAGCACAAAAGTGTATAAATCTGTAACTGTACCCTCACGGTGATTCTCTAATTAAAAATAAATAAATTATTAAAAAAAAAAAGAAATGGAAAGCTATCTCATGTTCATGGGTTGAAAGAATAAAAGTTACTAAAATGACTATCTTACCTAAACTATTATATAAATTAAATGCAATCTCCTTCCAAATGCAGAAGACATTGTTCCAGAAGCTAGAAAAGTCAATAATAATTTTTATGGAATCAGAAAATACATGAATAGCCAAAGCCCTTCTGAAAAATGAGAAATTACTTAGTTTGAAACTGAATTACAATTACAATCAAAACTGCATGGTACTGGAATAAAGATAGGCCTTCTGATCAATGGGTCAGAATCAAATATCCTATGACAAGCCCCATATGTATGGACAGTTAATTTTTTTTAATTTTTTAAATTTTATTGAATTACTATGAGATAGTTACAAGCTTTTATGTTTGTGTTCCAATCTCACAATGGTCAAACACCCATCCCTCCACCAGTGCACATTCCCCACCACCAATATCCCGGGTATAGCCCCGCTTTCCCACACTCCCCCTGCCTCTAAGGCAGACAATATTCCCCATACTCTCTCTCTACTTTTGGGAATTATAGCTTGCAACACAGACACTGAGAGGTCATCATGTTTGGTCCATGCATCTTCCATCCCGAATGGTTCCTCCAGCCATCATTTTCTTAGTGATCCCTTTTCTATTCCATCTGCCTTCTCCCTTCCGCTCATGAAGCAGACTTCCAGCTATGGGGGAATCCCCCTGGCCCTTGTATCTACTGTCTTTGGGTGTCAGCCTCATCTGATGTTATTTTATACTCCAAAATGAGTGCAGTCCCTCTATGTCCATCCCTCTCTTTCTGACTCATTTCACTTAGCATGACACCTTCCATTTTACCCATTTATAAGCAAATTTCATGACTTCGTCTCTCCTAACAACTGCATAGTATTCCATTGTGTAGATGTACCAAAGTTTCTGTAACTAGTCATCTGTTTTAGGGCACTCGGGTTGTTTCCAGATTTTGGCTATTGTGAACAGTGCTGCAATGAATATATAGGTACAGATGATGGACAGTTAATTTTAATAAGATATCTGGGAACATGAAATGAGGTAAAGATAGTCTCTTCAATAAATGGTGCTTGGAAAAGTAGATGATTGATTGTAAAAAATTAACGCTGGATTCATATCCTGAACCTCAAAAAAGATCTATTCAAAGTGAATCAAAGACTTTGACATTCGAACAGAAACTATAAACATACATAAATTAAAATATTGACAGAAAGCTTTAAGATTTGGACCTCAAATGTGTTTTCTATGATCTCATACCACTAGCAAAGGTAACATAATATAAAAATAAAGAAATGCAACTATCTCACAGTAATTAATGTAAAAATTTAAAAATAAATTTAAAAAAGAGTAAGTACCTCACTTAAAAATAATGAGCCTTTGAATGGCAAAAGAAACAAGTGCTAAAACTAAAGGACAGCTAACTGAATGGGAAAAATACTCGCACTCAACACAACAGGTAAATATCCTGGATATATAAAATATATATCCAGGATATATAAAATACTCACAAAAACCGACAAAAAATTCAAAAACTGTATCAAAAATGGGGAGAGGAAATGAATACAGAGGAATACAGGAGGATGGGCCATAGGCAGATGAAAAAATTCTTAGCATCATTTATCATAAGATAAATCCAAATTATGCCAAAAATGAGGTACTGTCTCACGCCAGTGAGAATGACACATATCAAAAATAGTATGAACAATCTATGTTGAAGGGGATGTGCTGGAAAAGGTACCCTCATCCACTGCTAAAAGGAATGTTGTCTGGTACAACCCCTCTGGAAAGTATGAAGCGGTCTCAGCAAACTTAAAATTGAACTGCCATGTGACCCGGCAATTCTGCTTTTGGGCATCTATACCCATGAAATAAAAGCAATCTTTCAAAAAGACATATGCACACCATTATTCATTGCTGAACTCAATATAATAGCTAAGATGTTGAATCAACCTAGGTGTCCAATGACAAATGAACAGATTCTGGAGATATGGTATATGCACACGATGGAAAACTATGAAGCCACAAGAAACAACGAGATCATTCAATGTGCTGAAACATGGTTGGAACTGGAAGATATCATGTTGAGTGAAGTAAACTAGGAGAAAAAATACAAACACAAGATGATCTCACTTAACTGTGGTGTATAGAATACTAGATGAGGAAATGTACTATAGTAAAATGGGTAAAATGGGTAGGCCTAGACCACTTTAAACCCCAGAGTTTAGAGAGGAGAATGATAGAAAATGAAAGAGATCAAGAGGGAAGAACAGAACGAGATGCAGTGGGTAAATAGGCATCAGAGTTTCAGTTACATCAGTGATATGAGTGAGTGGCATAGACTTATATTCAAGACACAGAAGCAAAAAAATTGAAAACATGAGATAGAACCACTGAAACTTTGGAATGTGCCTTTCAAGTTGACAGGCAGGAATGAGTTGGGGGTTTTTGTGGGGTGGTAATATGGGAACACTTGTGGAGGGAAGTTGAGACTGATGGTGGCATTGGTGTGAAATATTATATGCATAAAACTCAACTATCAATAATTTTGTAAATCATAGTTCATTACTGAAAAGTAAAAATAAGTCATACCAATGAATAGGAAGTGGTACTTCATTATGAATTTTATTTTAATTTTCTTATGATTAATAATATTTAGACTATTTTTCAAGTTCTTACTAGACATTTGTATATCTTCTTTGGAGAAAAATATTTATACAAGTCAATTGCCCGATTTTATATGACTTATTATCCCTAACGGCACTTTGACCAATTAGCACCCATGAAGGTGAACATTTTTAATTTTTTTTAATGCAGGAGCACTGCTATTTATTCAGCCATTGATTAAGCTGATTGAATTGGGCATGAACTCCACATTGCTTTTTAATTTTTTTTAATTTTATAAATTAGTTCACAATATTTGATTACATTCAATATTCAAACACAAATCTCACCACCGTTACAACTTCCCAACACCAAAATCTGGATGTTTCCATCCCAAACCCCAATACCTGTCGCAAAAAAAACAACCGAAAAAATATATATTTCATATTGTCTGTTACGACAAACTGCTGAACATGCTAATAAAAAAGTGTTCATATAGGAGACAGTGTGAAGATTGTTCTACTTTGGCAGGAGCCATTAAGACATTCTATAGGATATCACTAACATGTTGTTAAAGTTTGGGTGATGTGAGCTTTAGTATATATGTCTGAAAATATGTATATATGTGTGTATATATGTGCATATATATACATATATGTATATATATATATATAATTCCCTCTGGTTTGGTTTCTCTGTCCCTCTCGGAGAGCCCGGAAAGCTACTGAGAGTATCCTACCCGCACAGCAGAGCCTGACAAGCTGCCCATGGCGTATTCAATATGTCAAAAACAGTAAGAAGTCTCACAATGGAGATGTTGCTGGTTCCTGCTCGAGCAAATCGATGAGCAATGGGATGACAGTGATACAGTGATACTGTGATGATTTGTTGCCTGCTATCTGAACCCCATCAAATGTAGTGTGGTAATTATGGAGAATAGATAGGTAGTGTTTTATGATG
Source organism: Sorex araneus (assembly GCF_027595985.1). Taxonomy (NCBI): domain Eukaryota; kingdom Metazoa; phylum Chordata; class Mammalia; order Eulipotyphla; family Soricidae; genus Sorex; species Sorex araneus. Next base: position 108,937,544 of record NC_073313.1, read on the forward strand.
TGTTGCGTGGCCGAAAAAGCAGCCACGTGGTCTAGGAATATGTTTACTCGTATGTGAGGCTCATCCTGAGCGCATGGGGAGTGGTCTTGTTAGACCCGGTTGGGTTGTGGAGGTTTTTGGCTGCCAGAACTGGGTCCCTTGGAGCAGGGAGGACTCTAACCCACACCCACTCTGGAGCACCCCAGTGAAGACAGCCTGGCACAGGGTCAGGACATTCTGCAGCGCTATCTTTGGGGAGTTTTAGTTTATAGTCCCTGGGTCTCAGCCATTGATGAGATTACATGGCACCAGAGGCAGTTTGTGGGTGTGACTGCCAAGCTACTGGAAAACTGGGGACCTGGAAGGAGGATGCCCAGTCCTGATCCAAGCGAGCGGGCCTGGAGCTCTCAGTCATGGGTTTCCATCCACCTCTGCGCTACAGGCTCTAACTGCATCTTTTGATCTCTTTTGAGGTTTATGGGTCTCTAAATAAGACCAATAAATGAGCTTATATAGCTAGGCCAGAGGTGGTTTGTGGTTGTATCTCCACATACCTAACTTTTGACCATTTAATTTTCTCAAGTTGTTGGGGTCTGGCCAAAGGCACAGTAGCAATTTTGGGGTATCTGGAAGTCTGAATCCACCATCAGGCTGCTTATGCACTTGTCCCACAGATACAGGTTTACCTGCTGTTGGCACCATACTCACTGTGTGCTATTTTTAAAATATATAACTTGAAACTAATTGGATGGACAGACATTTGGAATTGTGGGTTGGATGTGTGAATACAGGGCAGGGTGTCATCAAAAAGAGGAATGACTGTGATGGCAGGTAATGGTATTGTGCCATACATAGCAAAAATCTATCAATGCTTGCATACTTGTGTGTGTACGAGTATGTTTATAGTAGAATATAAAAGCCACAAAAAAATCTTATTTTTTGTTACTAGGAAAATAGCTATCTGTTTACATACTTTTAAAGAATAAACTTTATTCAATATAAGACAGAGGATCATAGATGTGATTAATATTTGTTGAATTCTTTGGTTGCAAGCCTATGCCTTACCCATCTAATATGTACATCACCAGTTCTTGGCAAGGAGTACTCATTCCATGTAAAGGCAAGGAAGGGAGGAAAGAAGGATAAATATATTGTGAGATAATTAAATCCTCTGTTCTTAGAGGACTTCTGGAGATAAATAAGTGTTTCTCACTTATGTCATTGTAAAATTCATATTTACTTTGACTCTCTATACCATATTAAGGGAAAACTCAATACATATAGTGATACTTGCTTTTGGATAGAAGTGAATATGAGTTTGGTATTGGGAAGATTAGATGCTATAAGTGAATTTTTTTCTGGGAATGAGATGAAAGAAATAGTGTGGGACCAATCCACTAATTTTATGTACTATATAATAAGATTCAAGTCTGATATTTACTCTGAGTAAAAGCAGGCAAGGATAAGAGCTAAAAGCAAACTGACTCAAATAAAATCAATAAATATTTCTAAACACCTACTATGAACAAAGTAGACAAATGTTAAACACCTACTCTGTATAAACACAGCAGAGTTATCAGTGGTTCCCTACCCTAGGGAGATAGTATCTAGGTGAGGCCTGAAGTCAAATACATCTAAAGCTATCATGAATACATCTAAAGCTATCATGAATAATGCAAGTCATTAAAATTCAATACGTCAAACATTTGTTAAGCACTTGCTTCGTGCCATGCATTATAGATTCAATGATAAATAATAAGAGCAAACTGGTAATGTTGGTAAGATGGTGAATAAGAAAGCTTCAAATCCTCATGAATACCAACTATAAATGACTCAATAATGACTAAAATTTATTATAAGATTATCAGAAAACAATGAACATTTTATAACAATTATTAAATACTTCAAGAACTTCATATGATGGCTGGAATGGGAAGGAATGGGAGTGAAGATAGACAGTCTGCAACTACACCACCATCCACTTCACTGATGACATAGTTCTAATGACACCAAACATTAGCCAAGCGGCGCAAATGCTGGCCGACTTCGACGACGAGTGTGGAAAAGTCAGACTGCAGCTGAATCTCACCAAGACAATGTTCATGAAAAACAAACTAGCCCCTGACATTCCATTTGCTCTCAATGGAACAAACATCTCCGAATGCAACAGCTACATGTACCTGGGTCGAAAACTCAACATGAGGAACGACTTGGCGCCAGAACTGCACAGGAGGAAGAGAGCAGCATGGAGCGCCTTCAAGAGCATCTAAGAACTTGTTAAGAGGACAAAGAATCTCTGGCTCTGGACACATCTTTTCGACTCCACCGTTCTTCCTGCACTAACATACACCTCAGAGACCTGGTCCCTACGAAACAGGATGAGAAAAGCTATTTGGGTATCCCAAAGAGAAATCAAAAGAGCTATGCTGGGAATATCACATTTCACTCAAGTGAGAGAAGGAATCCGGAGTTCTGACCTCCGTTGATGATCAAGAATCAGGGATGCTGTCTTGTTTCCCAAGGCATTGAAAATCAGATGGGCCAGATACTTAATGCGATTTAGAGACGACCGGTGGACTAGGGCTGTTACCAAATGGATTCCACGGGACATCAAAAGATCTCGTGGCCGCCCACCAACGAGATGGTCAGACTTCTTCGTCAAAACCCTGATGAACGACTTGAGGCTCTTCCTGTTCCTGGAGAGAACAGATATTATTGGGCTACACTAGCACATGACAGGGACGAATGGAGACTTTACTGGTGTCTGCTCGGGAAAATCAAAGAAAAGGATGAAAAGTGACAGGTGATATAAGTGATATTAAATACCAAATTAAGAAAAAGTTACGAGGGGGAGGAAGGAGGCGGGGTAAAAAAAAGAAAAAAAGTAAAAAAGAAAAAGTTACATTCAGAATTAAAGGACATTTATTGGAATTTTATCCACACATATGCAATACTCCTCAGTGTGGTGCAGCATGTTAAGTAGGATACAGCCAATTTTTCACTTCCTTTCATGGAACAGAGAAGAGTGGAGTTTTCTTAGAACTGTCTGTGGGCTACGTAAAGACATATTTCTGCTTCACCTGGCTGATATCTCAGAAGGGGAATAGGTTATAGATAATTTCAATCTTTGGCTAAAAACTCATGGAGACAATGATAGGTGCTCTAGGATGTGATAAGTATAAGAGAACTAGACCTGTGTGTACCAGGAAGGAACATATAATAGCCAAAGGAATTCAATCAGAATATTTAAGACCCTGAGACATCAAGGCATAGCCAGGTTCCAATTCTATGGGAATTTAAAACACACAACATAAATGGGAGGAAATTTTATATACATGAAATTTTATGAATGAAATTTTATATAAATATTAAATTTATATATATGAATTTTTATATGAAAGCCCAGACAGGATTCCCTCAAAGATATGAGAAGAACTTAAAAGGTTTTCATCTTGGACAATTTCCAAGATTCAGAGGCCTGATAATGTCTCTGCTAGTCTGCAGAGATGGGATAAGTAGTGGCTGCCGTTTTGAATGCCCAATTTAATTTTCCTATTATTATTTTTTACTTTGGTGCCATGTCTGGAAGTGCTCAGGACTCAATCCTAGCTCTGCACTCAAGGATTACTCATCACAGGGCTTTGAGGACCGTATGGGGTGCTGGGGATCAAACTCAGTTGGACTCATGGAAGAAAAGCCAGAAAGACATACAGGACTTAATGTGTTTGGATTGTATGCAGTCAGTAGTCAACCCTGGTTCAGTACCCACTACTGCATTTGGTAACCAAGCACCACCAGGAGTGATTTATGAGCACAGAGGTAGGAATAAACTCTTAGCATAATTGGGGATGGCATAAAACTCTCCCCTCCCAATAAGATAAAGCAATTCCTCTCCCCCCAAAAAATTCCATTGCAGGTAATACAGCACATGTGCACATGCATACAACAGACACATGTCACATGTACACACACATCAGAAAGCTTGAATTTTTTTCAGAAAATAACTCCAAAACCTGTTCATAAAATCTTGGTTTTTTACTTATCAAGGGGTTTAAATAGATATATTTTCAATATGTTAAAAAAAAAGCTAAAAGAAAACACAAAGAATGAAAGGAAATCAGGTACTATGTACTGAATTCTGTCACTAACAAATTCATATATTGTAATCCCAATTACCAATGTGATTGCCATTGGGCAGGGAGCTCTGCTTGAGTAGGCCCCTTGCCAACCCGCCCCCTCTGCTTTATGCTGGTCTGTTCAGCCATGTGAGGGTCCGGGATTAACTGCGGCTTTTGATCTCTTTTGAGATTTATTTATGGATCTCTGAAGTGAGACTGGTGTTAAAGTTTATTTGGTGGCGTTGGAGTTGGTTCGTAGGTGTGACTGCAGTGCTTCCAGGAGTATTGGGAAGTGGAAGGAGGTAGCCCATCCCAACTCTGAGAAAGTCTGGAGATTTCAATCACAAAACCCACATACCCAAATTTCCAGCAGATTGTATCTGGTGAGGTCCATCCTGAGATGGTGGAGTCAGGCTGGGGGTAGGGTCGCAATTTTGGATTCTGGAAGCAAGTGGATGCCGGGAGCTCCTCTTGGATGAGTACTAGACTAACCAGCCTCCCCACCCCGATTTACCCAGGTCTGTCCAGCCATGTGCGGGTCTGAGATTAACTGTGGCTTTTGATCTCCTTCAAGATTTATGGGTCTCTAAAATAAGGCCAATAAATGAGCTTGCATAGCTGAGCCAGAGGTGATTTGTGAGCGTGGCTTCCACATACCTAACTTTTGTCCATTTAATGTCTTGGTAAACTTGGCCCCAAGGTGTTAGGTCTAGCAAAAGGTACAGCGGTAAATTGGGGGTATCAGGAAGCCTGAAGGCACCATCATGCTGCTGATGCACTCGCTCTGCAGGTACAGATTGACCTGCTGGTGGCACCATACCCCCGTAGCACTTCTAATTGGATTAGTGCCCTCATAAGAAGAGACAACAGATTGCTCATACTTCTCTCATTCTTATGGATATCTGCAAGCAGAGAAGAAAGCTCTCATCAAATTCTAACCATATTAGCATAAAGGTTTTAGACACCCAGCGTTCAGGAGTTTTAGAAAATTAAGTGATGATGTTTAATTTGTTGAATATACTGTATTTTATTATGGCAGAGTAGGTAGAATTTAACATTAGAAAAGCAGGGACTGGGGAGATATATAGCAAGCAGGGCACTTGTCTTGGACATGGCTGACCCAGGTTTGATCCCTGGCAGGAGTGATCCCTGAATGCAGAGCCAGGAGTAAGCCCTGAGCATAGCCAGGTGTCACCCATAATAAAGAAATAAATATCATAAAAACATTACATGAATAAAATGAGTATAGAAACAAATACTTAGATACTATGAAAAATAATTTAAAATGAATCTATGAAATAACAGAATTGAGAAGTTCATTAAAGGATTTAAAAGGCAGATTCAAAGGCAGGAAAATGAATCAATGGATATAAAGACAATGGATATAAAAATCAATGGAAATTTAGACATGAGCCTAAAGAGCAATAAAAATGAGTAAAAGGGGACCCTCTTCGCCTAAAGACTTTGACTCCAGAGATGTAACACATTCCTGGCATCCAGCGCAGCATCCGATAGCGATGCATTGGGACTGCGAACTGGGCTACAACTCTGTGCTGCCGGGGGTGGATTTTTTTCCTCCCCACCCTGCCTTCCTGCACGGAAAGCAGCGGCCTGGAGGCACCCACGTGGCAGGTGCCATCCTCTGTGACTCCAAACCCACAGGTATTCGGTTTTTACTTTTGGGGCTCCCAGGAACTCATGGGAAGGGGGCGTAACCGGCACGCCCTCGGCCCAGATAAATCCGGAGCCGCTGAGTGCAAATTGGACCCTCTGCGCTTAAAGACTTTGAATTCAGAGACTTCTTACAGCAATGCACTGGAACTGTGAGTTGGGCTATGTAATTTCTGGCAGAATTTTCCCTGGACTTTATACAGAAATCCAAAACCGCGCAGACGCTACCGTGTCCGTGTGACTTAACATTTATAATTGTCAGCAATGTGAAACGGTTCCTTTTGAACAGGTCTGACTTGGGGGGGGGAAACTCCAAATAATAACAGTAAGTTTTTGTTGAAATATTGAAGGTTTTTAATGTAGCAGCCACCTCTCTGGACTGTGAACTAAGTAAAAGCCCCACGCTGGCCGATGCGGCGTGGCGTAAACCATACTATGAGGCGCGGGAAGGAGGATGAGGGGGAAAAAGAAAAAAAAAGGGAAAAGGAAAAAGGGGAAAAAAAGAGAGAGAGTTATGTACTTGTAGCAGTGGGCTACATATCTCTTCATTTCCAGCAATGAAAAACTAATTATCAAATGTAGTAGGTTTGTCTCTCTTGGGTGGAAACTCCAACAACTATAGTGAGTTTTGTGTTGAATTATGGAATGTAATCAAGGTAAAGAAAAAATGAAGTGAAATTCATTAGTTATACAGTAGGGGGTAGGGGGTGGGGGCGGGGGGTATACTGGGGTTTTTGGTGGTGGAATATGGGCACTGGTGAAGGGATGGGTGTTTGAATATTGTATAACTGACATATAAACCTGAGAACTTTGTAACGTTCCACATGGTGATTTAATAAAAAGTTTTAAAAAAATGAGTAAAAGGGATTTATGAGACAACATTAAACAGACTGTATATATAATAAGATGAGACGGAAGAAAAAAACCAGTAGAAATAGTACTTGAAGAATAACCATATTTGAGAAAATACATAGACATGCATACCCAAAAGTCTCAATGAATTACAAATAGAATAATCTCCCGAGTGCCCTAAAACAGATAACTAGTTACAGAAACTTTGGTACATCTACACAATGGAATACTATGCAGCTGTTAGGAGAGATGAAGTCATGAAATTTGCTTATATATGGATAAATTTATAAATTTGCTTATAACATGGAGAGTATCATGCTAAGTGAAATGAATCAGAAAGAGAGGGACAGACATAGAGGGACTGCACTCATTTGTGGAGTATAAAATAACATCACATGAGGCTGACACCCAAGGATAGTAGATACAAGGGTCAGGGGGATTGCCCCATAGCTGGAAAGCTGCTTCATGAGCAGAAGGGAGAAGGCAGATGAAATAAAGAAGGGATCACTAAGAAAATGATGGCTGGAGGAACCAGTCGGGATGGGAGATGCATGCCGAAAGGAGATAATGGACCAAACATGATGACCTCTCAGTGTCTGTGTTGCAAGCTATAATGCCCAAAAGTAGAGAGAGAGTATGGGGAATATTGTCTGCCTTAGAGGCAGGGGGAGTGTGGGAAAGCGGGGCTATACCCGGGATATTGGTGGTGGGGAATGTGCACTGGTGGAGGGATGGGTGTTTGACCATTGTGAGATTGTAACCCATACATGAAAGCTTGTAACTATCTCATGGTGATTCAATAAAATTTAATTTTTTAAAAAAAAAAGAAAAAAATAAGATAATCTCAAAAGACCCTACCAAGTTGCAATACAATAAAAAAAATTAAGAGAAAGAAAGAATCATGAAAGTAACAAGTGATAAGTGACTTATATTTATGGTATCTTTCATGATATTATCAGCAAAATTTTTAGCAGAAACACTACACTGTAGAAAAATGAGAAGGGAAAACATATTTGAAGTGCTAAGAGAAAAAAAACAAAACTGTCACCTGAGAATTTTGTTTCAACTAATCTACTCTTTAAGACATATTCAAGGTAAACAAAACTTGAGAGTTTATCGTCATTAGAAATACATTCAAAGACATGCTAGAGGCATTCCCAGGACTGGAGAGATAGTAAAGCTGAGTGCTTGCCTTGCACTCAGCCAATGTGGTTTCAATCCTCATCACCCCAAATGATCCCCTGAGACCCGCCAGGAATTATCTCTGAGTACAGAGCCAGGAGTAAGGCCTGAGCACCACCAGGCGTGGCTGTGAACCACCTCTGCCCCACCTCAAAGAAATTCCTTCTATTTGAAATGGAAGGTTCTACCAAAACCATGTATGTGAGTACTGCAACTAAGTCTTTGTGATCCTTTGTCACTACAGGAACAATAAAGGAAATAGGAAGGAAGAAATTATAAAGGAAACTGAACAGCAATTTGAAACTGTATGCAAATATAAAGTTCTCCAGTAAAGTTTAATAGGTAGACAAATATAAAAACATCATTACTGCAATTTCTAAGACTTTAAATCTATTTTATTAAAATAGATTTCATAATTTTAGGTTGTCATATGTAATCTACATGGTAGCACTGCACTGTCGTGGTAATAACAAATAAAATATAGAATGTTTACAAAAGGAAATGATAGGTAAATCAAAAATGATACACTTACAAAAAAACAACTAAAAGGACATGACCATAAAACATGTATGGATAGGCCACAACAGGGGAAAATTTCCTTTAATACAACCAGAAACTTCATAGCTTATAAAAATAATGTTAGTTTATCACTAGAGGGAATCTGATTAAAACAATTACCTGCACTTTTTTGCTGTTTTGGGGGGTCACCCAGCGATGCTCAGGGGTTACTCCTAGCTCTGAATTCAGGAATTACTCCTGGAGGTGCTCATGGACCATATGGGATGCCGGGATTGAATGCAAGTCGGCCATGTGCAAGGCAAATGCCCTACTTACTGCACCATTGCTATAGCGGTGCTCGGGGGACGATATTGGATGCTGGAAATGGAACCCGGGTCGGCTGCGTGTAAGGCAAACGCCCTACCAGCTATGCTATTGCTCCAGCCCCGGTACCTGCATTCTTTTTTTCTTTTTTTTTTTTTTGCTTTTTGGGTCACACCCAGCGATGCTCAGGGGGCACTCCTGGCTCTGCTCTCAGGAATTACCCCTGGCCGTGCTCAGGGGATCATATGGGATGCTGGGAATTGAACCCGGGTTGGCCGCGTGCAAGGCAAATGACCTACCCGCTGTGCTATCACTCCAGTACCTGCATTTTTAAGGTAGTTGCCCCAAAGCATGTCATGTTGACAGGAGAGGGAGATCATAGTGCTAGTTACTGCCTAGGAAAATTAAAGAACTCCAGAGCCATGTAGCATGGATTACATGACGAATATGGAGGGAATCAGGACTTTGGGATGCACAAAGTTCCAGGACCCCCATAATTTTCCCCATTATGGAGAAAAATGCACAGTCACCTGCTGGAAATGGGGTGTGTCCAAAAGACTCTGAGTACTATCCATTTTATTTTACTTATTTATTTAGGTTTGGGGGCTGAACACAGCAATGCTCAGGCTTCCTCCCATCTCTGCATTCAGTAATCACTATTCGCAGTGCCAGGGGATGCCAGACAGTGATTGAAGCCAGGTTGGCTGAGTGCAATGCAAGCATTTTATTTGCAGTACTATCTCTCCGGTCCCATGAATGCCAACAAATTTAGTAGGAACACTAGAAAACTAAAGGACCAGAGAAATAGTACAAGGGACAAAGTATTTGTCTTGCATGTGCCTGATATCCATTTAGTTCCCTGTATTTTATATGGTTCACTGAGCATCACCAGGAGTGATCCCGGAGCACCACCAGGTGTGGCCCAAAAATAGAAAGAAAGAAAGCTGAGCCCCTAATATTTTCATTTGCCCTACTCCTATACTCTCTTCTCTCCCATTTCTGACATTGGTGCTAAGCTTCAGGCTACAGAACAAGTCCAGTGCTTCAGCCAGTAGAGATGGATTACTTCTATCTAAGCAGCATTTTTTTTTTGTATTCTAAGATCTGCAAGTGCCTAGATCATTAGAAAACTGCTTTATAGAGAGAATAATTCATGTTTCTGCTCATGATCGAAAGCAAGGATCAGAAAAATGACCCACAGATTTTAGCAAACATAGAATGACAGTCACACTACCCTTTCCTCTGCACAATTAGAGCTAAGAAAACTCAGCAGCTGCCACAGCCTCAAGTTACAAAACCTCCTCTGTAGCTTGGCTCAACTCTGCAGAGAATTGGAAAGCTGAATCCTCTCCCCCAAACGTTGAAAAATAGGCAAGACAGTTTCCACAGTAACCACCAGTGGTAGCACATACCAGTAACTGAAACGAGAGGAAAGATCTATGACGAGAGTGAGCTCAGACAGAAAATTATGTGCCACTAGAAAAGAAGGAACAGCAAGGGATTTTATACCTGGACTGATGTTTGTTTCCCTAGGCAGTGACTGAAAATAAATCTGCCAAGAAACCAAGCATTTCCTCTCATACTCACTTTCCTGAAAATCAAATAAACAAAAAGAACAAATCAAGAGCCACAGTCTCTCCTACTGAAATCAAAAACAACCAAATGTTAAAAAGGTAATGCAAAACTAATGTCAAAAAGATAATACAAAACCAAAAACAAAAGTAAATGTCAAAAAGGTTAACAGAAAGAATGAGGAAGAAAATTCCTCAGAAACCAATTACAATGACACAGAAATATAAAGTCTAACAGATAATAAATTTAAAATAACTGTTATGAAAAATATTAATGAGAGAAATAAAGTGAGCACTAACACAGAATAAACTGTAAAATAGGAGATGAAATGTTAGAGTAAAAGGATTTAATCCAGCAAAACTATTGATATTATTAAATAATATACAGATGCTGGGGGGAGACAATAAATGAAAAACACCATAGGAATCATAATTGAAGACAGAATCTTGCAATCTTGCACAGGAAAATATGCATAAAATTGAAGACACAATTCCAGTAATGAGTCACATGGTAGAAATGTAAAGGAGAGAGAATAAGGTTTAGGAAAATATAGAAGCCCTTTAGAGAGTATAGACTTTTTGAAGAGAAAAAAAAAGAAATTTGGTTCATTATCTATACAGCAAAGTGAGAGCAAAGAGGAAAAAAAGTTCCTATTCAAAGAAATAATGCTGAAAACTTTCCAAACATAAGGAACAAACTAACCATAGAAATTCAAGAAGCTGATAGAACACCTAAATTTATAAACACAAAAAAGACATGCACAAAGACACATTATTGTTAAGTTATCATATCAACCATAAATAAAATACATTAAACACTACTAAGTAATAATGTTACATGCAAAAGTACTATAATTCACAGAAGACATTCTACAGGCTAGCAGGGTAGATTGATGTAGTCATAATTCTAAAATAAAACTTTCAGACAGCAATATCCTACAAAATTATAAATCCAATATGATGGAGAAATAGTGGCTTTACCCAATAAACAAATATTTATCACCACCAAATATACACTACTATAACTGTTGAAAACAATTCTTTTATAGGTAACTATAAATCAAAAGAAAGAACCTAAAAATTAAATGTGGTGATAAATAGTTTTACAGAATCAGAAAGAAGCAAGAATAAAATTAAGCAACACAAAAAATACAAAAAGATGAGGGCTGGAGCAATAGCACAGCAGGTAGGGCATTTGTCTTGCACTCAGCCGACCCGGGTTTGATTCTCAGCATCCCATATGGTCCCCTGAGCACCGCCAGGAGTAATTCCTGAGTGTAGAGCCAGGAGTAACCCCTTTGCATCGCCAGGTGTGACCCAAAAAGCAAAAAAAATACAAAAAGGAAGAAGAAAAGAATCTGTTCAATGAAAAGATACTGAGTCTATAGCTTCAGAAAAATAATTACTTCAGATACAGATAGACTACAAATTTTAAAAATCTCAAAACACAAATCTGAAGCAATGCCACCTAGAAGAAAACTGAAAATGCTGAGAGAATCACCGGGAAAACTGTCCAATAAAAATGCCAGAAACTCATTTTTTAAAAATTCCAAAAATACTTTAAAAATGTAAAAAGCAAAGGTTAAGTTGTGGTAAAATTAATAATTACCCTGAACACCTGAATTCAACAAATGACACTGACTATAAATTTTTTAAAAATCAAAATGATTTATTATTCAAACAAAAATTTGTATCTATGTTGAATAGATTTACAGAGAAAAGCTGCAATGAGGTATTTAAAATAAATAACAGAGAATTATACAGAGAATGCTATGCTGATAAAATTTATTTATTTAGTGAAATACTATACAGCCATTATAAAGATGAATTCATGCTATTAAAGTAACTTATGATCCCAATAAGAGAAATAAACCAGGAAGTGAAACAATAATCATTTCCACTAATATGAAAAGCATACACAACTAAAATGAACAAATTGGCTACACATAACTAATAACTTATAGACTTTGAAAATATCACTGTATCACTGTCATCCTGTTGTTCATAAATTTGCTCCAGCGGGCACCAGTAATGTCTCCATTTGTCTCTTTCGGGTGCTAATGTACCCCGATGGCGAATTGGGGGCTCTTTCAGGGGGATGAGCGTCGTTATTACTGTTTTTGGCATATCGAGTACGCCACAGGTAGCTTGCCAGGGTCTGCCTTGCGGGCGGGATACTCTCGGTAGCTTGCGGGGCTCTTCGAGAGGGATGGAGGCTTTTGGGGTGGCCCCCTCAAAGAAACCCCCCTAAAAGTTGAAGAAATAGATAACCAGAATAATGTATAACCTGTAAGAAGGCTGAAGCAGTAATCCAAATACTCTTATCAAAGATAACACAAGGACTGGATGACTTCACTTATTATTTCTACCAAACATTTAAGAATTAAAATCATTGATCTTGAAAGTTTTTCAACAAAGAGAGCAGGAGAGAGCACTTACTACCTCATTATTTGAGGTCATTTTTTAAAGTTATTTATTTTATTGAATCACCATGTGGAAAGTTACAAAGTTCTCAGGCTTATGTCTCAGTTATACAATACTCAAACACCCATCCCTTCACCAGTGTCCATATTCCACCACCAAAAATCCAGTATACTTCCCACCCCCGCCCCCCCCACCCACGCCTGCGTAACTGATAAATTTCACTTCATTTTCTCTTTACCTTGATTACATTCCATATTTCAACACAAAAATCACTATTGTTGTTGGAGTTTTCCCCCAAAAAAGACAGCCCTACTGCCAAGGAAGCATTTGATAATTAGTTTTCCATTGCTGAGAATGAAGAGATATGAAGTCCCGCTGTCCCAAGTACATAACTCTTTTTTTTCCTCCTTCCCACACCACCAAGTTCGTGCCTGCTTAATAGTCCTCATAAAATGGCAGACACCATGCCATTTCTCCCTGAAAAGGGGAAAAAAAAAACAAAGAATGAAGGATATTTCCTGTCCTCAGCCGGCGTGGGGCTATGGCTTAGTTCACAGTCTAGAGACATGGCTGCAAGCAGTTTCTGGAACCAAGAGTAGTCTAATTGGCCTCCGGATCCTGGTCAGTCAGCAGCAAAGTGGCCGCACAAAAGTGTGGCCACCCGGGTCGAATCTCGGCGGAGCATGCGCCGGTATCGGCCCCGGCCCGAGACTGTCCAAGCATCCCGCTGTTCCAAGTACATAATTTTTTTTCTCCTTCCCGCGTCACCAAGTTCGTACCTGCTTAATAGACCTCATAATATGGCGGACGCCATGCTGCTTCTCCCCGAAAAGGGAAAAAAACGGAGAAAGAAGGATATTTCCTCTCCTCGGCCGGCATGGGGCTATGGCTTAGTTCACAGTCTAGAGACAAGGCTGCTACTTTGATTACCTTCAATATTTCAACAAAAAACTCACTAGTATTGTTTGGAGTTTAACCCCAAAGTCAGACCTGCTAAAAAGGAACTATTTCACATTGCTGACAATGAACAGATATTAGGTTTTGGATTTCTGTATAAAGTCCAGAGAAAATTCTGCCAGAAATTGCATCACTGCAAGCTTTTACTTCCCTTTTGTGGTGCTCATAAGATGGAAAGGCCTGGAGAAAGAAACCCTAACCCCATGGCGCCGCATGGGGTAGTGGCTCAGTTCACAGTCTAGAGGCATTTCTGTGAGCTGCTGGTGTCCAAAGTAGTTTAGTTGGCCTTTGGGATCATGCTCGTGCAGCAGCGGAAAGGCTTGAGGTCATTTTTACACTGGTAGCAGATTCAGAAAATAAAAATATAAAAAATAGACCTGTAATCCTGTTAAATATTGATGTAAAAACCAACAAAATAATAGCAACCTACATTCAACTGTGTATAAAAATAATTATACACCTTCACTCAAGTGTGATTTATTCCTGGAATGCAAGAATTATTCCAATTGAGAAAAATCAACCAAGTAAACACAACATATTAACAAAATGACATAACAGCTCAGTTTATATGACAAGAACTGAATTTTATATATTAAGTTTATTAAAAGTTAAATACAAATTCATGATAAATACAATATAAATACAAGATACAAAATAAATACAAATACAATATAAATAATACAAGATACTAACTTACAATAAAAGGGTATCAATGCAACTATTATGACCTACTTGTTTTGTACAAATAGAAAAAGTCATCCTCAAATTTATATGAAATATCAGGGAAGTGAGAAATGTGAACATATCTTGAGAAAGAACAAAGTTGGAATGCTCATTTCTTGATTTCAAAACCTAGAGGCCAAAAAGAAATTATAGAGGATGGGTGCTTGCTTTACATGCAGCTGACTAGACTTGATCTGAAGTACTGCACAAGTGCTTCCCACCCAAGCCAACTAGAAGTTATCCCGGAGAATAAAGCCAGGAGTAAGTCCTGAGCATCATGGGATATTCCACCCAAACAGACAAAGCAAAACAAAAACTGCTACAAAAGTACAATAATCAAAATAGTGTGATGTGAGCATAAAGACAGACATATAGACCATGATAATTTATTTCATGTGTAAACTTGGCTACGCTTAGGGATAACAACATAGAACATAATTTCTAGGTATGTCTAGGGGAGTTCTTGGAAAAATTAGAATTTCAATCAATATATTGAATAATATACTGAATAATATAGCACAGCAGGTAGGGCGTTTTCCTTGCATGTGGCCGACCTGAGTTCGATTCCTCCGTCCCTCTTGGAGAGCCCGGAAAGCTACTGAGAGTATCCCACCCACACGGCAGAGCCTGGCAAGCTATCTGTGGTGTATTCATTATGCCCAAAACAGTAACAATAAGTCTCACAATGGAAACATTACTGGTGCCTGCTCAAGCAAATTGATGAACAACAGGAAGACGGTGCTATATTAAATAAAGAATATTGTCTCCTATTATATTTCTTTATATGCCCATCCACAATATTGTCACCACTATTGGGGTGAATCACCCTCACTCTTATAAAACTGAATAGAACAAATAGCTGGAAGAGTAGTGAATTTGATTTTTTTAACTGAAGCATTCATTTTTTCCTGTTATTGCAGACTGGTTTCCCTATTTTTGAGACCATCAAATATGGGATTTAATTATCCCCCTGGTCTCTTGGTTCTTCATGATTTAAAATTGGTTTGAATTAAATCACTGTCTTTCTTGGTCCTCTGATATACAAGTGACAGGTAGTAGGAATTCTCAATCTTCATAATTGTATTAAGCAATATCTAACACACACATATATATACACATATCGATATATGTGTTGTGAACTTAACAGAATATATATGCACACATACCTAAATATATCCATGTATAGTACATATAGTATTTGTGGATAATTAATATACCAATAGAAAAGAATAGAATCTACAAATAAACCCTCACTAATTGTTCAAATGATTTTGACAAAATTCCATGATCATCTCTCTCTCTTTCTCTCTTTGTTTCTGTCTCTCTCTCTCACGCACACACGCCAGAGAATACAGCCATTCAAAGGTCTGTGGATTTACCTCTGTGTGACTATAAATTTGAATGGGAATAAAAGTTGCATTTGAAATTTTACTTTTTAGCTGAAATTTAACTTTATCTTTAATTACACATAAATGCAACAAATTATGGAGTATTGTAGTTGTCATTTTTCCACCAATATAAATCATATATAATTTTTGGAAGGGGATGTGTATGGGGGGGCCATAGCCAGCTGTGCCCCCCCATACACTCTTAACACTCTTAACACTTAGGACTCTTAGCACTCTTAACATTGCTCAGGGACATGCGGTGCCAAGGATTGAAACAAGGTCAAGCTTGTGCAAGGCAAGTGCCTTACTTGCTTTACTGTCTCCATGGCCAATTGTTGATAGTTTCTTGTAATAGTACAGTCACTGTAAGTGCATTGAAATGTTATAAATTTTGTTTGTGCTGATGACTACTCAAAAATTCCACTAAAAACATGTATGACTACATGATAGATTTTAATAATTATTTCAACATAGTTTATTTCCTTTAATAAACATATGTTTAATCCTATACAGTTTTTGAATGGGATATGTGGGCTTCATCAGTCTGCAGTGGGTATCTACAGCACAAAAGTAATTAGATAAAAGGCTGTACATTGTATTTGCATGTGATATCTTATTTTAGAAAGTGAAAGAAACAATCCTTTTTGTACCATGTTAGCATCTTTTTATTCAGACACTTGCCCAAATTTGTAAACATCTAGACCAGTAATTTTTAACCTTTTTTCAGTTGTGGTCCCTACAGACCTTTTCAATTCCTATAAAAGGCCCCCACACACCCGTCCTACCACCTGGCCTGTTAATCTCTTGCTGTCCTATTTATGTGATTTTCATCTGTGGCCTCCCAGGAATATTCTGGGTACCCACAGGAGGCATATGGCCCCAGTTGAGAAATACTGCTGTAGACTAGAAGGTCATTAAAATCCAGTCGCATCTGTGTAACTACAGGCTAAAAGGAACATTGTGTGAACAACTCTCGTTTTCATCTAAGCTTGAATATTTCGGGCGCCAGACATCTGGGTACAAGAGAATCTATTTATTAATGTGCTTTCAACCAGTGCTCCTGTTACTTGTGGGAACAGTCAGAACATAACATGCAGGTAATTCACAGTACTGCATTTAACCGTTCTTCTTCCCTGGCTGTCCTGTAAACAATGCCCTGGTACAGATCAAATGAAAATAATGAAAAACAAAAGCCTTCCTAGTGCTGAGCCTGATCTAGGCCAGTACTTAGACACATGTCTGAAAAGACTGAGGCATGGTGAACATGTATATACCATGGTGATGGGGCAGTTTTAGTTCTTTCCTCTGTCCCCTAATTACTGAAGTGGAAGGACAATAAAGGGTTGGTTTAATTGTCAAGGAAAGGAAACAGTTGGTTCAACTCCCTGGCAACTCAGGCCCTAATGAGGTAGATACTTAAGAGCCCAGAGCTTCTTCCTCGTGTACTTAAACGGTTATTTATGGATTCATTGCCAGTGCTTGTCTCCATGATTACACACTTGTCTTCCATTATTACTAAAGTACAGTAAGGTACATTCATATACACCAATATCAGTGAGTAACTCACACACAGAGCAACAATCGAGATGTGCTATATGTACACATATGGTTCCATTATCACTTGATTTATTGTCACCAGATTAAGATGTACTGACCTGAAATGTCTCAATTCCACCAGCACTTCACATTCATAACCTCCTTGCACATAAGTAAGGAGAACATACACATAATTTTCATGTAAACAGACAGCTACACATGCATATCAATGTAGTTGTGAAAAGCCAAATATATCCATTTATTATCTGCTTCTGTGAGAGGTGATATTTATTTAAACATACACAGCTATGCAGTGTTCATATTCAGAAATGTGCCATATCCATCTTCTCTCTTCCCTACTCCTCTTTTCATAGATACCAACCCAAACACACAAAAATATATTCATGACATATATCCTACAGGATTGGGGACAGAGGACCGTTACACCACAGGCACTGCACAGATCTTCAAAGACCCTATGTGAGCCTTCACTTGTCCCACTGATTCTGCAGACATAGTGAAAAGTAAGTCACACTTGCTTATTTTAATTTTTGTAGACACACCTGAGCTGGCAAAGGAAGAACTTAATGTGTTCTCTTGATATGACTTCTCACCATGTGGCAATATTACTCCCTAGGCTATGGAATAGTTACAGGGTTTAATAGTGGAATAGTTACAGGGTTTAATAGTGGAATAGTTACAGGGTTTGCTAGGATGTCTGCCCACCCACACCTTTTCAAGACAATTCCCTGACACCAAATTAGCCATCTGAAAATTGAGTTTAAGTGATTTCCATTTGGCTAATTGCTTTCAGTGAATCTGTCAAAACCCTTCACTTACTCCAGCCCACACTCAGTTAAAACTTCCAAAATAGCACTGTGGTTTGGGCAGTGGTTGAAAAACAGTTGCTTTTACTAGGATGGAGACAGCTTGGTGTGGTGGCTTAAGTTCTATTGGAATTATAAGGGAACATTAAGAGATTTGCCACACAGATAGTGAGGAGATGCTGACATGCTACTAACCCCCTTGACTTTAAACGTGCATTGAGCACTGAGTAATGTTTGACTCCGTGATCAGGGAAGAATAACGGACACTACATCTACTGTACCACCTATCAGAGCTTCAGGGCAGAGAAGGCATCAAAGCACACAAACTGGTTATACTCTGACTCACAGTTCTCGCATCAAAGCTTGTCAATTGTTTTTTCAGTCCTCTAAATAGCTGTGCCATAGATTTGTTTTGCTGTGAATAATCAGAAGATCAATGAAGCTTCTGACTGGAATTATGTTGTGTTAATTATCTATTGTTATGTAAAAAATCACCCCAAAGCTTAAGTGGCCTCAAATAACACACATTTGTATCTCCCAGTTTCTGTGCTTTCAGGCACAAATGAGCAGGATCTCTTACATAGATCCAATCAGATGTTAGCCAGAGCTTGTGATCACCTCAAGGCTACATTAGGAAAGAATTCACATTTGGGTTCATTCATGGTGTTTGGGACAGTTCAGTTTCTTGCAAGTTATTGGACTAAAGCCCTCAGTTTATTGCTGGGGCTTTGTCATAGACGGCTCTCAGTATCTTGTGGAAATTCTCCACTGTTACAGTTTGTTTCATCAGTGTGTCCAAGCCCAAAAGGCAATTTAAAGAAAACACCACAAGATAGATTAATGTCTCCTGCAAACTAATCACTGGAGGGACATTCCATCACTTTTGCGATATGTTTGTTCCTTAGAAGCAAGTCTGACTGGAGTTCCAGCCTACACTCCATGACTCTGGGTACCTAATAAAGCAGCATCCATGTCAGAAGCTGTTAAGTGTATATCGAAAATAGATGAAGCAGATATCTAATTTCCCAGAGTCAGGAAATTTGTTTTCTAATTCTGGTTCTGCCATTAGCCGCTAGCCATGTAAACCTTAGCAATTCTCCAAAAGCTCTCCTAGCTTTTGCTTAGTATATGATGGGTACTAAAAGTATCTTTTATAAGCATGAAACGAAATATAAAGTCACTTGGAAGGATTTTAATAAATGTTGTGTATTATTGGGGCAGAGGAATTGATCTCCACAACCATTGAGAAAAAGAGGGTAATATTTAAATCATAGACTCTGGAGCTGGATTCTGGGGTTTAAGCTGACTTCTTATATTATCTCTGTGGCCTCGGTCTAGTCACTTAATCACTCTGAGTCTCTGATTGAACATCTGTAGAATGTAATAGTAAGTAATAAATACTTACTTACTATTTGTAAGTAATAAATAACAAAATGTTGACCAAAAAGTAGCAGAGTAAATAGCATATAATATGACCCCAATAATTTAATTTATTAAAATTTTATTATTATCTTATAATCACTCAATCACTCGATTGTGTGTATTTGCATACTCTTCTTTTAAAGCTTCATTTTATGTTGGGCAGAGAGATAGTGCAGCAGGCAAGGTGTTTACCTTAGATTTATTTGGGGGGACCAGTTTTTGGGGTGGCTTCTATGTGATCAGGCATCAATCCAGGTGATACTGAGGATAACTCATATGGTGCCAATATTGGAACTGGGGTTGGCAACATGCAAAGTAGGCTTTATCCACTGTACTATCTCTCCAGATCCTTTTTTAAAAAAAGTTACTAAAGAGTATTTTATATAGGATCAGAGCAAAGTGGAGGGGTGGGTCAGCCTGGTGCCCGCCCAAGTAGAGTCCCTGGCAGCCACTTGCTCCCAGAGTCCAATATTGCTTCCAGGCCCTCACCAGACTCCACCATCTTGGGTTGTATCTCACCGAGATTTTTCTGCTGAAAAATTCAGGTATGTGGGTTTTGTGGCTGAAATCTCCAGGCTTTCTCAGGGTCAAAATGAACTACCTTCCCCAACTCCCTATACTGCTGGAAGCATTGGCAGTCACCATTACGAACCAACCCCAGCACCACCATGTAAACTCTTCTACTGGACTTGCTCCAGAGACCCATAAATAAATCTCAAAATAGATCAAAAGCCATAGTTAATCTCAGACCCGCACAAGGCTGAATAAACCAGGGTAAATCGGAGGAAGGTGGTCAGCCTGGTGCCTTCCCAAGGAGAGCTCCCTGCAGCCACTTGCTTCCACAATTTCACAACACACAATACTAAGCACTATACTACCACAGCAAGCTACCAGGATGCCATACATCTTCCACAATTCAAAATTGCCACCATGTCTTGGCTGTACTCCACCATCTCAGAATACACTCCACTGAGATATAATCTGCTGAAATTTGGGTATGCTGGTTTTGTGACTGAAATCTCCAGGTTTTCTCAGGTTCAGGATGGGCTACTTCCCTTCTCCAACCTTCTTGTACTACAGGAAACCTCAGCAGTCATGTCCTCACCCCAAAGCTGTCACCCAGTTAAAAAAAAGCTATTCGAGACTACTTTCCCAATAAAAATACTGAATTCCCTGAACAAACACGATGACCTCTTAGTACCTGTATTGTAAACCATAATGCACAAAAGGAGAGAGAGAAAGAAGGAAAGTGTCTTCCATAGAAGCAGACTGGGGGCAGTGGTGTTATGGTATGGTGGAAGGGAAATGGGGGATGTTGGTGGTTGGAAATGTACACTGGTAGAGGGATGGGTATTGGGTCATTGAGTCATTGTATGAATGAAACCCAATCATTAACAGCTTTGTGATGGTATATCTCATGGATATTCAATAAAAAATTATTTTAATTTACTCTTATACTTCTTAGGAAAACATGGTAATAAACATGCATCTTGAATAATGCATGATTGAAATCTTACAGCAAACAAAAAGTCTACTGATTATATTTTTGATGCAGACAATAATAAAAATCTTCTGCAAATTTTGTTACATATTTCCTGCTCTTATAGGATGACTTAAATTTCCAACATATTTTAAGTTATCCCTCATATTGGACTGGAGCAATAGCACAGTGGGGTAGGGTGTTTGCCTTGCATGCGGCTGACCCAGGTTCGATTCCTCCATCCCTGTTGGAGAGCAAGCTACTGAGAATGTCCCGCCCGCACAGCAGATCCTGGCAAGCTACCTGTGGAGTATTCGATATGCCAAAAACAGTAACAACAAGTCTCACCATGGAGACACTACTGGTGCCCGCCTGAGCAAATCGATGAACAATGGGACGATGGTGCTACGACAGTGCTACAGTTCTGTCACTCATGTCATGTTATATATTTTGGCTTACACACACACACACACACACATATATATATATGGAAGTCTACATATATATGTAGCTGAAGAAAATATGTAAAATTAAAGCTGATTCATCTAAAAAAGAGTATTTTATATAGTCTTTTAAAAAAGTTGTATTAAAGAGCCATAATTTACAAAATTACAGGTAGTTGAGTTTTTAGCATGCAATAATTCAACATCAATTACTTCACCAGTCTCAACTTGCCTCCACCAGTGTTTCAAATTTCCATCCCATCCCAACACCTACTCCATTCCTGCTGTCAACTTGACAGGCACATTACAAAGTTTTAATGGTTGCAGCTTAAGTCCCATGTTTTCAGTTTTGTTGAATCTGTGTTTTGTATATAAAACTATACAACTTACTCATACCACTTGTGTAACTGAATCCTTGGTTCATTTTCACCCATTACTTAACATCTTTCTTTCCTCTTGACTTTTTACCTTCTCTGTCCATCTCCTCTCTAAAGAGTGATCTGAACACTCACCTTTAACTACAATATTTTCCTCATCCAGTGTTCTATATTCCACATATAAGTGAGATCATCCTGTATTTGTACTTCTTCTTCTGGCTTACTTCACTCAACATGATATTTTTCAGTTCCAACTGCATTGCAGTAAATTGCATTATTTCATAATTCCTTGCAGCTCCATTCATCTGCCATTACTGCAAATAGTATACCAATTTGTATATATGCCTCATTGTCACAATCCATTCATTTGTCATTGGATACCTAGGTTTATTCCATATTTTTGCTATTGTACTGAATGAAGTAATGAATATTGGTTTGGATATGTCTTTTTGAGAGAGGATTTTTATTTCCTGGAAATAGACACCTCAAAGTAGAATTACTGTGGGGGAGCATGTGGCAGTTCAATTCTAAGTTTACTGAGAACTTTCCATACTGTTTTGCACAGAGGTTGTACCAGACAACAATCCCGCCAACAGTGGATGAGAGTTCCCTTTTCACCACATCCCTGCCAAATTAGATTGATCCAACTATTTTTCATATGTTCCCTTCTCACTGGTGTTAGATGGTAACTCATTGTCATCTTGATTTGGAATTCTCTGATGGATGATAAGTTATGGTGACCACTTTTCCATGTGCCTATTGGCCATCCATCTGCCTTCCTCTGAGAAGTGTCTATTCATTTCATCTCCCATTTATTGATAGGATTTTTGAATGTTTTGGTTGATCTTTGTCAGTATTTTATATATCCCGGATATCAAACCTTTATCTGATGTCTTCAATGCAAATATATTTCCCCATTCAGTGAGCTGTCTTTAAGTTTTAGCGCATGGTTTTTTTTTTTTTTTGGTCCATGCCAAAGCTTTTAAATTTTATATAGCCCCATTTGTTTATTTTTTATTTTTTTGCCTTTGGCAATGGCATCAGATCATTGAAGGCATCTTTGAGATTTAAAGTGTTTTGCCTGTATTTTCCACAATGTACTTTATGGCCGGATCTCGTTATTTGACACACTTTGAATTGACTTTTGTGTGAAGCATACGATATAGATCCAGCTTTAGTTTCTTACACTTAGTTAACCAATTTTCCATGCAGCATTTATAAAAGAGGCTATCTTTACTCCATTTCATGTTCTCAGCTCCTTTATTGAAAGTTAAATATATGGGATTTTGTCATAGGGTATTAGATTCTGTACCATGCAGTTTTGATTACTATAGTTTTAAAATACAGTTCCAAATTAGGTAGTGTAATGCATCTTGGTTTGTTACTTTTCAGTATGGTTTTGGCTATGTGTGGCCTTTTTGATTCCATATAAACTTTATTATTGATTTTTCTAGATCCTAGAAGAATGCTGTCTAAATTTGGATGGGGATTGTATCAAATATACATATTAGCTTACTTATATTGTTATTTTAATAATATGATTCTTCAAATCCATGACCATGGGATATTTTTCCACTTCCTAAGTGATTTAAGTGATTTAAAATGATCATGGTTTAGACCTCCCACGTCTTTTGTTAAGCTGATTCCTAGATACTTGATGTTTTTGGATACTGTTTTAAATTGGAAAGATTCCTTGATTGCTTTCTCTCTGATTCACTTTTTGTTTATGAGAATGTGAATGATTTTTGAGTATTGACTCTGTAGCCGACCACTTTGTATTATTGTTTTTTTTTTGTTTCTAGAGCTTTTTGTGGACACTGTAGGGTCTTATATGTATATTATCATTCAGATCCTATAGTCCTGAAATAACTCTATAGAGCAAGGAAAAGAGGGAAATAAAGAGAGAGCAAACAGAGGAGGAGATTTTTGGAAAGATTTTGAAAACAAATAGAGGTTAACTTACTTAAGCAAGCAACTATGGTTCAATGCATCTATGATAACATTGTCATTGCTGCTCCATTGTCCTATTTCCAAAAATATATAAAATACAATTGAGAGGACCTCTCAAATATATTCAAGGGCACTCCTTGTGGTACTGAGTCATCCAGGTTAAATATTTCAATGTTAAGGTCCAAGGATGTGTGATACTAGCACCCTACAGTGCTACGGATCACAAGGATTGCACCGAGAAGTTGCTTAGAGGCCCTTTAGTGCCCTACATATGCAAAGTATGTCCCCTTGACCCTTATACAATAGCCACAACCCATTTGCTATCTCCCTATCCCTTAACAGTTAATTTTTACATACACTTATTTTAGACATCTTTTAGTCACAATTTCTTTATTTTTTGTTGGATGCTCCTGTTTTAGTCCCTCTATAATTTACTAGGACAGGGAAAATAGATCACTATGGTGTCAAGAGATTGACTCACTATCACCAGTTATGCACTCTTTTCCCAGTATAATCTCTGCATCTGTCTGAGATTCTATGCTTCCTTGAATTTGACAGTGAAGCGTTGTTCACATTTTTGATGTTGTTGAAATAAGGCTTGAATTCCAGAGATCTAGGTTCTAATTTCACCTCCACTGTTAATAGATTTATCTTTCTTTAGGCCTCGCTTCTGCTTTTCAATGGCAATAGCAGAAATTGTTTCATTGACTTCAGAGCCTTGTGGGAAAGCTTGACTGCCATATCTGTCAGGGAAACATCTTAGAAGACATTTAGTGCTATGTCAATGTATGATAACAATGTATGTTATCAACAAAGGCCAGGATTCTGCCCCTTGTTCTTTAACTTCTGCATTCTGTGAAGACTTGACATAATGTATAGGCTTTAGTTTATTATTCACTATGAAATAGCTTCTCTAATAACCAGAAGGATTTGTAAGCAGTTGGCTGGATTTTCCAAAACCACCTGTTGCTCCTAACTATGGATAGCTGGCCCCATGCTGGTGACTGAATGGTGTTGGCATGATAAGTGGGGCAGAAGTTGTGTAGTGTGCCAGCAAATTGAGGTTGTGATCATGGCTGTGAGACACTATTAGATAGATGTTTTTAGTCTTTTCTAGAGAGACGGGAAAATGGAGGGGAAAGTGCTTTAAAAATAAAATTGTATGTTTTTCAACAATGAAATTTTACTCTTTAATTTTAAAAGTATTGGGAAACTGGAAACAGTTGTATTTCCCTTTATGACAATATAGTACCCAAATAGATATATGTATATGTGTGTATCCTATATATGTCAATGGTATAGACAATATATTATATTTACAATACAGAGCCCTGCCATACTTTCTTTCTAGGCTATATTTCTACCTCATCCTTGTGACAATCATGAATCTAGAATCCTAATCTATATTTCATGCAAATATGGTAAAGCCCTTTCTGAAATGAAATATGTGACCTCTCATATTCCAGGAAGAGTAAATAATCGGACCCATAGTGTGCAAATTGTGAAGAAATTTACAGGTTGAACCCAATGAAACACCTTTTCATGGTACAGTGGTTAAATACATATACTCAAAAGCTACATTGTCTGGGGAACAATTCAATTCTGACACTTCTGGATGTGCAATTTAAGTATAGTGTCTCTTTAACATTCATCTTCCTCACCTGTAACACAGGGATGATATATCATAGGGCTGTTATAAAGATTAGTTTGATATTTGTGATTTGCTGAGAATAGTATCTGACACGTGAAGTGCAACATAAGAGCTTGTTAGGTATAATAACAAAATAGATAAAATTGAGAGCTCATTAAAAATTGAAGAAAATGTTTTGATGGGGAACGAGATTCTTGTCAGTCTCAGGATGTCAGTAAAGACTGCTAGTATTAAATATATTCAAGCATCAGGAAGGAATTAGATAAGAAAAAAATTACCTTGTCTTCCTGAAAAGAAGAAGTTCATGATTTGCTTCCCAAGGTCACCCAGCTAGTCAATAGGAAGAACTAGGATAAAATTAGGATAAATGTCGATTAAATAAACATCAGTGGTAGTTTTCTTCCCTTATGCCACTCTATATTTTATTTCCTTGGGACACAGAGATAGCACTGGGAAGAAAGCATCACATGATTTCACTGAGCACCACCAGAGTGGCTCAGGGCCCAAGTGGCACAAAAAAATCAGGACCTGACGTTGAATTGCTGGACTGTATGTCCAAGAATCACTGGGAAGCACTTCCCTCATTCAAAAGTTTGTGTTTCCTTGAACATTTTAAAGGCAGTTTATGAAATCCCATGTTATACAGGGCAGGCTCAATTAGCCATCTTTCCCATGCTCACAAAGCAGCTGTTACTTGGAAAGCAAGATTTACAGATTTAACTGCTTGGAAGGTCCTGAACAGCTTTGATTGACAAGAGGCTCTCGGTAAAACTGCTCCATTAATGTGCTACATGTTTCTTGCTGATTTATAGTCTTCTCATTTGTAAGATTCATGTTGCTATTAAATCAGAGAAATTATAATAAAACCAGTGCCATTAGCTTGTCAGTTTTGTACCTGACCTAGCTGTACCTGAAGCTGCCATTTTAGTTCAGCCTCTTATTTGGGCAGAAAATAGAATTCATTGATCCACCCTCCACCACCCACCACTCAATTAGACACCAAACAATGTGCCTTTAGGTGAGATTGTTCAGTGGTGGGATGAAAGAGAGACTGCTAGAGTTATTGTAAGCAGAGCAGACCAGGCTGAAGCTTTAATAGTTCATGCAGATAAACAGCAGAGGAAGAATTGGAGCAGAGGTGATTTTTGTCTCACAAAACATTTTATTTTTGTGTATCCACACATGCCAATAAGTGAATCATGGTACCTTTCCCAAGCCTTGTATGAATAGGACCACGGTAAGAACTATTTTTAAATTTTTTTAGTTTTATTATCATGGGTACTTATAATAAGCTTTACAAAGAAAATTCCATGTTACTCAGGAAAAAACAAGATCAAAACCCCAAAACTGGATTTTAAAAGAATTTAAATTCTTTTTAAATGTCAGAGGTGATTTCTGACTTGGAGAAGAATGCTAGATTGTAGCCCACACAGATGTAGCTTCCTTAATGACTGGAAATGGACATTAGTGTGCCTAGCCCTGAACTGGGCTGAAATTCAAACCAGGAAGTCAAGGCAATATTTGAACAGTTAGCCTGATGAATTTTCCTAAAGTAACTGACTAAATTTGAACTAACAAGGGTAAGAAGCGGTCCTATTCCTAAGGTCTTGGCTGAGTTATACCTGGCAATCCTAAAAATCCAGGGAAACAACTTGAATATTAGAGAAGGAATGGGTCACTAGAAATTCTTGACTACTCCAAGAAAAATGGGTGTAGCAAAAATATTCAAGATCTGGAGAAAGTGTGGAGTTTACCTAATAAGAGAGAGTCTTAGGCCCCACTTAATATAAGGTGCCTGCCTTGAATGTAGTCAATGCCAGCTCATCACTGGAACCACAAACAGTGCCCCACGTACAACCAAAAGTGATTCTTGAGCACAGAGCCAAAAAACAGCCCTGAGCAGCACTGACTGTGCACCCCCAAAAGTGACCTTTAATTAACTATCAGAAGAGTGAAGATTGTTTGCATGCACTAGAAGACTCCAGCTGGTTCCAGAGAGTGTCATTCAGCTGCAAAGGGCAGTATGGCTTTAGAATGAGAGAGACCTTGGTTAATTTCCCTACTTAGCACATTTTCAGTACACGAGTTACTTAACCTCTTCAAGCTTTTATTTCTTCTTCTCTAAAATAGAGACTGTAATAAAAGTCCCTCATTAATTAATTTGAGAGAGTTACATAAGATGCAATATAGATAAGGTGCTCAATATTCTTTTCAGCAAAAATTAAGTGCCTAGGAAATGTTAATTATTGCCATAATCATTATCACTGTGGGTTAATTACTGAAAGCAGATAAATGTAACCATTTAAGAAAATACATGTATTTTACATATTGTCAAATGGATACTATAGTTCTTAATATTGCCACTATAAGAAAAGGGAAAAAGATCAGTATGATAGAGTGGTAAAGAATGCAAAACAAATCATGGTTAATATCCCCTAGTTATATAATCTATTTCCTGTGATTGTCTGCAGTGCTTCATTTAATTTTCACAATATACTGTGAGGTTAGTCCTATGAGAATATCTCCATAAAGTGCTTAGTATATCAGTGACCTGTGCAGAATAAACTAAGATCTATTTCTTGTTATTATCATTATGAATGTTGTCCCTTCTTGAACTTTCCGCCCTGATGTGTTTCTATGATTCTATAAACCTTTACCCTATCATTCTAAGATATGCCATAGGGAAATATGAAGTGTTACTGTGGCCTCTTGAGGAGGGTGGGGTTGAGATTTTCAGGCACTGCAGTGGTGGCAGAAAGAGGCGAAGCATTGTTTTTAGGAACCCTGCTTATTAACGAAAGGAATTGTGTCTGTAAAGAAGAGAATTGTTTTCCAGTGACCCCTTAGCTGAATTAATTCCCCTCTGAAGGCTGTGCCAGAATACAGCCTGTTACATCTAGTCTCCCGTTCCATCAGTCTGTTCTACATGCACACTGCTGATTGACGCATTTGTGACTTTCTTCAAATATTTGCGAAAAGCTTCCCTGAGCAGGGAGCCTTGCCTCTGCAGAGAACGCTGTCAGGCAGATGAAGCAGTGGTTTCTATGGCAACACTCTGGCACTTATTAGTGTTTGCGCAGGCACTGAAGCAAGAGCTGAGGTCCAGAAAGGCCCATTCTGGGAAAAGATGAATAAAAGAGGGTGGGGTGGGGTGGGAACAAGAATGAATTTCTAGCCCTAAGGCATAATTCTAGAACTATGTTTGGGGGCACTATTTGGTCAGATAGCCTTGTAGAGAGTATGAACTCTCCTCTGGAAGTTCCAGAACAAATTCTCTCACCCAGTAACCCATGTTGTTGCCCTCAAGGTCAGCTTCCCCAAACACCCCTTCAAATATATCTTTCTGCACCAAATCTTTTGAGCCGCCCGCCAGTACTTTAAGGCAAGCCTTTCTCATGTTCCACTTTTCATAAACTCTGGTTGCTTCCCTCAATCCACCCTCTCCCTCATTAAGATTGTTCAGTATCATTCAGCCTGCCTTCCCTCTCACACTGGAGATGCAGTACCTTACTATTCTCTGCTCCGAGGTCCTAAAACCCTCACCAGGTATCCTTGACTCTCCTTTAAGACCCATCTCAAGGCCACTCCAACTCAATGGACTCTGTACTTTGATTATGTAAGTTCTCAACCCAGCCATCCATTTGGTACTTAAACATATTCTGCCTTTTCAGGTATTTTACTATTATTTATGTGTCTATGAAATTAAGCAGCAAGATCTTTCACCAATTAAGGATTCTGTTTTTTTTTTTCATTTTTCCCCATAGCGCATTATTGTGGCCATAATAAGAAATTAAATAACATATAAATATATATATACCAGTGCCTGATATATAGTAAATGCTAAATAGATATGTCACTGTCACTGTCACTGTCATCCCTTTGCTCATCGATTTGTTCGAGCGGGCACCAGTAACGTCTCTCATTGAGAGACTTATTGTTACTGTTTTTGGCATATCCAATACGCACCGGTAGCTTGCCAGGCTCTGCCTCACGGGCTCGATACTCTTGGTAGCTTGCCGGGCTCTCCGAGAGGGGCGAAGGAATCGAACTCGGGTTGGCCGTGTGAAAGGCGAAAGCCCAACCGCTGTCCTCTCAAATTTTTCCAGATAGATGTGTTGGTACCTTAGTCACTGCTTATTCTCAGTGCACTTTGGGCAGTATATGGTGCTCCTGGGACATTAGTTTACCTTAGGCTTAGAGCTTTTATGGCCCATGGAATTGACAAAACTCAGTGAGTGGCCATTTGCCTTATTAATACCTTCTTCTGTTGTCCACTTACCACTCCAACTCCAGGACTGACTACATAATTTTTAGAGGCCATTGAAAATTGAAATATGAAGTCTATAGTTAAAAAAGTTATAATGCAGTCTTCAGCCACACATGAGGCTCTTTGAATGTGAGCCCCTGAGTAACAGCACAGGGGGCAACAATAAAGCTGGCCCTATTAGTTATCCCTATTTCCCCGTAGCCCTGGCACAAGAGATGGGGGAAAGTCACATATTAGAAATGTGGGGAATTTGCACTGGTGGAGGGATGGGTGTTTGATCATTGTGAGATTGTAACCCAAACATGAAAGCTTGTAACTATCTTACGGTGATTCAATAAAATTTCAATTTTTAATAAATAAATAAATAAATAAATAGGGGCTGGAGCGATAGCACAGCGGGTAGGGCCAACCCGGGTTCGATTCCCTGCATCCCATATGGTCCCCTGAGCATCGTCAGGAATAATTCCTGAGTGCAGAGCCAGGAGTAACTCCTGTGCATCTCCAGGTGTGACCCAAAAAGCAAAATAAATAAATAAATAAATAAAAAGAAATGTATATCGAATGGTCTAGAACTTGATTTATTTACTAAATTCTTAAATATAACAAATGCAAATTCACCATAAAAATTTCTGGATGCCCAAGTGTCCAAACAAGCAATTTGTTATCGTTATGGTAGATTTTTTTCCCTTTTCCCTTTTCCTTTTCTAGGCCCCAGTATATGCCTTTGTCTCTGCATTCGGCTTTTCACTCCCCAAATCTTAGCAATTTACACTGTGAAAAGGCTCCAACTGTTTTATGTTTGTTTTCACACAGGTTCTGATTTTTTAATTATTAGCCATGTTCTTTTTAGTGCTCAGGTGGACAGCTACTGGACCATTCCACAGCCCACTCCAAGACAACCTTGCAGCAGAAATGCGTGAACATTCAGGAATTTAAAACCAACAGTACGGGATGATTCTGTGCTTCCTGACATCAAGGGGTTTCCAATTACAAGACTTTCTTGTATTTGTAAAATTTTGTCAACTTTTCACAAGCACTTTTTTCTTAATTTTTATTTTTTTTAGTGAAATCACCGTTAGGCACAGTTGCAGACTTACAAACTTCCATTTCAGTCATACAATAATCGAGTACCCATCCCTCCACTAGTGCCCATTCTCCACTACCAGTGTTCCCAGTATCCCTCCCACCACCTCCCCATAGCGGCCCCCCCACCTCTGTGGCTGGTGTATTCCCTTTTACTCTCTCTCTCCTTTTGTGTGTTTGTAATACAGTTGTTAAGTGGCCATCATGCTCAGTCTATAGTCTACTTTTAGCACACATTTCCCTCCATAGTGGGCCCTCCAAGCATCCTTTACTTGGTGGTACCTTCTCTATCTGAGCCTTTTCCCCCAGCATGTGAGGTCAGCTTCCAAGCTGTGGTGCAATCCTCCTGGTCCTTATCTCTACTCTCCTAGGGTGTTAGTCTCCCATTCTATTGTGTTATATTCCACAAATGAGTGCAGTCCTTCTATGTCTGTCTCTCTCTTTCTGACTCATTTCATTTAGCATGATACTCTCTATGTTGATCAACATATATGCTAATTTTATGACTTCATCTTTTCTAACAGCTGCATAGTATTTCATTGTGTAGATGTACCAAACCAGTCATCTGTTCTCGAGTACTCAGTTTTTTTCCAGATTCTAGCCATTGTAAACACTCAAAAACACTTTGATAGGCATTACGCAATGTAATTATACAGCACTCTACTTTTTTTTCTCTTCTTTCCTTCTTTAACGTTTATTTTATTTTTTTTCTTTTGGGGTCACACCCAGCGATGCTCAGGGGTTACTCCTGGCTCTGCACTCAGGAATCACTCCTAGCGGTGCTCGGGGGACCACATGGGATGCCGGGGATCGAACCCGGGTCGGCCGCGTGCAAGGCAAACGCCCGACCCGCTGTGCTATCACTCCGGCCCCCCCTTTGACATTTATTTTTAAAATACACTTATCCCTCCTCCCCAGCTAGTGTGTAAGATAGTGCTGTTTGTGTGTTTATTTAGCTACCTAAAACCTTCGGGCAGGCATGTATAACTTGTCATAGTCTTTTATTCATGAGTTCCCTTTTATCGTGAATATCAGAATTCTCAATCAGTTTGACTCTACTTCTTTAAACACAGTATTGTAATTTTGTAGTCTCTTTCTGGTATACCCAGTATCTTAAGGTTCTGTACCTCTGTTTAAGTTGCTTAATTTTTCTGCAGGTTCCTGAACATTATACATTAGTTCTTTATATATCTGTTAATCTTCACACGTTAGTCATTTTTCTTAAAAAATTATTTGTAGAAACAATGTGATGTATAATATTATTCATTTTCCTTCAGAGAGAAAATTTGTGTCCCTTTTGCCAGGATTCTGGACACTCCTAGTCTGGGAATATTCATTTTAAGGTTAGAGTTTTCCTGAATAATATAAATTCAATATAAACTCATAATGAAAATCTGAAAGTTTTTCATTATATGTTTATATTGAATTTATATCATTTTAAAATTTCTAGGACTCCACCAGCCTCGCAGGCTGGGAAAAAAGGCAGCTCAGATAGAGAAGGGACCACCAAGTAAAGGGTGCTAGGAGGGGCCTCTCGGAAATGGAGAGGCTGGCTGAAAGTAGACTGTAGACTGAACATGATGGCCACTTAATACCAGTTGGAGCCCTAGATTTCTTCAGGCAGAATTCCCTATCAGATTTCTAACCTTCTAAGTTCTAGACTTTGATTTTGGTCCCTGTTGACCCATAAAATTTTCACCATATCCGACTTTAGCGGGGAGAAACTTCAAACAATAATAGTGAGTTTTTTGTTGAAATATTGAATTTAATCAAAGTAAAGTGAAAGTAAAGTGAAAATTATCAGTTACACAGGCAGGGTGGGGGGCTGGGGAGGTGGAGGAGTGGGGGGGAGGTATACTGTGATTCTTGGTGGTGGAATATGTGCACTGGTTCGAACATTGTATAACTGAGACTTAAACCTGAAAGCTTTGTAACTTTCCACATGGTGATTCAATAAAAGAATAAATTAATAAAAAATAAAGTAATCCATATAGGAAAAAAATTTTCACCATGAAAGTTTAATCTTGCCAGCACTGTAAAAGTGCTCTTAGGACAACACAAATACTTGCATGCCTATTCTATACTCTATGTTACTATTATCACCTCCCTTTTTCCCTATAATATTTATTACTTCAGCTTCTTATTTATTTAAAGGTTTTTATTTTGGAGTGACCCCTGGCAGTATGCAGGGGTTATTCCTGGCTCTGCACTCAGGAAGCACTCCTGGCGGTGCTCAGGGAACCATATGGGTTGACAGGAATTGAACCCAGGTCAGAAGCATGCAAGGCAAGCATCCTACATGCTGTACTCTAACACCTGATTTTAATATTTTTTAAATATATTTTAAATATATTTTAAAATATTTAATATTTTTAAAAATATTAAAATCAGGTGTTAGAGTCTTTGCCTGCATGCCTGGCTGTCTTCCCCGGGGCCTCGGAGGGGATGGGCTCCAGCTTCCCTCCCCACCCCGAGCAGAGCTCCCAGCATCCAAAGACCACCAGAACCTAGCCACAGCCATGCTTGAGGGCCCTCTCCACACATGCGGACAGGCCTCGCGCATGAAGGTACTGGCAGAGGAACACAGGTGTGTGTAATCCCATCAATGGTCAACATCCAGAGACTTAAAAGCGAGCTCCCAGAAGCTATATACATCTTATAGCCTACTTCTCCCTCTGGGAGAACCTGGCAAACTACTGTGAGTTTCCTGACTACATGGTTCAGCCTTGCAAGCTTCCCATGGTGTATTCATATGCTAAATCCAGTAACATGCTGGATCTCATTCCCCTGACCCTGAAAGAGCCCCCAGTGCGACATCATTGGGAGGGCCGAGTCAAAAGAGACTTCTAAGATCTCAGGGAAAGGACAAATGGAGAGGTTACTGAGCCCACTTGAGAAATCAATGATTAACGGGATTTCGTGATCGTGATCATGAAAAATATTTTGTGGAGGTTGAGCTACACCCAGCGATGCTCAGAGGTTTCTTCTAGGTCTACACTCAGGAATTACTGTTAGCGGTGCTGAGGGGACCATATGGGATGCCGGGAGTTGAACCTCAATCTGCCATTGCAAGGTAAAGATCATTCCATGTGTACTATTGCTCTAGTCCCAGGTTACACACACACACACACACACACACACACACACACTCCTACACTCACACACACATACACACACATATATACTGTAGTTTACAATACTGTTTTTTGTATGAGGAAAACTTCCTTGGCCAGGGTCACACAAAGGATTTTTGACCATGCTTAGAAGGGACCATAGACTTTCCTCTCATATCTCACGCATGGTACTGGATCATGATCTCATTGTCAATTGACGAAGGAGTGAGTGTTTTCCCCTAAAATGTTATTCCCTACCCTTGCCAAATTTTTGGAGAATGACATTGGGTGCCCCTGCTTTCCTTTTCAATCGCTCAGTAGTTATTAATATCAGCATTCCACAAGGGCAAGACTGCTTTCTTCATTTGGTCTTTAAGCAACTTGCTTTCTATAAAAATCTCTCAGAAAAGAGTTGATGACTTTTTTAAAGAAATTGTATTAAGTTTCTTGGCCCAGCAGTATCTTTCTTGATTGCTGAGGTGGCCTGATTGCAACAGTCAATGAATAAGGTCTCTTTTCTCATCGGCTGTCACCTCCCATCTCATAGTAGCAGTTCCTCAGGTGGATCTTTGGCGAACCTACTTACCAGAATACTGGAGAGTTTTTACACAACAGTGTTAATTTCACCATCTGTGCTGTCATCTGTGACTACCACAAGTTGATATTGTGATGTATTTAAGCAGGTTAGTGGAACAGAAACTTAAATCTTGCCATTTTGGCTTTGCACACTGAGACTGCGAATATAAGCTTTTGTGGGGGCTGGGGAGGTAGCATAAGGAGATTCAGAAATGGCTAAGTGATAGAAGTTTCAGGCTATGACATATGACACGAAAGCTTACTCTGATCTATTCAGCTTCTGTACAGAAAGCCCTATGGACAGACAACAGCAGTGAAACATTCCCAACCTTTGCTCTTCTGCTTCCCTCCCAAATGAAACTGGCTTTCATCTTAGAGCTTAGGCACTAGTAACTGCTAAGCATCATCTGCAGATGCTGTAGGTATCATTTAGCATAGGTGTTTGGAAGGAGGCCAACAAGGGCAAGCAATGGGAAAGTGCCCCAAATGTATATGAAATTACTTTAATGTCAGTTGTAAAGCACTAACGTGGTTTGACAGAAGTAAAGAAGTAAAACCATACTGTTTACACTTACCAGTGTATTATGGAGAGGAACTAGGAAGTTGCCAAGAAATTGTTATAATTTTTTAATTTCAGCAATCACATTTTCTGACATTTAGAGCATACTATTCCTATGGATTTTTAAAATTGTGGCTAATTTATTATCTGATATAGATTAATTTTTTATTTAAATAAGATATTTCACTAGGAGATTTCTATTCCTCTTAACTGTGATGTGATGGTGCTCAGTGTCTGATGGTTTCCCATAATAATAAGAAAGAAGATAACTGGAAAATTGGGAAATGAACAAAATTGCAAGGCTGATTCACCGAATAGAACAGGACATATTAAATCAGGTCACATACCTTGATTTCATTCTACCTGACCTACTGCTTCCATGGGTCAGAACTGGGCTAGGCTGGTGGGGGAGTGGGGGATTTTACTGTGCATTGGTGATATTGGTCCAAACACCAACATGCAAAAATTTTTCAACACTGATTAACTCTATTTGACCTTGCTTCTAACTTTTGTTTCTGTTGTGGCTATGCCACTAAGCTGAGGTGATCTAACCTTCTCTTTTACTAATCTAGTTTTCTCTTTTTTATTTTTATTTTAATTTTTTTAAATTTTTTATTAGAGAATCACTGTGATGTACAGATACAAACTTATGAACTTTCGTGTTTGCATTTCACTGATACAGTGATTGAATACCCATCCCTCCACCGTGCCCATTCACCTCCACCAATGATCCCATATCCCTCTCACCACCCTTACCCCATCCCCCACCACCCACCCTGCCTCTGTGGCAGGGCATTCCCCTTTGTTCTCTCTCCTTTTGGGTGTTGTAGTTTGCAATAGAGGTATTGAATGGCCATCATATTCGGTCTATAGTCTACTTTCAGCTCGCATCTTCCAACCCAAATGGGTCCTCTCAACATCCTCTACTTGGTGTTCCCTTCTCTATCTGAGCTGCCTTTTCCCCCAGCATGTGAGGCCAGTTTCCAAGCTATCGGGCAGACCTCGTAATCCTTATCTCTACAACTCTTGGGTGTTAGTTTCCCACTATGCTATTTTATATTCCACAGATGAGTGCAGTCTTTCTATGTCTGTCCCTCTCTTTCTTTTTTCTTCTTTTTGGGTCACACCCATCAATGCACAGGGGTTATTCCTGGCTCTGCACTCAGGAATTACTCCTGGCGGTGCTCAGGGGACCATATGGGATGCTGGGATTCAAACCCGAGTCGGCTGTGTGCAAGGCAAACGCCCTACCCATTGTGCTATCACTCCAGCCCCTGTCCCTCTCTTTCTGACTCATTTCACTTAACATGATACTTTCCATGTAGATCCACTTATATACAAATTTCATGACTTCATCTTTTCTTAACAGCTGCATAGTATTCCATTGTGTAGATGTAGCAGAGTTTCTTTTACCAGTCATCTGTTTATAGGCACTCTGTTTCTTTCCAGA
Source organism: Sorex araneus (assembly GCF_027595985.1). Taxonomy (NCBI): domain Eukaryota; kingdom Metazoa; phylum Chordata; class Mammalia; order Eulipotyphla; family Soricidae; genus Sorex; species Sorex araneus. Next base: position 108,973,965 of record NC_073313.1, read on the forward strand.
TTTTCGCTATTGTAAACAGTGCTGCAATGAACATAGAAATGCAGATGTCATTTTTACTATACCTTTTTGCCTCTCCAGGATATGTTCCCAGGAGTGGTATTGCTTAGTTTTCTCTTTAACCCCATCTCATATTGTTAATAAGGACCTCCCTGTCTGATCAGCTCAATAGGTGACTGATGTGTGTGTGTGAGAGAAAGAGAGAGAAAGAGAGAGAATGCACACACTAGTGGAGGACTGTGACACGGAAAGGGAAGATGGGAACTTGTTTTTAGAGCTTACTGTTTTTTTATGGGCACTGTTGTTGGTGCTTTATATGCATTAACAGATTCATTTGCTATCAGAGACAGAAAGTGTACAAATAGTGTGACACTAAATGTTGAGAGACTAACTTATTTTCCTTACAATAGATGAACATGTACTGAATAGGGTAAAGATTAATTTGTGAAGAGTAAGGATCTCATGTTTAAAAAATAAAACTATAAATAAACCTTCATCCTGTCTCAGTTTACTCTTCTGTAAAATGGACACTTTGTCCAACTTAGCATGCATAATTATTGTGATAATTTTATCACAATTTCTAGTGATAGAAACTAGAAGACTTGGAAATATGTGAAGTACTCTATAATATTATGAGGCATAAATGGTATAAAAGATTACCAATTACAGGTCAGCAACTTGCTACCTGCATGACATGGACAAGTCACTTAATCTCTGTGTAACTTTCACATCTATTAATTTATAATATGGTATAAAAATTCATGACATTTTTGTAATGAAAAGTGAATAATCTGTGAAAAACATTTAGAATAGTATTGGACATAAAATACTCTGTAAAAACATGCTCTGATGTGGAGTTGGAGCGATAGTACAGCGGGTAGGGCATTTGCCTCGCAACCCGGGTTAGATTCCCAGCATCCCAAATGGTCCCCCGAGCACCGCCAGGAGTGATTTCTGAGTGCAAAGCCAGGAGTATCCCCTGAGCATTGCAGGGTGTGACACAAAAAACAAAAAACAAAAAAAAGCATGCTCCGATGTTAAAACTAATACATATTGTGAATATTCTATCTCCATTTCTCAATTTTAATAACATTTAACATAGCAAAACTTGGCAAATGCTTAGTTCTTTGTGTTTTAAATATATATATATGTGTGTGTATATATACATATGTACATATAGATATATGTATATATTTATATGTATATATTATGTACACATACCTATATGTACATATTATGTACACATATTTATATGTACATATATACTGTCATGATAGGGCTTAAAATGACTTTGCCTCACCCCTAGAACCTGCACCTGGTAATGGTAAGGGTATGTAAATCCAGTAGTCTCTAGTTGACAAGGGATGGGCTCTTTAAAACTGATAGCCTCTGGAGCCAGAAAATAGTACAGGTGATTAATGCATTTGCCTTGCACATGGCTCACTCTTGCTTGGACCCTGATACCACATATGGTCTCTGATTGCCATCAGAAGTGATCCCTGAGCACTTAAAAAGTGTAAGACCTGAGTACTGCTAGATATGATTCAAATCTTCCATCCACCCCATCAAAAAATCTGACAGCCTTTGAGATAAATTCCATAGAGCAAACGCATAAAGTGTTTTCTTCAACAATTTTAGTATGCTTTTTAGCTTTCAGAAAGATTGCTATAGGATTGAATGTGATATGCTTTATGTAGAGGAAGAGAAAGCATCATTTCATCAGTGTAGTATTTAGTGAGCACCTACTTTGTCATTTGTGAAATACAAACAGGACAAATTCTTAGTCCTGGACCTAGAACCATTCAGTTTAAGAGAGATATGACACATATTTAAACTCAACATGTTAGGACAAAACAGTGTTCATTATCAGGTAAGATAAGAACAGCCATATTGATTTTATTAGTATATGCCTTTATAAGTTATATATTGTACTTATAGCTATATATAATAAAATGATATAAATGCTAATAGCTGTAGTTTTTGTACAAATATTAAGAATTACACAGTGTCGTGCTAAATAGATAGTACAGGGGTTAAGGCACTTGTGTTTCATGCAGCTGATCAACTCTTGGCACCAAATATGGCTCCCCAAGCAACTCTATGAGTAATTCCTGAACACAGAACTAGGAGTAAGTGATGAGCACTGCTGGTGTGGCCCCCAAACAAACAAAATTACAAAGTTTTATAGGAAAGCAAATCATTTATTTCTGGGCTATCTGAAAAAACTCTGGTACTTTGATGTTCTTTTAACAGACAGAATTAAGGGCAAAAAGCACAGCAATATCCTGGAGATAAGAACACACAGAGAGTATGAAGGTACTCGTGAGTAGCTTATGTTGGGTTTCACAAAGATCTACATGACAACTTGCTGTGGGAAGGAGCCTGAAAACTGGCTGGTTCTGGATTTAAATGTCAGTCTATAAAGCGCTGTTTATTTAGTCAGTGGTAGAGAGCCATGGGAAATTTTGGAGTAGAGGAATTGTATCATCAAAACTGCCCTTTTAGAAGATATTCTGATAGCACGATGCCAGAAATATTTTCCATGGCCACTCAATGAATTATTACTTGCAACTGTATATTTCTTCTCTGTATTATAAATCTTCCTCTTTCCATATGATAGGTAACCTGTGACTTCCTTAAAGACATTTAATGTCATTTCTTCATCTTCTTTCTGCAACACTCTTTTATTTTGATTTCCACAACTCTGATACTCTCCTGTTTTCTTTTTATCTCCATTCATTTGTTCTTAGTCACCTCTGCTGACTGTTCTCTAGCAAACTTATAATTGTTAGAAAACCATATGGATCAGTTATGAGCACTATATTCCTCTCTGTCAGTACCCTTTCTTAAAATGATATTTTAACTTTTTTAATTGAATCACAGTGAGAACATTTACAAAGCTTTCAGGTTTAAGTCTCAGTCATACAATGATCAAACACCCATCCCTTCACCAGTGCACATGTTCCACCACCAAGAACCCCAGTATACCTGCCGTCCCACCCCCACCCTGCCTGTGTGGCCCATGATTTTCACTTCACTCTCTCTTTACTTTGATTACATTCAATGTTTGGACAGAAAACCCACTATTATTATTTGGAATTTCCCCCCAACCATCAGACCTGCCAAAAAGGCATCATTTGATAATTTGTTTTCTATTGCTGGTAATGAAGAATATATGACTTTGGATTTCTGGTATTTTAGTAATTAAGTCCAGAGTGATTTCTGCCAGAAGCTGCTGGGTTCTGAAATTGGTTTGTGTGCCTCTGGGATCATGGCCATTCAGGAGTGGAGGACCCGTTTGTGGGCAGCTGTTCGGGGTCTCATCTGGGCAGGGAGCTGCGCCAATACAATCCCCCCAGCCGGAGATTCCCACGTGCCCTGTCACTGCAAACTCGTACCTCCATCCAATGGGATCTGAATGATGGCAGTCGCCATGCCGCTGCCGCCAGAAGGAAAGGCCAAGGGACAAAAACCTTTCACTTCCTGGGGTGGCACGAAGCCATAGCTTAGTTCACAGTCTAGAGGCATTTCTACAAAAAGCTGCTGGGTTCCAAAATTGGTTTGTGTGCCTCTGGGATAATGGCCATTCAGGAGCGGAGGAGGCGTTCGTGGGCAGCCACTCGAGGACTAGTCTGGGCAGCAGGCAGCACCGGTACCGCCACCCCATCCCAAGATTTCCTGCACGCCCTATCACTGCAAACTCATACCCCTGTCCATTGGGCTCTGAAAGATGGCAGTCGCCATGCCACCACCGCTGAAAGGAAAGGCCAAGGGACAAAAACCTTTCTCCTCCCGGGGCGGCACGGGGCTATAGCTTAGTTCACAGTCTAGAGGCATTTCTGCAAGAAGCCGCTGGGTTCTGAATTTGGCTTGTGTTCCTCTGGGCTCTCTCTATAGTTTTGGCCATTATATTTTCCTTGGTTATTCTACACCACCATTCAAACCTGCCTTTTAGGAGCAGATGCTAGATCATCCATTTTCCATTGCTCACTTACGCGGCCGCGTGGTTTGGAGAAATAGTCCTGGTTTCCACATACTGGAACCATGTTTATAGCAGCTCAGTGTTGCCAGGATTCCATCTGGAGAAGGTGGGGAGACTGCTCCTTCTCCATCTGAGGCACCCTGGTGTTATTGGCTCAGTTTGGGGCCTGGAGCATTCTCCGGTGTTGTGTTGCCTGCCAGCCAGGATTCTTCACTGCTGAGTCTCTTAAAATGGTTTATCCAATTTTGTAATTTTGAAAAATTACTACATCTGATGATATAAGCTCATGTTTGTATCTTCACCATGGAACTATGTTATGCCTACATTCATATCTATAATCATGTGTTTTGCTATCTATTTAAATGTTTACTTAGAGGTATAGTATATCATAACTTATATACAGCTCCACACCAAAGCCCTTCTTGATCCATTCATCTACCCCCAAACTAAAATTATTTTTCAGACTCCCTTCTTCATACAAATAAAAAGTAGTAATGGTCAAACATCAACTCTAAGTCTCATTCTTGTTTTTTCAGTCTTATAATTTATTTTAATATTTAATTTATTATTTTAGTCACCATAATTTGTAGTTTCATAACACTGTAAATGATAGAATTTAAGGTATGCAACTTTCCAACCCACACCCACTATAATGTGTTTCCTTCCCCCGTTGTCTTATTCCCCAACATGGTAAGCTCAGTTCTGAAAACCAGTTTTTAGATTCTAATGCTTTTGGCCACTTGTTATTCTCTTACTTATACTCCCTTATATCTCACATTGGAGAGAGACAATTCTGTACTTACCTTATCTCATCAATACATCCTACTTGCCTATTGATTACTCCTATTGACTCCACATTCAAAACATGTAAAAGAATTGTCCATTCTACTTCACTGCTCTCATGTTGGTTAAAGTCACCATCCATCATCTCATGCCTTGATGACTATACTAGTCTCTTAACTGGTCTTATAACTTTTACTTTGGCACCTCTATATATCATTTTTAAAAGTATTAATTGTATGATACCAGATAATAGAACTCATGGTTGCTTCTCCCAGAAGAAGCATAAAATAAGGCCCCCAAAACCATGCCACCAAATTCCGCACCAGGCTGTTTATATTTGGGGGGCCCTAGAGGGGTTGGGTGAGAGCCCTCCCCACCCCAAGGGACCCAGCCCCAGCAGCCAACCTCCACTGTCCAACCGCCACCACACTCCAGGCCACTTTCCACATGCTCAGGCTGAGCCTCACGCATGAGCAAACATATTCCTGGATGATAAGACACATAAGACACATCATAAGACACTTCTTACCCATTTTCCATAATTACTACACCATATTTGATGGGGTTCAGACAGTAGGCAACAAATAATAGAGGGAAATATATATGTGTGTGTATATATATATATTATCACTTGTATCACTTGTAGTCCCGTTGATCTTCGATTTGCTCGAGCGGGCACCAGTAACATCTCCATTTGTCCCTGTCACGAGCCAGTGTAGCCCAATGATACCTGCTCTCTCCAGGAACAGAAAGAGCCTCAAATCGTTCACTCAGAGATTTGACGAAGAAATCTGACCATCTACTTGGTGGGCAGCCACGAGGTCTTCTGACGTCCAGTGGAATCCAGTCTATAACAGCTCTAGTCCAGCGGTTGTCTCTGAATCACATTACATGACCGGCCCATCTGATTTTTGATGCCTTGGCAAATGAGACAGCATCCCTGATTTTTGACCGCCGATGGAGGTCAGAACTCCGGATTCCTTCTCTCACTTGAGTGAGACATGAATTTCCCAGCATAGCTCTTTTGATTTTTTATATATATATATGTTTATATGTATATATATATATATATATGCCTCTCAGGGAGCCTGGCAAACTACTGTGTATCCTGCCCACATAGCAGAACCTGGCAAGCTCTCTGTGGTATATTCAATATGCCAAAAACAGTAACAATAAAGTTCTCATTCTCCTGACCCTGAAAGAGCCTCCAGTTATTAGGATAGACGAGTGAGGAGAGACTGCTAAAATCTCAGGGCTGGGACAAATAGAGACATTACTGGCACCTGCTCAAGTAAATTGATGAACAACAGGATGACAGTGATACAGTGATACCAGAGTGATATTTTTAGAAGTAGATCAGAGCATGCTTATAATCATTAAACAGCTTTGTTTAATCATTAAACACTTAGAGTGAAAGACAAGCTCCTTCTTCGGACCTAAAAGGACTGACCAGGATCTGGGTTGCACATTTCTTTGTTATTTTGTGCTGCATTGCCTCTTGCTCAATATATTTCAGGCTCACTCTTTTCTGTTATGCAAACAAATTAAGACTTCTGCATCATCTCTTTTCTCTTCTAGAAGTGTTGTTTTCCCTAATTATTTACATATAATATAGGTTTCTTCTTGTTATTTAGTTCATAGCATAAGTGTCACCTCCTTACAGAGGCCTTTCTCAAACATATAAATTAGCCTTCATACTTTGCCATCACTTTCTAATGCATTAGCCTGTTCATTTACTTAATATATGTCTATATTAGGTTATCTGTCTTTCTTTGTCTTTTGGCTCTGGTTTCACACTCAGCAGCAATCAGGTGCTATTCCCTATTCTGTGCTCAGGGCTTGCTCCCAGCAGTGGTCAGGAGCTATGTGGTACCAGTGATCAAACTCAGACCTTCCTCGTGCATAATATGCCATCTGGTCCATTGAATTATTTCTGCAACCCTCTGTAAAATTTTATTTTCCTTCAAATGTACTACCTACTCCCAAATAGATTATGACTTCTCCATGAAAACAGAAAAACTGTTTGCTGTGCTTACCATTTAGTCCACCATACCTAGAACAGTGCCTGAAATAAGTAGATGCATAATAATTGTGCACTGAGTTAGAGGAAAATGTCAATACTATAGCAAATCCACGCAGATTTTCATTTAAAGGTATTCAATACTGGAAACATTAGAAAACTTTCCTGGGACTGTATTTCTAACAAAATATCAATAATTGAACAACAAGTCAATTACACACTATGCCCTTATCATTCGTTAATCAAAAAGGAAATGAAGGAGTATATTGGTAGCTTGTTCTCTGGAAGTGAGGAGTGGAGAAAAGAAATGCAGATTTCACAATTTCTTGCCATTAAAATGAAGCAGGAAAATTGAGAAAACTGCTGGTAGGTAGGAGGTAGGGTGACAGGTTTGATTTAAAACATACTGATTTTTACTCAGTCCCTCAGGTTTCTGGCATACACTTGTAATGTTGATCTAGGATTCTGTAGGAAGAACTAAAATAGAGATTGAGATTGAGGATGTCATTACTATAAATAGTCTAAAGTAATGGAGATGGGGCCCAGAGTGAGAAGTCAAAGTTTTGAAACAACTGCCTAGGATGCAGAGATTAAGGTTTCAAACTCTGAGCACTACATGTGGCTCCCCGTGTACTTCTGGTATGCTACTGTCACTTGAAGTACCTCTGGGACTGAGTAGCACTGCATCTCTAGACCCAATAATTGTACACATGAAGCTGCACAGTCAGCTGAGTATTGGGCTGAGAAGTGGATTCCAGGTTCCCAGAGGGTTTTTGAGCCCTGCTCCAAAATTTAGTCATGAAAGTTTGTTACTTGAGGAGTACAAAGCAATTAAAGGATATAAGAAATGATATAAGAAATCCTTGTTTAAGGGATACACTGACCACATCTTATATCTCATAGGAAACATAATTAGAAAGTGTAGATTATAATCATCTGATTTGCTCAGATTCTCTCCTTTAGTTCACCCGCTTCATTCAATAATTCTGTGGATTCTTTTTAGGCAGTGGGACCACAAGTATGGACTGTGAGGAGATATTGCCATTTTCCCTGGCTTTAGCTTTCTAATATATGCTCCTCACTTATCTGATAAGCACTATGGAATGCCAGGGGACAACTTTGAGGTATGTTGGGGGCAGAGGGGCTAGAAAACCTGGCTATGATTTGTTTACCACCATTTTGCTTTCCCAGTATAATTGCAAAATCTGAGTTCAAAAGTCCCTGACATGGTGGGGGTTGGGGGAGAGGAATCAGTGGCATGGCCAGAGAGTAACTGGGGACATTGGTGGTGGGAAATGTACAATGGTGGCGGGATAGATTTTGGAACAATGTATGACTGAAAGCGAATCATGAATATCTTTGTAACTGTGCACCTCACAGTGATTCAATTAAAAAAATGAAGTTATTAGGAAAAGCAGCAGCAACTCATCCAGATATGTAAATCCTTGTGTCAATTTTACTCATTTTGTCAGTCAATGCACAGTTATCTTACTTACTTAATGTGTGGTTTGACAACATGAAGAAATTATATCTGAGTTAGTAGCAGAGATAGAATAATGTTCTCAGAGCTCTAGGCCCTCAGGTCAGAAGATGTTGGCAATAATCTCGGTTATCCTATCCTCTTCCTTTATCAGTAATCAAGGACTCATCTTCCACCTGGGCTTCATCCTAAATCATTGATGGGAGCCAAGAACATATCAGTCATTGTTCTGCTTTCTTTGGCAGATTGGCATCACCAGTGTCAGAAATTATGCAGTGTATACGATAGGGTCCTTAGTGAGAGCAAGACAGTGAACTGTCTGTGTCTGTGTCTAGACCCCACAAGGGTAAACCTCTTAGTAGAAGGAAGGAGGAAAAGGACTGTAAAATGGAGAATATGGGGACAATATGACTAGTAGTTCAAGGCTTTTAGCTGTTGCAGTAAATGAAACCTACAACTTGATCTTGAGCCTTAGCATTTAGACTTAAGAAAAAAGAGGAATATGTTTGGATGGTTTGAATGGCTGTTACTCATTGACCAAGATGAGAAAATTTGGGGGCTGGAGCGATAGCACAACGGGTAGGGTGTTTGCCTTGCACTCGGCCTACCCGGGTTCAATTCCCAGCATCCCATATGGTCCCCTAAGCACCGCCAGGAGTAATTCCTGAGTGTAGAGTCAGGAGTAACCCCTGTGCATCGCTGTGTGTGACCCTAAAAGCAAAAAAAGAAAAGATGAGAAAATTTGAATTTGTAATCTGGAGAATGATTACACTCCCATGGTGGGGGGAAGTTTCATTGGAACAGTGACTTTGTGTGACTTATTCCAAGGGTTTAGAAAAAACAGGCATATAGTAAATGTAGCACTGTAACACTGTCGTCCTGTTGTTCATCGATTTGCTCGAGCAGGCACCAGTAACGTCTCCATTGTGAGACTTGTTGTTACTGTTTTGGCATGTTGAATACACCACAGGTAGCTTGCCAGGCTCTGCCACGCGGGCAGGATACTCTCAGTAGCTTGCCAGGCTCTCCAAGAGGGACGGAGGAACCTGGGTTGGCTGTGTGCAAGGCAAATGCCCTACCCACTGTGCTATTGATCATAAGTTAGACTTATGTACTAACAATGTAGATAAATTGAATATAAATTAAAAACAAAGCTTATGTACTTAGTAGAGAAAAGAGCATCTAATTTCAGAACTTTCTGGACTTTACCCAATGAAAAAGTATTTTATGATGGCTAATGTGATAGCACAGAACATCGGGTGCTTACCTGGCACATGCCCAACCCATTTTCAATCACCATCACCCCACAGGGTCCTCTAACAGAGCATGGAAGGATCAATGATAGTAAATGTACAATAAATATTTGTTGCATATGTGAGTCCATGAAAAATTTGAATACACTTTCCACATCTTAGAATTTTATAAATAAACAATACCTCTATTGCAAACCACAACACCCAAAAGGAGAGAGAGAACAAAAGAGAATGCTCTGCCACAGAGGTAGAATGGGGTGAGCAGGTCGGAGGAATACTGGGATCATCGGTGATGGAGAATGGGCACTAGTGGAGGGACGGGTACTTGAGCATTGTATGACTGAAACACAAGCAGGAAAAGTTGTAAGTCTATAACTGTACCTCATGGTGATTTACTAATAAAAATTTAAAAAATAAAAATAAATAAATAAAATAAACTTAGGTTATCTAGTAGAAATATTTCCCTCACTTTTATTTGAAGAATTAACTAACATAACTTTCCAATAAATAAGCCAAAGACCCAGTTCTTGCTTTTCAAAAATGATCTTGTGCCTACTTGTTTTTCTCTACACTTTGTGTTCCATATTGAATGCTTTGAGCGATTTTTTTTCTACACTGATAATTGTAGCAAGCTCCTATTTTTTAGCTCTCTGTCACTGGATTGTTTTTGCAATCTGATCATGTAATACCTTGAAATTCCATTTTCCTGCACCACACCTGGTTTTGCATAGGGCTTACTCCTGGCTCTGCAATTTGGAATCACTCTTAGAATGATCAAGGGACCATATGTGTGCCAGAATTCAAACCCAGATTGGCTCCATGCAAGGCAAGTGTCATACCCACTCTACTACCATTCCAGCCCTGAATTTCAATTTTGTGTTGATCTCTGCTTAGTGTTTGAAACTTAACCATCAGTGGTTACATGAATATGTCATTATTTGAAAAAGCTGTGTTCATATATGTGTGCATTTAAATGTGTATAAACGATTTCAATTGCCTAGGCAAAGGAAGAGAAATAAATAGTGCAATGAAAGTGATGATTCACTTGCAACAAAAATGTTTAGGCATTTCTCAGCTTGTCACTGGGTACATTATAAGAACTAGACAGGAATTCACATTATTAGAAAACAACACTCAAACTAGCCCTAAGATAGAGATCTCCAGAACTCAAACTTCTGGAGTGATCTTCAAAATCAGAGATTGTGAATAAACAAACTTCCAGCACCTCCAAGGTAATTGTAATATAACAAACTAGGAAATGAAGAGTGTGGGCCTATGGTATGAACAATGCTTCTACCTGTCTGTAAGTACTATCTATCCCACTTCTCTGACCCAGGCTATCTCACTCCATATGTTATCTAGTTCAGAAAACATATTGGTGTATATCCAGTTCTACTTCCAGATTGCTTCACTGTAGCACTGTAGCACTGTCCTCCCATTGTTCATCGATTTACTCGAGCGGGCACCAGTAACGTCTTCATTGTGATACTTGTTGTCACTGTTTTTGACATATTGAATACGCCATGGGTAGATTGTCAGGCTCTGCTGTGTGGGCGAGATACTTTTGGTAGCTTGCCAAGACTCTCCGAGAGGGACGGAGGAATCGAACACAGGTCAGTTGTGTGTAAGGCAAATGCCCTACCTGCTATGCTATTGCTCCAGTCCAGATTACTTCACTATATCCAGAAATTGTTGATGAAAGGAAAATGACCTTAAGTTAGACTCTTTATTGGTGAATTGGTGAGATTGGGGAAAAAAGGCAGTGTCAAAAATTTTAAACACTAAATAGGTCGATTAACATAGGATAATGAGTGATCTTATATAAAACACTAGAATATGAACCAGTAGTCCCTGAAAAATGTTACAGGTGACATTTTAGTTGAAAAGAACTGAAATTTCTTTGTTTCATCTTATAACAAATACACAGGAATAATTTAAAAATGATTTTCTTAGACCCAGAGATAGTAAAGGGATTAAGGCACTTGTCTTGCATGAGATTGACCCCAGTTCAATCCAAAACACCACCTATTGTTCCCCAAGCTCTGCCAGGACTGACCCCTGAATAAAGAGACAGGAGCATTCCCAGAACACTAACAGTTGTGGCCTAAACACCATAATGCTCATGTTCTTTGTCTCCCTTTCATGGTGTTAACAATAAAGGTAGCTAAACAAATTTATTGTTCCCTCTGTGCCAGACACTATCTTAATCCTTTTAAGAACTTTATCTTACAATTTCATTTAATCCTCACAATGATTCCCATGGACTAAGTACAATTAATCTTATTCCTTACTTTTTGATGATGTAGCTTGGGTTTAGAGTGGTGAATAAGTTTTCCTGGGTCATACAGTTTCTAAGGGGTACTGGCAAAATGTAAAGCAAGGCACTGTAGCTTCAGAACCAAGTGTGTTAGCAAGTGCATTACAATAATTTTTCCCTTTCCTGGACACTTTAACACAAGGGAAAATTTTATAAAGTCTTAAGTTGATGTAGTCAATAGAGAAATAGAAGGTTTTGTAAGTTTTGGCTTGTTATGAGAGAAGAGGCTCACTAATGGCCGTAGTGCTTTATGTATGGCATAAAAGCTCAAAGAATCAATATACTGTAATATTTTTAACACTTTTGCCAAGTATTAAGCCTTATTATTTGGTTGTAAGCTATGGGTTGTCTTTCGCTGTGAAAAGATTTTATAGATTTGCAATTTTCATGCATGTGCAAATATCTCATAGTAACAGGCATATTAAGTTCAGATATGTTCTTCTGAGATATGTCAATACACCAGGAACATACCTCCTATGTAATAGAGGGGAAGGGTATCTTGAGGCAATGCCTTCTTGTATATTTACTTCCATGAGGCAATTGAGATTAGAGCACATAGAGTTATAATTTCAGGTAAGTTTTATGGAATAAGTGATGCCTAGTTGAGGCATGAGTTTCTACTACCGACTCAAAAGTGGGTGAGAGAGTTGAAGTCACAACAGATTGTAAAGCATAAGATTTCTACATAAGTATGCTGGTCTGGGAGAGAGTTGATTTACTAGAAATAAAATGGCAGTATAAGGGACCAGATAACACAGAAGGTAGATAACTTGACTTGCATGTGGTCGACCCTAATTCAATCCCTGGTACCACATAGGGTCGCATGAGCACCACCAGGATTCATCCCTATGCACAGAGTCAGGAGCAATCCCTGAGAACTGCTGAGTGTTGCCCCCAAACAAAAAACTTGTCAGTGTAATCCCTGATGATGTGAAGGGTTGGTGAGGTGAGCCGCACACTGGAACCAGCAGTGGGAAAATCTCTGATCTGGTTGTCTTATTAGTGGCTGTTGCATAGACAGGCGTTACCTCATGGTGTGCAACACAGTGCATGGTAACATACTGTATCAGATTGAAAACATACTGTATCAGGCATTGAAAAGTTCATTGAGAGCTCCAATCTGAGTGAGGACTGCTTCACAGAGTAGTGTGACTGTTGAGGCCATAGACGTCAATGTCAAGACAGCTTTCAGTCCCCCTAACTAACGTTACATATTCAGGATTGGAGCACAGAATTGCAAGAGTGCCAACCAAATAATCTTAAAAATAGTTGTAAATCTTATACTAAAACTAAATTTGTATACCTGGAGCAATAGTACAGTGGATAGGGCATTTGTCTTGCATGTGACCAACCCAGGCTTGATCCCCAGCATCCCATATGGTCCCCCGAGAAATACCAAGACTAACTCCTGAGTGCAGAGCCAGGAATAATCCCTGAGCATCGTTAGGTGTGAGTCCCCCCCAAAAAAGTTGGGTAAGTGACATAGTACAGTGGTAGGGCACTTACCTTGAACTCTGCCAACTCAGATTTTATGATTTCCAAAGCTCCAACAGGGGTGAGCTCTGAGCTCAAAGTCCTGAGCACAGTTGGGTGTGATTCCTCCCAAAGAAGCTTGTCAGATTTTTCTTATCTGCTATTGTATGATTTAGAATATTTAACTTTGATTTACAGAGAGGAAGGTGGACTTCAAAATATTTGTAGTTATCATGGTATCTCAAGGCCCTTTTTGGCACTGCCTTTTCAGTTTCTACACACACTGTGAAGCAGCCATCTGTTACTTTGCAGAAAGCCTCACACCGTTAGCAAAGTCTTGCTTAGAATAGGTCTGATACACATCCCAAATACATGGACATGATCTAAACTCACTGTTTTTAAATACTAAAATACTTTCCTACCTATTGATTAATAGACATTTATTGGGTCATATCACTAAATTCTTCCTCCCGTGTATCTCCAAAGAACTTCAGCTTTCTTCAACGTTCCTTAAGGATTTCTAGATCCCTTTATTATCTAGAAACTGGTACATAATGCTGCTCTAACATCCTATTCCTGTGTCTGTATTTGTCTGGTCAGTATCTATTCATAATATGTTATTAAATATTTTAATATTATCTTTTCCTATAACCATTACATCAAATACATATCTCTCTAGGATTGGCTACCTAGTTATATATTCCATTAGGCAAATTTCTTCCAAACCAGTGTGAGCTCCCAACTTTCTTTGTTTTTTAATTTTTGAACCACAGCTGCTGAACTTCAGGGATTACTTCTGGCTCTGCACTCAGGAATTCCTCTTGGTGTTGCTTGAGGGATTATATGGGACTCTGGGGATCAAATCCGGGTAGACCATGTACAAGGCAAGTGCCCTACTTGCTATGCTAATTGCTTCAGCCTGAATTTTCGTACATAGTGTGTTCCAGCCCCTGACTCATACCACCACTCACTATACTTTTATATTATCCTATCCTCAAACTAACCATGAGCAGACTGCATCTCAAGTGTGATTTTCATAAGTAATTCTCTAGATAATTATAAAAATTCACAGATCATATGGCAGATTATAGCCATGCCTCCCCTTGACTTATTTACTTAATCTGCCACTCACTTCTACCTCTATAACCTCGACAATGACCCGACTAATGCAATCTGCTCCAGGTAAGGAAGTGACTTCCTAGATCAGGACCACATAGCCAGTGCCAGTCCTCACAAACAACAAATTGCAACATTACCCTTCATTTAGGAAAACTCTTGATGAAACCAAGATTCATTTCCTGCAACTAAAGGGATTTTCTCAACAGTCAGATCCAAAACCCATCTTCCCCAAACAATTGTCTAACCCTAACAGTCCTGTGAAATCAATCATGTTTACTCCAACATGCACACTCCATACAACACAAAGTAATCCGTGACCTGACCAGGATGCACATCATTGCTCACCAAACAATCACAAATGCAGCCACTCCTCCTCAAATCTTTTTTTTTGCTTTTTGGGTCACACCTGGTGATGCACAGGGGTTACTCCTGGCTCTGCACTCAGGAATTACTCCTGGGGGTGCTTAGGGGACCATATGGGATGCTGGGAATCGAATCCGGGTCGGCCGCATGAAAGACAAATGCCCTACCCGCTGTGCTATTGCTCCAGCCCCTCCTCCTCAAATCTTGAAGCAAACCCTCACCAGAAAGTGGAACATACATTAGCCCATGAAACTTTTGTCAAATTCCATGCATACCAAGAATCTTCAAGAAGCTGGTAAGATAACCAGAGTCCACAGAAGCAGCCTCCATTTTATGAGACAATCAAAACAAACCAGTATGTGGCTCCATTATTCACATTCATATCTTCTTTCCCTTCTGTTCTCTCCCCATCCTCTAATTCTCCGCTCTTCATTTTCCTTTTTTCTTCCTTTCTGTCTTTATCCTTTCCCCCCTTTGATTCCATTTTTTCAACCTCTTTTTTCTTTCTCTTTTTAAAAATTACCGTGAGATACACAGTTACAAAGTTGTCCATGATGCAGTTTCAGTCATTTCAACTGAAACCTAATTTATGTTGCATTGTCTAGCATATCTAGTGCCATATGGAATAGTGACTGTTAATGAGGATCATTTTTCTCTTTTTTATCAATGAAAATGCCTCTAAATTTCCACCATTAAATATACTTTCAGTGGGTCTTTTATGCACAGGTTTCATTAAAGTAAGAAGTATCTAATTTATTAAAATATTTGTTAAATCATGGGCCAGAGAAAGAGTACAGTGGCTAGAGCCTTGATTTGCATACGGACAAGCTGGGTTCAGTCCCCAGCATCCTATATGGTCCTCCAAGCCAACCAGGAATGATTTCTTAGTGCAAAGCCAGGAGTAACCCCTGAGTACTTCCAAGTGTGGCCTTAAACCAAAAGACAAGAAAAAACATATATAATATATGTATTTAAATCATAATGTACATGTACTGAGTATAGCTCCAAGTTTAACACTAAGTACAATTTTTAATCTGAGGAGGATGTATATAAGGCATGTACCCTGGGAAGAAGAGAATTGGCTTAAGTTGAATATTACACTCTGAGCAGACAAAACTTACAAATTGAAGCCAGACATCTGGAATCGCCTAGAAGTGAAAATTTTCCCAGAGGGAATACTCTGTACATACCATACAAATTCAGTCTCTTCAGGAAACCTGATTCTGCTTGGGAAAAAGAGGCAAAAGATGCTGACCTGAAGAATTCCAAGATCACATTTCTGCTGCCTTCATACTGCTTGTCTGTCTTATATTATCAAGCCATTTGAGAGCAGAAGAGAATGTCAAGCTCTGATTTGTTATATTGCCATCAAACTATGAACCCCTTGGATCAGAATATCACCTTGTTTTTCTCACTATCATAAGAGCAAAAGGGCATGCTCTTGAGTACTGTCTTCCTATCACTGTGACAGTTGTTGTTTAAAGCTGACTTTGTCTTTTTAATGTGATACTATTGGCAATTCCATGTGACAGCTTTAGCCCATATTACCTAAAAATATCTTGCTTTTTGTTCTAGTTTAGAGAATCATATAGCTGAAGCTAAATATCTAATAGATGCTTTCCTCAAAAAAATCTGTTTCTGGACCAGAAAGATAGTACAGTGGATAAGGCTTTTACCTTCCATGTGTCTGACCCAGGTTAGATTCTTGGCACCATATATGGCCCTCTAAGCACTGTCAAGATTTATCTCTGAGCACAGAGCCAGGAGGAAGGCCTGAGTACTATCAGGTGTGGCCAAAAACAATATTAGAACAAAAGAATCTCTTTCTCCCATTTTTCTGGGAAATAACTTGAAATCACAATGAAATATTATTCAGTGAATTTATGGTCAAGTAGAAGGGGATGGGTGGCCACAAACCTCTATTCTAATACTATCCTCATTTATAACTTGCTACACGAGCCAGGACAAATAATTTAATTTCTCTTTCCCTCTGTTTCCTGTTCCAAGTGAGGATGCAAATAGTATCTGCTGTCCAGGGAGATTGCTGGCCAAAAGGCCTGGACTACATGTTTTGAATGTGGTTTTGATGCCTGGCATCACATGATCTTCCACGTCCCTCCAGGAGCTAAACATGAACATTGAACAATAAGGGTAAGGCATTTGTCTTACATGTAGCTTACTCAGTTTCTATCCCTGGCATCACATGTGGTCCTCTGAGCCCCACCATGAGTGATTCCTGAGTGCAGAGCCAAGAGTATACCCTAAGCAGCGTGTGGCTTGAGAAAAAACAAAAACAAAAGAACAAAAGTAGCACCTGAGATCCACTTGGCCTGCCCCCCCATAAATTAAAAAAGTAATTATGATGGTCAAAGGAGATAATGTGTATAAAATGTTTAGCAAAAAATCTGGCAATTTCAGGATAAGCAAAATGTGTTAGTTTAATTACTAACTAGTGATGGAACTCAGATAGTGACAAAATAAATACTACCTGATCTTAATCTACATCTATATGTCTTACATGACTCTTATGCACTAAACTATTTGAAACTAAGAGGAATCAAGAATCCCAAAGAGAG
This sequence comes from Sorex araneus, assembly GCF_027595985.1. Lineage (NCBI taxonomy): Eukaryota > Metazoa > Chordata > Mammalia > Eulipotyphla > Soricidae > Sorex > Sorex araneus. Next base: position 108,991,328 of record NC_073313.1, read on the forward strand.
GGGCTGGAGCGATAGCACAGTGGGTATTGTGTTTGCCTTGCACATGGCCCACCCGGGTTTGAGTACAAGCATCCCATAGGTCCCGAGCACTGCTAGGAGGAACTTTTGAGTGCTTGAGCCAGGCGTAACCCATGTGCATCACAAGGTCACTGTCACTGTCACTGTCATCCCGTTGCTCATCGATTTGCTCGAGCGGGCACCAGTAATGTCTCTCATTGTGAGATATATTGTTACTGTTTTTGGCATATCAAATACACCACGGGGAGCTTGCCAGTCTCTGCCAGGTGCAATACTCTTGGTTGCTTGCTGGGTTCTCTGAGAGGGGCAGGGGAATCGAACAAGGGTTGGCTGCGTGTAAGGCGAACGCCCTACCGCAGTGCTATCCCTCCAGCCCCATCACCAGGTATAACCCAAAAAGCATAATAAATAAATAAATAAAAGAATCCCAAAGAGACTTAGTAGTTGCATATGTGTAAACCAATCATCTCTTTTTACAGATAATGGTGGGATATGAAACTGGGCTTTCATTGCAAAAGTAGCTGGATATTTAGACAAGATAAGAAGCTTTAAGCCTCTCAGCATTGAGGCATTCGAAGAGTGACTACTAAGTATTATGACAATTCAAGCTGAATTGGTCTCTTCCTTGATTTCAGTCCGGAATAACTCCAAGGTTATCTCTCAGGCATTTTGTTGGCAAAGGAAGAGCACAATTCCATGGCTGTTTTAAACTACAGATTCTTCCCATGCAGTCTCTGCTCTGCTAGCATGATTGTGATGTGAACATCAGAGTGCCTTGTTTATTATTTTTTAAATGGGAAACAATATGGCGTGTCTAATTTGGGTTTTTACAGGTTCCTACTTTGGCTAAACCATTGCCTTATCCTATATAAACAGCTTATTATTTGCAAAAATGAAAATGACATTTTGAATCATACCCCTATTATCAGGACTTTGTAAGGGAAATGAACCTAAACAGCTTTAAAACAGTAACAGTGTAGTAGTAATGCTATATGACATGAAAACACAATCAGGGAGGAAACAGCTTAGCATTCTGTGTTCTTTGTCTCATTCAATTTTCACAAGAATCCTATGAGTGGGCTAGAGCGATAGCACAGCAGGTAGGGCTTTCACCTTGCACACGACCAATCCAGGTTCGATTCCCAGCATTCCTTATGGTCCCCCAAGCACTGCCAGGAATGTTTCCTGAGTGTAGAGCCAGGAGTAACCCCAGGCAGTGCCAGGTGTGACCCAAAAAGCAAAAAAAAAAAAGAAAAGAAAAAGAATCCTATGAGATAAGTACTATTAATTTAATCTATTCCACAAAAAAAAGTTAAATAACTTTAATGGGGTCTCATAACTAGTATTTTTAGTTTCTATTTCAATTCTTAATAAGGTACTTTTACTATTATGTAGTCTAGAACATTGTTATTGGTATATATTAATACCATTTATTTTCAGACTTATGTTTAATCTAACCACCTTGCTGGACTTCAACATTCATCTTATTTTACTATTTATCATTTGTGAATTTATATATAGCCACTTGTTTGTAAATGACTGCAAATTTATTATTTATTTCCCATTCTTATTATTTCCCTTACCTTATTGCACTGGTCAGAATATTATAGCATCAAATAAAATAGCAATAGTGGCCATATTTGTATTGTTTCCTATGTTCTGTCAATGAGTACTATTAATAACAACTAATGTTGTTGATCAGTTAATATTGCATAACACTTATAAGTGCCTTTATATATTTTGCATAATTTGATCTTCACACCAATATTGTAAGATGCTATTATTCATTTTAATTTATGAGGAAAGTAGAGATCAGAAACATTAAGCAATTTGCTGAAGAATAGATAGTTTGTATATTATGAAACCAAGCCATTGACAATGTACTGGTGTTTATAAACTACATCGCCTTCTGCTAGTTTTCTAGTCATTTATTTATAAAACTCTTCTATTCCTTGTTTGGTATGAGTTGTGGGGTTTTTTGAAATCATGGAAGAATATGGAAATTTTATCAAAAATTTTTTGAATTTGTTAAAATAATTATGTGATTTTGTTCCTTTAATATATTTTTGTAGTAAATTGCTTTAATATATTTACAAATGGAGAGGGGCTCGAGCATGGCTGTTGCTAGGTTCCGGTGGTCTTCGGATGCCGGGAGCTCTGCTCGGGGTAGGGAAAGAAGCTGGAGCCCATCCCCTCCGAAGGGCCCCAGGAAAGACAGCCAGGCTTACAGGTAAGAGACTCTCTGCCCGCATGAAGGTACCGGCAGAGGAACCCAGGTGTGTGTAATCCCATAAGTGGCCAACATCCAGAGAGACTTAAAAGCAAGCTCCCAGAAGCAGCCACGCGATATCTTGTAGCCTACTTCTCCTTCTGGGAGAAACTAGCAAGCTTCTGAGAGTTTCCTGCCCACATGGGACAGCCTTGCAAGTTTCCCATGGTGTATTCATATGCTAAATCCAGTAACAAGCTGAATCTCATTCCCCTGACCCTGAAGAGCCCCCAGTGTGACATCTTTGGGAGGGCCCAGTGGAGAGAGACTTCTAAGATCTCAGGGAAAGGACAAATGGAGAGGTTACTGAGCCCACTCGAGAAATCGACGATTAACGGGATTTTGTGATCGTGATCATGATATTTACAAATGTTGAACTATACTTATATTCCTGAGATAACCTCTAGTTATGCATGTGATATATAATTTTAATAACATAAAATTAAATATTGGCTTTTAATTTTTAAGATAAAAATAAAATTATATTAATATTTTAAATTTTCTATAAAATTATCCATAAACTTGAATTTAAATTTTTATATAGTACTCTATTATTTTATATATAAGCATGGAACTTGCATTTAAATTATTGGTGGTATTTATTTATATGCTGGTTATTTTATTGGAAGTTTTATTTAAATTTTTTTTGTTTTTATGTTACCAACTATTTTATTTGTTTTCTATTTTGCTATTTTATTCTTTTTTGTATTATTTTCTTCCTTATTTATTTCATGGATTTATTTTTCTGTGCTTTTTAAAACCATAATCTGGGGCTGAAGACATAATAAAGGGGTTAGGTACTTGCCTTGCATTCATCCAACCCCTGTTAGATCCTTGGCACAGGGAGGTTGGATCCCTGAGCCCCACCAGGAGTGATCCTTGTGCATAGTGTCAATATAAAAACCATCATGTGTAGTTCCAAACTTGAAAATATATAACTTCTAGAGCTAAGAGCTTAATTTATTTTCCACTAGTATTTTGTATAAACAGATTTAAATTTTGTGTTATATTGTTTTGGGGCTCATACCTGGCAATTCTCATGACTTACTCCTGGCTCTGCACTCAGGGATTATTTATACTGGTACTTGGAGGAGACCATATGGGGTGTCAGGGATCAAATCCAGGATGACTACATGCAAAGCAAGCACTGTATCAAGTGTACTATCTCTACTCCCTATATGTGAACTTTAAGTTAAGTGTTTCTCTCTATATCCAACAGTCTTGAGATACACTGCTCTCACAATCACTCAATTCTAAAGCAGTTGTAATATTAATTTGGTTTCTCTCCCATTTAAAAGTTATTTTACAGTATGTTTTTATATTATGAATGTTTACCTGTTCATATAGGTATGAATATGCTTATATTCATATATACCTATACTAATATATATGGGTTGAGGTTTTGGTGAGGCCTGGTTATGTGTTAGTTGGTTATTATTCTGTTTAAGACATGCTTGACTTAAGTTTGAGTCTATATCCTCAATCAATATTTGTTTTCTTTTGGCAACTGTCTCTCTGCCTGTCTCACATTCTAGAGGCATGTGATATTGACTTTTTTTTTAATCATTGATATCACCTAGGTCTGAGATTGAATTTCTCATATAAAAGTCAGTTGATCCAGAATGGGGGTGTGGCTCAGAGGTAGAGCCTTGCATTTCATGTGTGAGTCCACTTCCCTTTTTAGCAAATTTCATCAAATCACCATAAATTACAATACTGCTGATGATAGGGCTTCATGCATACAATGTTCCAACATCACCACTTCTCCCTACCACCATCCTTCCCGCACCTTCAATGAGCTCACTTCTGTAGACCAGTTCTCAGGTTCTGCTTTTTTTTTCCAAAGAACATCTGTAACTTGGGGCTGGAGTGATAGTACAGCGGGTAGGGCGTTTGCCTCGCACGCGGCCGACCTGGGTTCGAATCCCCAGCATCCCATATGGTCCCCTGAGCACCGCCAGGGTGATTCCTGAGTGCATGAGCCAGGAGTAACCCCTGTGCATTGCCAGGTCTGACCCAAAAATCAAAAAAAGAAAAGATCTGTAACAAATGTTCTTTGACCATTTGTTAGTCGCTTACTTTGCATTTTTTATAACCCACATACCAGAGAGTAATTTTGTAGTTAAACAAAATTATCAAAAATTGGAGAGTAGTAATACTTAAAGCAGACAAACAAATAAGTAAAGGAAAAAAATTCTGCACCACTTATCAGTATGTATGCTCATTGCATTCACAAGAGGAATGCGTTTGAACCCCTATAAATGCAAAAAGGGAGGCAGGACATGTATATCACTCATTGACAATATCATATGCCTTCTATGCATGAAACCTGGGTTTAATCCCCAAAGTATGGAAGACAAAGAGGGAAAGGGAGAGAAAAAGAGGGTGGGTCAGTGAAAGAGAAAGAAAAAGAGAAAAAAGAATACTTCTTTGGTCTGGGGGAATAGCTCAGTGAGATCTAGTACATGATTTGCGTGAGGGAGCCCCCTGTGTTTTCAATCTGACACTGCACGGTTCCTCAAGTATTACTTGTGGGAACCCCCAGATGCTGTGATGTCTCAGACTCAAAATAAATAAATAAGTATACAAACAAGCAAACATACATACACTATTCTGGAGTTGCTGCTCACATCCCAATTGGAGATACTTAATTTCTCTTCCTTTAGAACTCTCCCTATACCCCTCCCCTTCACTCCATCCTTATACCCTTCTTCCCATCTTTATATGTCATATTTAGTAAATTAAGCAATTTTATTTTTTATTTTTTTTTATTTTTATTTTTTTGCTTTTTGGGTCACACCTGGCGATGCACAGGGGTTACTCCTGGCTCTGCACTCAGGAATTACCCCTGGCGGTGCTCAGGGGACCATATGGGATGCTGGGATTCGAACCCGGGTTGGCCACGTGCAAGGCAATCGCCCTACCCGCTGTGCTATCACTCCAGCCCCGCAATTTTATTTTTTAAAAGTCAGTTGATCCAATGAGAAAAGGCCATTCCCTTTCCCCCCAAAAAAAAGCTTTCTCTTCAGAGTTGGAGAAGTTATTTATGTCATGAATGCTCTTTGCTAGGCAAGGCGCATTACATCAACCCATCTAAGCCTAGTGGTTTGTAGTTACTTTAAGGACTACTGGATAGTTGATTATGGACACATATTATAGATCATATGAAATTTACAAAGTGTAAGATATCACAGTGCAGGGGTTCTTTCAGGTTGTTTTCATGGTTTCACCTTCTTTGCACAGCTACTGTCAATTCCACACTTCTGCATCAGACATACATGCAAAAAATGAGACATTCTGATTTCTAGATGAGTAGGGAAGGTTCTCTCCACCCAGATACCATCAGCATAATGTTCTGTTTTCATGACAGACCCATTGTTTTTAATTATTTGTTTGTTTCTGTGCCACACCAAGTGGTGCTCAGGCTTACTCTTGGCTCTGCTCTCTGGGATCACTCCTGGCAGGCTCTAGAAATCATTTGAGATGATGGGGATTGAATCTGTTTTAGGTTGCATGCAAAGCCATCACCATTGTAATATCACTCTGGCCCACTGAGACCCATTATTTTGATTTATTTTTCTTATCAAGTCACCATGAGATACACAGTTACAAAGTTGTTGATAATTGGGTTACAGTCATACAATGATCCAACACCTGTCCCTTCACCAGTGTGCATTTCCTACCACCAATATCCCTGGTTTCTCTCCTGCCAAGTTTGCTGCAGCCTGCCTCTATGCCAGGAACTTTTCTTCTCTCTCTCTCTCCTTCTCTCTTTCTCTCCTTTTAGACATTATGATTTGCAATACAGGTACTGAAAACCTATCATGTATATCTCTTTACCTACATTCAACACTCAGTTCTTGTCCAGAGTGATCATTTCCAACTATCATTGTCATAGTGGTCTCTTTTCTATCCTAACTGCCCTCCCTTACTGCCCACCCCATTTGTGGCAAGATTCCCATCATGTCCCATGTTCCTACTGTCCTTGGTTATTAGTCTCATACTGTATATTGTTTATATCCTACAAATGAGAATAATCATTCTGTTCCCTCTCCTGTTGACTCATTGTTCCCTCTCCTGTTGAATCATTGTTCCCTCTCCTGTTGACTCACCTCACTCAGCATGATACTCTCCATGTTCACCCATTTATTTATAAGAAAAATTTCATGACTTCATTTTTCCTGGTGGCTGTATAGTATTCCATTGTGTATATGTACCATAATTTCTTTATTCAGTTATGTTTCCAGACTTTGGCTATTGTAAATAGTACTGCAAAGAACATAGAAGTATAGATGTATTTTCTCTGTGTGATATTTGAGTCCCCAGGGTATTTTTCTAGAGGACATTACTGGGTTGTATGAAAGCTCAATTTCTAGTTTTTTGAGGAATGCCAACATTATTTTCCAAAAAATCTGGACAAATCAGCATTCCCACCAATCGTGAATGAGAGTTCCTTTCTCACCACATACATGTCAGCACTGATTGTTCTTGTTCTGATTGTTCTTGTTCTTTTTGATGTGTGCCAGTTTCTGTGGTGTGCGATATCTCACAGTTGTTTTGACTTGCATCTTCAAGATGATTAGTGATGAAGAACTTTTTTCATGTGCCTTTTGGGCATCTTGTAGTTTTCTTTGAGGAAGTTTCTATTTATTTCTTCTCCACATTTTTGGTGGGATTGGATTTTTTCTTTAATGTTTACCGGTGCCTTTCATATCTTTGACAGATGAGTATTGGATAAATAACTTTTTCCATTCCATGGGCTGTCTTTGTATCTTGAGGACCATTTTTTTTAATTTTTACTTAGTGAATCACAGTGAAGTTACAGTTACAGATTTATACATTTTTGTGCTTATGTTTCCCTCATACAAAGTTCGAGGACCCATCCCTTCACCAGTGCCCATTCTCCACCACCAGTAAACCCAGCATCCCTCCTACCCTCCCTAATCCCATCTCCCCCCACCCCACCCTGCCACTGTGGCAGGGCATTCCCTTTTGTTCTCTCTCTCTAATTAGGTGTTGTGGTTTGCAATAAAGGTGTTGAGTGGCCACTGTGTTCAGTCTCTAGTCTACATTCAGCCCACATAACCCTTCCCCTGCATGGCCTCCGACGCATTATACTTGGTGATCCCTTCTCTGAGTTGCCATGAGAGGACCATTGTTTTTAATGTTCTTTCTTCCTTGACAACACTTATTTGGGCCCATCTGCAGATTGAATCTTACTGCTTCTATCACTCCTCTCATCCCATTGCCTCCTACATCATTGAAAGTGTAGGATAAAGCAGTACTCAGGGGCTGGAGTGATAGCACAGAGGGTAGGGCATTTGTCTTTCACATGGCCGACCTGGGTTTGATTCTCAGCATATAGTCCCCTGAGCACCACCAAGGGTAACTCCTGAGTGCATAAGCCAGGAGTGACCCCTGTGCATCACTGCGTGTGAACCAAAAAGAAAAAAAAAGCAGTACCCAAAATTTCATTCTGTTAACTTCCTTGTCAGATATCCAATACAATAGATTACATATTAGCTCTTAATTATTAATGGTCATTTATTTTACCTATTCAAGCTTTTCCAAAATGAAGAAAACAATTGAGATTTGGTGGCCCAGAGCAGTGGGAGATGTGGGCAGTTTCACTAACACACTTCTATCTTTATACTGCTGGGTTTGACCATCTATATGGCCAAAACAGGTTAGCCTCAAACTGCGTATGCTTGCAGTGAGGTTGCCAGTAGTCAGTGATTTCAAAATGTTTGTGTTCATCTGTCTGAGTTAGGCATACTACAAATAAAGAAATACTGCCTCTTTTAGACTGAACTACTTTTGCCACAGGAAAAACTTTACAGTTACCTGTAGGCAAGAAAAGATTTGTGAATATGGCTTAACCATGGGTATGAAGAGGAAAGCTAGTTAATTTTTTAGTGCAAATATGTTTTAATCTAATGTTCAAGATTTTATATACTTGTATTCATCACTGTATCACATAAATGACTGTCAAATAAATCATAGATCTTAGAACTGAAAAGTTACAACCTTGAGGCTGTTTGATTTACCTTAATTATTTAGCTATTCCTGAATCCCATTTTACAGGTGAGTCAATTGAAGCCCACGAAAGAAAATTTCATTTGGAGGGAATAGTATTTGAGCCTGTCACTGTTTGAAATTTGTTTACTTTGTGATATTATACATTGATCACTGCTTTGATCTGCTAACACTGTCCAAAGAATCTCACCATGTTGCTACATGCTGAACACCTAGTGAGGGAAATTTTTATTTCCAACTCCGATATATGAGGGCAGATCTGACTCACTCCTGTAGAATAGCGCATCTTTTAATTCAGTGATACTTTCTGGAGCCTCTGAAAATGCACACGGTTCTTTCATGTTCAGTTTGCCATTTTATCATCTCTTTGATATCTCTATGAGAATATTCTTTCCTGTGATACTTCATAGGGCAAATGTAGTCATCAAGTGGCTCTTGAAGTTAAGAGTAATTTCATATCAGAGGCCAGGTGATTGCATATGTATAATATTTAGCTGGATATTACAAGTGTTTTGGAGAATTCTCATATAAACTATGGAGACCGGTTTGTTTGGGAGGAATTTATTGAACTTGCACTGCTATAATATAGTGAGTACTTAACAAGCATGGTGACCTTTGGCACATATTTAAAGTTTTCTATACATCAATGTCTTTTTGTTTGTTTGCTTGGGAGTCTATACCAAAAAACCACCTGGCAGTGCTCAGGGACTAACCTGGCTCTGCACTCAAGGATCACTCCAGGAGGGTTTAGGGGAGCATATGGAGTTCTGGGGAACCTGGGCGGGCCACATGTAAGGCAAGCACCCTGTCCACTGCACTATCCACATCTTCTATAACTCAATGTCTTATCTTTAATTGAATAATAATGGTATATGTCTCACAGGTTTATTGCGAAGATTAGACTAATCCACAAAATATGATCAAACTTACTACCATATTTTATTTATTCCATAGTTATTATTTTATAGTTATCATCATTATCACCATAAATATATTTCAGAGTTGTTTTAAGGTGATTAAGTATAATACTATAAACTATATGGAGTGTCCCCTTTCCTGTGCTTTCTCACAAAAATAACAACTCTTGATTATGATTCTTAAAGTACTGGGAAAGCTATGAAGCTGTCATATTTCTGAGAAATATACTGTTCAAATTTTCTAATGCAAGTCTGTATGACCCCATCAGACAGCAGAGGGATAAACACCATGGAATCCTTTAGAAATGGATTCTTTGTCTTGAGTTTTTCCATTAACCCCTGGTCAGTTATATAAAAGCATTACCAGAATGTACTCTCAGAAAATAATTTCTTTTGAGGATAGACTTGTGACAAATGATATTACTAAGGTATATTACATATACACACATTTTGCAAGGCTGAATTTAAAGATGAGCTATGATTACTCTATTTCAACTGTCCTTCAGTTTCAGCATCCACCCCCTCACCCTATCATCTATAGAAAACTCTAGCAAAACTTGAATACTGGAAATTGAAAGGGATTATGAGTCATAAAACCTTGATTCTGCACCAAGCTTTACAATTTGCTAGCTTTGTGACCTTGGCCAAGCCTTTCAAGGTCTCTAAATATCAGTCTCTATATCTATAAAATTGGTATTCAAAATTACCAACCCCTAATCCACATACCTTGCTGTTAAGTGAGTTTCATAATTCAGTGCTTTTTAATTTAAAAATAGTGCACAATACCTTCAGTGGAATTTGTAACAGAACCCAGTAATCAACAGACCACTATTTCTGTGACATACAGTGCTTATTTTTATACTGAAAAAGACACATTTTTTAATTGCTTAAATTTTGGTAGAAAATTTTTAAAAATCTTATTTGTTTCATCTTTCTGGAATTTGAAGTTATTGAAAATAAAAAATGTGCTTGCCCTCATAAGATAATGCTAAGGGTGAAATGAAATTTATTTTGTATAGCAGAAATCCTGCTGATCCTAGATTGAAACTCAGACACATATTGTTATGTGAAAACCCCTGATAGCTATTTACATGAGATGACCTGAGAAAGGGAGAAAACTCTATGAGGAAGTGAACTATAGCTGAAAATTTAAATTGTGGGATAAAGGAGTAACTGGCAGGACATGATGGTATGTACCTGTTATTCAGGAAAACTCTGGGCCAGGATGAGGAGCAACTTCAGGGTTAGGAGGATTGTAGTTTTAGGAAGAAATTGAAGTCAATTTTCTAGCATGGGCATCACTAACATACGGGATAAAAAAAATGTTAGTGTCCAGATGAAACTGCGTATCATAAAGCAGAAAGGGACATTTGCACCCATCTGAATAGATCCTCTGGGTCTTTAGACAAAGCTGCTTAAAAAGAGGGTGACAACACTTATGCATCTTGTGGATTTATAACTTTTAGTCCCTAAAATTCCAAGACCAAGTGCTCTTGGAAAATTCCAAACTATTAAAAGTGATATTTGGGTTTTGCATGAGCATGGAAGAAAGGGGCGTGATTCTGTCCTGCTTTTTTGGGTATTAGGCTGCTATAGTTGACCTTTATGATCTTAATTTGGAGGAAAAGAGATATAAGAGTTATTGGTTGACTCATTTCACTTAGCATGATGGTTTCCATGTCTATCCATTTATAAGCAAATTTCATGACTTTATCTCTCCAAACCGATGCATAGTATTCCATTGTGTAGATAAACCAAAGTTTCTTTAACCAGTCATCTGTTCTAGGTCACTTGGATTGTTTCCAGATTTTGGCTATTGTGAACAGTGATGCAATGAACATATAGGTACAGATGTCATTTCTACTGTGCTTTTTTGCATTCTTGGGATATATCTCCAGAAATGGTATTGTGGGGTCATATGGATAGGGACAGACATAGAAGGACTGCACTCATTTGTGAAGTATAGAATAACATCACAGGAGGGTGACACCCAGGGACAATAGATACAAGGGCCAGGAGGACTGTCGCACAGCTGGAAGCCTGCTTCATGAGTGGAGGGGAGAAGTTAGATGGAATAGAGAAGGGATCACTGAGAAAATGATGGCTGGAGGAATTAGTCGGGATGGGAGATGTGTGCCGAAAGTAGATAATGGACCAAACATGATGACCTCTCAGTGTCTGTATTGCAAACCATAATGCCCAAAAGTAGAGAGTATGGGGAATATTGTCTGCCACAGAGGCAGAGGGACGGTGGGAAAGGGGGGTATGCTGGGGATACTGGTGTTGAGGAATGTGCGCTTGTGGAGGGATGGGTGTTTGATCATTGTGTGATAGTAACCCAAACATAAAAGCTTGTAACTGTCTCACAGTGATTCAATAAAATTTAAAAAAATAAAAGAGTTATTTGTTGATGTTAAAGGAAAATATTTTTCAGTTACTCTACCTTGTGTTGAGAGAAAGCCAGTTTTACTTGGGTTGTTACTATTTGGGTGAATTCATTTATACCCATCCCAATGCAAGTGATATGTGCAAATATTTCTTCTATCTTTGGTTCAGTAACGAGGTTTTTTAAATTTTTTTAATAATGTAGGAATATTGCTATTATTCAGTCATTGATTAAGCTGATCGAGTAGGGAATGAACTCCACATTACATTTTTATTATTATTCTATTCTGAATGTTTGTTTTATTATTTTGTTATTATTTCTCCCTTTTTTGTGATTCACTGTGAGTTACAGCTACAAGGCTTTCATGTTTGAGCTTCAGTCATATAATCATCAAGCACCCATCCCTTTACTAGTGCACACTTTCCACCACCAAAATCCCTAGTATTCCCCCTCCCCTAACCCCCATTCCAACCCTTCCCCTGCTTGTGTGGCAGACAGTTTCCCCCATACTCTCTCTCTACTTTGGTTACATTCAGTATTCTGACACCAGTATCACCACCACTCAAACCTGCCAAAACAGCAATGCTAGACAATTTGTTTTGTATTGCTTGTTATGGATAGAAAATAATGTCCAGAAAATTCTTTGTCATTCTCTTCTGGGAGCTTCAGTTTATAGTCTCTGGTTCTTGGTCATTGATGAAATTACATGGAGCCAGGGGCAGTTTGTGGATGTGACTGCCAAGCTACTGGAAAACTGGGGACTTGGGGGGAGGAGGCACAGTTCCAGTCCAAGTGGGCTTGGAGATCTCAGTCACGGGTTCCCACATATCTGGGTTTTCCTGCCAGTCTGCTCTCTGGTGAGGTTCATCCCGTTTTGGGTGAGACTCGTGCCCTCTTAGATGAGGCTCATCTGAACATGTGGAGAGTAGCCTTGAGCATGGTGGTGGTTGGGTTCTGCAGGTTTTCGGCTGCTGGGGTTCTGCTTGGGGCAGGGAGGGAAACTCAACCCACCCCCCTCCAAGGTGCCCCGGTGAAGACAGCCTGGCGTGGGGTCAGGGCATTCTGTGGCGCTCTTTTCTGGGAGTTTTAGTTTTTAGTCTCTGGGTCTTGTGCATTGATGAGATTACATGGCGCCAGGGGCAGTTTGTGGTTGTGATTGCCAAGGTACTGGAAAACTGGGGATCTGGGGGGAGGAGGCCGAGTCCTGATCCAAGCGAGCCTGGGGCTCTTAGTCATGGGTTCTCACCTACCTCTGTGCTACAGGTGCTAACTGCATCTTTTGATCTCTTTCGAGATTTATGGGTGTCTGAAATAAGCCAATAAATGAGCTTATATAGCTGAGCCAGAGGTAGTTTGTGGGTGTGTCTCCCACATACCTAACTTTTGGCTGTTTAATTCTTGGTAAACTTAGCCCCAAGTTGTTGGGGTCTGGCCAAAGTCACAGCAGCAATTTGGGGGCATCTGGAAGTCTGAAGGCGTCATCAAGTTGCTGACGCACTTGCCCCACAGGTTCAGGTTTACCTGCTGGCTGCACCATACACCCTGTAACGAGTTTTCAATGCATATTATGTCCCTGCCTTCCCCCTTCCTCTACTCCCAATCAATAGCTGAGATTCTTTTTTTTTTGCTTTTTGGGTCACACCGGCAATGCACAGGGGTTACTCCTGGCTCTGCACTCAGGAATTGCTCCTGGCGGTGCTCAGGGACCATATGGGATGCTGGGGATCGAACCCGGGTCAGCCACGTGCAAGGCAAACGCCCTACCCGCTGTGCTATCGCTCCGGCCCAGTAGCTGAGATTCTTAAGCACAACAACACATATACAGTTATATCTTTGCTTCTTCATACCTGAAAATAAATTTTGAAGGCTATTCTTTGAATGAATAATGTGTGCTGATACTTTGGATGCAGGTATATAAATGCCACAGAAATAACTCACATTGGTCGAATCCCATCTGATGTAAGTATTAGTATTTACAAAGCAATAGTTCTTTGATAGGAAATGACATAAAAGGGAAAAGGAAGCCCAAACATTATCCCAATCTATATCTGGGTTTATCACCAAACTGAATTGGGTGGATCCAAATGAATGAAGTTTTCCTGTTTGTTTTTCTTGTCATTGATTTGACATTCCTTCCCCATAAATAAGAATACAGCACAGAAATAGTCAACGCTTTCTTTCATATCATTTGGTATATCATAGTTGTTATCTTCAGTAGACTAAGTAGTCCCTTACCTCATTCTGGTTGATGGCTATTCTGTGAGGCTTTAATGGCTTGTTGCCCAGCTAAGTTAGTTTATTCACTTGTCAACTAGCTGGGTTTTTTTCAGAAAATGTGGGATCTTGTCATTTTGAATCATTATAATAATTATACACCCTCTCACTGTTTACAAAGCTAGTTTGGGTTTCTTTTCCTTCTCACATTATATTCTCCTTACCCTCTTCCTAGTGATTTCTTTTCTTTGTACTATACACATTTGAATGCATGGATTATTTTCTTCTTATTTGTTTCCTCTTCTTTCTTCTCTATTATTTTATCACTGCCAATTCCTGGCCTCTTTAATTGGCTTTTGCACATGGTCGTTGTTTCTGAAATCTGCATTCTAGAGGTTTAATGCTATGTCTATTTACAGTGAGCAAGGAAGATATTCTCAGTCAGACATTACTATTGTCCATAACTTCCCCACTCCTTCTATCAACTCTTTTTCTGTACAGCACTTTTTAACTTGGTTTATTAATACTGCACTCTTTCAGATGCATTGTAGAGTGCAAATCACTGGAGAGATGTAGTGAAATCTATGTCATTAATTAGTAATTGTATTTATTTGTATTTATGAGTCAACTGATAACATGGATATAGGCAGCTTCAAAATCAGTTTTACCTTTTTGTTTGTAAATGTACCCATCTTGATTAATATCAAGTTAAAATTAATTTGTCTTTCTTAAAATATAACATTCCCCAAAACCACAGACTTACTATCTGATTTATTCAAATGTGTTCATGGAATATGCACAATGCCCATAAGATACTGCATATGTCCAGTATTCTCCCACACATTTCTGTTACTCTCGATTGTCTATCTTTGTAGACATTCAGAAAGCAGGGGCCAGGTCTGTTTTACCTGATTTGAAGGGAAACTAGCTCAGAGCCATTTCACTTCATTGCATATAAAATAATGTGCATAAGAGGTTACTGTTTCACTGGATTTAATTAATGTTCTTTGTGCTTTCTAAGAGTGGCAGTGACTATTAAACGAAATGAATGAAATAAAATAGGATCAGTCAAAGGCTGTTTAGCTTTAATTGTGAGGCAGATTTTAAATACCTGGCTATTGGGGCTGGAGCAATAGCACAGCGGGTAGGGCGTTTGCCTTGCACGCGGCCGACCTGGGTTCGATTCCCAGCATCCCATATGGTCCCCTGAGCACCGCCAGGAGTAACTCCTGAGTGCAAAGCCAGGAGTAACCCCTGTGCATTGCCAGGTGTGACCCAAAAAGCAAAAATAAATAAATAAATAAAAAATAAATAAATACCTGGATATTTACCCCTATGCCTTCTATCCTTATGGAATTTCCTATGCTACCACCAGCTCAAACTATGCTTCTTTGGGATGTGCCTCCTTGCTGTGATGTGGATGGATAGTAGCCAGTTGTTTACTAGTTAATAAATTCTGGTGTCATGCTTAGTCTTTTCTAAAAGACTAAAATAAATGCCTTTTTCTAAAGACTGAAAAAGACTTAGTTTTCTTAAATATAATCCCTAGAGCCTCTAAGCTTTCTGAAATTTTTGTGTTTTTCTGATACAGAACTGAACTTTTCTCTTCATCAATTCTGAGAAAACATGTAAGCCTTTATTTTCTCATTTATCTCCTTTCCCCCTATATTTTGGCACAGAACATTTGCAAAATGTCTGTTCCTTCTCTAGGAACTTTGCTGATGACTTAGGTATAGTCTACTCCATTTATTTGAAACAGTATAGAAATAGTTTGGGGTTCACAGTTTATTCAAAATGGACCAGGGAAAGTAACCCATTAGAATAAAATTCATTTATTGTCAGGAAAATAGCTCAATTGGCCAAATACATGCTTTGTATGCATGAGACCTGAGTTTGATCTCTGGTACTGCATAATCCCCTGAGCCCTAACAGACTCAGAAGTAGCACCTGAGTACCACTGTATTTACACCCACCAAGAAAACAATCCAGTCATTGTTTTCTCTAACCCAATACCCAATTATTCATTAACTTTTTCATTTGTGTGCCATTCCCAAACATTAAAGAAAGGGCTTAGTGGTATAGTGGATAATGTACTTGTCTTGCACAGTCCTGATGAGTTTAGCACCACATATGGTTGCCTGAACACTACCGGGAGTGATCCCTGAACACAGAGACAGGAGTAAACCCTGATCACTGCCAGGTATGGCTTAAAAACAAAAACAAAAAAAGAAAAGTTGCATAATGCCTCCAGCTTATCTTCAAGAACAAAATTATTTATTTTTTTTGGTTTTTTTTGGGTCACACCTGGCAATGCACAGGGGTTACTCCTGGCTCTTCACTCAGGAATTACCCCTGGCGGTGCTCAGGGGACCATATGGGATGCTGGGATTAGAACCAGGGTCGGCCGCGTGCAAGGCAAACGCCCTACCCGCTGTGCTATCGCTCCAGCCCCTATTTTTTAAATTTTTATTAGAGAATCATCATGGAGTACAGTTACAGATTTACAAACTTTCATGCTTGCGTTTCAGTCATACAATGATCGAGTACTCATCTCTTCACCAGTGCCCATTCTCCACCACCAATGGTCCCAGTATCCCTGCCAGCACCCCCACTCCCTCCCCCCACCCCACCCCGCTTCTGTGGCAGGGTATTCCCTTTTGTTCTCTCTTTCCTTTTGGGTGTTGTAGTTTGCACTAGAGGCATTGAGTGGCCATTGTTTTCAATCTATAGTCTACATTTGATTCACATCTCCCAACCCCAGCTGGTCCTCCAAATACCCTTCACTTGGTGTTCCCTTCTCTATCTGAGCTGCCTTTTCCCCCAGCACTTGAGGCCAGCTTCCAAGCCATGGAGTAAACCTCCTGGTCCTTATCTCTACTATTCTTGAGTGTTAGGCGAGGCAAAAAGAGTATAGTAGAAATGACATCTGCACTTGTATAGAAATGACATCTGCACTTGTATGTTCATTGCTGCACTGTTTACAATAGCCAGGTTATGGAAAAAAACCCGAGTGCCCAAGAACAGATGACTGGTTAAAGAAATTTTTGTACATGTACACGTGGAATATTATGGAGCTGTTAGAAAAGATGAAGTCATGAAATTTGCATATAAATGGATCAACATGGACAGTATCATGTTAAGTGAAATGAGTTGAAAATAGAGGGAGAGACATAGAAAGATTGCACTCATCTGTGGAATATAAAGTAACAATTATTTTTTAAAATCAGTCTAGAATAAAGAGAAGTTGACTGTGAACACTTGTCTTGCATGCTGCCAACACAGGCTTAGACTATCAGCACCCATAGTGTTCCTGAGCACCTCCAAGGCTGATCCCTGAGCATAGAACCCGGAGTAAGTCTTGAGCACCTCCAGGCTGACCCAAAAATCCAAACAAATTGACAATTCAGGGGTGCTAGAGAGACAGTACAGGAGGTAAGACACTTCCCTTGTATATGGCAAACCTGGTTCAAATCCCTGGCACCACATATTGTCCTTCATGCACCTATAGGAGTTATCCTTGAGCACAGAACTAGGAGTGAACCCTGAGCTCAGAGCCAGGAGTGAGCCTTGAGCACTTCTTGGTGTGGCACTCCAACCAAAAGAAAACAAAGGTGATTTTTTTAAAAAAAGAAGCAAAGCAATGCAGTCATAAAAATACTATTTTTTTTCCATTTAGCATGTCTGTTTTTATCCAGGATATCACAGGACTTCTAGAAAGTAACAATGAGATTACTCCCCATGCCGCTGTCACCACAGCCTTCTCAATGAGCAAACGTGTCAGTGCACAAAAATGCAAAAAGGTGTTCTGTGGAAGAGAATAGACTTCACTCCTCATACGATCAGACTGCAACTAACAAGAGAGCTGAGGGTCAGCAGCTTATGCATTTATTTATTTATTTTTAAGTATCCTGGTTTACAATTTTATTAGCATTAATGTACAAATCATGCAAAGTATTGCATCACACCCACCACTAGTGTATGCAAGGTATTTTAAATTTCTGTTTAACCACAAGTCTGATTTTAGGGGGTTTGGAAGCATACCTGACAGCACTTGGGGCTTAATACTGGTGGGATTGGGGGACCATATGCTATGCTAGAGATCAAACCCAGGTCAGCAGCCACATGCAAGGCAAGTGCCCTACCCATTGTACAATCACTCCAGCCTTGGAAGTAGCACCTGAGTACCACTGGATTTACACCCTCCAAAAAGACAATGCAGTCATTGTTTTTCCTGTCCCCCATACCCAAGTATTCATTGATTTCTTTCAGTTCTGAGCCATTCCCAAACATTACAAAAAGGGCTAAATAGTAGAGTATTAGAGCTAATAGTTCCAACCTCCAATTTTTTTTATCTTAAACTTCTTGGAATTGATGAAGTCTTACATAAGTGATTGTAAAAATATCTCTTTGAACTCATGGAGTGGATTTTTGTCTGGTGATGGAAAACCCTTGTCATTGCCTGAATCAAATTGAATATGTGTGTGCCCATGCTATCACTATAGCAAGCAGAGCATAATAAACCTATGGTTGTCCTTCAGGTCTGGATCATTCTGGGAGCACAAGTACCTTAGAAAACTCATATAATTGAACTCTTGATCCCCCTGCACATGTTTTATGAGTAGAGAACTTATGAAATTGAACTCTTGGTATCCTAGTACAGACTCTTGGAACTTTGTGAAGATGATGGTCAGGTGCTCAGGGGCACTTGCAATCTTGTATTTCAGATCGCCTCTGAAGTTTGTTCAAACATCCCATGGAAAAGTCACTGGGTACTTGGACTTCTCATTTCTTGTCACCATTCATAATTGCTCAAACTTCATGCACAGCTGCACTTGGACATTGTCAATCTTCAACTCTGGCTATGTCATGCCTGTTTAAACTTGACACTGGTTATTTAGAATTCAAACTTCTTATCACTTCCCAGTTCTACTTAAACAGCAGCCCAAGCACACTCAAACTTTGTTCCATGGATCTTACAAAACACTTACTGAGCCTTGCCAAAAGATGAAATGTATACCTTCCTGGCCTTGGCACTATAATTGGTGCTACTTTCCACAAAACACAAATCACCCTCAGTATAACTACAGAGGTCTGCTCAATGTTACTGCTGCTATTGAGCACTGTGATACAAACCACCTTTGTGACCAAAGTGACCAAATTCACTTCCTCGATCGACCTGATTTCAATACAATAGATATCACTTCGCACTAAAAACTGGGAATCCTGAAACATTATGCAGGGCCAATTACTCTCAATGATATAGCTCTTGCAAAGCATGGGATCACAAAATATCAGTGACCTTACAGGCCTATGCAAGCAATTGTTTTCTCAGAATACATGATAATATGCAGGAAATGTGCTAAATATATCACAAAAATGTATTTAACTAATAGATTTATTTAGTAAAGTGGCAGACTAAAAATATCAATGTATAAAAATTTGTTCTATTTGGGGCAGGAGCAATATTGAGCAGTCAGGCCATTTGCCTTGCATGTGGCCAACCTGGGTTCATCAACAGTACCCCATATAGTCCCCAGAGCCTACCTGGGGAGATGCCTGAGCCAGGAGTAAGTCCTGGCTATGTTGGGTGTGGCCCAACACCCCCCATGTTGTATTTATCTATATGTAAGCAATGATCTAGAAGATAAAGGAATTAAGAAAATAATCAGATTTATAACTATACCCAAAATATAAGGTACCTTGGAATCAACAAAGGAGGTGAAAATCATTATAAAAATATCAATGGTATTTTTGAGGACATAGAATGACCATTAGTAATAGTTATATGGAACTACAAAGTTCCCTGATTAGTCAAAGCTATACTACGGAAAAAAAGATGAAAGTCACAGTGTTTTTTGACTTTAAATATAGAACAAAACCATAGTAATCAAGACATCATGGTATTTAAATAAAATCAGGCACTCTAAACCAATAGACTAGAATTGAGAGCTTGGAAATAAACCCTCAAGTGTAAGGACAAAAGACATCAAATGCATAAACTGTAGAAGGGAAATTCTCTTCAAAAATTTTCCTGGGAAAATAATATAACCACATTCTAAATATCTCACTCATGTGTATAAATATTAACTCAGCATGGAATTAAAGACGTAGAGGTTCATTCAAAATCCACAAAATATGTTGAAGAAACCATATAAAAACACTCCATAGTATTGGTTTAAGTTACAGTTTGACTCCACTGACAAGGGAAAGAAATACCAAATTAAGCAAATGAGATTATACCAGCCTAAAAGTTCTTTGTACTGTGAATGGAACTCTCCATTAAACAAAAAGGGATTTGACTGAATGGAAGATAATATTTTAATTCTGTATCTGTGATGGCAATGGGCTAATATCCAATGTGCATAAAACACGAAGTCTAATAACAAATAAAAGAATAATATCAGCATAAATTTGGAAAAGAGAAGAACAGACAGCTCTCAAAAGAAGATTAAGATGGTCAATAGGCACCTGAAATAAATGCTCATCATCACGGCTTATTAGGAATACACAAATCAAAAATGAATGCAAGATATCATCACATCATACCTGTGAGAATTGCCTATATGAAGAAGGCCAGAAACAAAAAGTTTCTGACAGGGATATGTAGAAAAAGGAACCCTCATTCACTATGAATAGAAATGCAAAATGGTTCAGCTTTTACAGAAAACAGTATGTTGATTCCCAAAGAAATTAAAAATAGAACTACCATATGATCAGATAGTTCCTCTCCTAGGCATTAGTCTAAAGAACACAAAAACACTAATTCAAAAAGATGTATGTATAATTTTATTGCGGCATTATTTACAACAGCCACAGTCTGGAAGGAACCCAAGTGCTCAGTAACAGATGAGTGAATCAAGAAGCTATTGTATGGGACTGTGGACATGGCTCAAAGGGCTGCTTTGCATGCAGGAGTTTGATTCTGGAGCACTGATACTCCCTTGAGCACTGTCAAGTATAGTGCTTTCCACCAAAAT
The DNA here is from genome assembly GCF_027595985.1 of Sorex araneus. Classification (NCBI taxonomy): domain Eukaryota; kingdom Metazoa; phylum Chordata; class Mammalia; order Eulipotyphla; family Soricidae; genus Sorex; species Sorex araneus. The sequence continues at coordinate 109,012,145 of NC_073313.1, forward strand.
AAAATTTGTTTTTTAAAAAAGTTGGGATTTGCTTTTCTGCCGCCGCGCGAGATCGACCCCGGAGGCAACTGAACCACTTTGGACACGAGCGGCGCCCCCAAAATGCCTCCAAACTGTGTGCTCGGAGCTACTGGCCCAGGTGCCGCCAGCGGGGTATGGTCTTTTCTCTCTCAACTCTTTCTTTTTGAACGCAGCGAGGCAACAGCCGGTTTTTAGACTATGCAGGAAGCCCGGGAAAGCTGATGGGGCGGGACTTCCGGATCCGCCCTGTGCTGGCCGACATTTAAGCGCAGAGCCATGTGGGGACGCTCCTTTCCGGCCCTGCGTGAGATCAACCCCGGAGGCAACTGAACCACTTTGGACACGAGCAGCGCCCCCAAAATGCCTCCAAACTGTGTGCTCAGAGCTACTGGCCCAGGCGCCGCCAGCGAGTGATGCAATTACCAAAAGAATTTTCCCTGGATTTCATATAGAAATCCAAAACCTAATATCTCTTGATTGTCAGCAACGTGTAAATGTTGCTTTTTAACAGGGCTTACCGTGGGGGGAAACTCCAAACAATAGTACTGAGTTTTTTGTTGAAGGGTAAAAGATTGTAGCGATAGAATTTTAGGCAGAATTTTCCCTGGACTTTATATAGAAACCCAAAACCACGCGGCCGTGACAGCCTAATGTCATCTAATCATCAACAATATGAAATGGTTCCTTTGTAATGGGTTGGACTTTGGGGGGACCATAATAGAGTTAAAATTTGTAGTGATGTGTAATTTCTGGCTGTACTTTCCCTGGACTTTATACAGAAATTCAAAGCTGCAAGGCTGCTGCCATGGCCACGCGACCTAATGTCATTTAATCATCACCAATATAAAATGGTTCCTTTTTAACGGGTCGGACATTGGTGGGAAATCCTAACAAGAATAGTAAGTCTTTTGCTGAAATATTGAAGGCAATCAAAGTGGTAGCCATCTCTATAGACTGAACTCTATCTCCATATCCCCACGCTGGCTGAGAAGAAATATCCTTCTTTCTCGTGAAGAAATGCGGCGTGGCGTTAACCATAGTATGATGTCCATTAAGCTGACACGGACCTGGTGGCGTGGGAATGGGATACAAGGGAATAAATTATTATGTACTTGGAACAGCGGGACGCTGGTGGAATCTCGAGCCGGGCCCAATACCAGCGTATTACTTTTGGTTCCAGAAACTGCTTGCAGACAGTCTACCAGACTATCAACTAAGCCAGAGCCCCACGCCGGCTGATGACGGGAAATAACCATCTTTTTCGTTTTTTTTTCCCTTTGTCAGGCAGCGTGGTGATTACTAAACAGGTGTGAACTCGGTGGCGCGGGACAAGGGGGGAAAAAATAGAAAAGTTATGTAACAAAGAGCGGGACTTAATATCTCTACATTCTCAGCAATAGAGAGCTATCAAATGCTTCCTTGACAGTAGGACTGTCTTTTCTTTTTTGAGGGGAAACCCTAGCAACAATAGTGAGTTATGTGTTGAAACATGGAATGTAACCAAGATAAAGCGTAAATGAAGTGAAACTTATCACTTACAAGGGCGGGCACTGGGGGGGCGGGAGGGGGCGGGAGGTATAATGGTATGGTTGGTGATGGAATATGGGCACTGGTGAAGGGAAGAGTGTTTGAGTATTGTATAACTGACATAATCCTGAGAACTATGTAACCCTCCACGTGGTGATTCAATAAAATTTAAATAAATAAATATAAAAAAATAAAAAATTAAAAAATTAAAAAGGTGGGATTTATACACAGTGGAATACTACTCAGCTATAAAGAAAATAGAAAGTCTTGGGGCTGGAGCAATAGCACAGCAGGTAGGGAGTTTGCCTTGCACACGGCAGACCCGGGTTTGATTCCCAGCATCCCATATGGTCCCCTGAGCACCGCCAGGGGTAATTCCTGAGTGCAGAGCCAGGAGTAACCCCTGATCATCGCCAGGTGTGATCAAAAAGAAAAAAAACAATAAAGAAAATAGGAATTATTTTGTTACAATATAGATAATGGGGGAACAGGGAGAGGTGGTACTCAAGCTAAGTTCAAAAATGGGAAGGTAATACTTGATGATCACACTCATGTGGGATGTAAGGAAACAATTCAAAGAACTCAAACAATCTCTTATGAAACCTCTGATCATAGAACTGAAGTTTCCCACATGGGAGAGTTTCTTGCAGAATTCCATCTGACTGTGGTTGAAGGATACTGGCACATTTGTTTGCATGTTTGTTTTGAGGACCACACCCACAAGCTCAGGGCTTATTCCTGGCTTTGCACTCAGGGGTCACTCCTGGCTCCAGGAACCATATTGGATACCAGGGATCACACGGGGGTCATTTGAGTGCAAGACAAGCTCCTTACCCACTGTACTATCACTCTGATCCTGATACCGGCACTTTTGTGGTTGGTATGACATGTAATATTGTACCTCTAAAGCATATAAACAGTTTCGCTCTGTAATCCAATGGGACCTAAATAAAAATAAGTTTAAAAATAAAGCAGCAGTAGGGCTGGAGCGATAACCCAGCGGGTAGGGTGTTTGCCTTGCATGCGGCCAACCTGGATTCGATTCCCAGCATTCCATATGGTCCCCGAGCACCACCAGGAGTAATTCCTGAGTGCAGAACCAGGAGTTAAGCCCTGTCCATCGCCAGGTGTGACCCCCCCACAAAAAAAAGAAAGAAAAAAATAGAAAAAAAAGAAAATAAATAAAAATAAAGCAGCAAAGTAACACCTTTTTAAAATTGCAAACACAAGCAGAAGTTGAACCCCAGTTTCTAGAACAATATTCTCTTTACCACAACAACAGCAGCAGTTATGCCAGAGAATCTTTGTTGACAATTAACATGTATTTTGCAGTTGTATCACATTGTTTAGACCAAAGTCCTTATTTCATGGTGTGAATGTTTTTAGCATATTTACAAGCTGATAGGGAAAATTATTTTAAAAAATGCAGTTATTAAAAACATTTGATCTAGGGGCCTGAGGGATAGCACAGCAGGTAGGGCGCTTGCCTTGCACGCGGCTGACCTGGGTTCAATCCCCGGCATCCCATATGGTCCCCCAAGCACCGCTAGGAGTAATTCCTGAGTGCAGAGCCAGGCATAACCCCTGAGCATTGCTGGGTGTGACCAAAAAGCAAAAAATAAATAAATAAATAAAAACATTTTATATAAACATCAACAACATAACTCAAAAATGTGCAAACTGAAGGTGGCAGGCTGTGGGTTTGGGTGCGTGGGAGGGAACTTGGGACACTGGTGGAGAGAAGTTGACACTGGTGGTGGGATTGGTGCTGGAGTATTGTATATATTTAAAACTCAACTATGGATAACTATAAATTACTGTGTTTTAATAAAATACAAATTTTATATTAAAACATAACTGGAAAAAATGAAGTTAGAGAAAGCAATAAATGAAATCGTTAAGGTCATTAAGTTCATACTGAAAAATGTATCAGATTCTATTTTTCCTAGTCCCAGAAAGGAAGGGGATCCTTTAGGGAGTATCTACGAAGAATGCCTCAATAAATACTGTGGGTGTCTGGGAGAAGTCACTGAAAGGAAGACATCAAATGAAGAAAAAAAAAAAGAACATGTTAAGACAAGTTCGTGCTGGCTGGAGTGATAGCACAGCGGGTAGGGTGTTTGCCTTGTATGCAGCCGACCCGGGTTCGATTCCTCCATCCCTCTAGGAGAGCCCGGAGAGCTACCGAGAGTATCCTGCCTGCATGGCAGAGCGTGGCAAGCTACCCGTGGCATATTTGATAAGCCCAAAACAGTAACAACAAGTCTCACAATGGAGACGTTGCTGGTGCCCGCTCGAGCAAATTGATGAACAACGGGAGGAGAGAGTGCTACAAGACAAGTTCATACTTTTTTCAGAGAGGCTTAGTTTGTTCAAAGATTATTGTCTCAATCTATAGCAAGAAAACTAAAATCAGTGTTTGTGTGTGTGTGTGTTTCTGTGTGTGTGTGTGTGTGCGCGCGTGTGAGTGCGCAGAGGGAAACTCTTCTTTTAATAATGAAATATAGTTAAATTTATTGTGGTTATTTAGGTTGCTATTTGAAGTATTCTAGATCACATGGATTTTCCTAAAACTCTAAGGTATTTGAAGTTTGTGTGGTGTAATTAGAAGTAGATACTTTTACTATCACTCCCTCCACATGGCAAATCAAAACATGGTAGAAGAAAGTGTTCAATCTGGTATGAGAGAGTGGGCTGAAAGGTAGTACAGCATGAAACTCTATTTACAACAATACTGTAAAACAGTGTCAAAAATTAAAATAAAATGCATTTCTTAGAGACAGGAAGAGATATAGGAGGCATTCTTGGAGGGAAGTGGACACTGGTGAAGAGTTAGGTGTTTAAATATTGTATTCCTGAAACCCAATCATAAATAACCTTGTAATTCACAGTGACATAATAAAAATATTGTAATAGAGCTTGACCAGGGAAGAGTTATAAATGCTCAGCTCCCCACCCCCAATATTGCTCAGATATATAATTTCAGTTAGAGTGTTTGGATCAAGAATATAATTAGAAAGGCTGGAGCGATAGCACAGCAGGTAGGGCATTTGCCTTTCACGTGGCCGACCCGGGTTCGAATCCCAGCAATCCATATTGTCCCCTGAGTACCGCCAGGAGTAATTCCTGAGTGTAGAACCAGGAGTAAGCCCTGTGCATCGCCGGGTGTGACCCAAAAAGCAAAAAAAATAATAATACAATTAGAAGGCATTTGTTTAAAATTGCTAAAAATTTGTTAAGAGCCCTTTCCATCCTTGGTAAAAGGGTCAGAGATCAACCCAAAATTAGTGGAAAGTATATTCTTCTCCTGTTTACAAAGACGCCCCAAGTGTTTCTAAAGAGAACCAGCAAATTACCATGGAAATGCGCCCCAATAGGCAGTGCTCAAGTAGGAGGCAGAGTCTTTGTTAGCAAGGTTTGTGGGGGCAGACACCATAGTGAACACAGTTAAGCCTTACTAATTCTCTGAATGGGGAAAAGGCCAATTTTGATTTGTAAGAAGCTTGAATCTGAAAATATGTTTAAAGAAATGTCATGTTATTAATTTCCAAAAACCTGCAGTCAGACTGCTAGCTGGGATCTGTTCAAGACATTTAAGGTCTTGAACAAACAGATAAGGACTGTAATTAGCATATCGGTCATTTGAATGCAAAGCGCAGTTACAGTTAAGAGTGGCTCTTAAAAATTCCCTAGTAGGGTATACTCCCCTAGCAGGCTGTCACTTTCCTGTTAGCTTAGTACTAATTTGCTTAGCAACCTGCCCCCATTCCTTTTTTGGCAATAACCTTCAGCCTAGCATTTAGGAATTCATTAAAGTTTCCACATTAGCAGTAGTAAAGTCGGTGGGGCCCTATGGGTAGCTTAGGGGAGGCGATGGAGAGAAAGATTTCTCCCGATCCGCCTCTACCACGCTGAGACCCAACTGGGAAGACTAGGAATGATGAGTCTGATACGTCTGTGATGAGTCCCTGCATGGCACAGGCCAGAGTCCCGTCAGCCCCATCAGGTGGCCATCAAGCCACACCTAATATTCACTTGGTTTTCCAGATGCAGAAGTTGGTACCCACCACCCAATTTCTCTGGGAGCCAAGGACTCAGGTTGGAGCGAGGAATTGCTCTTTGCAGCAGAGGAATGTCAGTCCTAAGCCTTACCCAGGCTTTCAGGGTTCTTGACTTGCCTAGCAGAGAAGAATTTCAGGAGTAGAGAAGCAGTGAAGGAAAAACAGATTTTATTTGGAGGTTTTTAGAAAGAGGAAGGAGGGAGAAAAAGTGAGAGAGAGTAAGGAGCTCAAGAGAGAATGCAGGCTCCTCCAAAGGCTGACAGAGCCCCTGTACATATGGCAGCACTAGATAGGAAAGCATACATCTCAAGAGGGGACATGCGAGCGCCACATGTGCTTGGGTGCCACAGGTGCTCAGCCACCAGGGAACAAGCAGCACATAGGCTCGGGCAGCATGTACATGAGTTTCCTTGTTCAAGGTGGCTTTGATAGGATTTTTCCAACCTGCCACCTCTAACACCCCCCCTCCCACCAAGAGGGGCTTCTACCCAGGTAAAAGTCCACTGCTAGGGTGGTTGCGAGGTGGGTTGAGTTGAGAGTGTTCTATGGCCTTCTTTGAAATTCTTTTCCTGGCCTTTAGTTTTGCTGGAGCTTGTCTTGGAGGGGGGTCCAGCCTTCTCTGGGTCTGTTGCTACAGCAGGTGAATGTCTTATCAGGCCTTAGTTCCTGTGCTCACAAGGTGGACCCTGATGATGGCCTTAAGACTAGGTGATTTTATTTTTATTTATTTTTTAATTTTTTTGCTTTTTGGGTCACACCCGGCGATGCACAGTGGTTACTCCTGGCTTTATACTCAGGAATTACTCCCGGCGGTGCTCAGGGGACCATATGGGATGCTGGGAATCAAACCCGGGTCGGCCACATGCAAGGCAAATGCCCTCCCTGCTGTGCTATTGCTCCAGCCCCAAGGCTAGGTGATTTTATTACTTCCTAGGAATTCCACTGTCATGGAGACCCTTCCCTGTCTATTTGCCTACATCAGAAGGAATGAATGTGGAATATGTTGGACAGGGGCAAGGTAGAGAGCAGGTGAACCAGTTTTAAATTTCAACATGTGTATATTTTACACTTCTATTTAACTGACCTTTAAAACTCATCAATAAAGAATTAAAGAAAAATAAAAATCACCAGTCAACTAGTATCTATTATTTACTATGTAAGGAATATTTTCTCTTGGATTATTAAAAAATAGAGAGGAGAGGCAATTATTTCAAATGTCCCTCTCCCACAACTGACCTTTTAAGGGAAACACTAGGAAAGATAGAATATAATGAGTTACTGGATTATAAAAAAAATAGTCTCAATAGGTGCTTACTTACTTATATGTAGCAATGACATATCGATATATGTGTCTATGAAGCACATTTGTGATGGTCAGTCAATCCCATATGCATATCTTAGCTTTATTTTTAAATTTACATTTGAAGCCATTTAACTTGAAGTGTGACTGAGTTATATTTAGAAAGTAAGGGGAAAATAGAATAAGGAATGTAGCTGTAATATTATCCAAATATTCAATGTCTTCATCATTTTGCTATGTGTGCAGAAGAAAGTGCTATGTTCTTGGCCAGCTTGAACAAACTATCTGGCAAACAGGGTGGAGACTGCAGAAACTAAAAACAAACGAAGATAAAACTGGGTAAAGCCTCTTTGAGAACTGAAATTAAATACTTGTCTCTTGGGAAAGTTTCTAATTCTGCTTCCTAGCTCTAAGAGAGTCAGGTAGGAAGTTGACCTAAGGGGGAAAAAAAGATATCTCTTAAATAATGAAATCCCTACTGCAGTGTTTGTCCAACTTTGATACACATTAGAAATTGAGGAGATTAAAACCAGAGGAGATAGTTTTAAATACTGGTACTCACACTCATGCTATACAATAAGTTAACAAAATGTCTGGAAATAGGGTCAAGAAAGAAATGTTTTATAAAGACCAGCAGCGCACAAAGTTGGGAACTACTGCCCTACAGCTTTCTCACTCTATATAAATTTAACCTATATTTAATACTCCCAGTTACCCTAAGAAGGGGGCACCACAAGATCCCCATTTCATAGATAAAGAAACATATTTGGAAAGGTTAAGCTATCCAAGGTCTTTAAGCTATTAAATAATGAAACTAGGATTTGAATACCAGTTTAACTTCAAAACCTGCATGTTGAGTACAATACAATACTTTCCTTTGTGCTTTTGCTTCTGTATCTAGTATAATTTCAACAACTCTGATACATGAAAATCCTATGTAAATTCTGAGAAAATTTATTAGGCACCTACAAAGTAAACACCAGTTTTAGTTATGGTGTGCTGCTCTAGGGAGATTCAAAGAAATCTGTCTAACTCCTAATTGAAGGGACCTTCTGATGGCCATGGATTAATTATCTTGTCATTTATTGCATTAAAGCCTAATCACTCAAAGACTACAAGTTATTAGACTGTAACCCAACAATTCAAATTTATTGAGCCGATACATCCAAAGAATGAATTCCAGAGGAACCATAGGATGTCACTTTTAAAAAGAAAAGGTAACATCTTTTGTAAGACTTGGGTTCCCACTGGGGAAAGAGCCTCTCAGGAGGGTCTAAGGAAACAGGGATAAATCCTTGATTGATTGCAATTTCCACGAGAGTATCCTCATTAATAATTGAAAATCGCAAAACCAGTCTGTGGTATTTCAGATTTCATTTGAGAAAGCAGTAGCCAATTCAAATGAAATGAAGGCCATTATAACATTGTACAATTGATAATAACATTGGGGAAAACAGCCTCTTCTGTTAACTTTGTGCTTGGACTTATCTATTAGCCTCTCCCGATGACAGCAGGGCTGCTTTTTTCTTTCCTTCAAGATGATTTTGAAAAAGGAAGCCTCAGTTTCCCCTTGCCAGATACTGTAAGCAGTCCCAGTTTTGACTGCCTCCATTCTACATTGTTAACATTCCTATGAATTCCTGGGCTCTTTCTGATAAATGGGAAGTTAACATTTGTCCAACTTCATAAAATTCTCTCTTATAGTTTAGGCTCACCTTAGGGGTGAGGGTGGGGGAGTTGGCTAAGATAATAGGCAAGACCTAAGGCAAAGCTCTGTAGGATCCTTGCATTCTCTTCTTGCCAATCCATAAGAAATGCAAAGTGCCCAATTTTCATTTAAAAGAGCCTACACAGACACTCTCACACACAAAAAACCCTTTAGCTTTAACTTTCCTGCATTCTCTGTAACACAAAGACCCAGTTTTTCTATATTAAAAAAAGTAGTTATAGTTAACTTGGTCCTTATTCCCCACTTGGGGAGATTCTTTTCCTTTCTCTTCTACTTTCCAACTCTGAATTTGAGCATCTTTGTAAATTACACAGTATTTTTATTGAGACCTGGGATCCATGGACCAATACAGAAATCCAATCCGCCATCACTACTACTGCATCAATTTCCTTTAAGCCTAGTGCGAGTGTGGACATTTTGAGGCTTTTTTTTACCTTTATTCAGAAAGGATGGGCTTGAGAAAAACTTAAGGTTCAGATAAACTATTAATTTTGCTACTTTTCAGCCACATTGATAAATTATTTAATGGAAGAATGCATATGAAAGCTGTGAAATTTGAATAAGGTCTGTAGTTCAGTTTATGGCAATGTATTATCCCTGCATTTTGACAATGTACCATGAGTATGTAATTTGAAATTAATATAGACAGCATATAAACATGTTGTTGGAAATCAATATGAGTTCTTATGTGCCTTAAGAAAATTCCATTTAAAAAATTATACCCGTGTATAGTGAGAAAAAAAGCTTATGTTGGTTGTCTAAATAAGACTTTAGGAAAAAACCTGACTTCACCTACATTCTTCCCCTAATTCAGAATTCTACATAGAAATGCTCCTATGTGTCTCATGATTTGAATAGGCTGGATTCTGAAGGTCAGTCCCTGCTGTCTTGGCACTGGTTTGTGCGTCAACAAGTAGGGCCTGGAAATACATGGTAACTATCACTAGGTAGGGGAAGGAGGTAGAAAGCCTTGCTAAGCAAAGTCAAGAGAAGAAGAAAAGACACAAATGTATGAAAGTAAAGGCAAATAAAAGAAACAGGGAATAGCCAGGGTTGACTTTTGGCACTTAAGGGAGGCTTGATGGGAAAAGGCCTTGGAAAGAGAGGTCTGTGCTGAAGTGTGACCATCTGGATATGATTCTCCTCGGCCGCCCCCACTCCAACCCCTCCGCCCCCCCCCCAACCCACCCCTTCCCTTTTTTTTTTGCTTTTGGGTCACACTCATGTTGCTCAGGGTTTACTCCTGGCTCTGCACTCAGCAATTATTCCTGGTGGAACTCAGGGGACCATATGTGTTGCTGGAGGTTGAACCCGGTTCAGCCACGTGCAAGGCAAACACCCTATCCACTGTACTATTGCTCCAGCCCCATGATTCTCTTCTCTTAAATTAAGGAATTGGAAAATTTTTTATAGTACTCACTACATCTGTTTCATATCAGAGTTTTTTTTTCTTTCTTTTGGCGGGGTGTATATATCATTTTACCATAACAACATTCCAAATACCTTGAGGGAATGGTCTATGTTATGTCATCTATGAAGTATCTGTAGCCCCTACCTATGTGCTTTGCACTTAGTAGGTGCTAATAAAATTTCTCTAGAAATGAGTAACACCATAAAGATGCAGTTGACTTTTCCCTCTCAGTACAACAGTAAGGCTGTTGCTTTGCACAGGCTTATCCAAGTTCAATCCGCTGATATCCCATATAGTCCTCTTGATGTCGGTGGGCCCCACTGGTGACTTATGTGAAGCGGGGAAGACGGTCACTTTCTCTCCAACCACCTCTAACACCCGGGACCCAGGGTTACTGGGTTCTTGTCTCGCTCGCGGAAAAGAATTTCAGGAGTAGACAAGCAGTGAAGTAAATAGATTTTATTCAGAGGTTTCTGAGGGAAGGAGGAAGGGATAAGTGGGAGAGAGAATAGTGAAAATAACGTGCTCATGAGAGAACTCGGGCTGCTCCAAGGGTGGAGGAAGCCCCTACACATAACCGAGCTTTAGACACAAAAGTACGAAAGCATGAAAGTACACATCTCAAGAGGGGAGATGCGGGCGACACATGTGCTCGGCCACGTGGGCGCAAGCAGCACATGGGCTCAGGCAGCATATGTGCGCCCTTCCTTTGTTCAAGGTGTCTTTTATAGGGTTTCTTCAACCTGCCCCCACCCACATGGGGTTTCTTTCCAGGTAAAAGTTCGTTTCTAAGGTTACCAGGGAGGTTGGGAGTGGTGATGGCCTTCTTTGGGGAACCTCCTGGGGAAGGGTCCATTATCCTCAGGGTCCCCAGATGGTTTCCTCAGGGGTCTTTTGTTTTCTTGAATCTGCAAGTCTTAAGAATCTCCTTCCCAGAGACTCTGTTAAATTTCAATTTTCATTGCCAAGGGCCTTTCCCTATCTACCTGCCTACATCACCCTGAGCCACACCAGGAGTGATAGCAAGCTTGTAACTATGTCACAGTGATTCAATAAAATAAAATAAAATAAATTGAATCTTTTTTTTTTTTGCTTTATGGGTCACATCCGGCGATGCACAGGGGTTACCCCTGGCTCTGCACTCAGGAATTACTCCTGGCGGTGCTCAGGGGACCATATGGGATGCTGGGATTCGAACCCAGGTCGGCCGCATGCAAGGCAAACACCCTACTTGCTGTGCTATCACTCCAGCCCCAATTGAATCTTCTTAATCTAACCCTTGAAGAATAAACCTATTTCTATTTAACCTTCAAAAAAAAGTTAGAAGCAAGCCCTAAACACTGCCATGTGTGGCCCCCCAATAAAAACCAAACCAAACAAATACCTGCAGTTGGAAGAGAAAGTCTACCTCTAGGGAAGTTGAAGTAGTAGAAAGGTAGAAAGAAAGTACACAATGCAAGCCCTTCAAGCTCTCTTCGTTTCTGGTGTTGGTTATATGCCATGACTATGTTCTGCAGTTTTTGATGCCTACCACCTATTGCCCCTGGAACTTTCTTAGATGAGAAGCAATGAACTTGCCCTTTCACTCAATTTAGCATTCCACTCATATTTCCCTCTGTTTAAATTTTCTAGAGGGTTGTAAAGATGCCTCACTCCTTAGACACCTGTTTCTCAGGTTTCTGAATTACAAGGAATAAGTAGGTTCAAACAGGACCTGGAGACGGCAAGAAAGCAGTGCCCCAGAAAGGAAATTCTCTCCAGGATTTGGCTGACATGCTTTACCTAAGGCACCAGCATGCTGTTTTTTTGTAATTTCCCTTCCTTCCCTTTCTGAGAAATGAACGTTTCACTGCTCACAAATTCAGATGGTTGAATGCGGTGTTGGGGGAAGGGGGGTGGTGTAGGGAAGAGTGGGGCACTTCTGTTCCTGACGACTCATTATGTGCTTATCAGGAGCAGACACTGCCCAGGTTGTCAGGACAACCAGCAATGATTCAAGGCTTGCCTGAAAGGTCTGTATCTCTGGCAAATAATCAGCCTTTAGCGCTCAGCAAATGCTGAACTGAGCAGCCAATCACAGGTGAGCTGAAAAAGCATGACATCATAGCGGAGCTGGTCCAATTTTTTTTTTCAGATCTGATTTTATATTTCTTTCCTTGTTTCTTTGTCCCCAAGATTTTGCCTTCCTTTCTTTTGTCCCCCCAAGTAAAATGGGGAGCAAGATGAAAACAACTTTCTAAATTCTGTTTATTTTGCTGCTTGATTTTGGTTCTTGTAGCACAGTTATCCAAACAAACGTTTGAGGAAGGAATGTATAATATGACCTCTTAGGAGCAAATTCAGAGCATCAGTTCAATTAAATATTGTGGTTTGGTGTGTAGGGCCATGGTGGAATGAGACTAATTATAACCACAAGGAGAGGAACTTCCTAAATTCTCTTATTAATTCATCCCAGGGCCACCTGCATTTAATTTATCTGCATTTCCTCAGCCAACATGCCAGGAGGAGGGAGGAGGGCAAAGGCTGAGGGCTTCTGAAAACATGTATTTTCGGCAGGACAAATATCAATAGGGGGCAAATTATAGTAAAGGACAAGACCCTCCATTCCAAAGTTCCAATCAGACAGGGAGCATATATAAAATGGAAACTCATCAAGTGTATTAAAGAAGTGTTTAATGCTATACTGAGCCATCAGCCATTTGCCCCTACACAAGAATCCATGGGAAAGAGATGGGGCTAGTTTCACAGAGAAAAGAAAAAAAAATCCAGGAAAACTAAGTTTGTTCACAGTATTTTGGCCAGAAGTTAGAGTGAAATCTGGGTTTCTTAATTTCCTGGTGAGGACTCTGAGGCTCTGAGGGGATGGAAATATTCAGCCATAGATCTAATGTCAATCTGATTGGCATCTTCAACCTTTATTCAGAGGGGGTTGATTTCAGAGAAGGAAAAAAACAATGGAGACAAACAGATACACAAGGACTGTTGAAGCTTTGCATTTATCTGGGCAGCCCTATGTGACCACTCAGGCTGGTCGTTTATTCAAGACAATATTGCTCCCCACACCATTGTTATGAATGCCTGAGTCATTAGGTTGACAGAGATATTAAGAGTTCATAAGTACGTTAACATTCATTGGGTACAGAGACTGGTATATTTCATACAGCTAATCAGCACCGTACCTTTAAAGCATAGAGTAAGGTTGTGACAGTTTCCTATTCTATTTTTGCCTATGTTGCACTCTCCTTCTAAAAGATCCTAAACTGTTTTATCCTTTCCCGGGAGCATTTTTGCTTGCCCTATAATCTATTCTATTTTTCCTGATTGCACTTTTTTACTTTTTAAGTCATACCCGGCAACGCATAGGGGTTACTCCTGGCTTTGCACTCAGCAATTACTCCTGGCAGTGCTGGGGGGGCATATTGGATGCTGGGAATAGAACCCGGGTTGGCTGCATGCAAGGCAAATGTCCTACCCGCTGTGCTATTGCTCCAGCCCCCTCATTATATTTTTTGCTGCCCATTTATATCCTGAAACCTAATCTGTTTTTGCCCAAAGGACTATCCTGACCTTGGGGTTGAGTTTTTGTTAGGGGGATGATAATCTCCCACAATATGTTTCCCTCTTTCCCACAATCATATTTTCAAGGAATGTAGAATGAGATTTCTGGGCATCTCTGAAGTGCTGCTTTTTTCCCAGCAAACTATCCATCATATTTTCTCTTACAAGACAGTTGAATATCTGTGCAGCATTGGAAGGAAGGGACTCAGTAGAGCCTCCCTGAAGCAATGATAACAGAATGCATTGAGTTGGTCCTGATAGAGGAGTAGTGGACTCTGCTTTCAGCCAGTGTCTAGTACCCTAGCTGTTGAGCCAGGTTTTTTTGTATTCAGGATGGGAGACGTTTTTAAGTTTAGCTGCTACAGTGAAAGGTGTGAATATTGGAGATGGAGATTCAGACATCACCACTGTGAACAATAATTTTATTTAAAATTTGGGGGGTATGCCACACCACGCTGTGCTCAGGGTTCACTCCTGCTCTGTGTTCAGGGATAACTCCTGGTGGTATTCAGGGGACCTTATGCATTGCTGGGGGACTGAGTCAGTGTTGGAACTGTGCAAACAAGGCCTGACTTCTTGCACTATTTTCCACAGCTATCTAAAAAGTTTTGTACTGAGGATTATTTCTGACTGTGGGAATTGAGGCAGGAGTGGGAAAGAAAATGGGATGTCCAGGCTGTGTTTGCCCAGAGATGGTAGAGTGCTTGTCCATTTGTGGCTCATCTAACTTTGGCATGTTCTCTGGACTCTCTCCTACTTTCTGATTCTTAACAGTTTGATGTGAATAACTTCAGCTTAAACACACAGACACATTTTTGAAATAGCAACAGTAAAATAATAGTGCAATGCTGTTCTGCACTTTTCCAACTAAGAGTATGTTGAGATGTGCTTATATTTTAATATGTAGTAATTGACATGATTATTTTTACCTGGTGCAGTATATATATATATATATTTTTTCTTGTACCATGGTTTATCTAACAATGCTTATTCATGGACATTTATGTTATTCTATTATGCAACATTTTTCTATTCTTGAATGATTCAGCAGTGACAATTCAAACACATCAGTGCATTGAATTGCTTGATCAAATAACATATACATTGAAATTTTTAAAAGTATTTTCACCTTGTCCTCCAAAAAGTTTATATCATTTTTACATTCCCATCAATGCTATAGGAGATAATTAGTATTCCCTTTATATGGAATTTAACTGGAGCAGTTTGAAGATAATAGTTTTAATTTATCTGGTTACAAATCCCATCCCAGAGCCATTCACTTGTCACATTAGCCAAGAATTTGGTTGGGTTGGTAGTAGCCAATGTAGAAATAGAACAAAAATTGCCATGTAGGTGTATAAAGGAACCCAGAGCAGACTAGGAGACCTGGTGTCTGCGCCATCAAACTGACGCATTGGGAAGGCAACTTTATTTTATTTTATTATTTATTTATTTATTTATTTTGCTTTTTGGGTCACACCTGGCGATGCACAGGGGTCACTCCTAACTCTGAACTCAGGAATCACTCCTGGCAGTGGTCAGGGGACCATATGGGATGCTGGGAATAGAACCTGGGTCGACTGCGTGCTATCGCTCCAGCCCTGGAAAGGTAACTTTAAACCTAGACCTCTCTTCATTCATCTATGAAATGCAGATGATAATAATTGCCACAATACACTCTTGTGGTTGCTGTGAGGATCAAATGTGGAGATACAGAAAGTGGTTTGTAATCTGAGAAGGAGGATATACATGCCAAGAGGTACTAGGGCAGCATTGTCACTATATATCTTGAATGAATGATGTTAGGGAGGGCAACAGGAGACAGCGGCAGTTGAGCAGCGAAAAATGACATAGAGAAATCTCGAAAGTTATTTCAGCTTCCCTGAAAGTCCCATGCAGTTCTCCTATACTCTTGAAGAGAAAATATATGATCATGCTTTTTATTTTTAAGAATAAAACAGATCCTTACCTTTCACAGAAATACTGAAGACTTCTGTGGTGGGCCTAACTCCTAAGTCCAGAAATTTATCTGCGACACCACTATTTTCTAATTTGTCAAGCACCTAACAGGATTTCAGGCCCATCGTAGTTTCTGTAATCACCAGAGAGATTATAAACGCACACATGAAATATATAAATAGCCATGTGCAGTGACTGCATAAATAGCTCTGAGTTATAGCCAAGGTATATGGAAGGGATTAGAGTTAAATCTGATACCTTATAATTACAATTTAAATCAATAGCCCAGAAGACCCAAGGTAACTCATTAGCAAGAACAGTTTCCAGTTATATCTTGCCATTTCTATCCCTTTTTTGGGCCACAGTTGGTGGTGCTGTTTGTGGTGTTCACGGGACTATGTGGTGGCAGGTGAGGAATAAATTTTAGGCTCTCGCATGCAGAGCATGCACTTCAGTCCTTTGAGCTAGCTCTTTGGCCCTGACTTTCTACTTAGGGATACTTAACAAACCTAATATATAGGACTGGATAGGTAGTATAGCAGGCAGGCTGTTTGCCTTGCATTCATCCTACCTGGATTCACTCCCCAGCATCCCATATAGTACCCTGAACACAGCCAGGGGTAATTCCTGAATGCAGAGCCAGGAGTAATTCCTGAGTATCACTGTGACTTTCCCAAACCAAATATGTATATTTTATAAATCATAGATATACCAGTAAGTAAATAAAATTCATTTAATACATTGTGGGGGATTGTTTTATTTTTTAAGACACAAAAGGTAGTGCTTAGGGCTCACTCCAGGCTCTGTGCTCAGAAATGACCCTGGGAACATTTAGGGGATTACATGTGTTGCCTAGGATTGAACCTGGGTCAATCACATTCAAGGTAAGTGTCTTACCTTGTTATACTATTTCTCTTACCCAAATAATACTTTTAGATTACTTTTAGATCATCATGTAAAAACAAAACTAAATGTGATGGGTTAGTTTTTAATTCCAATATTCATTTTAAAAGATACCTGAAAATCACTGTGGAAGCGAAACATCCTAATTTCAGTCTGGAATTTGAGGGAAAGGATAAGCAATTTTGCACTATAAGACAAGTAACTAGCCCTGCTCCGTGTCATTTTTAAAAGACTAATTTAAAATACCAATTCCTTAGCGCAAGCTCTTTCTTTTGCCTTTTGTTTGTTTGAATATTTTTACTTTTTCTCATTTTTTATTAAACAACAGTGATTCACAAAGTTACTGATAGTTGAGTTCTATATCACTGTTTCACTGTCATCACTGTCTGTCATCCCGTTGCTCATCGATTTGCTCGAGCGGGCACTAGTAACGTCTCCATTGTGAGACCTGCTGTTATTGTTTTTGGCTTATCGAATACACCACGGGTAGCTTGCCAGGCTCTGCCATACGGGTGAGATACTCTTGGTAGCTTGTCTGGATCTCCGAGAAGGGCAGAGGAATTGAACCCAGGTCGGCCACGTGCAAGGCGAATGCCCTACTTGCTGTGCTATTGCTCCAGTTCTAGGCATATGATATTTCAACACCATTCCCAATACCAGTGTCAACTTCACTCCACCAGTCTTCCCATATTCCCTTCCCATCACATCCCCACCCCATCAGTGCCTGTCAACTGGCACATTACACATTTCCAATGATTGCAGCTTAGAGCTCATGTTTTCAGTGCTGTTGAGTCTGTTTTGGATATACACTTGCTTTTTCTTTTGAAGCAAATATCTGTTTTAGGAAAGCCAGTAATTCCACACTTAATTCTTTTTTTTCCACACTTAATTCTTTTTTTGTTTTCTTTTTGGGTCACACCCGGCGATGCACAGGGGTCACTCCTGGCTCATGCACTCAGGAATCACCCCTGGCGGTGCTCAGGGGACCATATGGGATGCTGGGATTCGAACCCGGGTCAGCCGCGTGCAAGGCAAACGCCCTACCCGCTGTCCACACTTAATTCTTAATGGGAGTACACCACACCATATTTGAAACAATCATGGTATTTGGCCCCAGATTTAAGTACAAATCCCAGCTTTGCCAGTTAGCAAATGATTAACAGTCATATCTGCACACATACATATACTAATCAAGGAAATAAAACATAAAATGTAAAGTGATCCTTCAAAAATAATCTGGGGGCGGGGGAAGATTATACAGTGGCTAAAGAAGGCATTTATTTTACATGCTGCTGACCCAGAATCTGTTCCCAATACCTCTGATGGTCTCCCGAGTCGGCCAAAAGTGATCCTTGAGTTCATAGCCAGGAGTAAGCTCTGAGCAGTGCTGAGTATGGCCCCCACAACAAACAAACAAAAATCTAGAACTTTCTTGTTGCCCTCTTTTTCCTTCTTTATTTGAAAGGCCATTATCCTTTTTCTCAGTTCCTAGTATCATCACCTCTGTCCCTCTTGGAGAGCCTGGCAAGCTACTGAGAGTAACCCGCCCCCACGGCAGAGCCTGGCAAGCTACCCGTGGCATATTCGATATGCCAAAAACAGTAACAATAAGTATCACAATGGAGATGTTACTAGTGCCTGCTGGAGCAAATCCATGAACAATGGGATGACAGTGCTACAGTGTAGCGTCATCACACTTTAAAATGAAACTTTGCAAAGATGTTTCTCATTATCCAACTTCAGATATTTTTCTCTAGTGAATCTACAGTCTTTTTGTGTGATTTTCTTATAAGCACTTCAAGAAATAAAAAGAGGACACAAAGAAACGAAGACTTATCCCCTGCTCTTGGATTGGGAGGATTAAAACTATTAAAATGGCAATACTCCCCGAAGCATTATACAGATTCAGTGTAGTTACTATAAGGATACTCATGCATGATATTTTCAAAGAAGTCGATTGAATACTCCTGAAATTCATATGGAACATTGAACCCTCATGGATAGCTAAAACAGTCCTTAGGAAAAAGAAGATGGAAGGCATTCCCTTTCACAACTTCAAACTGTCCTAGAAAGCTGTAGTAATTAAAACAGCATGGTATTGGAATAAAGACAGCCCCACAGACCAAAATAGAGTTGAATATCCTGACACAGACTCTAAATATATGAACATTTGATCTTTGATGAAGGAACAAAGAATATGAAGTTAAGCACCATGAAAGATATGTTAGTTTACTTTCAATCTTATAATGAATTTTGTTGGAATTATAAATAAATAATTTCCCAGATGTTGCTTAGTGTTGAAAAAAATGTATAAAAGTGCAGTGGAGTGGTTCATGACCTATTTCACTATTTAAACACGTGAGAATATAATATTCCTTATAAAGAGAAGTTTGAAAGTGGAGAGGAAAAATAACCCACAATCCGACTACTACAACTGAACTATTATAATACAATGAAATCTTTTCATGAGGCATATTTTACAATATCATTGAAATACTCTTATTATGTTTTACTTGCAATTTTCTATAACAGTCTGTTGATCTCATTTTTTTATAATAATAAATATAATATTATTTTTATAATTTACATAATAAAGCCAATTCCTGGGGGTGGGGAAGGATTTTGGAGCAAGCAGATATCATTTCTGGAGTCAGATTTATTTTGAGGATTTGGACGTCTGCTAAATTCTGAAGGTCTGTTTTAGGGAGAGGATTGAAAGGAAGGAGAGCCATCCATGTTTTAGGCAAGTTTATTACTGAATCACTGTCACTGTCATCCTGTTGTTCAATGATTCGCTCAAGTGGACATCAGTAATGTCTCCATTGTAAGACTTGTTGTTACTGTTTTTGTCATATCGAATTCGCCACCGGTAGCTTGCCACAGGTTCTGCCATGCGGGCGAGATACTCTCGGTAGTTTGCCAGGCTCCCAGAGAGGGCGGAGGAATTGAACACAGGTCGGCTGTGTGCAAGGCAAACACCCTACCCGCTGTGCTATCGCTCCAGCCCAAGGAAAGTTTCACTGTCACTGTCACTGTCATCCTATTGCTCATCGATTTGTTTGAGCGGGCACCAGTAATGTCTCTCATTGAGAGACTTATTGTTACTGTTTTTGGCATATCCAATACACACGGGTAGCTTGCCAGGCTCTGCCACGCAGGCTCCATACTCCCGGTAGCTTGCCGGGCTCTCCGAGAGGGGCGGAGGAATCGAGCTCCGGTTGGCTGGGTGAAAGGCGAACACCCAACCGCTGTGTTATCACTCCAGCCCAGGGAAAGTTTATATATATATGTATATATATATAATGAATACTTATATATATGTGTATTTACCTATTATATAGGTATAGGTGTATAATGTTGTGCATGTGTATATATCTACATATACACACGTGTTTATATAATAGATTCATTGAGTGTGATGCTCTTTGTTACCTGAAACGTGTTACCCATACAGAAAAGCAGTCGTTTTTTATCTACAAGTGTCATTTCTTCGAATCCCAGTACCTTCTCTGCCTCTCTGAGTTGACTGTCTTTGACAAGTGTAACTGGTTGGCCTAGCAGTTTAGGGTCTCCCATCCCAGTCAGTTCTCCCCTGCTACCTAGAGCCCATGTCGTTGCCCAAAAATTATCCTCACCTGAAAATTCAGCTGATACCTCAGGGCTGGTTTATTTTGGGGGGAGGGGAGGGGTAGTTAAAAAATAAATGAAACTCGGCTCCTCTTCCCTGTCAGCTAGAGAGCCAGGTGTGTCTCTGGCCCGATCCCCCCCCCCATTCCAAGCCTGCGGGCGTAGAACTTTCCAGTCCCCCTCCCCAGCCCTCGTTCCCTCCCCTCGGCGAGCCCCCTCCCCCTCCCCGACCTTCCTGCCTGGAAACAAAAGATTGGTCCCCGGCAGCCCACTCAGGGCGGGCGGGGCGGCGGGCGGCGCCTCTGATTGGCCGCGGCGCGGTGCAGAGCCGGGTGACGTCACCCGCGGGCCGGGCTCGCGGGCCGCCGACTCCTCCGCGGCGGGCTCCCGTGGGCGGCGGAGCGGCGGCGCGGGCGCTCCGGGGGGACTGCAGCGTTTCCGGGGCTCGAGCCGGGCGGCCGCGGGGGCCCGCAGCAGCGAGCCCGGGGCCCGGGGCGGGTGGCGGGGGGGCGCGGGCGGGGCGCGGGGCCGCGGGGGGCGCCCGTCAGCGCGGCCGGCCCGAGCGCTCCGAGGGAGAGGAGACAGGTCTGCGCGGCGCGGCCGGACCCGCGCCAGGTAAATCCCGCGCCCGGCCACACCGGGCTGGCTCCGGGCAGGCGGGCGGCGGGTGGGCGCCGCGGGGCAGGGTTTCGGCCCGCTCGCCCCCCCACCCCACCCCACCCCCACCCCGTTCCCGCGGCGCCGCCGACGCTGGCCGCCCAGACCCCGCGCGCTTCCCAGGGGCCGTGGGCGGGGGCCGGGTGGGTGTGTCGGGCCCCGGCCGGGGGGGACGCGGGCCCGGGCGGCGGCGGCGCGGGTGGGCTCGTCTCGGCCTCCGGAGGCCGCAGCCGCCCCCGGAGCTGCGTCAGCCCCGACTCCGAGACCATCTGGCCGCCCCCCCCTCCGCCGCGGGGCGGCGACCCCCGCACCTCCCGAGACGAGGGGGTGTGGCGCGGGCTCTCTCCTGGGCAGGGCGCCTTTCTCCTCCCCACCCCTTCCCCCTGCTCCTTTCCCCCCCCTTTACGAGCCCCTCTTTTTTTTTCCTTTTTTGATTGAATTCCGTTTTCGCGGGGTGACGCTCATCTTCCGTGGGGGAGTTGGGACGATGCTGTAGGGTTCCAAAAAAAAAAAATCCCAAGTGCCTCAGGTGTCCTTTGTCTTTGTCTCAGGGCAGAATCTTTTAGACTAATGGGCCGCCCTTTTCCCCCCCTCTCCCTGTCCCCCTCAGCCCTTAGGTGCCATTGCCCTGTTTGTGATCTGGGCTCAGACCAGGTGACAGCCGCACTTTGGAGGGCTCCCACGTTCCTTAGGAGTCTTGCTTTCCTGGCAGGTGCTCTTTAGGTGGGGGTTGGGGGTGGGTGGGGGGGGTGTTGGAGCACTGGGGGTGGGGGGTGGGGTGTTTGCTGGGAAAGGGAGGGCGGTGCCGCCAGGGAGGGCGCCAGACGCCCCTTTTGATATTTTGGTCCCACCTTCCAGAATCCAGTGCCTGAATCTGGACTTGAGGGTTCTGGTCTGTGGTGCTTAGAAGCGCAGGAGAGAAGGGTGAGTGGCTTGGTTCTGGGCAGCATGACAAGGGGGTGGTGGCTGTGCTTTATCTAACCTCCCACCCCAACCCCTTGTGGCTCTCAGCAGGGATGCCTTTAGCCATGTTAGTCTTGCTCCCTCCATGGTTTTGCAGACTCAAGTCCAGGCCAACTGTCTGACTGTCTGAGGTGCTGGAACAGAAGGAGGTCCATTCCTGTTCGGTGACAGCACTGTGGCCCTGTTCTGGGATGTTCGAGGTTTAAAGGTTAGTGCGGGTTTTCACTGAGCCATGTGCAAAATGATATAATTTGGAAGATCTTCAGTTTGGTGCTTGCAACACCTAATCAGAGACCTATAATTTATGCAAAGGTGCTTACGATGGTAATGGATGATGAATGTACCTAGGCTTGAAGAGAGGAGAGCCTTTTTCTGGATGGAAATAGCATACTCTGTTTCCCCCACACACACCCGGAAAGAAGCAAAATGGGAAGTGACTGGGGTGTATGTTAGTCAAAGCTACGCCTATATTCTATAGGCCAGAAGGACCTAGAAATAATAAGAAGACCAAGCAGGCAAGTGGGCCTTGAAGGAGAAACCAATAGAAAAAGGATATTTGCCTAGGATAAATTTACAGACAAGGAGCCACATTCTGTAAGGACATTCTGACTAGCTGACCATTCCCACAGGCTGTAACTTTTCTGGTCAGAAATAGTAAATAAAGTAAATAGGCTTCCTGATGGCTAGCAGGGGGGAGATGAACGAGTATGTGATAAAGTGAAGGAAGTGGGGGATAACTTGATGTGACAGGAGTGGGGGCTGCATTCATCAGAGATTCAGCTGCTGTGGTCAGAGACTAAGATCCTCTCTGGAGGATGGCCAAGGCCAAAACATAAGTCATATCTAGAAATCAGATACAGTGGGTAGGTAAGAACAGATGAATAGGGTTGAACAAAAAAAAGCCATCATCTCAGGTGGAATACAAAGATCCCGGTTTCCAAGGTAATGTGAATTAATGGTGGTGGTTTGAGCTTCTATAGCTCAGTCCATTAGAGGTACGATTTCTTGATACACAGGGATTCAATAGTATTCCAAATGTGTAACCCACCCCAGGAGCCAGTAACTTGGGTCAAGAGAAGGAGAAGAAACTGGATGAGCTGCAGCCTCACCATCCAGCTCTTTATCCTAGGAAAGGAGAAAGTAGGATAGGGAGCTCCAAATCTGACCAAGACAGGTAGGTTGACTGCTTTTTCAGGTGATGGACCAGGGCCAGGCCTGGAGTATTGCCCTAGGAATAGGACATCTGCCTGTTGCCATAAAAAAATCCCTCCAAAACGTCCCTTCCTAACGGCCTGCAGGACCATTTTTAGGCAAGGGAGGACAAAAGCTACAGCCTAGAAGGTAAGTACAGCTGTTTAGGCATCTGGGATGCAGCCTGAGTTTCAGCTGTCCTGTTGTGCCCAAATCTCTCCACCTAGCCAGCATCTAAGTGTTCCCTTCTGTAGGGCTGAACGTAGATATCCCAGTCTACTTGGTAGTAGGAGGTTCTCCAGCAAGGGGTGGGAAAGGCCTACAACCCAGTACATCACCTCAGTCCACCACTTCAGTTATGGAACCCAAGTTTCCAATCAGGTAACTGCCATAAATTTAAGATATGATTTACTGGTACGAGAGAACACATAAACCCATGGGCCTGTTTTCATTTCTTTTCCCCAAACATGTACTTCCTACTTTGCTCCTTTTTTGACTTCAGAGGGCATTTGCATTTACATCCACAGTGATTTCTGGAGCCATTAACGCAGCCAAGTGTAAATGGAAGTGTTAATCAATGCAATGGATTGTGTGTCATTTGCACATTTTGTCAGTTTTATACAAAAAAGTTTGGCCTAGCACCCAGGGTATATGATAAGAGGTGTAAAATGCCATAGCTAAAACTGCAGTGGAGATCAAAATTTGGGATGTATATCTTGAAAACCAGATGGAAATGAACTACCTACTACTGAGGAGAACTCATTCCAAAGGCATACTGAGAACCCTCAGATCACTGAGAGAGATCATGGATCTTGGACCCCTGCACTTTTGAGCAGAGACAGAACTTTGCATAAAATGGGAGGATTCTTCATCAGAAAGGGATGCTGTTTTGATACTAGAGGACCCGGAGAGAGTGTAGAGTTAACCCTGGAAGTTAAAAGGAATTGCAGTCTGTGTTTCTGACATAATTTGGGCTTCAGTTACCTTACCTTAAGATGATGGGATTAAATTAGGGATTTCTGAGACAGTCATTACATTTTCTGATAGTGGGTACATTTAATATAGGAACACCAAAGTACAGTAGCACCACAATTTATCCTTCTAAATCATACTCTTTTAGTAAAACCCATCTATTTGGGAAAAAACAATACAAAATAAACATATAATGGCTACCTACTTTTTCTTCAGTGGTATGCTTTTATTTTTGTTTTATGTAAATGGGGAATAAGAAAGGAAAAGAAAGCCAAATTAAGAATCTGCTAGGAGAGTATAAACATGGGGTTGGTGAAGGCAGTATTTCCAAGTGGTTTTTACTTTATGAAGATTTGAGGTGAGGATCAAGAAAGAAACTGGCTTGGTATGTGACTTTTTTCCCCCCATGCTTCTGCTTTTCCATTTCTTTCTGAGCTGGATGGAATTCTTTTATAATTCTCTGCCCTAAAGTATATTATTCCTAACTGTCAGCACATGTGCGCCCTCTAGTGACTTCAATAGGAATACTTTTTTTTTTTTTTATTGAATCACTGTGAGATAGTTACAAGCTTTCATATTTGAGTTACAATCACACAATGATCAAACACCCATCCCTCCACCAGCGCACATTCCCCAACACCAATATCCCCAGTATAACCCCCTCTCCCACCGTCCCCCTGCCTCTATGGCAGACAATATTCTCCATACTCTCTACTTTTGGGCTTTATGGCTTGCAATACAGACACTGAGAGGTCATCAGTTTGGTCCTTTATCTACTTTCAGCACACATCTCCCATCCCGACTGGTTCCTCCAGCCATCATTTTCTTAGTGATCCCTTCTCTATTCTGTCTGCCTTCTCCCCTCCACTCATGAAGCAGGCTTCCAGCTATGGGGCAATCCTCCTGGCCTTCTATCTACTGTCCTTGGGTGTCAGCCTCATGAGACGTTATTCTATACTCCACAAATGAGTGCAGTCCCTCTATGTCTGCCCCTCTCTTTCTGACTCATTTCAATTTAGCGTGATACTCTAATAGGAATACCTTTGAGCAGCCTTAAATCCCATGCCCAACTCAAGATGTCAAACAGTGCTAATTAATGTTCCAAAGGTCTGAAAAGACTCTAGTCCTTCCAGTTTGCCTGAAGGAAGTTCTTTGATACCTACAATTTCCTGAAATATTGGCAGCTGAGAGCGAAAGAGATGGAACCCAATTTACTTCTTTGGGTCTGCAAATAAATAGTTTAAGAACTTTTCATCCCAGTACCTTTAATGTTGAGCAAGGCACCAGCCGTGGGAGGATGCTATCGTAGAGACAGTGGTATCTATAACTTCACTCTCTCCATTTTCAATTAGGTGGTAGCTGTAGTCCCCAGACAGAGATGATGGCAGGGCATAAGGCCATGGTACAAGTAGGGATAAGATATGTTCATGGAACTTGCCTCCAGCAGGTGCAGACACAAGGCAGTATTGGCACACAATATAATATAGACACACAGCATGGCGTCGACATGACAATCTGGATTAGATACATGACATATACCCAGCACAGAATACACTATATATGCACTGAAGCGCCTATTAGCTATATGTACAATACATGTATATGACGCATTTTTGTGCAAGATATATGTGATAAATTACATAGATTTATGATGTGTGTACTGAAAAACATACATGGTATAAAATTACACAAGCTGACATGATAGGAGACTTGACACAACATTTTACTGCCATGACACATATGCTGCATTGTACATTCATGCAAGGGTCATGGGTTCATCATGGTTTAGGGCAGGACATTTGACCTTGCATATGCTCACAACACACTCTAGACACAACTCACCTATAGTTATAGGCAAATGAGTGGACCGTAGCTACTAGGCTGTGTCTTGCAAGACCTGCAAATGCACTGAGAGACTATATTGCTATGTGACTAATGGGTTTGGGGCCCTTGAGGAGGCATGTGAGTCTGTAAAACACCAAGGGAAGGTGGAGAAAAACGTGCTCAGAAACGTGCAGGTGTCTGGTTATAAGTATCCTGGCACTTTTCTCTGCCATCATGGATGCAGTGTTTCTTTTCCGGGACTGACTCTGAGCCCTTAAGATGGGCAGGTGCTTCTTCTGGCTATTGTAGCATTGACTTACTATGCTCCTCTATCCCACCAAACTCCTTGTGGGATGAGCTCATACTGTGGGAATTAACATATCACTCAGGTACAGTGGGTGGCGTTTGGAAAGGTTGCTTGAGGTGTACATATAGAACGCACATGGGAACCTAGGGCTAATGGTGGGGACAGATGTGCTCTAGAGTCTTGTTAACAACAGGTAAGAGCTTAGGGTATGACTTTATCTTTTTATCTAAAGTGGGGGAATTGTGAATCATGGGATCTTTCTTGGATACCTGAGACTTCAATTTTGCTCTCTTCATCTTTTATCTTTAGCTATTCATCTATGCATCGATATTTTTCCATTAG
Organism: Sorex araneus; assembly: GCF_027595985.1. Lineage (NCBI taxonomy): Eukaryota > Metazoa > Chordata > Mammalia > Eulipotyphla > Soricidae > Sorex > Sorex araneus. The sequence goes on from NC_073313.1 coordinate 109,038,497, forward strand.
AACACTGATCCTAATTCCAGTACCCTCTAACAAAATGTTTGCTGGCCTTGATTTATTGGGAATTACATACTGATACACTTTTAAAAGTAAAAACATCATGGAATCATGGAGGAAAGGGGTAATAGATATGTAGGATTGCATAGATTTTGATCTTGTAAAGAAGAATATGATTTCAGTCCCTGAGAGGCTTTAGTGATAATGGGAATTGGTAGAAAGAAGAATAACATAGAGACCCTATATTTTTGGCTGCATGTGGAAAAATCTGTAGGGAAGATAGGGCAAACTGTCAATAAAAATTTATTCACTCATGTCTGGGAACAACCGGGGAAAATCCTGGTGGTGGGTGTTGGGAGCAGGCAGAGGGAAGTTCCAATTAAAATAAGAGGCTGAGATCTTTGTGAGATGTTAGTAAGTAAGGGAAACTCAGAAATTTAATCAAAATTACCTTATTGAAAAGTTTCTATAAAGAGAAGAGGATGGATATGGAGACCTGGAGTTGAGAAATGAAATAAACAGAATAGTAGTGATAGGTCTTCATGGAAATTTGCCATTATCTCGGTTTCCTATTGTACTCTGACTCTAATGCCACCTATTAATATGCAAATATTTTGCATCAGTATTGTTTGATTTAATCCCAACAATTTGTCCATGGCGACTAGACCAGGTGTTGCTATGTCTCATTGCTTATTTATACTTCTCATCTTTCTGGTTGTTTGTCTCCTTGCGAGACTTTCTGAAAATCATTCTAGTATGTGTGTGATGTTCTGGGGATTGGACAAGGGATTAGTAGCAGGTGGAGTAAGTGGTTCCCACTCCCCCCACAATGCTTCTCTTGGCAGGTTTCCCCCAAGAAAGCAGCTGAGTGCTTGCAACTTGCCCAGCACTGAGTCCCTCGGAGCTGAAGGCATCCTCGCCCCTTCTCAATGGTCAGTACCCAACTGTACTGAGGTCCTGCAGCCGTGGAGGTGTGAGGTGAGTAATGTATTCCAGGGTAGGAGCTAGGGTTCTCCGAATCCAGGTAAACCCCCACCTTCCCAGCAGTGCTCACAGTATCAAGATCCTGCTTAGAACTCTTACCCAGCATCGATTCAGTCCTTCCTTGCTGGGGGTGTGTGCCTCGTTTAGCATCTTTAGTCTCTTACCCTTCATATTTCCCTAATTTAAGAATGGTAACCTTGACCTACATTCTATGATGTATAAGAAAAATGACCTAACAATCATCGTCATGTCCTTTACAAACGTCAAGTTCCATCTAAGGGCTTTGGTGTTACACAGATCTTCTCATCAGGCTGTCATTTTCTTTCCACCTGCATTCCTGTCAAAGTGGCATTTCAGTCACATGCCACAAATTCACCAATCAGTTCCTATAATTCCTCCATCCCCCATAGCCTTATTTTTTTTACCTTGTTGTTCAAAGTGTATTCCCACCACATCTGTCACAGAGTCTGAACCTAGAAGGCTTAATTCAAAACTTTTAGGAACTTTGTTCTGCTTTCTAACCAAATAGCCTCCATCTCAACTTGGGGACATAAGGCCCATGTTGTGTCTCTAGGTTATTTCAGGGTGGCCACATTTAAAATCACACAAATGGATAGGGCCATGACTTGAGACTGGGGGACAGCCAGTAGGACAGCGGAATCACAGGAAGGAAACAAGGTCTGAAGAGGGGCTGTGGTTGGAAAGTTGAGAAATGTTGGTAGGGCTTTTGCTTCACTATTGCTTTAAATAATTTTTCCATGGTTTCTGGAGTTTTCATCTTGTCAGGTAAACAAGCCTAGGATTTTTTTAGAGGTGGGGGTAGATCTCACCGATCTCTACTTTCCCTTATATGTACCTGGCAATCCCCTGGCAGCTTTTTTAAGTTTGGGCCTGCCTTTTTCTATGTTTTCCCGACTTCTCCCATGACTCCTCATGGTCAGCTTCTCTGCCTTTGATATTTTTTTTTTTGCTTTTTGGGTCACACCTGGCAATGCACAGGGGTTACTCCTGGCTTTGCACTCAGGAATTACCCCTGGTCATGCTTAGGGGACCATATGGGACGCTGGGATTTGAACCCGGGTTGGCCGCGTGCAAGGCAAACGCCCTACCCGCTGTGCTATCTCTCCAGCCCCTCTGCCTTTGATTTTTAAGTAGTCACTATAGCTTCTTCTGTCAGCTCTTTTACCTGACCTTAGGCTGTCACACTATGCAGACAAGCTACTTGTTTTTACCGTATCCCTCTCTTTCTCCTTATTTTATTACTTATCTCTTGGTCAGTTACTTAGGTATCTCTCATACTGCCCATGTCAAAGAAAGAAAATTTAAAAAACCCCAAAAGAAAAAAATTAAACAAAAATATCAAACAACAAATATTGGGGGCTGGAGCGATAGTACAGCGGGTAGGGCATTTGCCTTTCCTGTGGCCGACCCGGGTTTGATTCCCAGCATCCCGTATGGTTCCCTGAGCACCGCCAGGGGTAATTGCTGAGTGCAGAGCCAGGAGAGACCCCTGTGCATTGCTGGATGTGACCCAAAAAGCAAAAAAAAAAATCAAGAACTATTAAGTGTGAGTCCTTTTCACACTGAACTTGTCCTAAATTTATGGGACAAAGAAAACTGGCGCTCAGTGGCCATGACAGCTGTGAAGGATAGCTCAAACGTTTCAGCAGAAACTCAAGAGTTTCAGAGAAATATAAAGTATGAAATTATAACCTTGCTGATAGTGATGTCTTTAACTTTCTAGGCATCTCAGGTAGGGGATTCTCTACAGACCTTGAGTGACAGAGGTAACAGAACTAACATAATATATAAGACCCTGGTTCTCCCCTAGATACTCTATGACAGACACCATAATAATTTTGTTTTTGAAACTTTATTTTAGGGGCAATGGTCTATGATACTATAAATGATAGCATTTCATGTATGTAACAGTTAACCACACCTTCCCCTAGAGTGTCCACTTTACTGCACCATTATCCCAATGTCCCCTCTTCCACCCCATTCCCCTCATTCCTCCCTTGTGGTAAATTTCCTATTGAAAGGTACCATAATAATTTGCATTTACTATGTATCATTGTCAGAACTATCCTAGGCATTTTTCTTACATGAGACTATTTGATCCTCAGCAAGGTAGGTATTTTTTCCTAATCATTATTAATTTTTTATGATTGTAAAAACGATACTAGCTCAAGGTATGTATGATCATCATTGTAACAACAGTGAGGGGATAGGAGTTGAGAGAGTTAAGTAACTTAGCCATATATGGACACATATATAATGTGGTTCTGTGATGAAAGATGCTATGTGGAATTTTCTCAGCATCTTACATTATTTTGGCATTCTTCTGTGCTTTCTCTTATACACACATACTTAGAACAATTCTCACTTACTCTTGTGTGTTCAAACTAATTTACCTCCTTGACTGGCATTTCACAGTGGACCCTTCCTTAGTGACAATCTGTCATGCCCTCCTGATTTTACATGCAACTATGTCTACAATATCAAAATATTTGGATATATTTGTACTGATACACACTGACACATACATACACGTAATCTTATTTTTATACTAGTATATGTGCTTGGTATATACCTCACTCTCTTATTCTTATCCATGTGCACTTTCACATTCTTTCTTCCATTCTCAGACATTCAAATCCACACAGACAATAGTCTCCACCGTGTAGGTCCTACATAATCATTTATACTACACCTAAACACATGTTAACTTCCCTTTTCATGTTTCTCTCTGTCCGATTTTGTAAACTACAACACATTTGCATTGATATCACTATTTTCTCTTCAAAATCATGTAGTTTCATTACTCATAAGTCATCACAGGAGCACATGTATGTGTATATATGCTCATATGCTTATATTTACACATGCTCACATCATAAACACAGTACTACTCATTTCTACTCTTTTTTTGGAGAGCCTCCTCAGTGTTGCTGGGGCTACCTGGGCTTTACTGTGTGGTGCTCAGGAGGCTGTGCAGTGCTGGGGATTGAACCTGGAACATGTATTGAGAATTGCATACTTTTGAAACTTATTAGGTTCAGCAATCCATATTACATTAACATCTAATCTCACTTACCCACAGAAGTATTTGACTCACCTTCATTCACTTAATATCTCCATACTGATAATTACACTTCACCTCAGACTAACAGGCACATGTGATCAAATTCAACGTGTGTACACAAATTCCTTTTCATAAGCTCAGACTTTTTTTTTGGTTTTTGGGTCACACCCGGCGATGCACAGGGTTACTCCTGGCTCATGCACTCAGGAATTACTCCTGGCGGGGGTCGGGGGACCATATGGGATGCTGGGAATCGAACCCGGGTCGGCCGCGTGCAAGGCAAACGCCCTACCCGCTGTGCTATTGCTCCAGCCCCAAGCTCAGCCTTTTCGACAGACACATCACCTTATCCTCACACTCAGATATAATTACACATGCAGATTGACATACATGTTCCCTCATATTCAGAACACACACAAATTCACATTGACACATAGTCACACTGTATGTGAATGCTAATCTACTCATAATCTCACATTTATTTACTCTCACATGTATTGCCACACACACCACAATCATGCTCTCATGTATAGTCACAGCTTCATACTCCTATATTCTCATATGTATGTATGCCATCTCATAGTCAGACTGTCACATCTGTATCACACTGGCATAATCACACTTCTCAAATATTCACATTTTTACATATTTTATAGTTATGTAATCCTTAGTGGGATCACAACCCAAAGTTTCAGAAGCTGGGATAGCAACCATCACTTTTTTCCATATTTGCCAGTACTGCTGTCTTCACTACTGCTAATAACACTTTTTTCAGCAACAGTGGCCAAGAGAAGAATGTCAGTCTCAGCCAGGTTATCAGTAGAATTAAATCTTTCCAGGAAAGAAAGGAGTAAAACTTATGTCTAGGATTAAAAAGAAACAGTTCAGACCCACAGATCAAGTTTTATATTCTTTCTCCTTAGTTACCTTTTACAGAAACCATCTGTAAAAATCTTTACCAAATCATATCCAAGAGAAGTTTGGGTTTAGATGTTGTATATATTTTCTGGAAGTTTATGACAACCTGCCACTTCATTTTTTTCCTCACAAGGGCCAGGGATGGTGAAGAATATTTTTCTACACATTGTTAATGGTTTCTTATGAAAAAATGTGTATCTGATTTTATAAGTATATTATGGAATTGTCTTCTGATAAGGCACACGGAAATGCCTATTTCCAGCACTCATCTCTAATCTAGCTAGGTCATACTTAATACCCTGTCAGCCTGAAATTGGTATTTTAAAAAAAGAAAGAAAATGTTAATGAGCTATTTAAATTATAAAATAAATTTCTCTTTTGATTTTGCATGTGCATAGAGTTTCCACTGGAGTTTTGACACTGGTTACTGTCAACAGAAAAATTCTCAGTAGACGTGGGTAAAAACAAGCTGAAGAACATTTCCTGTACTCCAGATAGAGTGTAGATTTCCCTGTATGAGGGTGAAAAAAGCATAAAACCCAGGATTGAGCCAGTAGCCTGAGTGAATCAGGAGCCTGGTGCCAGAATTGTGTGCCACGTCGGCTCCCAGCAGAACTGTGTGAAATATGAGAACAGCTTGTAGGAGCCTCCCTAGTCCATGGCTTTCCCTGTTGGAGTCACTTAATAAAATGAGCATTGATGTTCAAACCTCCTTTTGATAGTTCTCACATAGCACAGGGAATACTATTTACCGCCTTCCCACCTGATATTGAGAACTTTAATGACATCTTATTTTGGACTTGAATATTTTATTGAGAACTTTAATGACATCTTATTTTGGACTTGAATTTTTTATTTAGGAGATGGAACACCCAAGAGTACTAGGGTTTACTCCTATTTCTGCCCTCAGGGGTCACTCTGGCTGATGCTTGGGGAACCATACATGGTACTAGTGATTATGCACGACAGACCCCTAAAGTATCTGCTTAGACTCCTAAACTATCTCTTCAGCCAAATCTAAAATACAACTACTTGTGAGACTGAAGTAAGAAACTGAAATGTGGATTTGGGCAGCAGCTTGCTGTCATGACAGATCCAGTGCCTCTTTTCCTCAGTCCCAGAAATCCAATTTCTTTATCAGTTCAGATTGAGGGTCTTCTATGGGTTCCATATAGTAATAGGCCTAGAAAATGTTACAAATAGGTGAAAGATACATGTAATGTGCCCTTAGAGTATTTTTATTTCAGTGGGAATGACAAATACACCATGTAATAGGTAGTATCAATTCATGGACCAAAAGTTTGGGATTGGAAGTATCTTTGTAGTGTAATTCAATATCTTAAGTCTCCCGAGGCCTTGAGTTTTCATGAATTGTTGGGAAGAGCAGTCAAATTTTAGGAAAACTGCTTTCTTTTTTTAATGCTTATTTCTTTATTGAAGCACTTGTTTCAAACATGCTCTCAAAATATTTTTTTAAAAACTCTTCTTAACGTATCATATTAAGATATGTTAAGTTCTTAACATATCAGTTCCCAAATACTATCTGAAATTTGTCTTGATCTCAATTATTTTTTTAAATTTTTATTTATTCATTTTTTTATTCAGTCACCATGTGGAAAGTTACAAAGTAGGAAAACTGCTTTCCAAAGCAAACCTTTTCCTAGACATACTGTTATTTTTCCAGAAGATTGAAGTAACAGGGCTGTTTATCTGCACCTAAGCACAGGAATAATAGTGAACACAGGAATATAGACCTAATCGAAATGTTGCACTTAATTAAGATTTAGCTACCACCTCTCCCGGGAGATCTCAAATGTAAATTTGCCAAGCTTTACAGAAATAGCTTGGCAAATTTACATTTGAGAGCTTCACTTGATAGACTGAGACTCATAAGCACAATTTATATAATTTACAAAATGAGCTGAATTTTAGAAAGGTAACATGCACCTGCTAAATTTGCTTAAATGTCATGAGAAGTGCTGAGTTGAGAAGACCCTGGCATTTATATTGCCTCTCAAGGTACTTTATGCCTTTCAAAATATTTTATCCATCCATTATAACAGAAATTAGGAGTACTGTTTCTGGAGTCAGCTAGATTAGCTAGACTAACAGTTAAATCCCGGTTTGACCACTTCCTAAGGGATGTTTGAAACCATAAGTATCACCCTTAAGATTTAGTAATCTCATCTGAAAAATGGGTGTTGTTACTCATCAAACTTCATTGAGTAGTTAGAGTGAAATAAGACAATATATGGGAAATGTTTAGCGCAGTATCTGGCCTATAGTAAACGATTGGCAAATGATGTACATAATTTGGCAGAAAAGAAGTGGAGAGATACCAGATACTGATAGAATTAGAAGTCATGATTCTAATACTAACACATTCACTTTCTGTGTAGAGGATCTGCTCATTCTAGGCTTTGGTACAAATTCTGTAATAGAGGAACAGATCGCTTTATTTGAAGCCTAGAAAAGATTCATATCTATGAAAAACTTAGTAACAGGATGTATCACATATGAAACTGTTGTATAATTGATGAAGCATAATTAAAGCTTAGACTTTAGAGTTAAACAGTAGTGGCATTATGTAGTTTTATTTTTCCAGATAGTAGCTCTGTGACCTTGGCAGTGACCTGATTTTTCCAAAATGTCATTTACATCAGTAGTCCACGTGTTTATATGCTTTATGTGAATTTGTACATGAGTAAATTTTAGCAGACTAGTGAACTGAATGTGGTATCCTAAAGTGCTCAACAGGGCTAAGAATGATGACAGTGTTACCATTATCACCAAACGAAAGATCTTTCTTGAGGCCTGCTGTGTAGTTCTGTTCATACTGCCCATGTGACACTTGTCTGGAATCTGGGGCTTCTTAAAAGTACTAAAATACATCAACAGACTTCTGATAACTACTTTTTTTTTGAATACCACTCTTTTGACATAAAAATTACAGGCTATCAGCTTTAGATAAACTCTATGGAAAGAATTTGACCTCTGCAACATTTGCTACCTAACCATCACACTTATCTGAAGAGACTCTTCTCTTGGTCTCCATAACATCTTATATTCAATATTCTACTTCATTAGGGCTTTCTGGTTTCTCTTCCAGCCAATAAATGTTGGTATTTTCTGGAGGGATTTTCTTCTTTCATTCTAAACTCTCTCTGGGTAATTACACAAACTCCTATGCTTACAGTATTCAAATTAGTATCTTCACTCACATACCCAGCTCCCTATTGAACCATTTCCTTATATCAAAATTATTGACCATTGCTATCATGGCATTGTTTTAAATTTTCTGTCTCAATAGAGAATATTAATTATGACTAGCAAAATTTCTACCCAATGTGGATTAAAGTTTCCTATAGCTTGTAATTATTTGCTATGTGGTTAATACTTCTCAAAGGCAAGATATTTAGATGTTTGTTTTGCATCTCCCTAGATATATGTCTGGTTCAGTTTTTGCTGATCTACCCACTGTGTCACTGTTCTCTATTTTGTACATTCTCTTGTATAAGAATTGTATATTCATTCAAGTTCTATTTGCAGAAGTTTATATTTATAGATCTATTATGTTTGTTGGTAGTTTAAAAATGCAAATGAACTGTCTTAAAATTGTTATTGCGTTTTTCTTGACCCTGAACATTAGAATAATGTGCCATTATTCTTTTGGGAACATGCTTACCAGTACTTCAATGGCTGCTAATACAAGGGACCCAGAAAATATTTTTATCAGCATACCGGGTTTACTGTATTTAAAACCGCCATTCTATGTTAGTTGTTTAACACTCACTGCAGAAAAACAAGCTGAGGCGCAGTTTGGAATTCCAAACTGAAACTAAAAGGTAAGGCAAAGATGTAATGTACTTCATGGTGAGAATAGCTTTTACCGTATTATACTTAAAATTACTGGAGACTAATTCCTAATATTCTTACCAACACTCTATCACCAAACAAATTTAACAGTTAGGTTGATGAATATGTGAACTTGGTCATGGTAATCATGTCACAATACATATACATATATATATATATATTAAACCATCACATTATTACCTTAAATATGTACAACTTTATGTTAATTATACCTCAAAAAATAATAGGCTTAAAGCCATTGCACCTCTCACAATCCTTTGAGCCTTACAGGATAGAAATCTATTTCTACCCAGATTGCCATTCAGTGTCTTGATCTGTTGATCTCTCAAGTCCTAGTATCCCTGCCACCTTGAGCTAATATCTAGAACAGAGGCTTTTATTGAAATATCACTTCTACTGTTTTTCTATTCCCATACTGAATACTTACTCTCCCTGCCTCATTTTCTTAGGGTTGTCGTTTCTAAATTATTTTTATGTTGTTATTTGGAACACCCCACTCCCTTGGAAAATAAAATTTCCCAAGCCTCCAACCTTAGACATTGTCACCAAAGGAATGATCTGAAACTCTAAGCTATCACACTGCTTGATAGTATCTATAAAGCATCAAAACCAGGGGCCAGAGAGATAGTAAAGCTGGTAAAGCATTTGCCTTGCACACAGCTGACCCAGGTTCAAGTCCCAGTAACTATATGGTTCCCTGAGCACAGCCAGGAATGATCCCTGAGCACAATGGGTGTGGCATAAAAAACAAAAAACAACTCAAAATGTCCCAGCCACATAAAAAGATATACAGATATTCTTTTTTTTATTCATTTGATTTCTGTGCATCTTACTTCTCCTATCCCTCTTCTTTGCTGTAGTTTCTAAGTTATATGTGATATTTCTAATAGGCCATATTGTTTTAATCTCTTCTCGTTCATAGCATTATGCCCGAAATATACCTTCCCCCTGGCCTGGTCATTTGTTCTTCCTAATTCTTCTCAAGAGTATTTCTTATGAGGCTGGAAAGATAGTATAACAGGTAGGGCTCTTGGCTTGCACTAAGCCAGCCGGGTTTGATCCCCAGAATTCCTTATAGTTCCCCAAACACTACCAGGAATAATTCCTGAGTGCAGGGCCAGGAGGAACCTCTGAGCAGGTGTAGCCTACCAAAAAACAAAAGGAATATTTCTTCTGTGAAACTATAGTATTCATGCTGTTGAGTATTCCTCTTATTCTGTAGCAGCCTGTTGTAATCTTTGCACTGAACTGTCATGGCCAACACCTATAGCATTAAGATTCTTTCAGAATGACCTGTTCATCTCTTACCCAAGAATCTAGTAAACTCAATTACTCTATCCTCTCACTCCTCTAGAAAGATTTAATTGTCTTTCCTTCACTATCCTCCCTCTAGGGTATTCTTTGTTTACTTGGCTACATGATATAAGCAAAGTACAAAATATATTTGTATAAAATGTAAGCAGTGACTAAATTTTCTTTTTTGCTTTTTGGGTCACACCCAGCAATGCTCAGGGGTTACTTCTGGCTTTGTACTCAGGAATTACTCCTGGCAGTGCTTGGGGGACCATATGGGATGCTGGGGATCGAACCCGGGTCGGCCGTGTGCAAGGCAAATGCCCTACCCACTGTGCTATTGCTCCGGCTCCCAATGACTAAATTTTTTTTTGCTTTTTTTTGGGTCACACCCAACAATGCACAGGGGTCACTCCTGGCTCATGTACTCAGGAATCACCCCTGGTGTTGCTCAGGGGACCATATTGGATGCTGGGATTTGAACCAGGGTCGGTCGCGTGCAAGGCAAACGCCCTTCCCGCTGTGCTATCACTCCAGCCCCAATGACTAAATTTTTGAAGGTTTAATTATTTCCTCAATAGCACAGAATAAACCAGAGGTGAAGACAGTTCATCAGGGTGTGTATCAGACCTAAATAAACGTTAAGCCCTGAAAAGAAAACCTGAAACTTATAGATGTAACTTAATTCTTAAAAGTAACATGAAAGATTTTTCCTCTAAGTATAAATTCTTAAAACAGTTTCCCATAGCATTCTGTTTTACATTTGGCTACAGTTCTAGGAGATGCTTTATGACAAGCCATACTGATTTCTTTTGTACTGTATGATGAAGGAGTGCTTTTGTTTGGGGGCCACACCTAGCAGTACCGAGGGGCTATTGGCTTCATGCTCAGGTTTTACTCCTGTTGGTACTCATGGGATGGTATCAGGTACCAAGGATCAAACCTGTGCTTCCTGCATACATATCTTGTATTCAGACCTATGGAGCTATTTTTCTGACGTTACTGGATTTTGGTGATGGTGGTGGGGAGAGCCACAGTCACTGTTACTGAGTGATGCATCTTGCTCTCTGCTTTGAGACCACAGTTGGAGGTGCTCAGTGAACCATATGTAGTGCTAGTAGTTGAAGCAGGGTCACGGCTGTAGCCACTAACATACCTTAGGCAAATACCTTAACCTTTGTACTTAGCTGTCTATGAGGTCCATTACTAGGTTTTGCTAAAAGTGTTGTACATGTTATTTTCTACTAGAGACTTAGGTCTTTTCTCTTACCTAGTATTAGCCTCACTGAAATCAGCAGAAGGAAACCCAAGGATAAGAATTTTAACCTTGTATTTTGGAATTTGTGTTGGTGGAAATACATTGGTGAAGAGCCTCTTACAGGAGCTCTGTGCTTTTCAAGATTTAGTGAACATGTTTCAAAATACCACTTAAGTGCCATATCTTCTGAGCCTTTAGGGAACATTAGGTATCCTTGTCACTTGTCACTCCATGCTTCCAGATAATCCTGTGCCTACCTGGGTTGCATCACATAATTTAGAGGGTTCACATATCTGCCATTGCAGTAAACTGTGAACTCTCTAAATACAGTGACTGGTCTCTGTTCATCTATTCATCTCGGGGCTGGAGTGATAGCACAGCGGGTAGGACGTTTGCCTTGCACGTGGCCAACCCAGGTTCGACTCCCAGCATCCCATATGGTCCCCTGAGTACCACCAGGGGTGATTCCTGAGTGCAGACCCAGGAGTAACCCCTGTGCATCACCAGGTGTGACCCAAAAAGCAAAAAAAAAATCTGTTCATCTCTTTTTGTATGTTCTTTGTGTCTGGCTATATATATATATATATATATATATACATATATATACACACATATACATATATACATATACATATATACACACATATACATATATACATATATGTGTGTATATATGGTATATATGAGCATTGATGGCTTGGGGGTGAAAAGAAAGGCAGTAATGGCTTTTGGGACAATATTGAATGCTTTTCTTATAGATATGGTATTAAATTTCTGATACAATAGAATGGCAATTAAAAAAAAACATACACTCTTAAATGCTGCCGCTCCATTTTATCCACTCTTTATTTTTCAATAGTTAAACCCTTATTTTGTTGTTACATTTTTATTTTCATGTTTAGTACACATTTTGATACATCAGGGTGGACTGAGATGGAACTCAAAATTCAAGCCTGTAATCTCACTTAGGGTTGGACATTTATCACTTTATACCCAGTATCTAGCACATTAATATAAGAAAATATGCGTTTGGATAAATGAATGCATGCACACTTGGGTTACTTAAATTATATATCCTTATAGTTACTATTTGACCCTTCAAAAGGTGTAAGTATTCTGTTTTGGTCTCGGAATTCTTTAAAATGAAAGTCAAGCAGAAATCAGCAAGAAGTTATGTAGTTCCTTTAAAAACAAAAAAGGAACTTTTGCTTTACATAATATCTTTATTTTCCCTCTGTACAACTATATATCCTATAATTCTTTATTATTAAGTTGGGCATAAAGTATAGGACATTGTCTAATCTGTTAAAGACCACAAAACCAACCGGTAGCTAGCTGGCATGATTGTGACTGCAGAGAATATATCAGGCTTAATTTCAAAGATAAATAACGTTAAAATTTGTGTTTTGAGATTCATATCCATTTATTATAATCAACCACATTTTCTCTTTTCCAAATTGTGGTCAGGATGTGTTATGTGTCACAATAAAGACTGCAGTATTATTTTGTGAACTACTGAATGATTCCCACTTTTGACTGCTTACTCTAGCTCCCTGTACCACACCATGCTTTTGCTTTATATGTATTTTCCTATAAGAATATCATATTTTTTCTGGGGCTGGAGTGATAGCACAGCGGGTAGGGCGTTTGCCTTGCATGCGGCTGACCCGGGTTTGATTTCCAGCATCCCATATGGTCCCCTGAGCACCGCCAGGAATAATTCCTGAGTGCAGAGCCAGGAGTGATCCCTGAGCATCGATGGATGTGACCCCAAAAGAAAAAAGAAATAAATTAATAAAAAAGAATATCATATTTTTCTTTGAGATGATAATGTGATCTCATCCTTGACGTCTTCCCAGAGCTACTCAAAGACTTGGGCACAAGGCAGTATTCTCTTTGTGTGTGTGTTGAGCTCTGGGAAAGCAAAGATTATCATGTTCTGGAGGGGTATCTGTTCTTGTATAAACCAAATCTGATGTAAGTGGAAAATGGCAACACTAACAAGGTTACTAAAGGGCAGCAAGGAAAGCAAATAGGCTGCAATGAAGAACTTGTTTTAAATGAGGCCAAGAATGTCATGGGAACAGCAATATGCTCTGTTTTTAGGCTTTTGGTTTCTAGAAGAATATTTTTCACTTGGTTGTGAACTTAAACCCAGGTCAGTTTTATTTAAAATGACAAAAATGAGACTAGGATGTGGGGGAATTCTTACAACTAAAAGTGGTTGATTATCCTCTACCATTGATAAAGTATAAAGATGAAAAGTAGGTCCTGTCTTATTTTCCATTTGTCCTGTTCTTCTTCCTTCAGTATTTGAAAGAAGTCTGCTTTATAGTAGAAAGCAATTCCTTCCATTGAACATAGTTCACAGATAACTTGTGAAACACACACTCAGCTCCTTTTAACTATGAGTATGTAAACTAAGATAAAGGAGAAAAACAGGAGAAAAAGCTTAATGAGGAGTTGCTTCATTTTGTACCAATTCAAATGCTTTGATTTGGTTCTGGCAAATGTCTCCCTTTTTTGTGAAATGTAAGATTTGTTAAACTTATCTAAATTCCTGGGTTAGAAATAATATCAAGGTTCTAGTGGCCCCATTTACTCTTGTCTTCAGACATACAATGGTCACCTGTACTGTAGAAAGATAATTTGCATAAAAATAGAACTTTCTAGGATGAACCACGACACACCGGAAAAGTTGGAAAACAATGTACAGGCATCCACAGTGTACATAAAATGTCCTAGGAAACATGGCAATTGAATATGTGGGCTTGAATTTGAGAACATTTGTGATTACATTGCAGGAATATATCAGAGAAGGATATAATTAACACCCAGAGAGAAGCTAGAACCCCAGTGACTTAAGATGTTGGTTTACCATATCCTGATCACTTGGGCTGTTAGTGTGCATCTAAATTTTTCCATCTGAGTACTTCCAAAGATGATACATTCTGTTTTGAAAACTAGCATCTCTTATATTACTAGGTTTTACTTTCCTTTTATTTTCCCCATTTCTTTTTTGTTTTTCTTTTTTTTAAATTTTATTTCATTGAAGTACCACGATTTACAACGTTATTCATAGTTTTTGACATAAAATGTTCCATCACCAAAAATGGGTTTTTGACACACAATGTTCCGTCACCACTCCTGCAATTGGTTTCAACTTTGCATCACCAGTGTTCCCAGATCCTCTCTCCTATCCAACCCCCCAACCGTAGCCCCAGACTGCCATCTTGACAGGTACCTTTAAAATCCAGTTATTAAAGTTTGGGTCTTGTGATTTCAGTATTGTTGACTGCCCTGTGGTTTGCCCCATATTTTTCTTTAAGGTATCATGTTAAGGTAATAAGTTCCATAGCACTGATGCTTAAAATATTCTTCTATCTCTTCTCCTTATGTATACTTTATTTGAAAAACTAAAACTTGTAAATTACATCAGATTGTAAATATAAAAACTTATCAGATGATCATTAGAATTTTCTGGTATTGTCATGCAATGTATACAAAGAATAATAAAATATGGTGCTGCTGCATAAATATACAGTCTTTAAAGATCATTTGACAAAGAACTATTTTCAGTTGTCTGGATGTGGGGTATATCTATTTCTTTATTTGAAATCTGAAAGTGAAATTTTCAAGTATAATATACTTGTTTATTTGATATTTTTTTGCTTTTTTTTTTGCATCACACCTGGCATTGCACAGGGGTTCCTCCTGGCTCTGCACGCGGGAACTACTCCTGGCGGTGCTCAGGGGACCATATGGGATGCTGGGAATTGAACCCAGGTCAGCCGCGTGCAAGGCAAATGCCCTACCCGCAGACAATCCCAGTTCCGATTCTTGGAACCACATAGGATTCTCTGAGCATTGCCAGAAGTCACACCTGAACACAGAGCCAGGAATAGCCTCTGAGCACTGCCAGGTGTGATCCAAAATTCCCTCCCACAATTAATATGCTTGCTTATTTATTTGAATAATGTCAAATTCCTGCCAAAATACTGAAAGTCACTTATTAAAGATATAAGAAAAGTAACAGGATCACAGCAGAAACAACTTTATTTCCTTATGAGTATAAGATAGGCCATGAATATGTTCTGTGTAAATGCTTGTATGTGTGTTACTAGTGCATTATCTGTTACAGAATCTCAGTTTGAAACCAGGAAGCCATAAAAAGACTTAGTGCCTTCCTTGCTTGTCCAGCTTTTGCAAATCTGCCTAACAAGTAGCTCAGCTCCTCCTGATCAAATGATCTTAGAAATGGCTTCCCTCTATTACACACTGTAATGGTATCTCCCAGGCAAGGCTTTCTGAAACAGCACACCCCTGTCTCTGATAGCAGAGTTCCCTTGGTGAGTGCCCCAGAACCAACAAGCTCCAAAACAAGGCCATCTAAGAATTGGTACCACTGGCCAACAAAACCTGTTGGATGTGGTAAATCACCTTAGCCTCGGGTCTTTGGATGAGAAAAGCAGTTGAAATAAGTAAGTACCAAGCTGAAGTGGGTAAATGAAAAACTAGAACTTTACTGAAAATGCTTTAAAAGGATAAAAGTAAATACGTGTGTGTGTGTTTGTGTACTTACACAATATATTGGTGTAGTGAAAAGAAATTAAGAGTTTGAGATTCTAGTTTCAGACCTCTCACCTATTATGTGATCCTGAGCAAGTGCTTTAACTTCTATGCTCTATGAAACCTTCATTTAGAAAATAAGGATAGCATGCCCACCTTCATGTATTGATCTCCTGCTCAAGTAAGTGTAAGATATGAAAGTGCTTTGGACATTAAAAAGTTATATATCTTTTTAAAAAATTCATTTATTTATTTATAAAGCTGTTCATGATTGGCTTTCAGTCTTACAATGTCCCAACACCCATCCTTCCAACAGTGTAATTTCCAGCATCAGTGCCCCAGTTTCCCTTCCACCTTTCCAAGCACCCCACCCTTGTCTGCCTTTATGGCTGGCACCTTTTTCCTCTATCTCTTCCTCTTTCTCTCATTTTAGGCATTATGGTTTGCAATACAAATGCTGAAAGGTTACAATGAATATACCTTTCAACACTCAGTTCCTGTCCTGAGTGTTCATTTCCAACTAATGTTGTCATAATGGACCCTCCTCTATCTTAACTACGCTTCAGCCCCACACCCCCCCCCTTGTGATGCTTTCCAGCCATTAATAAGTCCCCCTGACCCATTTTCCCTGGCCTTAGATATTAGTTTCATACCTTTTTTTTAAAGTCATATAGCTTAAAATGAGGTGTTCATAATCAGATGTTAGGTAGCTTCTGCATGATGCCCAAATGTTTGACATGGGATTAGGGTAAATAATTGCAAATATGACTTCTTGGCTTTGACTATAGGTACATGCAAGATCATTAAAAGTTACTAACGACTGCAGTATATACATGGAATACATACTGTTCTGTTTTATTTCTCATTTGTATCTTTAACACTTACTGGTACTAAGCACACTTTGGCATATCCTCACCCTTAAGCAGTTTATGACTTAGTGAGGGGAATGACATGTGTAGTGACTATGTGCAGTCTAGGAATTATGGTGACAGTGATAAATTGGGCCCATCTGTCTGGCAAAGATTAGTGGTTGGTTTGTAGCTTGTACATGTAGTCTGGAAATGGGAATATGCTTTAGAGCTGCTGGAGGATATGACTTGGCTTGCTTACCTTCCTTCATAAAATGAAATAAATTCTCTTTTTTCTTGGGCATCTTACAGTATTGTGGCATTAGTGTCTGAAAATTTATTTGAAAAGTTCAGATAAAAGTTGCTCTAGAAATGCAAAGCAATATATAATCTTTTAAATTATCATTTCCATTCCCTTTGTAGAAAACTGGATGACTTTTTTCATATCCTGGCAGTTAGAAACAGTCCACTACATCATCTTACTTTGTAAGTCTTAAGTGTCAGAACCTTTGTTTCACTACTAATAATGTGTCCCAGATAAAGTGGATTTAGTGTCAGCATATACTAGTTACCAAAGCCTAGTTTATTTCCCAGTCAGTCTATATTGGGATGTTCAGTTAGCCATCATGCAGCTGTTTCCTTTTTCACAAGGAAGCCCATGAAAGTAAGTAATATTTTGTATATTTTTTCTGCCAATTAAATACAATTTATTTGCTATATATAACATTGTCAGTAAAAGCAGCAACCTCATCCTCAAACACAAAGAACAATTTGATGTTTATATCATTGCCTAAAGAGATATTAATTATTTTGGGGGGCTGGAGCGATAGCACAGCGGGTAGGGCGTTTGCCTTGCACGTGGCCGACCCAGGTTCTAATCCCAGCATCCCATATGGTCCCCTGAGCACCACCAGGGGTAATTCCTGAGTGAAGAGCCAGGAGTAACCCCTGTGCATCACCGGGTGTGACCCAAAAACCAAAAAAAAATATTAATTATTTTTTATCTGTGGCAGTAACTCAAAGTCTATAAATGTTCCATTCTCATGATTTTTTAAAATTAATTTTTGTTGTGGGTCTGGAGTGGTAGTACGGTGGGTAGGGCATTTACCTTGCACGTGGCCGACCTAGGTTCAATCCCTGGCATCCCATATGGTCCCCCAAGCACTACCAGAAGTAATTCCTGAGTGCAGAGCCAGGAATAATCCTGAGCATTGCTGGGTGTGACCCAAAGTGAAAAAAATTTGTTTTTGTTGTGAAAATATTCAAAATTCTAGGAATATTAAATACTCTCATTTTAAACACAGTGAATTTTCTGTGACTTGTTCATGACATTTTTTCTTTTTAAATTCATTTTTATTGAGAATCATAGTTTACTTTATAATAGTCATTATTTTATAGTTGAAGAACAATACACCAACCCCTCCACTCATTTTCTTATTTTTTTTTTTTTTTTTTTTTTTTTTTTTTTTTTTTTTTTATTATAAACATTTTTATTAGAAATAATAAAGCTTTTCCCATAGATCCCCCAAAATTTATCCACAGAACTCCTATATGACCCAGTTTAAAATTCTTTTAGGAAATTCAAATAGAAGCTACACTTAAGTAAGTAATTAATTCTTATTTTTAATTTAGTGTAAACATTCAGACATATATACTTATTTTTCAAATTTAGTCCAGCACTTTTCCCCACTGTAACTTGTTAAAGGGCATAGTTATCATCATTTAAGTACCTATATTATCTACCTATAACATTTTCTTATTTTTTAAAATCGCTCTTTTGTGCTCATGTCAGTTTGTCACCTTGTCAAGATGTTGGGCAACCCTATTCCTCATATAGGTATATCTGAAAAATTAGTTCATCCTGGACCTTTCCTCCAGCCTATCTCTTGTTAGAGCCTCCAGCTTGATATAAAAAGATATAAAATAAAGGTGTTAAGTAATGTTTGTTCATGGATTGGTGGTAATAGCCTTCTGATTCTGATGGTTTTGGAACTTTACCCTGCCTTTATTTATTTATTTACTTATTTATTTATTGCTTTTTTGGTCACACCCCTCGATAATCAGGTGTTACTCCTGGCTCTGCATTCAGAAATTACTTCTGACGGTGCTCAGGGGACCATATGGAATACTGGGAACGAACCTGTGTTGGGCACATGCAAGAGGATGGCCCTACTTGCTGTACAATTGTTTCAGCCCATACCCCTGTCTTTATTAGATCATAATTTTATATCTGCTAGTCTTTCGTTGACAAAGGATACTAGTAGAAATGTGTACTTTGCTGGAAAAATGTACAAATTAAGTTAGATTTGAAAGTCAACAAGAATATAGATAGGTGGATTGCCTATGATGTTATCTGATCTGATGAAAACATTTAATTCAGTTGCTTATGATAATAGATATCCTTGCAGGTTGTAGGACCAGTACTACTGGATCCTTGCCCTTCACGCACCTAGGTAAAGCAACTGTGGCAAATGGGCTCAGTGGGCATTTTTGTTGCATACACTTCAATATGTTTGCCACAATATGGATTTGTACCAGGTTAACCATAGTATAATTGATTTCCCATCTTTATCTATGACTTCCAGAACATGCAAGTTGATGCTTTCTTTCTTAGCTTACTTAGCATTCCCTGAGTGTCTAGCTTGGCAAAGCACCGATTAAGAGACTGCATTTTGTAGGAATGAGATAATAATGACAACTAATTATAGTACCTGATTGTTTCATCTAAAGTTGTCGTGCATCTTGATAAAAGTTTTTCTCTAAAATGTTTTTTTCAGTAAATGTCTCATTAGGCAGGTAAATGAAGGTGCTGTACTTTTGTGTTTGTGTACATATATATCTATGTGTGTATTAGCATTTGGAACATGAGATTGAGACAGGCAAAGGAAAGAGGAAGGAGAGAAATTATTATTTCAGTACTCTGAAAAGGGATATTCAGGCACCCTTGGTATTATGTGACAAACGACAATTCTAATTCTGATGAATTTCAATTATAATTACAGAACATTGGCAAACCACATTAAATCCCTAGGGCTAGATTGAAAATATACGCCATCCACGAAAGCCATTTAAATTCTCTCTAAAGTCATAATAACCGAGAATGACATCAGGATGTGAAATGATACAAATTGTTGCTAGTTGTTCACTAAAGCTGTTTCCCTACAATGCTAAGGGCCAAGTATTAAATATGGTTTGCATCTAGATCCAGTGTGTCTTCTCACTTGCAAATGTCTTTTTTTTGTTTTGTTTTGTTTTGTTTTTTGTTTTGCTTTTAGTTTTTGGCCCACTCTCGATAATGATTAGTGATTATGCCTAGCTGTGGACTCAGGGATCATTTCTGGCATTGCTTGGGAGACCATAGATCTGGGATTGAATCCAATTGGCTGCATGCAAGGCAAACACCCTATCAGTTTTATTATCTCTCCAGCCCTCTCTTGCAAGTTTCTGTTAAATAACATAAGTGAACAGCAATGGTTAAACTTTAAAGATAAGTTGTTTTGATTAAATTCCTGGAGAATAATTGTGCTTTTGTACAATTCTTGAAATGGAGCCTGCAGCCATCCCAAACAAAATAGTCCCCTTTAATATCTTGAAAATAATGACATCATAGACAGATTAAACTAGCGATCCATTAATAGTATCCTTTCTAGGAAGCTATTTCAAAGGAGGGACCCAGCTTAGTAAATTTCTCTTGTTTACAAACAAAATGGCATCCCCCTTTTTTACATTTTAGAATTATTGGAGAACCTCCTACTTGTGAAACAAATACATTAACAGTCAGGCTTCCTTACAGATCCCTATTATTTCTCCATTGGATATCTAAAACTGTGTTTTGAAGGTAGAGTTAAACATAGCAAAAGATTCTTTTGTCACCAAATCAAAATTACCTAGAATTATTAGAAGACAAAGATTGGTTGTATCTTAAAACTGAGTTTTAAAGAACTGAAGCATCAGAATAACTTAAAATGAAATCCAAAATGTCTAAGTAAAGGAGTTACTATTTGCTTCATGCTTAATCTTCCTATTGTGGAATTTGTCAGATTACTGAGTGTCATTTTCATCTCTGGAAAAGGTTTATTTTTACTTTCCTAAACCCCTCATGAAGTGAAGAAACTTAAAATTAATTCATTTTCTGGACAGTGGAAGGTGTGCTTTGTAAGTTGGTTCTCTGACAGAATGTATGCCATATAATAGAAATTGTGTGGTGTTGATATTTTAGTTGTGGATTTCTAATGTTATAATGAAAAAGATAGTTTGAATTTATATAAAGTAACCTCTTTGTTCTAAACTAAAGTATACCTACCTAAATAAGATCTGTGTAATCAGACTGCCTCAAAAGAAGAAAGACTTCTACTTTTTTGGTTTCTGACCATAGGGTAATTAGGTACTACATTTGATCTTAGCCAAAAGGCAGAGAAGCAATGCATAGGGTAATTAGGAATAACAAAAAATTCTACTGTGACCACACCTATTTATCACAAAGGAGCTAGTTATTTTCAACTGCAGTGACACAGACACAGTAGAACCCTAAATAGCCCAGAATATTACTTGGCTTATTATACAAGATCAGTTTTATGTATTAGTTTTGAAGAGGCTTTTAACCAAGAATGTATATCATGTGTGAGTCCCTGGATTCAATCCCCAATACAATAAATAGGCCATGCATGTTTCTTTGACTTGTCATCTTTAATATGTCATAAGAAAATATGTATCAATTAGAATATAGTGGCTCTTCCTTACCTACACTTGTTTCTATTTAAATGTTTTTCATATTGGGTTGGAGTGATAGTACAGTGCGTAGTGCCATACATGCAGCTGATCCAAGTTCATTCTTCGGTATCCCATATGGTCCCCTGAGCCCCACCAGGAGTAATTCCTGAGTGCTGAGCAAGGAATAACCCCTGAATCGCAAGGTGTAACAGAAAAAGCAAAAATAAAAATTGTTTTTCTATTTAAATCTAGTTCACTTGCAATTATGTTGAAATTTTATTTAGGCAAGTAGTTGGGTCCCACCTGGAGGTGCTTAGGGCTCTGTTAATAAATGACTCCTGATGGTGCTGAGGGGATCATATGCTGTGCTGCAGATTGAATTGGGGTCAGCAATGTGCAAGGCACATACCTTATTTTACCTCTGCATTATCTCTCCTGAACTTGAAAATTTCTTTATTTCCACTAAACTAGAATTGGTATTGCAAAACTTTAATAACATTTCCTTATAATCTGGCAATATTTTTGAATCAGGAAAGAATAACAGTTTTAAAAATGAGTACTTTGGGGCTGGTGTGCTAGTGCAGTGGGTAAGGCATTTACCTTGCACGTGGCCAATCCAGGTTCAATCCCTAGCACCACATAAGGTCCCCAAACACTTCCAGGAGTGATTCCTGAGTGCCCAGCCAGAAATAAGCCCAGAGTACTGTCAGGTGTGGCCAAAGTACCCCAAACAAACAAACAAAAGAGTACTTTGTTTCTGGTGGCAAATTATCCTGAATGACTAAATTGAAACTGCGCATCTGTGCAGTACAAAATTTGCCACTGATGAAATCAGTCTTTTTGTTTTGTTTTGGTTTGGATTTTGGGCCACACCTGGCAATGCTAAGTGGTTACTCCTGACGCTGTATTCAGAAATTACACCTGGAGGACTCTGGGAACTATATGGGATGCTGGGGATAATATCCCAGTTTGCCGTGTGCAAGGCAAACCCCTTATTGCTGTGCTAACAATCTGGCCCCAGTGATATCAGTCTTAAACTTTTTTTCTGGGGAAACAATACATTCAGAAGGACGAAAATAAAAATACAAAAAATATAAACACATTATCACTTGTTTTATACTTAAAATATTTACTAGTACTAATTATTGCATCATTTACTAGAGAGGACCCTGATGCCCTGTTGAGCAGCTTGGTAACATTGGTAACACAGTTTAATGAGAAGTGGGGCAGGGAGGTTAGCACAAGTGAATTGACTCTAGAGTCCATGCTCTGTAACTGTTCTAGCTGCCACTTCTGAAATTCTACGCATCCTGACATGCAATCATAATTTAAAATCTGCGTTATTGCTTATGCATTTGAGAGAATTAAATTTTTTCATTTGTGTCTTGGGAGTATGCTGTGCGTGGACGAGTATAAACTTGGTTCTGTGTGCTCTGAACTTCCACTGGACAGCATTTATCAGAGCGGTATCTTGCCTAACAAGGACAGATACCCAGGAGTGGTCAGGTTCTCCCATAGCAGAAGAAACATGTTCTAGATGTGTAGGATGACATTGGTTTGCCCTTTCTGCCTTGCCACAGTGTGCTTAGGTTTATTGGGTTCTTCCCATCACAATACTCCCATTCCTCTTTGTTTACTTGTAACTTCTTTCTTTGTGCTCTGTTGACTTATAAATATTGTTTTTATCTTCTTAGGCCCATTGCATAGTTAATTCAGAGCTAAGTCCTTTTTGTATGGGCACAAGAAGACAGTTAATGCTGTGCTTTTGTAACATGGGAGTTAATTGACTCTGAATAATATTTTCCTTCTGGACATCTGTTCTCTCTACTTAAGCCTCAGTTGCCCTTACTTCCTAGATCCCCCAAAGAAGGGTCCTGATGAGGGACTGGATGGACCCAGGGCAAGCTGTGAGCTATGAGCTACCCTGGCATCAAAATGGGCCAGGCCAAAGTGCACTAATGGTTAACTATAAGTTAAGAGCTTGGTCATGGACAAATTCTGTCATGATTGATCCAGAAATAGTAACTACAAGATTTAGACCCTGCTGGGGTTAAGAATGATTAATCCGGCCTGAGCACTGTAGTCTGAGTCTGTGGGTGGGTCCCCAGGAGAGTCGCCCTTTAAGCCTAAAAGTGTCTATTATTGTGCCCATACAGAATGGTAAATATTAGGAACTAGAATTTACGATGTTAATTAAGTTATTACAGGTAGAGCCTGGCAAGCTAGTCATGTCCTATTCGATATGCTAAAAACAGTAATGATAGGTCTCTTTCCCCTGACCCTGAAAGAGCCTCCAGTCATTGGGAAAGATGAGTAAGGAGAAGCTGATAAAAGATAAAATCTCAGGACTGGGAGGAATACAGAGGTTACTGTTGCTCGTTCAAGTAAATCGACGAACAATGTGATGACAGTGATAACTGGTACTAGAAGTATATATGAATAAACTTTACCCTTGACATCATAATTACTTTGATATGTGTGGTACTTTCATCCATAGAGGAAAAACAGGGTGATCCAGTTGATGACAAAATATTTAGATTGAGAATTTCACTATTATAATTACATAGGACAAATATGGTATTGATCTTAAAATAACATAAGACATGGTACTGGGCAAGAACAAAAATAGCAGTCTTGTGTCCAAATCCAAATCAAGCCAATTGTTAGTTGGCTGTTGCCTGTGAAGATAGAGCAGCTACTGATACTAACCTAATCTTGAATACTTAAAAGTTGCATATTTTTGAGAGAATCTAGGTCATAATAAAATTAAAATTTATTCCACATAATATTGACTTACTGAAAATAATAAATATTGTAACCACCGAACATCTAAGAAGAATAGTTATAGATTGGCGGTAGGGACAGAATTTGGGAACACTAGTAGAAGTAAGTTGACGCTGGTGGTGGTGGAATTGGTGTTGAAATATTATGCCTAATACTTCACTATCAATAACTTTGTAACTCATGGTTCTTTAAATAAAATTATTTATAAAAGGTAAATTTATAGGTACATAAATCAGAAAATGAGAAGGCCCCTTTTTTGTTGTTGTAGTTAGAGTTGTTAATAGTAAATTATTGGAATAATGTGGTATGTTGTGTTGAAGACTTCTTATGCTTCTCAATCAGTATGAGTAAATACTTGATGAATGTTTAGCGATTCTTTTGTATTGGGATTTTATTTTTCTTCTATTCAAATTGGAGATTAATTTTGGAAGGTACTATCAAATGTGGCTTGAGATGGCACATTTTAGGTCCCTAATAGAAGTACTTGAATTAAAATAGGAAAGCAGCTGGAACCAGAAGTTTCCTTGGGGAGTCCATGCTTTCTGACAGCACGGCTCATTTTAATTGCTGGTCTACTAGATTTTTTCGGTGTGTTCCCATAAGACAGTAGTATATATACACAAATGAGAAACACACACACAGGCACCTCAGTGTTGAGGCAGCTAAAAGAATACTTGCTGTGGATGATTAAAAATCAACAGCTAGACCTATATCAGATTTCAGTTTAAATTTTACTTGTCTGAAAAACCAGACAAGTAAAATAAGAACAATAAAAAGAAGGAATGAGTGCTTTGTTTCTGGTGGCAAATTTTCCCTAATGAATAAAGACCATGGATCGAATTTTTAATATCTTCAGGATAGAATTTTAAAAACATGTTGCATATTGTTTATAAAAGGATAATAGAAAAGTAGTTCCATTGTGGAAAAAGGTAATCTACCTTTTATGTTTGTATATACATTTTAAAAGGTTATTATTCCATCACTAGCCTCTTTGGACATTTGCGTCATTGGTTGTTAGATAGGCAGTTCCCTTCCCTTTAAAAAAATACACTCTCAAAAGAAATGGTCAACGCAAAACAATGTGAGGACAATGCTTTTGTTCCAAAAATGCTGGAATTCCTATATTTATTAGATTTTTTTCAGATCTACCCATAACTCCTGCTTTTTCCTTTTTTTAGGAGCTGTGCATTCAGTTATAACTGAAAATGTCTGATAGTCTGGATAATGAAGAGAAGCCCCCAGCTCCTCCACTGAGAATGAACAGTAACAACCGAGATTCTTCAGCACTCAACCACAGCTCCAAACCACTTCCCATGGCCCCTGAAGAGAAGAATAAGAAAGCCAGGCTTCGCTCTATCTTCCCAGGAGGAGGGGATAAAAGTAAAGTATCAGTGGTTGGGCATTGAAAAGGGGCCAGTTGATTCTTTAATTGTCAGTTTCTTTCTTGGGTAGTCATTTCTTAAGCATTAGCTATTCAGGCCCTGCCTGATCTTTACATCTATATCTTGGAAGGTTGAAATTTGTCAGAGAATAATTGACTTACTGCTATCTTTTTTTTTCACATAAAATTAAGGTGTCAAGTCAAGGCTAACCATAGCAGTAGTGCTGTCTTGAATATATAAAACTGACTTTCCTATAATTTAGGGGATAATTTATAGTAATCCCTTTTTAACTACCTTTTTTCCTTATTGGAAGTTTGAGTATAGGTGATCTTACTTGTGTATACCTTTTTTATTGCTGTGAAGAGTTTGAATTGAGTATGTGGGAGTCATTCCCATTTGCTACATTATTGTTATTCTGATTATATCACAAGGTGGAAAGAAACTTTTGAGTGATTTGTTTCCTCATCCTTCTTCCAGTTGTTTCCTAAATAGTCAGTCCTATTTACATTGAGTTTCATGACAATATATTATCATTGACTTATGTTCATAGTACTATTTGTTGCTAAGGTATCACATGCTTATGCTTTGTAACTCTAGGGGATATAAAATCTCTAGTAAATAACATTCAGGTTGCATTATTAGCATAAAATTAAACATGGCTTCTGTAAATATGACTCTTAAGTCGCAAGAGAGTGAAATAAAGAAAAGGGCAGTGGCAGCACAGAAAGTTGTCAAAAGGAAAAGAAGAGTGATGTCATTAGAAGAGAAAAGAGATATTCTTGATCTACTTCTTCAAGGTAAAACAAATAGCTTTGTAGGTCGCATGTATGGTGTTAATGAGTCTACAATTCGTTCCATTAAGAAGGCAGAATCTTTTATTAGGGCTAGTATTGACTCTTGTGCAAATAAATCACTTGAAAGATGCTTTATCCCTCATGATCCAAGAATGGAAAAGATTGAAATGATGTTAAACCTCTGGATTGAAGACAAGCACAAGTATAATGAATCACTTTCTATCCAAGGTATCTATGATCGTGCAAGAGGAGTTTTTAAAGACATGTTTTCAGAAACTGAAGTGGGTTCAGAAAAAAATTTAACTGGAAGCAAGGGGTGGTTTGATAAATTTATGGTGCCCCATGACGCGGAGACCCAGTCTCCCATGACAGTGTCACCAAAGACAGAATCACTAGATCCTGCAACAGTTCCTGTATTATATCCACCACAACTGCAGAAAGTGATTATTGAAGGGGATTATTTGCCAGCACAAATCTTTGGTGCTGTTGAAACTGCCATGCTTTGGAAGCCTCTGAATAATCCCACTTGTCCTATTGTTGGACAAGAACCAACTGATGCTGACATGAAGTCAGCAAAAACAGAGAGGCTGACACTTTTGTTTTGTGCCAATACTTCAGGTCACCTCATAGTGAAACCATTGCTGCTCTACCGAAAATTATGCCCCAATCTCCTTAGGGGAAAAAATCGAGCCAAGTTTCCAGTGTATTGGCGTGCAAACAGAAAAAGCTGGATGACTCCTTCTCTTCTTAAGGAATGGTTTGAGAGGTGTTTTCTTGTAGAAGTACAAGATTACTTAAAGCAAAAAAATCTTGAGTTTAAAGTTCTACTGATTCTACACAGTCCCTTTGGCACCTCAGATGCATTTGCTAATGAACATCCTAATGTTAAGATTGTCTTTATCACTAGTTGTGTGTCTCAGATTCTTGAGCCTTTAGATCAGTGTTTGATCCAACCATTCAAGAAGACTTATGCCAAACTGATGTATAACTTTGTGGTTCAAAATCTTGCAAAAGTTCCTCTGTCTGAAGATCCCAGTGCATGGGATTCCTATACCATCACTAATGCTGTATTCCTAATAAAGGAAGCATTAAATAGCTTATCAGAACCTATCATTAATGTCACCTGGGAGAAGATTTGGCTCGAGATGGTGAAATACCTTTCGACAATCCCTTCCGAAGACAAAGACTCTTTGGATCAAGAAGAACCCATGGATGAAGATGAACAATTGATGCAGATGCAATCCTCAACTGAAGCTGAGTCTGAATTTGTTAACACTAGTTCAAGTGATACCATGTTGGTAAAGGAAACTTCAGGAAACTTCCGGTACCCCAGATGTGACTGTCATAACAGATGGAGGAGATAATTAAGATGATAGGGGAGATAAATGGTTATAAGCAACAAAAAGTTTTAAATAATTTTGCAGAATTCTGTAAAAATATATTATGACATTTTCAAAAGTTGTATTGGACAGACAGCATCTTCAGCAGAGCTTTTTTTGCTGGACAGCTAATGAGCTGTCTTCAGACAAATCTTGGATGATTTCATTGAACTCAATAAAAATTCACTAATTGTCTTTTTAAGGCAAAACATTTGGAAGACAGTAATTTTGGAAGAGCCAAAATCTTCCAAAATCTTCCAAGATACTGCTTGTGTGTCTCAGATTCTTGAGCCCTTAGATCAGTGTTTGATCCAACCATTCAAGAAGACTTATGCCAAACTGATGTATAACTTTGTGGCTAATAAATATGCTTTCTGGATAGCTGTTAAGGTGTCTTCAAAATTTGAATGATTTGAGTTGAAGTCTATACAGAAGTGCTAAGGTGTCTTCAAGAAAGATAGAAAATATCTTCAAGGAGCCAAAGTCATTAAGTTGGATCAGTTAAATTTACTTGATTGAAAGACTAAAACCACAAGCAAGTTATTATAATTTCAGGATTGGACTTAAATGACCTCAAGGGCAAAGAGATCCTTGATTTGAACTGTCAATCCATTTCTGGTCATTAGTTCATTGTCATTCCCATCCTCCACAGCCATGGTGAATGGTACATCTTTATCATCTCTGGAAATCTCCTGATGATCTAAATGAAAACTGTAGAGCTTATCAGTTTTACTAATTTAAGCTATGTAAACTCTCATTCTTTTAATGTAATGTACTATTGTTTTGTTTCACTGCACAGAACTTATATGAGCTTTCAAGAGTTCATGTGATCTCACTTCCCCTGCCATTTTTCTTTTATCTGCTAAAATAATTTCCTCAACAGAATTCTCCTACTTAGGGGGTTATTCAGGAAACGGACCCTAATAGGTAAGAAGGGTTCACTGTTTTCATGTTTTTCCTCTTGATGACTGCCTATGGTTACACCTTCATTCTTGAACAAATTGGGAGAGCTCTGGATTTAAATTCTAGAGACCTGAGTTAGAGTCCTGTTCTGTCATTGCTTAGTATGACTTTGGACTAGTCACTTAGTTTCTCTGAGCCTGTCTCATCCTCTGCTAAATTAAGATAGTAATACTTGGCCTACCTCACAAAGTAGTTTTGATAATCAAATGGAATTCTATCAGAGTACTATTAAAAGAAAAAAGTGCCATGCAAGTGTGAGGTATTATATATTTATATCATTCTGACATTACAAACAGCCAAATACTAGATTTTAGAATCTTTTTAAAGTAACTCTGTCCCTAACTGGAAGTTGTATGCTAATTATAGTAAGTTTAAAAAGAAAATTAAAATTACCCATAATTTCAGCCAAATATAACTAACTGGATGGTATTTTTCCTTCTAGTCCCCTTTCTCTCATCATATGGAAAGTGTCAATATCAAAAGTATAAAAAAATAAAGATAAGCTTATAAAAATAACCCATATTCACAAATCCCAGAAACAGTGTTAACATTCTCATGGATTAGTTGTAGACATTTTTAGCTATATGTCCACATATACTTTTTACATAATATAATATATACACTTTTACATCCTGCTTTTACCCTTACCATTCCTATCATGTTTTCTTTCATCAAGAAAGTTCATAAGTATCATTTTTGATGGTATATAAATACTTCATCACATGGTGGCATCCTGTTTTATTTAACATTTTCTTTTGTTGGATATTTGAGGTCATTTCCAATTTTTGTCATAAATAATGTCACAGTATCTACTTAGGTAAATGAAAAAAATACTTTGATTACAGCAGAGGCTTTTTGTTTGTTTTAATAAATCTCTTTAATAGTTACATTTTATTGACCGAATGAAACTTTTAGAGGCAGGTAGAAGAATAATAGTAGTGCACATGTTATTTTAAGCTGGTTTAAGATCTTTGTTTAAAGACTGTGCCAATAATTAAATCTTGGTGTTGGAGAAAATTAGGAGAGACAGTTTGCCACCATTTATTATATATTACTATGGAAAAGATTTTAGAATTTAGACCAGGAGGTGAATATATTGAATAAGTGGTTTGATTTTATTTTATGAACCCTGTGAAGCTTGGGACTGTTCAGGTTTCTCTTTTGTTGGCTGCTAGAAAGCTTGGAGCCAAATATGAATGGCCTATGCATAGCACTTATAAAGGGCCTCTATGGTATGTATGCACTTTGTATTCACTTTCTTATATTTTTATTTATATTGTTTTGTTTTTTCTTTTGCTTTCTTATCTACTTTGAATTTATGCGATCATATTGTATTTTGTGTATTTTGTGTATGCCACTTGGTATTCATTTTGGAGTAAGGTGGGGAATAAATACATGAATGAATAAATATATAAATAAATATATGAATAAATAAACATATAAGGCAAAGGCAATGAGACAAATGAATCAGCCAGGACTCTGAAAATGGCATAGTCCTTCTAAAAATAATCGATGTTAAGGACTTGAAGCGTGGAAGAACATGTGGGAAAAGCAGGTGAGGCTGCATTTGGAGGTGCCATGTTCTGTGTAATGTCTGTCTTCTGAAGTGTGCTATGTGTCTTGTGTCTTGTGCTGCACTTGAGCATTAGGTGTGTTTCAGAGGACATGCAATGTTCTGTGAAGGGCTATGTCTTTAGAGAGCACGGTTTGTGTGTATTTTGTGTTTGGGTATTCCAGAGAGATTTGGGAGCCAGTCAGCCTGGGAATAAAGTGAAGTCCCCTTTTCCTGAAAGACTAGGAGGTTGTACTTGGATATTAAATCAAGATAAATAGGAAGTTATCTATCATTTAATGACTAGTTGGATGCAAAGCTATATAACAAACACTTCACATATATTCTGTATTATCCATGTTTTACAGATGAGGCCATTTAAACTCAAAACCTTAAGGAATTGACCAAGAGACATATAGCAAATTAGAGAAGCCAGATGTCTCCCAATTCTCTCTGACTAAACCCTGTGCTTGTTCTACTTTATCACACTGCTTTGCAACAGGACAAAGGGAATATGGTAAACTACATTTCTAGCATCCACAAGGCAGCGGGGCTTTTGCTTTTCTTAAGAAGATGGCAATATGCTTTGAAAACTCTGAATTTCAGTAAAGGGATTTTTTCACCTCGGAAGGAAAAATAAAACCTTTTCATGTCTTTTTAAATAAGAAATGATGTGAGAAAATTTTATTAACAGTAGAGATGTGCTAACATTTTATTTGGGTGTTCTTGTGGGATAGATTATCATTTGGTGTGTGTTTTTTACAGGCTTATGTCTTGCTTACTTTAGAAAGTTGAGCTTCAAAATGAGTGTGTTCATATATGTGAAAAACTTCTTAAAGTGCCATATAGTTTTGTTATTGTATTGCATATATATTGTCCTAATTTCTAGAGTATGTTATCTTCTATATACACTATACAGCAGGAATAATTGCTGTGCAAATATATTAAAACTCAGTTATATTTTATGGTCTTGTTAATCATATGTTTTGGTCAATGCACATTACTAATTTTCATTTAATTAATGCACAATAAAATACTTAGTGTGATAACTAGACTGAACAGTATGCAGTCTTTCTTCAGTGATGCTGAAGATCCTTTGGGATCTTGCAGCAGCTCAGACTTAATATTCATTGCACCACCAGGTGGGAATCTCAGTTGAGGGCTCTGTTATCAGAAAGCTAGAGGTCAGAGACTGCTACATCCTGACTGGTGTTACATTTTTTTTTGGCTCTCCAAATTCTGCTCATAGAGATCAGCAAGGAGTGCTCTTTGGAGATCACTGCCCTGCCCTTTTGGAAGTCTGAGGGGTATAGCACCTTGCTTGTCCTACAGGGTCATTTCTGTATCCCAGAAGAGCCTCCTGAACTGTTTACTCCTAGAACTTCCCTATGGTTGAACTTTGCAAGAATTGGGTTAAGTATGGACTCTTATCTAATAAAACCTCTTATTGTACTTCAAGGCTAATAAATGGAGAATTGGACATAAAAATGGTAGCTATTAATACCAGCAAGTTGCCATTGTCAAGAAATATGGAATGCTGGATTGAGAGATGAGTACACTAAAGGAAAGAAGAAATGGAGAAATAATTTTCGGAGATAATATTTGAGGGGGATTTTAGGA
Organism: Sorex araneus; assembly: GCF_027595985.1. Taxonomy (NCBI): domain Eukaryota; kingdom Metazoa; phylum Chordata; class Mammalia; order Eulipotyphla; family Soricidae; genus Sorex; species Sorex araneus. Next base: position 109,070,506 of record NC_073313.1, read on the forward strand.
GTTGGAGAAAATACAAGGAATGGATAGATGAAGGCAGACGAGGGCTATAATAATCAAAAGCCTGCAAGCAGAGGAAAAACATGATTTTATCTAAAAGGGGTGTGAAGTTGATTTTTCCTTTAAAGCAGGAGACACTTTATTTTTCTTTCCTAAAATTAAACAAACATTTATAATTGCTTAAAATATTCTGGAATCTTAGTGGTTTAGCATCACACTCTCTATATGCATAATACTCACCATTGCCGTTCCAGTGCCATCTCACCACCAAAAAGATAACTCTTATCCATTCCATCTGCCATCCACTACCTTTTTTTCTCCAGTAACCATTCTAGTTTTTATGGAATCTAGAAGTTTCACTGTTTCCTTGCCAGTTTGTTTTACTTTTATTGAGTTATGCTTATTCCAGTTGTTAGTGAAATAAGAGATAGTGTATTTTTGATGACAATTATAGAGATATTACAATATTCAGAGTACTTTCATGTTAGTTACACCTATGATGTACGTAAGGCAAGTAAATTCCTATTTACAGAAAAGGGTAAATTTTAGACGCATTGAATGACTTCCACAGTTGCCCCACTTATAGCTAAGCAAGGCAAACCAAGAATTGAAGTCTAATATTTACTAATTTAGTGGTTATTTTAAAATTATTTATTATATTAGCTAGTTACTTAGACTACTTAACTATAAAGTATAACTATTAAGTCTACCATCCATTACCACACCATCACCATACAGTTACAAATATTTTTCCTTCTCGTGAGAATTTTCAAGATCTACGATTTTTGGAGGGGGGGCACACTCAGTGGTGCTAAGGGGCTAATACTCCTAGCTGTGTACTCAGAATTCTCCCGTCAGTGCTTGGGGATCAAATTTGGTCAGCCAAATGCAAGGCAAATGTCTTACCCATTGTACTATCAGTCTGGCCCCACAGATGTACTTTGTGAATGGGAGACTTAAGTCTTCACATTACAAAAATTATATATGCCACTTAGAATGAAAATATTAAAGAACTGTATTAAAATAGGAAATGAGAAGCAGGAAAGATAGATAACACAAGGGTAAGGTTCTTGCCTTGATTGTGGCTGACAGTGTTTTGATCCCTGGCACCACATAGGGTCTCATGAGCACTGCGAGGAATAATCCCTGAGCACTAGTTTTTGTGGCCCATGAACCAAAAAATAAAATAGTAAAATAAAAGTCACCTGTCATCACTTTTTAAAAATGCATTTATAATCTATTTTTTTAAAAAAATTTAAGATCTGTTCCTTAATAATAAGCATTGATTTCCTTCTCAGAATTAGTATGTTTTACTCAAGGTTTAAGCCAAAATAAAAGTAGAATCTCTCCTAAAATATTTTAAACAACTTTCACCATCCAATTTTTGAAAATTATTGTATCCAACAGGCTCTTTTTATTATAAACTTTCTGTTGTAGTTACCACATTGTACTTTCAAGTACATTGTACTTCAAAGTATAATTTTCAGTGGGAAAAATTAATTTGAAGGCTTGCAAAATGACATGATTTCTACCACAAAAATTATGTTATGGGATTGGGGTACAGCAGGTAGGGCATTTGCCTTGCATACAGTCAACCTGGGTTTTTTATCCCTGACACCCCATATGGTCCCTCGGTCCCATTAGGAGTGATCCTTGAGTGCAGAGACAGGAGTAAGCCCAGAGCACCACCAGGTGTGGTGCAATAACCAAAATAAAAAGAAAGGAAAACAAGAAAATATCTTTGTGCAAGGGAAAATGTATGTTTAATGAATCTTAAAGGTAAGAATTTCCTGTGAGTCCTTTATTTTAGTATGTTCCCAAAGAATGTTTCTTTATAGAGCAGGCAAGCAAGAGAGTTGAGCCTTATTTGCAGAAATCAGTCCCTCTGGAACGATTACTCTCATCATGCCTCTTTGACACCACTTGTAAGGTTGCTGTTGCTATAGGAAAAATGTTTGTAACATTCATTCTTACCCAAATACAAAACTTCAAAGCCTTCTCTCTGGAGGGGTATGGCGTGTGTATTCTTTAACCCACAAATCAGAGGTGGAGTAGAATTGGTTTTGGAATTTAAAAATACAGTAGTTTTTGGGAAAATATTCAAGTGCAAGCATATGGACTCAAGTTCAGTGACGAGCGCTGCACCCTTTCTCAACACCAGTAGGTGTAGTCCTGGTAGCTTCCAAATGCCAGTGAGTAATGGCACTTATAAAAACTAAAATTATGGGACCAGAATGATAGTATAGAGTTTAAGGCACTTGTCTTGCATGCAAGAACCCCAGTTTAATCCCCATCACACTACATAATCCACTGAGCACTGCCAAGAGTGATCCATGAGCAGAGAGGCAGGAGTAAGTCCTAAGTACTGCCAGGTGTGTCCCAACATCCAAAAAATAAAAATAAAATAACATTCAAAACTACAGTATTTTATTCATTTTCCTAGTAGTTCATCAGACATTTTCGTTTTTTTTTTTATTCCATGAGGGTAACATTTTGTAAATAATCTTTGTTCGTAATTGTCTGGCTGGCTCTTGATGAATTAGAGAAATTAATGAATCATTACAAGCACTGAGTTAGAGTGTTCATGGGCCAGTAGATAGTTCAGTGGGATGCACCATACATCTGTGATTCAGTGGGTTCTAGGCCAGTTTTACTCTGCTACAACATGACTTGAACACCTCACGGTATGTCCCTGGTTGCTCCCAGCAATGCTCAGAAGACCTCCCAAGCCCCCATTAAAATCATTTGGAAAGGAGAAGATTATCCCTTGTAGGAATTAGATGGCCCTTTAAAAATACTTATACATTCTTTTAACTTGGCTTTTCTAAAACAAAGCTCAAATATAAAGGTGAAAAACAAGCATTTAGTACAATGGATATATGACCCAGTCATTTGAACAGTCTGCCAAAAGCACTTCCTGCTGCACACATGTTCAGCTGTAGGAATACAACGTTGAGTACAAATTGCACCTAGACAGGGAGTATGGGACAAAGAGTTGCAAAAGGAAGAATGCTAGTGTCAAGATGCAAGACCCAGCAGCTCCATTACAAGCTTCTTTTATCTCAAGGGTCTTCACGGAAGATCATGGGCTACAGTAAACTAATCTAAATTGTATGTTAAGTTTAAGCACATTTGATATTAATTTTAGTCCATTGGCTATCTCAGTTTAAAGTGTATATAACAGATTTAGGTATTAATAAAAAGCTTGCTTTGAACATGTTTTTAACCATATTACATCACTCAGAAAATAGTGATACCCTCATTTTATGTGCCTACATCTATAGTAAATGTAGTGAGGAAAACTACATAGAAGGCAAGCTTCCCTTTCCTCAGGTAATTTTCAGTCTAGTTATAGAAGTCAAGTACAAACATGTCTATATGAAATGCCCTATACAAGACCTTAGAACAGATGCAGTAACCAGTAGGACTTCCCTATTTTCCTTTTCCTGGTCATGTGAAACAGCAACAACAGTGGAGCCTATAGCCACCATGCCATATGTATCTAGCACCACACCACTAACTGTTTTGTCTTGAAGAAAACATTATTTGCTGAAAAACCTTTTCCAGCATATTCCTCAAGTGTCAGCTTCTTGATTTTTAGCTCTTTTTATTCTTCTGTCTTCCCACTTCATCAATAATATGTATATTAATGTTCTTACATTGGTATTTCCAATTTTTTCTCCTACCATTTTTCCTAGTTGAAATGTGCTACTCTTTATTGCCTATTCATTCTTTAAGACCCATACCTCAAGTCTTACCTCCTTCAGTAAGCCTTCACAGTTTACTACAGATTTCCTTGACATGATAAAACAATTATACTTTTCCTAAATTGGCACTTAATTTTCTTGGGTTGTGTCAGTTTCTAATACTTGTTTGATAAGTTTATTTCCTTGATTAGATCACATGTTTAGAACATTGTTTCTCATGAGCCATCATTTAACTGACTAAAAGGAAAGAAAGCTTGGACAGTGACAAAAAGGAGGAATTCCTTATACCCAGGATTGTGAAATGCTTGCTGCTTAAAATTATGAGATTATTACTTTAGAAAAATAACTGCATTAAAATATTATTTATATAATACCATTAGCTTTTTGTATTAATGTGGCTTTATATTTTTTAAAAATTATATACCACAGTTTTCATTGACTGCTATTCTTTTGTGGTTAGTCTAATTTATGTAAGAAAACATTTCTCTGTTTCGTCATTTCTTTTCCTGCATGCTTTGTTTACAAGGAGCTAGAACATTCTAAGAAATATGTGGACTTTACCACATGGCATCCAATGAGAAAGTGCAACAAAACTCCTAGGAATTGTAGGAGAAGGTTGAAAGCAGAACAAAAAAAGACTTCGATGACATTTTTCTGAAGTACTTTCAGAAAGCAAACAGCATCCCATCCAGGGATTTATTCTGGAAAAAAAATCGACTGATTTGCTATTTTTTTAACTATTGTTAACCGTGTTGGCAGAGGGTATGCCTGAATGAGTACAGAGTCATCTCCTCTGTTGGTAAGAAAAACAATATCTACATATACTGTATCATTTTTTCCTCACTCATCAACAAATAATTGCAAATAGCCATGACTTGTCTTCACTTATTGAGTTTCATTTCATGCAGTTTAGGTCATTTATTCACTCATTTGCTCATTCACTTATTTAATATTACAGAATCAGATACTGTGTGAGGTAGGCTCTTAACTACAAAGGTGAATAAATACCAAATTCTTTAAATAACTAATAACATAGTAGGAGAGACAAGTTCATGATTAGAGTTTAGCATGACAAGAACAGGATTGAAGTGAATGGTAAAGAGCATCTATTCAAGACTGAGAAGAGAGGTAGTTAGAACATGCTTCATGGATGAGGTGACCGCTGAATTGAGGTAAGTCTTAAGTAAGAGCTAGTTTTGTAAGAGGTAATATTCCAAATAGAAGGAGTAGCATTAAGAAGGTGTAGGTATGACATTACTAGCTGCAGTTCTATGAATACACTGAAAGTTGTTACAGAATAGCTAGTGTATAGAGTAGGAGTTCAAGTTTGGTGGGAGTTGGAACTATAGAAATACTTGGGTGCCAGATCCCGAAGGACTTAAACAGTTGAGAAACGTTGAATCGGGAATAATACCAGGTTTGTATTTCAGAATATCAGTCTGTCTCAAGGAGAAGAATGGATTTATAGGAATAGTAAAACGGAAGGATATAAAGCCACCCGAGTCACGCAGGTGAAAAGTGATGGTGTCCTGATCTCATGTTCAGTATCAATAATATTGAGATAAGAAGGGTAATTAGAAGAATTCATAGAGTTGGGCAACAAAGGGTGAGGTAAGGAATAGTGGAAGTATTGTAGTTTCTTGTTTTAAGTAGGTAAAGGTGATGATAAGTTTGTTTTGGAAAATACTTTGCAGAGCCAGAAAAGCCTTCAAATATAGGTGTTTAATAGGCAGTTAAGTCAAGGGGGTTGGAAAGCAGCAGAGGTTTGAGCTGGGGGTACACGTGGGATAACTAATGTAGATGACAATTGAAACCATGCAAATAGCAGATATATTATGAAGAAATGAGGACCTAGAATAGCTTCTAGGGAATACTGTTTATAGAGTCAACACAAGACATAAGTATTAGAATAAATTCTGGTTCTTGATCTTCAGGACCATGTTCTCATTTGAACACGTATCCCACTTGCTTTGCCTCTGTTTCTTTGCTTGCTTATTTCCATTCTGAAGAATCCTATGTTCTCTTGAACATGTACTTCTCTCTTTATCTCCCCTCACATCTTTATAAATAATGTTCAATAAAACTATCTTCACCAGAAAAGAATAATACATTTTAGAGAGAATTATGTGAAAGAAGGTGGGAGGGTTCTTTCAAGAAAGGCATGTATTCAACAGTATCATTCTTAGTGAGGTCAGTATTTGGAAGCACCAAAACCTGGTCATTGATGGAGGCTTCTATATGACTTCAGGAACTCATTTCCATCGTTTGGGGAAGTGGGAGGTAAAGAAATCTTGATTGCCTTATCAAGTTTAAGTTAAGGGGGAAAATGTTGAGATTCTTTCACAACTAAAGAAGGATTTAAGGTAACAAAGTTTTTTTTTTTAAGAAAAAGAAATATCCACGTGTCTTTTAAGCCACATATGGGAGGGAGAGATTGATGATATAAGAAATAGATAATTTATGACATATTGGGCTCTGGATCACCAGTTAAGAGATAAGCCTTAGGTGAGAGAAGGGGGCACCACTTATATAGAGACATGAGTAGGAGAAGATACTACTGATGGAAGTAAAAGCACAGACATGGGAGAGGATGTGAAGTCAAAGGAGTTCCAAACCAATGGCCTACATTTTTCTCAGTGAAGTAGAAGGATAATCATACGCTGAAAGTAAGGAAGAGAGGGCAAAGCAGAATATTGAAAGAGGTCTAAGATTCTAGACTATTCACTGAAGAGTGGGAAAGGAAGTTGGGATAGGGCAAGAAAATAATGCTAAGTTGCCAGTGATTACCCAACTATTATGTTACCTGTACAGTAAGCTTCAATCAGTATAACTAAGTGATATTTCCCCCCAACAACTCTCGGAAACTTCTACAGTGGAGAAATTTCATTGTTGGATTCTGTCCAGGTAACTTATTTAAGGGGGGGAGCATACCTGGTGGTGGAATTTGGGGCTTGCTCCTGGTTATGTACTTAGGGTATCATCTGCAATGCCAGAGCTGATAACATGTTAGACAAGTGCCTTACACCCTGTAATATTTCTCCAGCCTATATCCAGGTGACATTTTGCAGTATAATTTCAAGTGAAAGTTAAAAATCAAGATTTCCCAGGACAGTGGCTTAAGAACAATTTAAATAATGGACGATAGAGCCTAAACCAAATAGAAATGGAGAAATTGGATTAAAATGAAGGAGTTAAAGAACTGCCATATTTTTAGATCAAATAAACAAAATATAAATGGACTTGACAGTAAGAAAGCTAGCAGGATAAGAGAGCTCTCATCTCAAGAAATGAGACAGCAGGATTAAGTATTTCAGAGAAAGTATTTCATTCTGTATAGTGGAAAGACCTATAACTGGTTCTCCACTCTATCAGCACATTTGTGAGGCTTAGTAACACTTCAAACCAACAAATCAGAAGTTCTGATATACATTATGTTCTAAATACATAGGTATTTTATGCCTGTAGGTAAATCTGGTGAGTAGTTGTGATTGAGGACTAGTGATTTAGAACTAGTGTTTCTTAACTAAGGGCCTTATGTCCTCCTGTAATGCCCAAGGATATTCCAGGAGGGTCACAGGTGAAAATAATATAAATGGGAAACCATGACATGAAACTAGGGAGCCAACCAGTAGGGCAGGTGAACCACAGAAAAGAAATAAGGTTGGGACAAATTCAGTCAGAAAAAGATTGAGAAAATTTAGCAGATGCCTATAGTTGTGGACTGTAGAAGTGAAAGGGTCGTGGGAAGTTTACTAGCATTGAGGTAGGTCAGGAAGATAAAAAAAAAGGCCTGGATAAATGCTATAAAGGCTAATACAGTTGCCAAGCATGGGGATTTGGCAATGATACTTGTTCAAATTGCCACGCCACCTGGAGTGGCCCCTGAGCACAGACTGCATTGAATGTCAGAAAGACCCAGAGACTAAGTCGCAGTGGATAAGTGAACTTGGACAAGAGAATTAAATGCCAGTCTCATGGGGAAATGGTTTGTATGCAAATGCATAAGAAATGATCTCAAAGAATTTGGAAGAAAAGAACATTTTGGGGGTCAGAGAAACTAGAATAGTGTAGTGTAGTGTAGTGTAGTGTAGTGTAGTGTAGTGTAGTGTAGTGTAACTTGCTTTACAGCTGGCCTGAGTTCAATCCTGAACCCCACCAGGAGCCATGCCAACATGCAAATGCAGAAGTAAGCTCTGAGCACTACCAAGTGTGACCCTAAAACCACCCTCCCCGCCACCAAAACAAACCCAAACCAAAAAAAAAAAAAACCTACCCCTTTTCATTCCACCAGACCTAAGGATTTGGGATGGGAAAGAATAAGAAATTTGTCTCAGGATCACCTGAGGAAGAGGTGCTGTCATTTTTGTCAATCCAAGCCATTTTAATGGAATTTTTTTTTTTTTGCTTTTTGGGTCACACCTAGCAATGCACAGGGGTCACTCTTGGCTCATGCACTCAGGAATCACCCCTGGCGGTGCTCAGGGGACCATATGGGATGCTGGGATTTGAACCCGGGTCGGCCGCGTGCAAGGCAAATGCCCTACCCGCTGTGCTAGCACTCCAGTCCCTTAATGGAAATTCTTAAGGTGCTTTAACAAATAAATTTGCTGGGGTCTACCCTATACTGACTGAATTTGAATCTCTGGAGGTTGAACTCCAGTAACTTTTTTTAAGTTCTCCAGCTGAGAGTGGTGCATAATTAAGTGTGAGAGCCTAAGGGAAGTAAGTAGAACATTGAAGAGTTGAAGGTGTTAGCAGTTTGTAATGAACATGTTCTACTCCTAAGAAGAAATGCAGAACATTGGGGTGGGGCACATAGGAGATAACTGATTATAAGAGGGTCTTTCCTTGTATAGAAGCTGTTGGGGTAGAGTAAGATGCCATGATGAGAGACTCTGGAGAGATTAGCGGCCTCTGGGATCCCAACCAGAACTCACCCAAAGGACCCCAGGTTCAAGCACTGTTTGAAGTTTATAGACAGCAAACAGTGGTCTTCTTTCTATTTTCCAATTGAATATGGGAATAAGATGCACTTAGAAAATGGAGCTCATTTGGTATTCTGCCCTTCCATTATCTACCCAGAGCTGCTCAGCTTAAATCTTAATATCAAGTTCCAATGCTCACAGAATATTTTGGGGTGGAGGGGATACAGGTCATTTTAGTGTTCCTGAAAACAAAACTCTCATCTGGATTCCATTCAACCACTAAACATATACTGAACAACGTTCAAATCTGTTGATATTTTATCCTAATGCTACTGAATAATAGTGCAGTTACTAATTGCTTATACACTTTTAGACACAGTTGATATCTATGTTCAACTCCTTACTGATACCTACTAGTTATGTAATCCTGGGTAAAAGGTTTACCCTAACTGAAACATCTGTAAATAAATAATACAATAATAATAATGCCTACCTTAAAATAATTTGATAACTAAGACAATGAGACAACTCTAGAAGTACTTTGCTCTTGGTGAATGTTCCACAAATTTTATTTACTAAGTATTAAATATTAAGTGATATATCAAATAGTTATGTTTATTAAGTATCATTCATTCTGTATGCTAGTATTAGCCAGGTACTTGGGAATGTAAAAATAAATAAGATTCTCTGCTGCCAAATTTCCCAAGTTTTAGCAAGAGATATAGGAATGTAAACAACACTCCATTGTTGACAAATGCCAGGTTAAGAATATACCATGAGGACCGTAGCAATATTATAGCAGGTAGAGTGCTTGTTTTACATGCAGCTGACCCAGATTCAGTATCTGGCACCCCGTATGGTCCCCCAAGCCTGCCAGGAGTTATCCCTGAGCTCAGATACAGGAGTGTAGAATCAGGAGGAAGCCCTGAGCATTGTCCTGTGTGGGCCAACAAGCAAAAAATCCATGAAACAGAAGGATAAGGAGATAAAACTTTTCAGAGAGAAAAGGAAAAAAAACTTGCTATATTTGAGCAATCTCAAGAATTTGGGGAACATGAAATGCATTAGAAGTAATCACAGGAGTAGACAATAAAGACGTATTTGGGATGCAGCTCATGCAGGTCTTTGAATAGTACGGTAAGGAGCATGCACTATTTAATATTCAGTTAATGCGGAGCCATTTAATGATATCAAACAAAATCAAGTATGTGGTAAGTTTCTAATATTTCAAAATATTCTGACCACCAACTAGAAAAATAGATCTAAAATTTGGAGTCACTAAAATCAGGTAAGAAATGTAAGATAATATTTAGTGGCAACGAAAGGCTTCAAAGGTGCATTTGGAAGACAGAGAACTTAGTGTCTAGTATAGAATTAAAGTTGGGTTCAATATGACTGTCAAATTTATGGTTTGGCTAGCCCAACCAGTGGATTATTTTTAGCCAGCACCAAATGAAAATGCGCTTAAAATTCAGCAAACCAAAACATGGAGACATCTTAATTTGGGATCTATAGCTTTCAAAAAAACTTAACCTTAGGAACATCAGAACATTTTTTCAGAATGCTTTACCTTTGCTTTAGTATTGTTTTTCTTTTAATTACATATTGGAGAGAATCATTATCTGTTAGTTGGTTTAGAGCTTTTATAGAGATGGAGTCGAAGGTATTAATATTTCTGTGATCCAGGTGATTAATGATAGCACTTCACTAAGAACATACATGTGATGAGGAGCAAGTTTGTACTTCCTGCCTCTCTTCTTTGGCCCTAAGTGAAAGGAATGGTATGAGCAGGCTGATAAAGGACTGATAATTAGGTGGCTTTCTAGGGAGACAGGATTAATCCAATTCACATAGTTCTGTTCATGTTATGCCTAAGTCAGTGTGCTTCAAATGTGCAGCCACTAGTAGCAGAGAATTAGGGGAGATTTTGCTGGCAAGAAAGATGAATCCAAGCTGTTATAGTAATGTGGACGTCTAAGATAGAGGTTCATAACCTGGAGTTCAGAATTTTGAACTCATAAAGCATATGCAAAGTTATGAGTACATGTACAGTACACTTTATATGCAAAAGTTCTACTATTTTTTTCAGAGTCACCTTTAATCCTATAAAAATTTAAAAACCACCATAGCTGGATTTGCTATAAGGTAAATAAAGATGCTGTTTTAGAGTTCCTAATTGCCCAGGACTATTTCAAGTCTCTCAGAGGCTCTAGTAATTCTTTTTTAAATTAAAGACAACCTTCTGTTTGTAACATACATTCTTTAACTGCAAGAATTTGGATCCATGTCTTGCAACCACATATTAGGAAATTACCCAGAATGAGTTAATATCGGGGAGGAAATACCATCCAAGAAAATGTTAAGGATTGTAAAAGACCAAAACCAGTTCTAGGAAAATCATAAAAAATGCTAACATGGTCTCTGAGGAAGGAAGAAAATCAAACCATTGTCAAGGAAATGAAAGAAGAGGGATCCAATATGAGCTGATCAGGAAAGAGGGAAAATGCTGCAGGAGTAACCAGAACACCTTCAGTGGAGTGGCAAGAACATAAATCTGATTGGTCTAGGTGCATTTCTGAACAATACTGAAAGGTAATTGGACAAGTATAAATGATCTCTGCAGTTCACAGGCATGATGTGGAAGGATGAGTACTAACTCCGAAATCCTGAAATTCACTGTTCAGTTAGGATAAAGTTAGTCACAGTAAATTCACTATAAAAATGGAATCTGTGCTGAAGTTTGATGGTATATGTGTAATTTTCAAAATTAGTCCAACATATATTCCATGGCCAGTCAAAGGCTGTAAATCACCCTTGCCCCCCCAAATTCCCAACCTTTTCCCCCTAATATTATATTCAAATCTTCTGACTGCTTGAATTTCTACTTCTGAGTCATACCTGTTAGTTGGAAATATGGAACAATGGAAGAGTGAAGACAGAAAGGAAACCATAAGAATGACATTTTGACATGAAAGATTTCAAATTTAAAATAAATTATGGATAACCCACAAAATTAGTAGTCCATATATGGTTAATTATAGGATATCTAAATTCCAGACCAGGAAACATCTATTTGAACCAGAATGTGCTAAATTAGCCTCCTTGACAATTAGAAGATTTATTGCTTTCAATGAGACAAGGCTCACTTGCTTAAAAGGTCGTTATTTTTTTAATGTGACATGAACCTTATCAGCAGTACATACTGGAGTGTGTGCTAGCATGTGTAATATGAAAACTACTAGATGACATGTACAATGCTTCCATGGTAATTTACTCCTAGGTCTATTCAAGACAGGTTAATTTCATTGTAGTTCCCAATTTAATTTCTCTAGTGATTTTATCTTTAAAGACTTTGGCTTACTATATTAGTATGCTACTCATCATTGTGTCAGTATGAAATGTCTACATAAGAAAGACAATGGTTTTGAATAGCTAATATGACAGAATATAATAGAGTCATGAAAAGTAGCTGTAAACTAGAATAATTAAACAAGGAACTGGCTTGAGATTTCTGAGAACTAAAATGAATTCAGTAAAAAGTGGTCATTTTTTCTTTTCACTTGCAAAACTCTGAGTAAGATATTAATCAAATCTTGTTTAATAGTAATATTTTATAACATTATTTGCAATGTTTTCTTGAAAGACTGAGTCTACTAAGATAGTTTATAATGTACATATACAAAGAATCTCTAGCTACTTGATATTTAGCTGTCATTACCATGGGAAAAATTTATAGCACTTTTCTTTCTAATAGTAAAAGTTGAATCGATGTAATAAATTTCTTCTGTGCTGAACAGTATTTGATCCAAAGAGCCACTTAAGCACAATATATACCTGCTGAATGTATAACCAGATCTTATGAGTTGACTGTATAAAAGGATACAGATAATTTTGAAATTCACATTTGAATTGAATATGAAAAAATGTAAATTATTTGGATGTGTTTTTTTTAATCAAACTGTCACCTCTCCAAGTAAAACATTTTCTAGAGTTAAGTATCACTAAAATTGTGTTGGAATCAATTGTATTTTAATTTTGTTGTAGTTTTTTTTTTTTAGATTTTTGGTCACACCCGGCGGTGGTCAGGGGTTACTCCTGGCTCTGCACGCAGGAATTAATCCTGGCAGTGTTTGGGGGACCTTATGAGATGCCAGGGATCGAACCTGGGTTGGGTATGTGCAAGGCAAGCACCTTACGCACTGTACTATCTCTCCAGTCCCAAATTTTGTGGTAGTTTTGATGTAAGTATACTACTGTTGAAGCTAAAACGTTATCTCAAATAAATGCATGTTAACATTTTGCCTCTAGCCAATAAGAAGAAAGAGAAAGAACGCCCAGAGATCTCTCTTCCATCAGACTTTGAGCATACAATTCACGTGGGGTTTGATGCTGTCACCGGGGAATTCACTGTAAGTAAGATCCTGAATTTGTTTTGTAAGCCATGAAATAAATCATTTATAAAAATAGGTTTCATGCAAGAATTACCATGTCCTAAATATAAGATTTTATGTTTTTGATAATTTCAAATAAAATCTACTTTGTTGGAATCACAGATGGAAACTAAATAGTTGTAAGAGTACTAGAAAAAAAAATATTTCGTCTATTTTAACAAAAATGTTGATCATATTTAGTCTTCAACTTGATTGAAAATGCCATTTTACTGAGGCACAGTAGATATGGTTCTGGTAGAGAGAGCTTGATTGAGCCTGTTTTTGTCACTTAAAATTGATTAGAGAATCATCTACGCAATTTGGTTAGCCAAGATCCTTTATTTGATTAATTCAGGCTTTACTTTATAACCTGGATTACCCAGATTAGCTAATCATGCTAACCAAAAATCTCTGTAAATATTGACCTTTTTTGTTTCCCCTTTGATTTTAATAACATAGCCTAATTTTTAAGGATTATTAACAGAAATATATTGATAATGTTCAAAACAAACCATGTTCATGGATTTATCATGGGGTGCTTTAGTGATTATGTACTGCACATGTTTGTATGCCAATAAAAATTATCTGTGGATATACTATAGAATTCTCTAAAAATACCTATCAGAATTATGTAGAAAAACCATAGCTACAAGTCTAGTCTTTGTTTTATATTTATAATGCTAGTTGATAGTGCAGATCTCAGATCTGTGGCATTTTATATTCATTTTTAAAAAGATCTGGCATCTTTTTTTAGATGGATAAAGGAAAAGATGTGGCTAGAAAGATGTCTCCAAGAAGATCAACTACCTTATTCCATGCTAGTAAGGAACTCAACCAAAATGTGAGATAATGAGTAATTTTTAATGCATTCAGAAAAATTAAACTTTGATACAACTATTTCATAAATCATTGGGTTCTTAAATCAGAGATAAATTTAGATATTAAATAATTGAATTTTCTGTTCATAATATTATGGTTAGCAAGTAGACTGTGTCATATTAATGAGTTTAAAAAGGGAATTTGATATAGAAAAGAAAAACATATCTCTGAATTGACAGCCGAATTATCTTATTTTTTCAATTCCAGAAGTAAACATATGAGAATGAAATGGAAATTGAGTAAGCATCTTGGCCTTGTAAAGTGATGTGAGCTGATTGTTTCTGTGTTCTCAGTAGCAATCAGAAGAGAGCATTAAGAAGTACTGATATTGATAAAGTTGACATGCTGGTAGGACTTAACCAATTTCATCATTGAAGTCAGAAACATTATTGAAATGGCCTTGAATAATGGTCCAGATGCTCTTATTTACTATATTCGATATCATTCTATTTCTCTTAGCTATTACATATGAAATATAATTTCATTGTCACTACAACCACCATCATTCACTACCACCACATTATTAATGTTTATAATCTGAATAATCTTAGATTTAAAAACAAATATATTATGATTATCTGACATTTGAAACAATTTAAACTGTGGAAGCACTTATCCTTTTATGTAAATTATCTGATAATTCTTCTCTTTCTATTTTAAGAACTTTATATTTAAAATTTTTACCTTGGCTTTCTGTTTTATTGTCTGTTTAAATTTTGTTTTATTGTTACCAAATCTATTTTTTCTTGCTTTTTCCCTTCCTTTTTGTTTTCTAATATGAATGTTTTCTTTTCTATTATGCTCATGTAACATTCTGATTTCTTTCTGAATTTTTAGGTTTTTCACTCTTTCCAAATTCTGATACAATGGCTCTACTTAAGCTTTTCCTTTATTATTTATGGGTTGAAAATGGAAATGAAGGAAAGATCATCACCATCTTGCTCACTGTAGACTAGCTATTTTCAGTTTGCTTTCATTTGGAATGCTGAAAATAACAAGAGGGGAATGGGTCAGAATATGGTATGGAAAATCTTTCCAGTCAGAAAAAACAGTTTGCAACTGAACTAAATTGGAGAATGAGAACAATCCATCTCCTGTATCAAAAATTTAATTTGAAATGAAGCAGCAGTTTTAATGTAGCAAATTATGGGCCAGACTGATAGAAAAGCAAGTGGCTGACCCAAATTTGATACCTGGCACCACATATGGATCCCCAAGGCCACTAGGAGTGATCCATAGTCAGAGTCAGGAGTAAACCCTGAGCAACACTTGGTGTGTCCCCTCCCATAATACATTGAATTTATAGGTAAGACATAGGTGAAACTTGGAAATTTAATGTGCTTTATTATCATCTTGATTGTCTTTTATAAATATTTCCCGTGTATGTTTAATGTCTCAAATTTAGCCTTCTAAAATTTATATTTTTGAACTTTATGCACTATTTTGAAGGGATAATGCTTATTTGGTAGTGAAATCCCGTTAATCACCGATTTCTTGGGCGGGCTCAGTAACCTCTCATTTCGTCCTTTCCCTGAGATCTTAGAAGTCTATCCCAATGATGTCGCACTGGGGGCTCTTTCTGGGTCAGGGGAATGAGATCCAGCTTGTTACTGGATTTAGCATATAAATACACCATGGGAAGCTTGCAAGGCTGTCCCATGTGGGCAGGAAACTCTCAGAAGATTGCCAGTTTCTCCCAGAGGAAGAAGTAGGCTACAAGATATCGGCCGCATGCTTCTGGGAGCTGCTTTTAAGTCTCTCTCTCTGGATGTTGGCCGTTGATGGGATTACACACACCTGGGTTCCTCTGCCGGTACCTTCATGCATGAGGCCTGTTGGAAAATGTGGAGAGGGGCCTTGAGCATGGTTGTAGCTAGGTTCCAGTGGTCTTCGGCTGCCGGGAGCTCTGCTCGGGGTGGGGAGGGAAGCTGGAGCTCAAGGGGCCCGGGGGAAGACAGCCAGGCGTGTGGGCAAGAGACTCTGCCCATACTTTATGGTAGCATATATTTTGAAGAGGTGTAAGATTGTACCCCAAAAATAAATGATCCTGGAAACCAGTGTTGCCCCAATAAAATGAAAAAATACTAAAGATATTAATAAGCTTTTAAAAACAATTTCATTGGTAGGATTTAGAATTGAGCCCTTACCAGCACAGTACTACTAATTCATTGTGTATGTGTAGAAGAGGTACAGGAGACATTACTAGTGCTCAGATTATTGCTAAAGGTTGAATTTTAAACAGTTTTTAAAAATGTATAGTCAGTCTAATAAGGGCCTGCTATTTTGAACATTTGCACATTTGTTTGATGTGTTGTTTAGTGATTACCTGGTGGTTAATTGGTCTATAATACATTACACATCTATCTGGTCATACACTTGGACCCTGAAATTAAAATTAGGTTGGGTAGTGAGATTTTTGGCATTAAATATCAAAAGTTCTTACCCTTTATATTGACATTTTTATACCAAATACCTCAGAACTTCCCCTTACAAACCTGTAGATAGTCACTTCAAGTCATAGAGGAAAATGATCCGAGTGATATAAATGGTCATTTTTTAAAGATAAGTGCTTGGCCTGTTGTATTGTGCTGCCATTCTCCTGTGCTATACTAGATAATCCCCAGCTTGATGTACATCTAGTTGTTCACTGTATACATGGTCAGGCACTGATATGTGCTCCTGCTTCTGACGCCTACACTTCTACTTTTCCATTAGTTATCTAACTTTTGGGATTTATTCCTAAATTTGGAGTAATGAAATGGCTTTCAGACTATGAGCTTTTCTGGCTTACACTCAAATTTAAGTGTCAGATTTCATTGATTAACTGGGTTTCCTCAACTTACAAAAGAAACTTTGTCATTAATATAGTTTATGTGGTAAGTATAGTTGTCTGGATCTACAGTTAGCATTTTTTCCTGCGATCATAAGACTATATTTATTACAAAAGTTTAGAATAACATGAGAATGTATAATTGCAGATATTGTGATGATTATGGTAATGACCATGCCAATGATGTCTGCTTTAGTGGTTATGTGCAATGCATACCTGGTTTTGTAACATTTCATAGCTCCTTTGGACATTAGACTATTAGCAAATTGCTATTAACAAATTGCTGTTAATTATACTTACTATCGGAATTAGGATCATGCATCAGCTTCTGGGTAAACTTTTGATGTTTTTAACATCTAATTTTGTTATGAATGCACATAAAAGTATTGTTTCGCTATGCTTACAGTAACTCTCAAATTCCAGGAATTGAAAACATATCCCAAACCAAACCAGTTGGGTTAAGAATGTTTTTGTAGCACTGGAGACATTTTTATTTGTACAAAACTATTACCTAATATCTGATCTTGTTTTGTGGGAAGTGGGACTTCAGAACTACTTCTGAAGTCCTAGAATGGAAATTACTCATATATGTTAGAAATAAAATTTCCTTGTCCTACTGTAAATGTTTAAGAAATTTAATATAAAGTCTGGCTCTGTTATAAATCCTTAATCTAGTTTTCTATAAGCCAGCCCTGATTTTAGTTAGCAAGTATAGAAGAATCACATCAATGAGTGCAAATACTATACTCAGCATCACTATATAGTTATCCATTGATTTTTAGCCATACAGACGTTTGCAATGTGAAACTGAAAATGGTTAACCAGAATTGGGAACTGAAATTTGTAAGTTTATTACATGTTCATTGGCTACCTGTGATCACTTAGTTACAAGAACAACTTACAAATTATTATCAAAGCTTTTCATGATGCCATCCTTCTTCCCTCCAAATTCATGCTTCTGGCTTTTAATAATTTCTCTGGTCATTTATTTAATGGTAATTCTTATTATTGCATATTTCCTGAAGAAGCATCTAAAAATATAAAATTATCCTTCCAAACTTTGGGACATTGTGATTTTCTCTAATTTGTAGCTTACCCTGGCCCTGATTTAGTCAATACCTCCCTGTTTTCATAATGCCCACTTTAGAAGGTACCCCCTCTATTTAGACCCATTGGTTTCATTTCCTCCCACCTTCTAAGTTGTCCCACATTCTGTTTTAACTTTCTTTTCTTTCTTTATTTACGTCCATTACAGCCAGATCTCTATGGCTCACAGATGTGCCCAGGGAAGCTCCCAGAGGTGCGTCACAGGCCCAAAAGAAGCTTGCATCAAAGTGCTTCTTTGAGATGTCATAGCACTGCAGCAGCAGGTTCATGTGTGTGCAGTAGAGTTGTTGCTTGGCTTATTTCACATTTTTGTTGTCATTCCCAAACTCTGGAGGCCCACGTCACACATTGTTTTGCCGGACTTCATGGGACAAAGCCACATCAATTGTGTCTAGATACACTTTAGGAGGAGTGTGTCTGATTGTCACTCCAAGTGACTCTTGGATAATTATGAAATGGGGACATATGTAGGATGAACGGACAGGGAAGAATGCTGAATACTCAATATAAAACAAACCTCTCTGTGTAAAATGTACAATTCTCCTTGGTTAGTTTTCCAAATATCCCTGCTCTATGTTCTAAAAACTTAGATTATTGTAAATTCTCACAAGGTTTCAGCATGGCTGTCACAGTCCCCAGGTTCCATGTGACCAATTAATGATGTGGGGAGGAGAGGGAATGGAGGGAGGAGAGGAGAAAGCTGTATGGCAAATGCAGCTTTAATATTAGTTGTTATTTAGTGTCTCAGTGCTTATTGCTCCTCCATAAATCTATTTTTCTCCTCTAACTCCCCATTTATTTAAATGCTCTTAGCACTAAAAAGCATATTTGGTAATCACAAAGCATAAATTGACCAAGGGTTAGACTTTCCTTTTATTCTAAAGATTTTCTGATTACAACATTCCATAAACTGCTTATATTATTTTAGTCATATAAAATCTGCACTATACTATATTGTGCACAAATTTAGAGAAGTCTTGCTATGTCTGCCCTGAGTCACCAGAAAAACTAAGCTAAGCCGTGAACATCATTTCATGGATGAGCAGAGTAAATATGGAGGTGATTTTCATGCTCTTTTTTTTTCTACCACAATCATATTCCCACCTACCCTTTTTAAGTTGGATCCTAGTTTTACCTATGTGTTTTACTTAGAGAAGAGAATGATTGCATTAAGTTACTAACTTTAAATCTAGAGTGTAACTTCAGTTTCCCAAGTGTAATCCTACAGGTAGCATGGGCTTCTTGGTGAAGAACTTTACTGGAATATGAAAATGCAAATGCTAGATGTTCTAAGCTGTCTCTTTCCTTTTGGTTGTCCACAGGGGATTCCTGAGCAGTGGGCACGATTACTCCAAACTTCCAACATAACAAAACTGGAACAGAAGAAGAACCCTCAGGCTGTTCTTGATGTTCTCAAATTCTATGACTCCAAAGAAACTGTCAACAACCAGAAATACATGAGCTTTACATCAGGAGGTAAGAGTAAGTCTAAGGTAGAAAACGATGAGAAAATTATTCTAATTTCAGAGCCTCATAATTAAAACAAAAACCTTGTAAGGCATTTGAAATCAGTTCTAGTTCCTTTTCTTTTCTTTAGTTCCTTTTCTAAATGACTTTAACCCAGGTCAACCAAAAGATGAGTAGGAAGGTGAAATAGATATTAGGAGATGTATAATACTTGAGTATCTTTAGAATTCAAAAACATTATTCAGTGAAGTAGTTGTGTCAGTCTGAATCAGAAATTAGAATTGTTTGGTCTCTTCATGGTATGGACACCCAGTGACTTAGAATCAGGCCTTCTGATATATTCATGAAGCTAGAAGAATATGGGTAAGACAAAGTTCTCTTGAAATTCATTTTATTTCCTAGGTAACTTGATTCACACCACAATGGCAACACATATTTTATAGATTTCAGATTTTTTATCAGACCCCCCAAATCAGACTTCCAATGGGTTAGCAATAGTAAAGTGAGTAGGGCTCTTGTTCTACCTAGTAGAAGTCTTCGGCACCCCACATGGTCCCCCAAATCTCACCAGGAATGGTGGTCCCTGAGCACTGAGCCAGGGGTAAGTTGTGATCACCATGAGGTGTGGCCCAAAACAAAAAAAAATCATGCTTACAAAAAGGAAACCACATCTTACTGATTAAATAGATCAAAATAGCCGTGGTCCCGCCAAATTTCTACTTAATTTGGTAGCTAGTATGTTTTCCATGTCTTTGAAACTTTGACATTAAAACTTTGACTATAAGCAACTAGAAGACTTATCTCAAACAATACTTTTTTTTAAAAAAGCAATTTTACTATTTGGTTTCCCCTCTAGGGCAATTTATTATTTTAGAACTGAAAGTAGTGGCAATTTGAGGTAAGGAACAAATTCTGAGAATGGTAAAGCTATTAATGAATACATTAAAATAGGTTCTTAGTTCTAGTCACTTAGAACTACAATGAACTTGGCACATAGTTCTAGTTTTCCTCACACTAAGCAGTTTTATGTGTTGTCAAGGTCTTAGACTTTTTATTCCTGTGGATGACTAAATACCATAAAAGGACTTCCCTAATGTATATTTTTTAAGTTTTTACTATCGTTAGTGCTACAGTATCTTTTTTTTTCTTTTTGGGTCACACCCAGTGATACACAGGGCTTACTCCTGGCTCATGCACTCAGGAATTCCTCCTGCTGGTGCTCGGGGGTCCATATGGGATGCTGGGAATCGAACTTGTGTTGGTTGCGTGTAAGGCAAAGCCCTACTCACTGTGCTATTGCTCCAGCCCAAGTGCTGCAATGTCTTTAGTAATCATGTAAGGATATAGTTGGAAGGGGAGGATTGTTTGGTTTTATCATTTCAAATATCAAAGCCCAAACTTAAAGGTTCAGCAGTTTATATGTTAAATGGGACTGCTAAAAAGTGAGAACTTTTCTTAAAGTGCTGTATCCAATAATAAAAGCATAAAACTCTAAGTTGCTACTACTTTTTAAAATATTCTTGTTTTGGCATCAAATTTTTACAATTTACATAGATGAAATGCTGAAAACTATGTTAGAGCTCAACAGTATCTGAATTATTGTGCTATCCTGAATTCATGCTGTACTGTTGACTGACAGAATAGGAGGAGGAATAGGAGAATAGAAGATAGAGGAAAGGGAAAAGGGGGAAGAGGGAAGGAGGAAGCAAGGGCTAGATTTTGAATATAAATATATGGAATCATATCATCTTGGAGTAAATAATTGCTACATTCCTCCATATACATGAAATTCTCTGGAGGAATTATTTATTATTACCTATAGCTATGTAAAATGAAGAGAACATGGTGAGAATATGAATGTAAATTATTTTAAGAAAACTTATTTGTCATATCTATTGAACTTGGAGAATTTGGCCAAACATATAATTTTTGTACGTTCTCTAAATGAGACGGTCTTTGTAAAATAAAGGTGATTTATTTATCCTCACTTTGCAGATAAAAGTGCACATGGATACATAGCAGCCCATCCTTCGGTAAGCAAAATTTTGAAAACAGTTTGGTGTGACCAGTGTTTCCGGAATTATAGAATGTAATTATGCAGGTCCAGGTTTTAGAGATAGGGTGTTTATTTATCTATTTATTTTTAATATACCTACTGGCATATTTGGTTGCCCTATTTGTTGAATATTTAGATGTAGAAACAAACATGTTTTGCGAAATGAGGCCCCATTTTAAACTCATAAAATGCTATAGTTCCCAAAAGGCAACTCATGCTAGGAGTCAAAATACCTCATATGTATCACTTTTACTGAGGTGCTAAGTTACTATTGTCCCTATATAATTTTTAAAATAATTGTAGTTAAGGTAACACGGTTTTTACACTTTGACAGTAGTGTTAAGTTTATGATGTTCTTGCACAAAATCCTGCACCTCACCTCCACCAAAGTACCCATGACCCTCCCTACTGTCCTTATGTCACTTCTGGTCTGATCTTCATCCCCCACCTTAGTCCCACTGTTCATTTGTCAGTTTTTTCATACAAAATCAAAGGCTTGCCATTGTTTAATATTGCTTATTCCCTTGTTTTATCTCTCTACATTACAAGGATGAGTGATGTAATTTGTTGTTCTCCCTCTGATTTATTTCACATAACATAATACTCTCCAGATCTAGCCACATTTCAGCAAGCTGAATAATTGATCTCTCTTTCTCTCTCTCTCTTTCTTTTTCTTTCTCTCTCTTTTACTTTCTTTCTTTCACTCTTTTTTATTTTCTCCTTCCTTCCTTCCTTCCTTCCTTCCTTCCTTCCTTCCTTCCTTCCTTCCTTCCTTCCTTCCTTCCTTCCTTCCTTCCTTCCTTCCTCCTTCTCTCTCTCCCTCCCTCCCTCCCTCCTTTCCTTCCTTCTGTTTCGGGGCCATACCTGGTGGTGTTCAGGGCTTGGGGCACCATATCAGATGTTGAGAATAGAACCAGGTCAGCTGTATGCAAGGCAAATGCCCTACTAACTGTACTATCTCTCTGGCCCCATAATTGCATATTTTCATATAGCCTGCATAATATTCCATTGTGCACATATACCAAAATGTCCTTATCCATTAATCTGCCATTGGAATTTTAGTTTTTTTCATATCCTAGCTATTAATCTAAGTGCTTCAATGAACTTAGATGTTTACATATATTTTTGAATTGATGTTTTTGTGTTTGGCAGGCAGGTAGTATTGTGAACAAATTACCTTAGATATATAATATTTAAAATAATTTTAATTTTGTTATAGAAACAAAAAATTCACCTATTTAAAAATTTTTGCGGTAACATGGTGTGAAATGCTAATATTTATGCTTTACATATAGTGATACTATGTCACACCCACCATCAGAGTGCCCACCACCATTGTCCCTAGGTCCCTTGTCATCCATCCATACCTATCCCACACTTTATAACCTCAGTTCTATTCTCAGAGTCTAAGCACCAGTGTCCCAGTCTCCCTCCCATCAACCCCAGCCCCTTGCCTGCCTCTGTGGCAGGTACTTTTCTTCTCTCTCTCTCTCTCTCTCTCTCTCTCTCTCTCTCTCTCTCTCTCTCTCTCTCTCTCTTTCTCTTTCTCTTCCTTTTGGGCATTGCTATTTGCATACAAATACTGAAAGGTTATCAGGAATATCGATTTACCTACTTTTAACACTCAGTTCTTGTCCAGCATGATCATTTTCGGCTCCTGTTGTCATACTGTTCCCTTCTCTATCTTACCTATCCTCCGCTCCACACACACTTGTAGTTGATTCCAACCATTGACCAGTCCTCCTAGCCCCTGTTTTCCCTGGCCATGGATATTAGTCTTCATATATGTACATATATATAATATAGTAATGATATATTTGTTTTTATTATACGTTGTTTATCCTTTGCTTTGTTTCTTTATGTACCACATGTAAGTGTCGTTAACTTGTATTTTATTTCTCCTTCTGACTTACTTTGCTTAACATGACCCCTCTAGTTCTACATGTTATTGTGGAATGTAAGTTTTTATCTTTTCTTATAAAAATTTTGAATATAAACAATATTGTCAGGGGATAGGGGTGGGCCACACCTCACTATAATCCATTATTACTCTCCGAGATTGAACCAGGGTAGGCCACATGTAAGCTAAGTGCTTTTCCCTCATATACTTTCTCTCTAGTCTACATATGCTACCACTTTTTACCCACTCATATGTTGTTTCCAGATCTTGACTATTATAAATAGTTCTGCAATGAAAATGGGTACGTATATATCTTTACAGAATTAGTGCTATTGCATTTGGGGTATAGATACCAAGGAGTAGAGTTACTGGATCATAAAGTAATTTTACTTTTGTCTTTGAAAAATTTCAATACTGTTCCATAGAGGCTGAACCAGTTTATAATTTCACCATCAGTGAATGAAGGTCTCTCTTTTACCACATCCATGCTAGCACTGGTGTTTCCAACATTTGTGGTATAGGCCATTCTTACAGATGTGAAATAATATCTTGTTGTCATTTTGATTTGCATTTCAGTGATAATCAGTGATGCTAAGTTGGGCTGCATCCTAAGGTTCACAAATACTGCATGACAGTGATTATAGTGTCACTTCCCAGTAGACCTCAGAAGCAAAGGGATATCTGTGTTTGCTAGTGCTTGGCAGCAGCTTGTCAGGCTCAAGCAAAATTCTGAAATATGCATTGGTCAAATGGTTTGATCATTTGGTATGATACCTTGGTCAAATGGTGTGAGGCCTCTGGCACCAAGTTTGATTAGGTCTGGGCCACAAACAAGTGTTCAGATGTTCAGAATATCATGTGTACCAGATTGTCAGGGCATGGATTGGGAGAAACAATTTTGTTTAGCTAGGAACAAGAAAATGTCACCCTGTCAGTTCTTGATCTTCCCCTAATTTAGGGGAAAAGTGAATTTTCCCTCTGAGTGTTCCCTGAATTGTGCAGAAAGGAATTTGCCCTCGGGCTCTTTTTTGTTAAAAATGTGTTTGAACACTGTATAGCTGAGACCCAATCATGAACAGCTTTGTAATGGGCTATCTCATGGTGATTCAATAATAAGAAAAAACATTTTAAGACCTATTATGCATGCATAAAAAAGAAAAAAGCCTATAAAAATGATCATCTCCAAAAAAGTTTGCAAGAGGCTACTGAAGGGAAACCTACCAATGGTTTAGGTCCCTGACGTATTGCCCACTATGGTGTCTTGCCTACCTGTGAATTGTTGTAAGAGTAGAATTATGAGCCTAGAGAGAGAATACAGCAGGGGAGTACTTGCTATCCATATGACTGGCTCTGGTTCTATCTCCAGCACCCCACTTATCCCCTAAGCCTCGCCAGCAGTGATCTCTGTGCCAGATGTGTTCCCTACCCCTCCAAATAGTGGTGTAATTTTAAACTTGAGATATGGTGCTTTTGAATTCAGCTGGGAGCTTATCATTTTAAAAATATTTCTTTTGTGGCCTGAGACATAGAACAGTGCAGAATGTGTTTGACATGCATGCAGCTGACCTGGGAAGGCATCCCATATGGTCCATGGAACCCTGCAAGGAGTGATCTCTGAGTGTAGAGCCAGGAATAAGCCCTGAATACCTAAGTTATGTCCCCAAACTAAAACAAATAAAAAACAAAGGTAATGGGGTCATAAGACTGACAATAATAATGGTAAATAGGTTTAGATTGCAGAGGTATTTAGACACTTAACTTGATGTCTGAAGAAATGTGGACACTTTTCCTCAAAGAAAATGATTGCTCACTTAATGTTTTATGTGTGTAGCTAAAATATGGGAATGTCCATTTTCAGGAGATGCAAGTTTCTTTGAGAAGTTGCTGACTTGCCTTTTGGACAGTTTGAGTTTATAGGCCTGACAACTGGAGATACTTGTTAAATTGATGACTAAGGCTGCATTTCTATTGATAAATTATATATTTTTTTGCTCTTTGGGTCACACCTGGCAATGCACAGGGGTTACTCCTGGCTCTGCACTCAGGAATCACCCCTGGCGGTGCTCAGGGGACCATATGGGATGCTGGGAATCGAACCCGGGTCGGCCGGGTGCAAGGCAAATGCCCTACCCGCTGTGCTATCGCTCCAGCCCCGATAAATTATATTCTTAAACTTATACTGAGTCACTTCAGTGGGACTTACTTGCTTAGAAATGAGAAGTGTACTTTTTCGTCTCCTTTTGGTACTAGGAGTGTATTTCACTTCACACAGTTCATGCTTTGTGTGTGGTGAATTGGGGGGTGCGGTGGAGTGAGCATTAAAAACAATCCCAGTAGACCAGCCACTTGTTCTACAGTACCTGATTTAATGAGTTTGACTAGCACATATACATAGGCTTGGGCAGTAGGTTAAACTGACTACAAGCTTTTGGCACCTTATAGTAGCTTGAAGAGAACTTGTAACAGAAACAGTGTTGTAGTTACTGAACATTTGAAATTAATGTTTATGTAATTATTATTGAATTCAATATATCTCATGTTCATATTGTAGTAGGGTTCCCTGGGTGTCATATGTCAAGTGAGAATTAGAGTGGCAGCAGCATGGAAAAGAAAATATATTGCTTTGTAGATACTGAAAAGTTAACATGTATATGCCTTTATCTGCTTTCAACAAAATCCTGACCAGTCCTACCAGTCCTTGACTTTGGATATTAGTCTTCTACTATATATTCTTCTAGAGACCACAAATGAATGTAGTTATTCTTTATCTGACCCTCTCCTTATGACTTATTTCACTCAGTATGATACTTTCCATGTCTGTGTGACTGAGCCTAATCATGAACAGCTTTGTAAGGGTCTATCTCACAGTTATTCAATAAACAAAATCTTTTTCTTAAAAAGAAAATATATTGCTTCCTTCCCTCTCTACCACCTCAGTCACCCCCAAAATGTAGGAAATGTCAGACTGAAGTAGGACTATGATGACCATTTACATGGCACAGACCTTATGTCTCACAAGTTCCAGAATGTGGTCATGAAACCACATCTGGGTTCCCCTTGTTCTGCCCAGGATGGAAAATTATCCCTGCCACGAATTTGTCAGGGACCCATGAAACCCAGGCTACAGTGAGGAACTGCTCTGCAGGAAAGCAAGTTCAGTCATAAATCTTACCCATCATCTTCTTAGGTCCGTCATCTTCCCTCACCAAACAGAATTTCAAGAGAAGATGAGTATTGTAGTCCAACAAATTTATTCAGAAAATAGAGAAAGAGAAGGAGAAAGAGGTAGATGCATGCTCATGAGAACACAACAGAATTCTCCAGAGTGGGAAAAACCCAACAAAGTACACATCCTATGTAGGAACATGAGGACCATTCCCCCAGAATATGGAAATGTGTCTTAAAGTAAGAATGTAGTTATAGGCAGCAAAGCTTGGAGCTGTTGATGATCTTTTGATATTCTTCTAATGGCCCTTTTTTCCAGTAGTGGAGGCTGTATTCTAGGGGGTCCAGACTTTCTTCTCTCTGGGATCTACTCATCGCTCTGGGAACAGGGCTTCCTACCATTCTGCAACAAGTGGTTTTCTAGGCACCTGAGGTACATCTTTTTCTCAAAGGCCTTCATGCCTTTGAGTGGTATAGGTTTCAGACATTTTCCACTATATATATGTATATATATGTATATATACATATATGTATATATATAACTAGGTGGGTGACAATATGGTATCTGCTTTACTGCTCACTCATGGCAACTGCTTTGATATTTATGTATTAAGTCCTAAATACCGTTTACGGATGTACTCTCCAATTCAAGAATATTTTTAAAACTTTATATTTTTATTGTACCATGGAAAGTAAAATCATACATTTAGAATCCCAAGGTAGCATTGTGAATGGAGTGTGTCAGCAATAGTATGATACTATGATTAGTGCCTACAGAACCTGGGTGTACAGTTGACAACCGTGCTTTTAATTTGTGGTCCTGATTTACTCTGTTCATCTAGATTAGCTTTTTGTTATTGGTGTTTGGCTTTTCACTTCCGAATCATATGAAGAATCTTTAAAATGCAGGTTTCAAGGCACTTCTCCAAGAGTAGATCTAGAATGAAATCTGCTTTGTAAATAAGCATCAAGAGACTGCAGACTACACATAGTATCATCTGACATCTCCCATATTTATGTCTGTTTCCTTTGAACTTAAACATTAATTTCAGAGCTAGTGAAGAAAGCTCAAATGTTAGCTGCACATGGGCTGCATGCGCAGGACCCGAATTTAATTCCTAGTACCACATGTCCACCTGAGTACTGCCCCGGAGGCCCTAAACACTGCCTGGGTGGCCATGGTGGCCACTGGCACTTTGGCTTTGAGCAGTGCTGCATTACCAGCTCCAAGCATTGAACCATCCAACCCATACAACCAGATAGAGTATTGTCAGGGATACCCCGCAGGTTCCCTGGCCCTGCGTGGGAACCCATGCCCCTCCCCCTGCAGAATTTCTTTAAGATAGTTCCTCTAGCTGATATAATGTCAAGGTTTGCCTTTATGAATGGATTTTAGAGGATCTATGAATCCTTGAAATTATGCCTGAAAGCACATGTGTACCTATATTTTTACCGGTAGAGAAGCTGAACCCTTTAGAATTCTAAGAGTCCGTGATGCAATTCAGATTAATTAGCCCCACTGTGTGGCTTAATATCAAAAGTACCTAAACTCAATAAGATAAAATAGTCCTTACTATCCATTACTACCCATTATAGACTATCCTTACTTTCCATTCTGTCTCCTTCCTTTTCTCCCTTTCTCTCTTTCTCTTCCCCCTTTCCCATACCCCTCTCTGTGTGCATCTGTGTATCTGCGTGTGTGAGTGCACGTGTGTGCATGCACATGTGTCTGAGATGGGCATAGTTCTCTCAAAATCTAGCATTGGATAATCCATTTTACTCTTGCATTAGCATGAATAAGAACTGGCTATAGGTATTATGATTATTCTCATTTTTGTTGTGGTGGTATTAGTATAGTTTTCATTATTGCAAATCAACATTTGCCTGTTGAGATTAAAGAAAATTTTATGTGATGGATATTTCTTAGGTTTTCCCTCATTCCAGAAGACTTAACAGAGAAGAAATACTTACAGGCTTACTTGTATTTAGTGAATTTTTGCAGAGCTGTATTATTAATGTCATGTCTATGCATGCTCTGCCTTTTATATGTAAAATAGCCCTTTTAAGAATCACCATCAATCAGAAAATTAAAAATAGTACAAATTCTCTAATATCAATTAATTTTATTTATAATGTAAACATTGATTCAAAACACTGAATTTTAAAATATTAAATTGTTAACTCTATTTGAAAAAAATATTAATTTCAGTGCATTTAATATCAAGGCCTGAGTTTATCTCTGAATATGAGCAGGTCTTGATCACCAAAGTTTGGATGATTCTGTTCATATGTAAAAGAGGCAGTTTCTTCTTATCCCTACATGCTGAAATATTTCAATACTTGACCTTTAAATTTTATTTTTTTAATAAGAGTACTAAAACAGCGTCAGAGCCTCCCTTGGCTCCTCCTGTGTCTGAGGAAGAAGATGAAGAAGAGGAGGAAGAAGAAGATGACAATGAGCCCCCACCAGTTATTGCACCAAGACCAGAACATACAAAATCAGTAAGTCATAATTGACTCTTTCCAAACGACTCAAAAGATGTCCTTTGGAACAACCACATAGTTAGAATCTAATTATTAACTAGTACACAAACTGAGTATCCATTATGTTCCCAGGATTAGAAAGTAATATTGGTCAAGTTCAATGTTTGGAGATACAAGGTTAGTATTATGACTATTGGAGAACAGTGCCAGATGATAGACAAATTTGTTACTGTTTTTGGTATATCGAATGGAGATGTTACTGGCGCCCGCTCAAGCAAATTGATGAGCAACAGGGTGACAAGTGATACAAGTGAGATATACAAATAGAGGCTAGTAAGTTATACAAGTGCTGTAGAAATTAAGGTTAAGGAAGGAAAAACAGGCAAATCAAGTATGAAAACTTATATAAACAGAGTCAACAAGACTAGAATAGCGCAAAATGTATGAGGATCTCCAAAAACTAGCTCCTGAAAACTTTCAAGGGTGAGTTCTTGAAGTGACTTTAAGTTATTATTATTATTATTATTATTATTATTATTATTGTTATTATTATTTTAATTTTGTTGAATCACCATGAGATAGTTACAAGTGTTCATGTTTGGGTTATAATCACACAATGATCAAACACCCATCCCTCCACCAGTGCACATTCCCTACCACCAATATCCCCGGTATACCCCCCTTTCCCACCCGCCCTCTGCCTCCATGGCAGACAATATTCCCTATACTCTCTCTCTCCTTTTGGGTATTATGGCTTGCAACACATACTCCACAAAATGAGTGCAGTTCTTCTATGTCTGTTCCTCTCTTTCTGACTTTAAGTTATTATTATTTTGAAGGAAATTACTTGTTTTTGAAAACTCACTTGTAATTGAGAATGCTGTGGAGAGTGTATGTAAATAGGCCAGCACAGAAAATGTTTTGGGCAGTGAAAATGCTATTTATGTGATATATATATAATATATTACATATATATGTGCGTGTGTTGTGTGTGTGATATGTCATTGTATATATCATTATATAGTTCTCCAAACCTACAGAGTGTACTACACTTCTAAGAGTGACCATATGTAAACTGTAGCCTTTGGGTGATTCTGATATATCGATGTAGGTTCATTAGATTTAAGAGATATATCATTCTGGTGGGGGTATTAATAATTAGACAGATGAAGCCTGGAAGGATGGGTAGAGGGTATATGAAAAATCTTAGTACCTTCTA
Source organism: Sorex araneus (assembly GCF_027595985.1). Taxonomy (NCBI): domain Eukaryota; kingdom Metazoa; phylum Chordata; class Mammalia; order Eulipotyphla; family Soricidae; genus Sorex; species Sorex araneus. Next base: position 109,100,672 of record NC_073313.1, read on the forward strand.
CTCAGTTTTTCGTTAAGCATAAAACTACTTTGAAGATTGAATCTTAAATTTTAAAAATTTATCAGTATGGGTATCTTGGCTCCATATTATTTTATGGCCTGCTGTTCTAATTGCTTAACTTTATTTTTATTTTTAAGATCTACACTCGCTCTGTAGTTGAATCCATTGCCTCACCAGCAGCACCAAATAAAGAAGTCACACCACCTTCTGCTGAGAATGCCAATTCCAGTACTTTATATAGAAACACAGATCGGCAAAGGAAAAAATCCAAGATGACAGATGAGGAGATCTTAGAGAAGCTAAGTAAGTTTTTTATTTGTTGTCATTTTTGTTAGCTTTTCATCAATAATTTTTTCTGAGAGAACTTCTCCTAGACCATTTACAGTGGGACTTACTCCACTAAATATTTGAAACTACTTTTATGAGTTCCAAACTCTTTGAAATAACAAAATTAAAAATTGGGGACTCGTCTTTTCTGGATTACTCATTCCCTTACCCTCTTAATTTGATAGATACTAAATATTCTCACTTGAGAAAAATCAATTAAATTGAATACTTAATAAAACCAAGTAGCTTTAAGATTGGGCTGGAGTGATAGCACAGCGGGTAAGGCATTTGCCTTGCACGCAGCCGACCTGGGTTCGATTCCTCCGCCCCTCTTGGAGAGCCCAGCAAACTACTGAGACTGTCTAGCCCTCACGGCAGAGCCTGGCAAGCTACCCATAGCATATTTGATATGCCAAAAACAGTAACAAGTCTCACGATGGAGACATTACTGGTGCCAGCTCAGGCAAATCGATGTACAACGGGATGGCAATGACAGTGATAGTAATAGCTTTAAGATTGGAATCCTCAAGTATAATTCTTTCCCATTGTCATTAGTGTGTACATGCTTGTACAAATATACTCCTTGCTCTAATTTAAAAATAAAAACTCTTCTAGTTGGCTTCATGAGTAAATAGAATTTTAACAATAAATTCTGTGTTAAAAGGAGTCAAAGTATATGTGAACAATAATCATTCCAATAATCTACAAAATATTCTAAAAAATTGCTAGTTATCCATAGTTGCACACCCAGTGACTTTGTAATACCAACTTTTCCATCAAAACTCAGCTTACCCATCAAATCATACAGCAGGTAGGCTCTTTCCTTTTACTCAGCCAACTGGGTTCAGTCCTTGGCACTGCATAAGTAGATAGCTCAAGATTAATAATAGCTCAGTGGACTGAGCACATGCCCTGAAACTGCAGGCCTGGGTTCAATCCCCAAGAACCCTGTGGTCCCCTGAGTACCACCAGGGGAAAAACCCCAGAACGGAATCAGTCAGAACTAGTCCCAAATCACCATCAGGTGTGGTACCAAAAACAAAACAAAACAAAACAAAATGTTGCTTCCTCACAAAGCATCTCACAGATTGTGTTAAGGTTCCCTCTTACTGCCTTGATTTCATCAACTATCACTTGTACTACTCTATCTCCTTCACTATAAGGGTCCATGCCCTGTTCTCTTTTCCTGTATGTCCAATTTCTAATAAGGTGCCTAATAGAGAAAGATGCTTAACACATGGCTATGAGGTTAATGGTTAAAAAAATGAACAGATACATCATTACTAAGTGCTTACTTACCTATTCTATGCAATCTATGGAGGAAGTAATAGAATAATATTAAAACACTTTGACTGCTATGAAGACACATATAATTTTATTTGAAAGATAATTTCTAATACTATGATCAGTTAAACAGAAGGAGACCATCTTATTTCATGAAAAATAGATATAAGGATTTTAGAAAAGAAGAGAGTAATTAGGGCTATAGGCCACAAGAAGATTTCAGAGGTAATGGAACATTTGGAGTGTCTAGAGACATGTTTATTAGGACAGTTCAGAGAATGCTACTGGCATCTAGTGGATGGAAGATTGAGATGCTTCTAAACACATTGTGAATCAGATGGTAACACTTGCCTCTCTATGTAACAAAGTATTATTTATTCAAAAATACAAATGAATAAAATCTCAATAATATTAAATAAAATGTCAAAAATGCTGGAGTTGAGATATTCTGTACTAAAGATATTTAGAAATCAAAAGTTCCAGTTATAGCTGTCATTAAATGCTCAAAACAGCCACTGTAGTTTTTTTTTAAAGAAATATTTTATTGAACCACCGTGAAAAAAAGAGAAAAAATACAAAGCTTTCAGGTTTAAGTCAGAGTCAAATACTGATTAAACCACCATCCCTTCACTAGTGCACCCGTTCCACCACCAAGATCCCCAATACACCCCCCTCCTACCCCACCCCATCTAAGTAGCTAATGATATTCCCATTATTCTCTATATATGTTGAGTACATTCCATATTTCCATACAGAACTCACTATTATTGATTGGAAATTTTCCCCAACAATCAGGCCTGCTGAATAGGCATCATCTAATAATTTCTCTTCATTGCTAAGAGTGAAGACTTTGAGTCCGCGGGGCCGCTATCGCGGCCGTGCGGTTTTGGGTTTCTAATATTTTAGCTCAGTTCACAGTCAAAATGGATGGCTGCAAGAATCCGCTCTGGTGCCAAAATGGGTTAGGAGACCTCAGGATCACAGTCAATAGGCGCGGAGGGTCTGCTTCTCGTGCCGCGGCTCCGGTTCATCTCTGGGTGGAAGGCGCGCCAGGAACGCCCCCCCTCCCAGGACCACCTACAGGCTATGTCACTAAAGAAAGTCCTACCTCCTGGTTGAGGGGTCTTAGAGGGTGGCTCTTACCACGTGGCTGCTCCCGCTGCCGCCATTTTCGGTCAGAAAAATGGGGTGGAGAGGGAAAAAAAATCCCTCCCCGGTCAGCCACTGTAGTTTTAAACCAACTAACTTTCCTATGCATACTTAAATAAGCCTCTAAAGCTAATATCAGTTACATGCTGCTCTAGCAGTATAGTCATTCCCATTTATTATTTTCTTTACTGGCTACTTATATGATAGATAAGATTTTCACAGCCATCCTGTGGTAGATTTTAATGTCCCTATTATGCAGAAAGTGAAAGAAAACATCAACATGCATAAGTTACCAAATCACTGAACTAATGCATGCCAGAGCTAGTTTGAACTCAGATGAATTTGCTGTCAAAGCTTCTACAGTTTTCATTACCCACTTTGCTTCTGCATACCCATTTGTATGAAAGGGAAGGAAGGAATAAAAATTTCTCTGAACTTCAGTTTTAAATCCCTTTTATATTTTGTACATGTAGACATGGTTTATGAGATTACGTAACATTTAAGAATCTAACAGTGTCACTTGGGAAAATGACCTATTTGCTATTTCAGTGACCACTGGATTTATTATATAAAATGAATTTAAAACTTTACTAAGTTTACTGAGAAGTAAATATCATTTTATTCAATCTTGGTAATCTTGGTTTGTTTATAAACTGGTATGGTTAAGAAAAACTTTGGGGTTTATAATTTATTCTGGCCTGCACCAAGCACCATGATAGAATGGGAAAATTATAATTGATATTTGCAAGTGTTTTTAAATCTTTATTGAAGAATACTTGGGCCTGTAGACAATCATTTTACCCCTAGTCAGTGGGCATGTAACTGTTAAATATACCTTTTGTTTATTAATATTGGCAGGGGATCCTGTAGAGAAATGGAATAATTCCTCTCATGAAGCAGATCCAGGCTAATCTGTTCTCCAGAGTCAGTCTTTCCTATTCCTGCTGATCAGCAATCTCTTGATCTCTGTTGGCTCATTAGTAACCTTGTTTATTTAATTAACCCTCTGAACTTCATTTTCTTATATGTCAAATGGAGATAAAAATTATAACTATATTTTAAATTTTGTTTAAAGAACAATGATTTACAAAGTTATAACACCTGGTGATACACAAGGGTTACCCCTGGCTCTGCACTCAGGAATTACTCCTGGTGGTGCTCAGGGAACCATATGGAATGCTGGGAATCGAACCCATGTCGGCCATGTGAAAGGCAAACACCCTACCCGGCTGTGCTGTCACTCCAGTCCAGCTTCGTATCAGTGCACCATGGAAGGCAGAGCCCATAAATGTAGTTAAAATAATAAATTTAGAATATCTGGACTGGAGTGATAGCACAGTTGGTAGGGCATTTGCCTTGTATGCGATTGACCTGGGTTTGATTCCTCCGTCCCTCTCGGAGAGCCCGGAAAGCTACCAAGAGTATCCCACTCACACAGCAGAGCCTTTCAAGCTACCATTTTCGATATGCCAAAAACAGTAACAACAAGTGTCTCAATGGAGACATTACTGGTGCCTGCTCAAGCAAATTGATGAACAATAGGACGACAGTGCTGCAGTGCTACAGATTTGCAAAGTTATTGAGAGTTGAGATTTAGGCATATAATATTTCTAGCACTGTTCTCACCACCAGTGTTCCAATGTTCCCTCCCACACCCCCAGTCTTCCACCTTGAGAGGCACATAATAAAATTTTGTGGATATGACTAGTATGACTGAGTATCCTGACTTCTGTTCCCTTGTTACTTCCCTTTCTTATCTTCCTTCCCACCTCAATTTATTTCTCTCTGGTAACTACGTTTTATTTATTTATTTTTGGCCTTTTGGGTCACATCCGGAGATTCATAGGAGTTTCTTCTGGCTCTACACTCAGGAATTACTCCTGGTAGTGCTCGGGGGACCATAGAGGATGCCGGGGATCGAACCCATTTCGGCCGTATGCAAGGCAAATGCCCTACTGGCTGTACTATCGCTCCACCCCCAACTGCATTTTAGATCATATCTTTAAAATGTGTATCAATACATTAACGAATTTCAGGCTTAATTTAAGGCTAAGAAGACAGATATTAGAGACAGAAAAACCTAGATTCAAATTATATACTCATTGCTACCAGCTTTGTTACTTTGGGCACATTTAAAAAGTTTCCTGGATTTATTTTCCCTATCTAAAAAATGGGGATGAGGGCCGGAGCGATAGCACAGCGGGTAGGGCGTTTGCCTTTCACGCGGCCGACCCGGGTTCGATCCCCGGCATCCCATATGGTCCCCCAAGCACCGCCAGGAGTAGTTCCTGAGTGCAAAGCCAGGAGTAACCCCTGAGCATCGCTGGGTGTGACCCAAAAAGCAAATAAATAAATAAATAAATAAATAAATAAATAAATAAATAAATAAATAAATAAATAAATAAAAATTAAAAAAAATGGGGATGATAAATGTACTAATCTCATGATAGTTAAATGTGAATAATGCAGATAAAAATCTGAATGCTAGAATCTGGTAAAGAATAGGTCCTCAGGCCAGAGAAACAGTACAGTGGGTAAGGCACTTGCTTTGCATGCAGTTGACCAGTGTTTGATCCCTTGTACCACATATGATCCACTGAGCACTACCAGGAGTGATCCCTGAGCACAACTGGATATGACCCCCAAATAAGAAATAAATTAAAAAAATTAAATTAAAAGAATAGGTCCTCAGAAAGTCAGTATTTAGTTTGTGATGTAAGTATAAACTATCATTAAGATAACATAGTGAGGAAAACTTTTAAATTAATCTTCACTGGGACTGAGTCATAGACGAAAATTAACCTTTGAACAGTCATTTATCTTCTCTAAATTTTTGTTTCTTAACCTGAAAATAGAGATGTAACAGGGTTTATGGGGACTGAAAGAGGCAACATATATAATATACCTAGCACAATGAATATTGCTATATAATTACTGAGCAATTTTGGAGCTGGAGGAATAGCACAGCGGGTAGGGCGTTTGCCTTGCACGCGGCTGATCCAGGTTCGAATCCCAGCATCCCATTGGTCCCATGAGCACCACCAGGGGTGATTCCTGAGTGCAGAGCCAGGAGTAACCCCTGTGCATCGCCGGGTGTGACCCAAAAAGCAAAATAATAATAATAAATTACTGAGCAATTTTTATAGAGTGTGGCCATAATTTTCAATTTTCTTTTTTAAAACTAGGACTTCACAGCTGGAATAATTTTAGATATGTGATAACTGTAGAGAAGTTATTTAAAAAAGTTGGAGTGTAAAATCTCACTGGATTTGGGCAAAGGGGTAGAGGAGCCTTACAAAAGATAAAGGGAGATAAAGGAATGAATGACAACCCCATACCAGAACAAACCATAAGCCTAAGGAGGAAGAGGAGAGGGTAGTTTCATATTCTGTCCTAGTTGATCAAATTACCATGAGGTGGACAGTCCAGACCACAGTGATGTTAAGCTATTCATCTTCCGTGGAGATTCCAATTGTGGAGGCCAGACATGGGATCATTAATGCTTTAAATAAACAGATCATCTTTCAGTTTCTGATAGCCTGAGTCCAATGTGCTCATTTTGGTCTGTCTGAAACTGTTGTAAATAAGGAATATATTTTAGTGAAAAATTTTAAAAAGTCCTGAATATTAAAAAAATGCTTAATGAAAAAAAATTCTCTTTGGTCTCTGTCTTCTGGGCCCCACCATCATCTTCTCTTATACTTCGACTCATTAATTTCCTACTGAAATATTTTTCCTCATTCACCTCCAGTTAAAACTTATACTCACTTGATCACTTAACGTCCCATTACTCATCAATTTGCTTGAGCGGGCACCAGTAACATCTCCATTCATCCCTGTCTCCTGCTAGTGTAGCCCAATGGTGTCTGCTTGCTCCAGGAACACAAAGAACCTCAAATGGTTCATTGGCTAGTCTGAAAGTAGTTAGTGGTACCAAGGTCAACCTAAAGTCAACCTGCAGCAAACCATGAAACTGAGAATAATTTAGATAATTATTTTCAGGAATCAAAAAATTTATTATGCTAAGGGATCATCTCTTAATGGTGGAAGTTAAACTTAGGGCAGTATATTAGGAGACTCTATTCATGAACTTTTCTGCTACTAAAACAGCATTGTAAACCCTGTTCTCAAATTCTGACATTTAATTATATCTTAAATTCTGAAATTTTAGAATATCTTACTATTTATTTAGGCAGTTCCTCTGGTAGGAAACTGTTCTGATATTGTTAAACATTATTTTTTCCTTTTTATTTTATAGTTACTCATTTTGATCACTTCTTAAATAATGTGTTAACAATAATTTTTGCATTCTCTATAAAATGAGTAAATGATAAGAGCTATGCTAAAATGTCAGTTTATAAAAAATAATTTTGTGATCCTGAATTATAAACAAGGCTTCCTGTATACTTCCCTAATATCAGTAGATGGCAGCACACACTCTTTGTGAAGAGTAAAGAGTGTGGTGACACCATTTTATGTGAATAGCTATTAAATTCAGAAGCAGGATTTTATCAAAATGGTTGTCTTTGGTGATGCATTGAAAGAATTTATCCACAGTATTTTCCCTTCTATGGATACCATGGAAATAAATGTTGAACAATTTAATACCATAAAACCTCATTAACTTAACTCTGCCAATTGGAATTGGTCATAATTCAGAAAGTGGTTTGGGATGAAATTTATTTGCTTTCATTAGAGTATGGAAAAGACTTTGCTCAGTAAATTGATAGGGTGCTTTTCTTAGAACTGCTAAATAAAACTGTAGTTTTAAGTGAGTTTAAAATCCTTTCCTTAAAAGAAGTTCAGGCTCTTATCTATTAATGGCTGGCTTTTAAGTGGATTAATATTTTAATCCTTATTACAAAGTATTTCTACATTTTAGTAATGAAAACCAAAATGTGAACTCAGAAATTATTAAATATATCTCAAGTGACATATATTCTATAATCCCTGTCTAAATGTATGGAGTGTTTACTTACAGTAAATGCCTAGTTGGATTTAATTGCATATCCATTGTATACATCATTGTATGAGGCAGCAGTGAAGTCACAGAGATAGTTACTATATGGCTTTTCTTAAGATAGTGTTTAAAACTATATCAAATAAATATAAAGATATATAATGAGAGACAGTGTGTGCTAGCATAAGCATGGTTGTGGTACAGAGAGAGAACATAAATAACTTTATTCACCAGAATCAGGGAAGGCTCCCTAAAAGAGGCAGACTTAAAGTATAAATAGGAATTTGCTGGGAAGCAAACATAACAAAAACAGGCCAGATAGGGGATAACATGTGAAGAGAATATAAAGACATATACCTGGGAAATCTAACTTATTCAGTACCACTTAAACATAGAAATTATGTTGAATAAGAATGGAGAAAAGAGATCAATTGTTAAGCATGGGATAATAACATATGGATAAAATTTGTTTGTTACTGTCAAAATATGGGTCCAAATAGGGAAGTGGTGAAAGATGAAACAAAGAGTGAAGCAAGCGCCATATCATGAAGGACCTTTAATTCCATGCCAGGAAGTTTAGCATGGATTTAAACTTATCCTGTGCTGGTGTTAGGTAAACATCAGGAATTCCTGAACCAGAGAATTACACGACAAACTCTGCCCTAAGAGCATCTTAATAGCTGTGTAGAACTTGAACTGGAGTGAGCAGAAAGTAGAAATAGAAATAGGGGATCTACTTTGGAGACTAAGAGAATAGCCCAAGGTGAGGGGAAAATCAATGAAAGCCTAACTTGAAAAATAGTAAGAGTAAGCGAGCAATTACAAAAACATCTAGGAGAGTAGGTAAAGGGATATGCATGATAAAATTTCAGTATCTGTACTGCAAACTATTAATTCCCAAAAGGAAAGGGAGAGAGAAGGAACATGTCTGCTATAGAGGCAGGCCATGGCAGGCGTTGGGAGGAGGGAAACAAGTGACATTGGTGGTGGGAAATGTACACTTGGTTAATGGATAGGTGTTGGAACATTATATGATTGAAACCCAATCATGAACAACTTTGTGACTGTGTGTCTCACTGTGATTCAATAAAAATATATAAATATAAAAATATAAATTGGAAATAAAAGTAATGAAAAATATTTAGGAGATAAACACACACAGGCCCAAGACTTGCTGACAACTAATATGGAAAATGAAGGTAATATATTAGTCAAAAATAACCCCAAGGAGTCAGAATGGTTAGACAGTGAGCAGGGTGCTTTCTTTGCACATGTCCAGCCTGGATTCAATTCCTAGTACTGAATATGGTCCCCCAAGCACTGCCAGGACTGATCCCTGAGTGCATAGACAAAAGTAAACCCCTGAGCATGGCCAGGTGTGGTTCAAAAACCAAAATGAATAAACCTAAGGGCCCTGAGAGATGATTCACTGCTCTGGAGCACATGCTTTGCATTCACAAGGCCCAGGTTCCATTCCAGTATCACATGGTCTCCTGAGCACCATTAACTGCCAGAGGTTTGACTTGGGCGACTGATTTATGTAGAAGGTAGCCCTGTCTACTGAGATTGGAAATACAAGAGAAAAATAGATTGTAGCACATATTGGCTAAATTTTTTAAATTAAAACATGGACTTCTATTATAAAAACTGGACTAAAGCCTAATAAACTGATAAATAATTGATGAAGAAAACATTGAACTGCTTGTATTTTTATATAATACTGATGGGTCTTAGTTAAGATTATCATCAACCCAGAAAATATATCCTTATCAAAAGTCGGTATTGTGCAGCACAAAATTTTGCAGATGAATAAATATTTTTGTGTTCTCATTTGTTTTGTCATCAAATACCTCTTTTAATGGTTAGCCTCTATTCTAGGTACTTTAGTTATAGGGGCAAAAAGACAAAGTCCCTCCCTCCAAAAAGAAGTATATATTAGTCTCATCAAAAGGATTAGAAAATACTTCATAAAGTAGTATAATATTACACATAAATGATAAAGGTTCAACGGTTAGATGGAGGGAAAAAAGAAGTAAAGACCTAACTTTTCAATTGCATCACTAGAATATGAAGTGGAGTAAATGGAAAAGAAAGGACAAACATGAGGTAGACCGGTAAGATAGGAGATAGAAGTGTTGGGTGGTAAAGGGTATTCTATTCCGTACTAGAACACTTGAACTTCATCCTGTAGTTAGAAGGACCATTTTTGGGGTGGAGCCCCCCTGAGTGATGCTGAGATGATCTGGTGGCCTCTTCTGGTGATTCTCTGCCAACCCTGCAGGATGGCTCAATGCTAGTTCCTGAAGATAGATGCTCCGTGGATCCTGTGGTGTTGGGACAAAGGGCTGTAAGATACTGTTAGTAACAGTACTGATAATTGAGTTCATAAAGAAAGGAAGGTCTTATGAATTACCCATGTATATGATGCCCTTTAAAATATGAATTATCTTTTTATATGTCATTTAAGGCATATAACTAAGTGCTGCTGCAATCACTGATAATTTTCTTTTACCTATTGAAGTGTCAATGATACTGCCTGCAGATTTTCTTAGTGATAGTAACTATTCATCCTCTGAGTGTGGGCTTAATATTTTGAAAAAAAATCAATGTGTGTTTTACCAGAGCCAAACATGATAAACTAATGATTTTCATGTGTAGCACTGTAGCACTGTCCTCCCGTTGTTCATTGATTTGCTCGAGTGGGCTCCAGTAATATCTCCATTGTGAGACTTGTTACTGTTTTTGGCATATCAGATGTGCCACAGGTAGCTGGCCAGGCTTTGATGTGTGGGCAGGAAACTTCCCCAATGTTTGGGGCACCATCGATTTTAAATATAAGATACATAGGTTATATATCACTACTTTAATATACTACTATTTTTACCTCAATGTAATATATCATTCTATGTAAAAATAGTACAAATTGCATGGAATTATTTATCCATCACTTTGTCATTGACTCTAGCCTCTTAATTTTTAAATATTAAATGAAAGTAAACTAATCCATCTATCTTAATTTCTCTCTTTTTTCTTTCTGAACCTACCCCAACTCAGGAAGCATTGTGAGTGTTGGTGACCCAAAGAAAAAATACACGAGATTTGAAAAAATTGGTCAAGGGTAAGTTATTGTTATTTGAAATATCAATAGATAGCCACCCGATACATGCATTAAGTTTTAGTAACAGCTTAGATTTCTGACAAATCATGCTTCTAATATCCTGGATCATACCATGTTTCATATTCCCAATACTGGTTTTTCAGTATGGCAGACAGTTTAGGAATACATCTTGCTAGAGTCTTTAATACTAGTGGAATGAGAATAAAATTTAAAGGGCATTTTGATCTCAGAAAGTTAGAAGATTGACACTAATTTCTCTCGAAAAGTAGTAAGGTTACTGGTACCTTTACTCCCTATATCTGTATAGATGTTATGTTTAATGTCCTGTTTTGTTGTGAAAGTAGAAAGCCACCAGTAGTAGGGAACATCTTTATTGTTCCAGAGGTGACAGCATTTATTCTATGAGTAAGGAGAAAACATATCGGTGAACTCTCTATATGAGATAGGGTGTATCATTTTACCTATCATGCTTGTTAAGAATAAAGAGTACCAGGCCCCACTTTCAGAACTTTGATTCAGAGGTCTGGAGTTGTCCAGGAGTATGATTTTTGTAAATTCCCTGCAACAATTCTGATTATCAACTAGCTATGGCAAACGTGGAGCTAGTTCACTCAGTAGAGCTGAAGGTGGAAATTCCCTGTTGCACAGAGCTTTTCTATTAGACCTGTTTCTCAGTGTGAAAATAAATAGGAGGGTCAGAATAGGCAACACTGTTTTGAATCAGGAGCATAAAACTTTTGTTTAAAGAAAATTCAAGTGTCCTTAATGTGGGCAATGAGACACGATATTTAAATAAATAAATACTTTGTAATTGGAATTAAGATGCTACTCCTGGATGAAACAAGACACTGAGAAGAAAACACATGTAGCTGTTTTATCTCCAAAATGATGAAGGTTAACAGAGTAGTCCATTTTGTGTTTTTGTTTCCTTTTTTCCTCTTGGACCACACATTCTTTGCTCTTCACTCTGTGCTCAGGATTCACTCCCGGTGCTGCTGGGGGGGGGACCATATACGGTGCAGGAGGTCAAACCAGGGTCAGGTATATACATGGCAAGCGACTTATCCCTATACTTACTCTCCAGACCCCAAAGTTTGATTTCTGAAAAGAGAAGGTTGAGCTTCTTTAAGTATGTCACTGCTTTTCCTGAGAGTCTTACTTTCAGAAAAATCTAGGCCCAGGAGATGTTACTGTAATCAGGGTACAGGCTAAGCACACAGTCCTATATGACCCTTCCAACATCACTGGGTGTATCCCGAAGGCATATGAGCTCTTTCAGGGTGACTCTGGTGGACTCTTGCACTACACAGCACCAATGTCCTATGACTGAACTGCCTGATAATTTACCTGAATATTTCCATAAGTGGTCCCCTAGTCCCCTGAGCATGACTTAAGAGGGTCCCAACCTAAGGAAAATTATATATTCACTTGCCATTTTATTTTTATCATTAATTTTTGTTTTTGTTTTGGGGACACATCTGATAGTGCTCAGGGCTTACTCCTGGCTTGGTGCTCAAGGATCACTCTTGGTAGTTTAGGGGACCATATGGAGTGCCAAGGACTGAACCCGGGCAGCTGTGTGCAAGGCAAGTGCTTTACCTGCTATACTATATCTCTCTGGCCCTAGCTTGACTTTTAAATTATTTTTTATATTTTCTATCTTTTCTCTCCTAGCTTTTGTAATAGTGTTTCTTTTGAAATGGCCCACTTCATTTGAAAAGTAAGGGAACACACTCAGACATTTTGGCTAGATAAGGTAAGAGGGACAGTTGTGGGATTACACCTGGTAGAAATCAAGGTGAGAAAATCCTGAGAAGGCAAAAAATTGAGGTAGAGATATGTTGCTACATTTTATAGTAGAAAACATAATAGTGTTCTGCATTTGAAGTTTACAAAAGGCTAAAGTATAAACACATGTGTGCCTTTTCTTCTTTATTTGTTGTTTGATAACTGATATCCTCATCTGGTCATTTGAAAAATTGTAGGGACCCCCTACTATGTCTATGAGTGGTATGATAGAACAGTACTATCCAGTTGAACTTTCTGTGATAATGGAAATATTGTATATCTGTGCTGTTCAATATGACAGCTGCTAGCCATGTGTAACTATGGAACACTTGAAATGTGTACAGTGAAAATGATAAGTCTTTGTCTACTGTGATAAAAGCTAACAGCTTAAACAGGGTGCAAGAAATACACTGAGACAAGCCTACTCAATGACCCAAGTGACAAGTAGGGTTCTTTTTTGTGGCCATTATTTCCCACCTACAGTTTTCTGTCTTAAACTCTGGCAGGCCAATTATTTTATATGAGTAAGGAATTGACACACATTTTAATTATTATTATTATTAGTTTATTGAGGTAGCAAATTTATAACTCTTTACATGTTTTACGGACTTGAGCGATAGCACAGTGAGTAGGGCATTGCCTTGCAGGCGGCCGACCTGGGTTCAATTCCTCCATCCTTCTCAGACCGAGAGTATCCTGCCTGCACAGCAGAGCCTGGCAAGCTACTCATGGCTTATTTGATATGCCAAAAACAGTAACAAGTCTCACAATGGAGATGTTGCTGGTGCCCGATGGAGCAAATCGATGAACAGTGGATGACAGTGCTACAGTCCTAGTAGTGGTACTACCACCTATGAGTGAAATTGCTCAGTATTTGTCTCTCTTCTTCTGACTTATTTTTCTTAGTATGTTTCATCTCCAGTTCCATCCATATTATAGCAACAAAAGCAAAACTTTATCTTTTCTTACAGCATAGTAGTGTTCCTTTGTATACACATATATATGTATATATATCACTATGTATATATATGTATATAGGTACATACCATAACTTGTTTATCTGCCCATCTATCATTGGGTGTTTGGTTTGTTTCCAAAATCTAAGTGCCCTATTATAAAAAAGGACTAAACTGACTGTTATAAAGTTGCCATTAACATGTTGCCATTAACATAGATGTTTATAGCTCTTCGTAAGGCCATGTAAAAACACCTACTCAGTGTCTTCATATTCTGAAAATGTCCACATAGCAGTTTCAAACTTATATTTTTACTTTGCTTGGAAAGTAAACTTTGCTTTTAGATTTTATTTTAATCTTATTGAGTCGTTGGCAGAGTTAGCAATAGGAAGATATGCACAATCTGCAGAGAAATATTTCAAATTTTTTCTGCCTAATTAACACAAGAACCATTGGCCAAATGTGTCTTATGAGTCCTTGAAATGTCGCAAGTTCAAGTTGAGGTATGCTGTTAGTACAAAATGATTGAAAAAATAATATGGGAAAAATGTAAAATATGTCATTAAGAAGTTTTTTGTTGTTTACATGTTGAAATTATAATATTTTACAAATAATATCCTAAAATTTAAAATTGATTCTACCCCATATTTTTAATATAATTCTGAGAAATTTAAAATATACTCAATACTATATTTCAGCTGAGTGGTACTGTTTTACTTATAGATTAAAAATGGAAATATTTGTTCATATGTGTTTTTACAGTTGATTTTGGAAATGTGGAGAGTTGAAGATATCATAATTTTATTTTTATTATTTATTTAATGATGGCCCACCTGAGTCAAAAATTTGATTAAATTTAAAACGAAGTAAGGATATGGTTTGATATTTCTACCAGTGACCAGGTCATGAAGCAAAACTGATATATCTAGAAACAAAGATTAAACAGCATGCAATTTACATACTGACGAGAGTTATTCTTCTGGAACCTGTTTGTGCTTCTAACCTCTGAAAGTGCAAAAGGAAAATTCTCAATTTCTATATACCTTTATAAAAATTTTTTTAATCCAAAATGAAAAAGCACAGCAGAAATATTGCTTGCTGCTTCAGAAACGTCTATCTTAAATTCCCAGTGAGTTTATCGGTTAACAAAATAATACAGAAGGCAGAGCAAGCAGATAGTTTGATATAGGTTTTCAATCCAACTTTTATTTATTTATTTTTAATTCTTCACCATGTTTATTAAGATGCTGTGATTTATATTAATGTTAATTATCCTTTTCATCATACATAGTTCCAATACCATACTCACCACCAGAGTTGCTGCTTCCTTTTGCTAATGTTCCAAGGACTCCTCCTATCCAGCTGTTCCCCAAGGTCAGCTCTGTAGGACAAACTCTTCTTCTCAAAATATCTTTGGCAATTTGATCCCTTACTTTGTTTCTTTATGTATCTCATATGAAAGATATCTTTTGTATTGTGGTGGTAGTGATACTATACACTACATACTTAAGGTAAACTCCTAAAATTCCACAAAGTTGTAAATAAATAGTAAGTTGATAATTTTTCAAAATCTATACCTATTTTACAGGTATATGAATTTTTAAAATAGTATGAATATCTATACTGATTTTTAAAATTACATGAACTATACATGTAAATGTACAATTTAGTAAGACTAAATTTCCTTTTAATGTAAAGGAAATTCTGGATAGTCCTATATACATTATAGAAATATGTTTTATTCTGAAAAGATAGTTTTTATGTTAGAACAGACTATATTATAGATACTGCTTCAACTTACCTTAGAAGATAAGGAGTCTACCTTTGTATCCTTTAGAATCTAGCATATGGCTTTTGAACTTAGTATTTCCCACCCTGCTGTAAACAGCCAGAGTTACTGAGATACCCTTGATCTTCTAATCTCTTTGGATCTGATTTTTCCTCAATAAATATTTTTTGAATTATTGAAAGTGTTGGTCTTTTTAGCTCTCTTTTTTCTCTGTTCTCCTTTTTCATGTGTATATTCCTATCTTGCTGTTTCTTTTCCTAAGCATGTCTTCATTCCTTTATTCCTCATATTGATTTGCTTCACCTCATCACATCTTGTTCATTTCCATTGAGTATTTGTGTGTGCTACAGGTTTGTCATTTTCATCATGTTAGTTTTACCTTCTACTGTCTGTTTTACACACCCACCCACACATATACATCACATACAATCAAAGTAGTTATAAAACCAAAATGCGGTGGGGTACAGCTCAAAGGACTGTATATACTTTGCATATACTTTGCATTTGGATGCCCCAGGTTCTATTCTGGAATAGCTTTGAATTCCCCAAGCACTATGCTTGGAGTAGCTCCCAAGCACCACCAAGTATGACCTAAAATCTAAGGTAATTAAATAATAATCATAATGTATTTCAATCGCTTTGGTATAATCTAGTAAATTTTATTTATTTGATGTAATTTACATTCTTGTTTGGGGGCCACACCCTGGGTACTCATGGGTACATGAAGTGCCGGGGATTGAATCTAGGACTCCTGCATATAAAGCATGTGCTCAGCCTGTTGAGCTATTTTCTGAGCCCTATATACTGTCATTATATCATTTATTACATTTAATAGAAGTTGTTTGTTTCTTGTTTTCCATTTGGGGTTATACCCAGTGGTAGGCAAGGCCTGTTCCTGGCTCTTTGTTCATGGATCACTCCTGGCAGGGTTCTGGATAATGTAAGGTGCTGAGATTGAAATCAGTTTGGCCACATGGAAGGCAAGCACCCTACCAATTGAACTATCTCACCGGTACTATGTAGATTTTTGTGGTCTGTTCTTAATGTTTGAAATGAATTAGAAAATATTGACTTATCTCTAGAACAAAAAAGAAACAGGAAAAAAATTTTTCTTTCACTTAATTTTTCTTAGTGGATTTTTTCATGAAAATTTGAACTAAGTTAAGGAAACTATTTTCTACTCTCATTATATGGAGTTTTAATTTTCTTTTCCTTAAATGTTTTGTTTTGTCTTACCTATTATGATGGTGACACTTAAACATGTGTCAGTAACCATTTGGTACTAAGACTAATCAGCTCCAGTATTCCAAATTTCTGCTTCAAGGAAAATAATGTACTCTAAGGAGATGGATTTGACTATGACCTTTCCATTAATCATCCTCATGTATGTGGAAAACTAAAATATTCTAGTATGGGTTGTAGCCAGCCCAGCGTTTAGGCCTGGAGCCAGAGAACTGTTTCATCTTCCATAAATCAAGTTCAGGCTACAAATCTGATCATTTGAGACTATAGCTGTGGGAGGAAGACTAAAATATGGCATTATTTCACCATACTTTCACAATTTGTTATGATAGAGTCTTATAATTTGTCACAAAATTCTATTATTTTAGCAGTTCTATATAAAGTTAAAGGGGGGAACACCAAATAAAAAATTGTACACATTGCTACATTACCATAAATGAACAACAGGAGTTTCTTATAAAATATATCTGGTAGAGACTTAAGAATCTTCACTCTCTAGGATGTCATTATAATGTAAGAACTTATTTGATAAAGCAGTGTGTGAGACAACAAAGACAAATTTTTAATTTGATGGCCATCATTGGCAAGTTTATTTAATTTCTAAGTAAGTAGTAACTAGTGACTGAATTTGCTAAAGTTGTCAGTTTAAAATTTTCTCATTAATATATTTAAATCCTTTTTAAGACCTTTCTTTAAATAACAATATGACAATATACTGAAGACAGTATTTTCTTTCATATTTATATTTACTTCCCCTTCAACGATTATAATGGAAAAAAATTTACCGAATACTTAGTTCAGATTAAACAAATTCTGTCCAGTGCCTATTATGTGTAATACACAGAACTTATAACTACCATGTTCTGGGAATCACAGTTACCTTTTGCTTAAACTCTCTGAACATCCAAGTAAGCAGAAAAGTTGTGTCAAGAAATAAGCAGGACCACTGACTTTGAAATGTATGTACCTTTTTGTTTTTTGCTTTTTGGATCACACCTGGCAATGCTGAGAGGTTACTCCTGGCTTTGCACTCAGGAATCACTCCTGGCGGTGCTCATATGGGACGTTGGGAATCGAGCCCAGGTTGGCCGTGTGAAAGGCAAACACCCTACACGCTGTGCTATCACTCTAGCCCCAATACATGTACCTATAATCTATATTTTATTCACACACTCATCTTTGCTGTCATTTCCCCACAAATTCCTTTCTGGATGCTTCAGCTCTAACTGGTTTTTCTGTTGGTCGCCTGAATTCTACAGTTGTTTATATCTGTAGTAGCATATCTACTGCACCTAGAACAGCTTGTCTAGACTATAATACTGCTCAAAAGCTCTGAAAATCATAAGTAAGGAGATCTTTTGTAAAATTTGAAGGTAGAGTGTATATTCTGAACTCAGAAGTCTAGCTACAAATTATGCAATTTTTTCAAGCCCCGTATTCTCATTCATACAAAGCAGAATGCACATACCACGTAAGATTGTGTGAAATGAATCTGTGGAGGCATTTAAAGTTCCTTTAGAAAAGTACATGGCATATAGTAAAGTACTCAGTAAATGGAACTTATTATCCGGACTGAAAGACATATTTACATTTTAGTAACATGTAGAACAGAATGCAGTAAATATAACTTCAAAGATCCATGGAGACAAGAGAGGTGAGGCAAATTATTTATAGCCAGGGAGAAGATGTGACAAGGAATTCTTGAAAGAGGATGCATTGAATAGTGACTTGAAAAGGTATAGGACTTAACAAATGGGAATTGTGAAAATGCTATTTTTAAAGGAAGCCAAAGATACATTTGCTTCAAACTTCAAGTTTTATTGACTTAGCTATCCCTAAGGGCCTGAAGGAACATGTGGCATGAGTAAATACTCAAGAGATATTTCATGATTTATGTTTAAAATACCAGAAGAATTCAATCAGTTGTATCATTTCTGTGGACCATAAAAAATCCCTCTGGAGCAATAGTACAGTGGGTAGGACGTTTGCCTTACACGTGGCCAACCCAGGTTCAATCCCTGGCATCCTGTATGGTACCCAAGCACCACCAGGAGTAATTCTTGAGCACAGAACCAGAAATAACCCCTAAGCAATGCCACTTGTGACCCAAGAAGCCAAAAAAAAAGTCCCTCTTGGGAACTAGGGGTTGTGGGGATGGAGATCTCATGTGGTAGACTACATGCTGCTTATGATCCCATTACCACGTGCTACCCTTGCCTACACTACTGGTGGTGAATAAAGAAAAGATGTATTTTAATATATATTAAATGTATATTTTAATAATATATATTGTATAGATATTATAGGTGATATATGTCCCTGATAGTCCTGAAGTGCTGCTTGCTCAAACGCTGCTGGAAGTATGGCCCTATATCAAAGAAAATTCCAATGTGGTAGAGAAATTCACAGGAACTATTGCTAGAAAGATCAAAAGGGATGTTTTATTAAATAAACAGATATTAAATATCTATTCTACTTTTCATTTGTTTGAGTTTAGCTTTTTAAAACTAGGTTAAAAAGAAGTAGACAGTGTATCTAGTATCTCCAATTCTACCAGTTCTCCTACACAAATAAAACCTCCAGAAAGAAACTGTTGCTGATTTCTTATGCAGTACTTTCATAGGTTCTCTGCACACACATGTGCATGTGCACACTTGCACACGCAAAAATAACATTTGTTTTCAAATGAAAGGTGATAATTCAATAACTTTTAAAGTTTTTTTGACCTGTAATTGAATATATCACTGTTAAATAAGTGTTGTGTGGTTCTATTTTACTTTCTTGGGGGTGGTTTTGGCTACTTTGCTGTGTCTTCTGACTTTGTACTCAGTGCTCAGTGCTCCAAATATAGTGCCCAGGACCAAATAGGGGTGGGAACATGTAAGGAAAGTACTTTACCCACAATACTATCTCTATAGCCCATGTATTTCTATATTTAATTTGTCAGAATTATGTGTAAGTTAGGAGAGAATTCTCTCCTCTCACATTTACTGAGTAGTATAATTAAAAAGCTTCCTACATATCCTTAATACAACTTTGTTTTGTGAGTTGAAGTAACTGTATACAACGATCCAACAAATTCAGCACTATTGTGAACACGTTACTTTAAATTAATAAATACACACACACACATATATATATATACATATATATATATATACATATAATCTTGGGGCCAGGCAAACTATAAAGTTTCACTAGTTGCAGCTTAGGTCTCATGTTTTCAATTTTGTCAAGTCTGTGTTTTAGATATGTGACTATGCCACTCACCCATATCACCAATATAACTGAGCTTTGATGCCTATTCACCCATTACTTCCAGTTCTCTTTCTACCCCCTTGATTTCTTTCCCTATCTTTCTACTCTCTAAACACTGGAGACAAGGGTGATATAGCCAAGCTGATAGGTGAGGATGAGGTGGGTGGTGGGAATATAGGATCACTGGTGGAGGGAAGTTAACACTGGTGGTGGGGTTGGTGTTGAAATATTATATGTCTAAAATTCAGCTACCAATAACTTTGTAAATCACAGTTCTTTAATTAAAAAAATGAAAGAAAAAAAAACTTGGGGCCAGATAGCTCAGAGGTTGAGGCAATTCATTACCTTACATGTAGTTGACTATCATTCGATTCCTGGCACTGCCTATGGCCCCCCAAGCACCACTAGGATTGATCCCTGAGCATAGAGTCCTGAGTACTACAAGTGAGGCCCAACAACTCTCAAAAAAACTTGAAGAAAAAAATATGGGGGTTGGAGTGCTAGCACGGCAGGTAGGGCATTTGCCTTGCATGCGGCCGACCCGGGTTCGATTCCCAGGATCCCATACAGTCCCCTAAGCACTGCCAGGGGTAATTCCTGAGTGCAGAGCCAGGAGTAATCCCTGTGCATCACCAGGTGTGACCCAAAAAGCAATAAAGCAAACAAACAAACAAACAAACAAAAAAAGCTTGAAGAAAAAAATATCTGGAGTACCTTTTTAAAATTCTTTTTAACAGTTATCCAGTTACTTTATCTGAATTTCATTTAAGTTCTTTCAGATATATTTGAACTCAAATATGATTTTGTCCCTAGATATATTATTCCTTGTCTTAAATATCCATTCACAAAATTTTAGGATCATTCTTTCCTGAATCTGTCCTAAAGATGTGTTGTTAGGGGCTGGAGCAATAGCGCAGCAGGTAGAATGTTTGCCTTGCACTCATCTGCCCCAGGTTCAATTCCCAGCATCCCATATGGTTCACTGAGCACCGCCAGGAGTTAATTCCTGAGTGCATGAGCCAGGAGTAACCCCTGTGCATCGCCGAGTGTGACGAAAAAACAGCCAAAATAAAATGTGTTGTTAGTTTTTTTGCAATATAACTATATACATTATTAAAATTTTCTATTACTAAGTATTAAGCTTCATAGATAAATTAATACAGGGACTCCCATATTCTCATCACCCAAATTCAACTTTTATAATATTTTTATTTTAATCACAGTGCTGTTATAACACAAAGATTTTAACAACTGAGAGATACTAACGGGTAGCTTGCCAGGCTGTGCTGTTCAGGTGGGATACTCTCGGTAGCTTGCTGGGCTCTCCGAGAGGGGCCGAGGAATCGTACCGGGGTCATCTGCGTGCAAGGCAAACACCTTACCGCTGTGCTATCTATATAATATTACCACACCATATTTGATGGAGTTCAGACAGTAGGCAACAAATCATAGAGAATAATATGTAGACATATACCTCTTGGAGAGCCTGACAAACTACCAAAAACAGTAACGATAGGTCTCATTCCCCTGCCCCTGGAAGAGCCTCCAATCGTTGGGAATGATGAGTAAAGAGGGGCTGCTAAAATCTCAGGGCTGGGAGGAATAGAGATGTTACTGGTGCCTGCTCGAATAAATTGACAAACATCAAGATGACAGTGATACAGTATATTATATAATATATAGTTAATTATTTATATTTAACACAATCTTTATATAATCAGAACTAATTGTCTCAAACATCAATTTTTAATAGTAGGTTTGTTCAAATCAGCACCTAAAGAACTATGGTTGTATCTCTTAAGTTTCCATACTCTAATGCAGTCCTTTTTAATCTTTCACTGATACTCACTAAAGAAACTAGCCATCGTCCTGACCAACAGTGATTTCCAAATACTTTTATCCCAAAGGATTGGCAATGGTACAAAGATTGGTTCATGGACTAGTTAATAAATACTGCTTTGAATCAGTGAATAGTCCTACCCATTGAATTTTCTGATCAATTTACTCATCACTAAACTCTGATATAATTAGACACTGTGTGCTACTTGATATGATGTAATATGAAAAACACAGCACTACCTATGAAAATATCTTGCCAGGTACTGAATCTGAGCCAACTTCAATTTCAAGCTAACTTCAATTAACAGTAAATTTAGGGGATAAAGGAGTAAGTGAAATGACATCATCTGAAACTAGTAGACAAAGCTAGAAAATGGTATCTTCTACAAAACGGTATCTTCTACAACAGTAGTTTCCAGCAGCGGCTGTTAAAATATTGAAAACTACTGTCAGAGTTTACCAAAGTGGATGATATCACCCCTTTGGGGGTGCTGGAATAATGGTGCCAGGGTAAAAACATTTAGGTGCATAATGAAAGTAGATTCAGAGAAAGGATCTTAAAGTTAGATAGAAAGAGAGATGAAGCATGTCTGCCATAGAGGCTGATTGAAGGGGAGGTTTCAGGAGGAAAACTGGGACATTGGTGATGGGAAATGTACACTGGAGAAGGAAGTGACAGGTGTTGGAATATTGTATGACTAAAACCCAATCACAAACAACGTTGTAACTGTGTATCTCACATTGACTCAGCAAAATAAATTAAATTTTAAAAATGAATACTGGAAAAAAGTGTTATTTTTTCCTGAGAAGGGTTGACAAATCAATTAAGTTTGGGGAACTTCTGTTGAAATCCTTTAATGTATTGATGATTGCCCATATTACCTAAGAATTAAAAATAGTGAATTTCTAAATATCATTCCTTTTGTCTTATTAATTTGGAATAATTTTAATTCATGTAGTTCAGAGAGGAAAGACAAGTGCTTAATTTTTTCATTGCAGTTTTCAGCGTGATGAGTTTATGTCAAATTTATTTATGAAAGTTTCTGATGAAAGTTGTTTCGATTTACTTGTGGGGGGTGGGAGAAGGAAACCTTCTGTATTTAAAAAAAATTACCTTTGTATGGGCTGGAGCGATAGCACAGCGGGTAGGGTGTTTGCCTTGCATGCAGCGAACCTAGGTTCGATTCCCAGCATCCCATGTGGTCCCCCTAGCACCACCAGAAGTAATTCCTGAATGTGTGAGCCAGGAGTAACCCCTGTGCAACATCGGGTGTGACCAAAAAAGCAAAAAACAAATTTACCTTTGTAAATTCATGGGTTTTTATTTTTATGATTTTAACTTATTCCGATTTCAATCAGTCACAATTTTTTGTTGCTTAAAATTATTTTCGGTGTGCAAGGCAGATAACTTACCTGCTGTACTATCATTCCATCCCCTTTTTATTGCTTTTTAATGATCGAACTGTTCCATCTTTGGCTAAAGGGAATACTTTTCATGCCCTTATGTTAGAAAATGACCTTTAAAAACATGCTTATGACATTTGATAATTGCAATTATAAATTTAGAAAATATTTATTTATGCTTTTTTTCTCTCTAATTCTGACAGATAATCTTTATGAGCTTCCAAAACTCTCATTGGTTGAGAATGGTTTGACTTAATGTTTCTTAATCTGTTCCCAAATCATACTTTATGGGAAACAATAAACACAGAGAATTACAAAATTGCTTGAGAAATTTAATAATGATTTGAACATAGGCATTTCTTGTTTTTTCTGAGGGAAGAATTGGGGGAAAATATCGGAGCTAAATGGTACATTTGTGTTTGTGTTTTGTGTATCTACATGTGTGTGTTTTAAGTAGTAGCACACTGTTTCTTTTTTCTGTTATGTGCCTATTTCTTAGAAATGTTTCCATGACATACTTCTTTCCTTTTAACCAATGTACATATTTTGATATTTAGATGTACTGTAATATATTTAATCAGGCCCCAATAAATAGATATTTGTTTGTAATATTTTGCCACTATAAACAACATTTCAATGAAAATCCTTACAAACATATTATAGGATGCAATTTATGATTAAAAATTACAGAAAGTAAAAATGTTTAATAATGGAAAGGTGTAGGGTTGTTTGTTTGATTTGGTTTTGGCCCACACTCAGCAATGCTAAGGGATTACTCCTGGTTCTGCGCTCAGGTATTACTCCTGGTGGTGCTTGGGGGATTTTATGGCATGCCAGAGATCAAACCCAGGTCCTCAGTGCAAGGCAAATGCTCCACCTGCTGTAGTCTGGCCTTGAAAAATTGTAGTTTTAATAGTCAAGTTGTACTCCACAGTAGAGGTTCCATTTAATACTTCTTGCTGTCATGTGCTGAATTATCTATAATATCTTTCTGTGGTTTCAGTTACCTGTCATTAACCATGATCTGAAAATATTAAGAACAATCAGACATTTTGAGATTCCTGTTCACTTAACTTTAATTAAAGTATATTGTAATAAATATTGTAATAAAGTATATTGTATTTTAGTTAATATTGGAAATATCACTGTGCCTAATTTATAAATTAAATTTTGTCATAGGTATATATAGGGGAAAAAAGTATAAACAGGAGTAGTGGTTTTGAACATCCGCCAGGGATCTTGAAACATAGCACCTTCAGATAAGAACTTTCAGATGCAAGTGGCTATCTGTCTGTGTACTCCTGCTGACATAGCTATATTCACATATTTGGAATTATAGTACTATAAAAACACTTCCACACACTTATATTTATAATAAAAATTATATAATAAAGGAACTTTAGCAAGAAGTACTGTTGCAAAACAAAAGTCTCTCCTGAAGAATCCATTGGCTAATAAACTCTATGCTGTATTATGCCATAGAACATTTCTTGTATATCATATCTTTGCATTGCTTAAATTAAATCAGTCACATAGCTAAATTTATGAGAAAGTGGCAATTGAGACTGTTTTTGAAATCATTTTCCTCTTATGCATAAAGATGTTCATCTGGCCGAAGGAACTTGTCTAGCATCTCAGTTTTGCCAATAGTATCATTATATAGAATGCTAGTATCAATTCATCAGTAATTACAATTTTTCCAAGTCCACAGTCCCTATGTCTCTAAATTAGTTTTAGTTCTAAGACACAAGAAAGCAACAAATCATGTTAGGTACTTTTCAGACATGTCTTTGCTAATGTTTCTCAAGCATAAAAGAAACTCTTTTTCTAAATTGAAATTACCATATGAATAGTAATGAATAGTTCTGCTACTTTTTTTCTTGAAGGACTTGAATAACAGCTTGTTTAGAGTCCCTGACTAAACCACATATAGCATAGAACTCATGGACAAGTGCTGAGAATAAAACATCTAACTTGTCTGTCTTTGTTCAAGAAACTGATCAAGAGCAGAAGTGGTGTCTAGAGTGCTTACAGAAGTGATCTTTGGTTAGGACCACTTACCTAAAATGTATTTTCTTCCCCATCAGATCTATTTGAGGCCATAAAAGTAGAATGCAGCTATAGACCTAGGAGCCACTAAATAGATGCAGACTGAGCTTTTCAATAGGCTTTGTGATCAGGAAGATTGTGGAAATACATTAGCATCTGTGAAGAACAGTGTTTATGGAGCAATGGAAGATGCTCTTCTACTTAGTGCTCTTAAATGTACTGTGCTGCCTGCTGTCCCTTGTAAAGAAGGATTATGCCACTCAAACAACCACCATTAGCAAAGTCTCCAGACTTAAGTTGTTTTTTCCAGCCATAGTAAATGAGTTTTTATTCATCTACCTAACCTTCTATTTTTGTCTGAACCCTTTTGAAACCAGTGGCGCACACTGTGAAACAGCTGCTTAGGCTTAATATTGGAGTACGTTATGAGTTATCTGTCCTTTCCAGGGATTAATTCCTATAAATATGGCCTCATTATCACAGGACCCTAACCCACTGAGCTCCCTAGTCCCACATCCATAATGAGTTACAGAGCTATTTAAAACTAGAGGAACATGAATATTCTTGGAAAAGTTGTGCCCTGACTGAGAAACAGAAAATTCTAACTATTCCAATTTGTAATTCCAATAATTACATATTCTTTTCTTTAAATTTTTATTAGAGAATCAGTGTGATGTACAGTTGCAAACTTATGAACTTTTGTGTTTGCATTTCACTCATACAGTGATCCTTTACCCATCCCTCCACCAGTGCCCATTCACCTCCACCAATGACCCCAGTATCCCTCTCACCACCCCCACTCATCCCCACCACCCCATCCTGCCTCTGTGGCAGCAAATTCCTTTTGTTCTCTCTCCTTTTGGGTGTTGTAGTTTGCAATAGAGGTATTGAGTGGCCTTTATGTTCCTGTCTATAGTCTACTTTCAGTTCTTACCTGGTCCGGACTACACTCTATGTACTCATAAAAGTACTGAGATAATGAATTTTTTTTTTAATTTTTAATTTATTTATTAGTGAGTCACAGTGAGGGTACAGTTACAGATTTATACATTTTCATGCTCATGTTTCGCTCATACAAAGTTCGAGAGCCCATCCCTTCACCAGTGCCCATTCTCCACCACCAATAAACCCAGCATCCCTCCCACCCCCCCAATCCCATCTCCCCTCCCCCAGCCACTGTGGCAGGGTCTTCTCTTTTGTTCTCTCTCTCTAATTAGGTGTTGTGATTTGTAATAAAGGTGTTGAGTGGCCATTGTATTCAGTCTCTAGTCTACATTCAGCACGCTTCACCCTTCCCCTGCGTGGCCTCCAACCACATTTTACTTGGTGTTCCCTTCTCTGTCTGAGCTGCCTTTTTCCCAGAATGTGAGGCCAGCTTCCAAGCCATGGAGTCAACCTCCTGGTACTTATTTCTACTATTCTTAGGTGTTAGTCTCCTACTCTGTTAAGATAATGACATTTTTGCAAAATATTTTGTGATCTATTTTGCTCTCAAAATACACAAAGAAAATAAACTAAAATTCCTCCTTTCTCTGGCTCAGACTTATTGCATGTAATGGTGAGTACTAATAATCACCATTATTGAAACTTTCAGGAATATATATATCTCCACAAAAATCTGTAAATCTATGGTAGTATTGAACAATGCAGTAACTATGAATTTTCATGTACAGTGAACACAAGTGTCTATATAGGGGCCTACTTATATCTTAAATACTCAGCAGAAGATAGTTTAGTCCTAAAAGTTAATAGTAGGTTCAGTTCATTTTAGCTGGAAGACCATTTCATTTTTTTTACTTGAATCAGTTAAAAAGTTGTTCATGATTGGGTTTCAGTCATATAATGTTCCAAAACATCCCTTCATCAGTGTACATTTGCCACCATCCGTGTTTGGGAGGCACTTTTTTTCTTTCTTTTGAAAGACCATTTATAACACAAAAATCATCTAGTATGTCTATGTCAAAGAAATCAACTCTACCATGTACAGGGACAAACTAAATGGCTTATAAGGAGCATTAGGTACTTAGTGGATAGAAAATTGGAGGTAAAAGGAATATTTGAAAGATAAGCATAGTAGATAAACTAGTGAGCCTTGGGAAGTAATGGACTGCACTTAGAATTGATGTAAAAGTGATAAAAGCCCTAACAATATAAAATGGTGGTTAAGCATATAAACTGTGTAGTAAAACTAATGCATTATTAAGCTCATGTGCTAACTGTGTAGCCTTGGCCAAACTACATACTATTTCATTTTTTTCTTATTTGTAAATTAAGGATAATAACCAATTTATATCATGTGAAGTGAACATTAAGTGAGACCATCCATTTATACATAGAAGGCAGAAAGTAAGACTAAATATAGGGTTCAGCCTTTTCTAGCATCAATGAGGGACAATGTAAAAATATGCATTTTAAACATGGATTAAAATTCTGACTGTTACTTCATTAGCACATTTTATATTTTAAAAACCTTAAACATGAGTTATGCTTTATTCTATAGCCCTGTCATTCTTATTCCAGAAAATTCTTCGTGACCCACTATTAATCCCTTTCATTGTTTCTGTTCCCCTTTTCTTATTCGCCCAGTTCATGAACTTCCATCAAGCCTCTACCTCTACCTTTTCCTTCTTTCCTTCATCTAATTCAATTCTATGCTGAGTTCAGAGTAATTAATACAAATTATAACTCCTACTTGGTGTTGCTTTAGAAACATTGAAACTGATGAAGATCACTGATAATTAAAATGACTTGCCTTGGGAATAACATGTTAAAATAAACAGTTTTTTTCTAGACCCCTTGGGCTAGATGCCACTATTACCATTTTATTTTAAATGGCTGACCAGGTTAGGGAGAAACTGTTGATAAACTAATAATCCTAAATACTCATTACAGTAATCTTACTAGGCTTAACAGTTGAACCCCTTATTATATTAATATTTTTGGACCATAGTGTAAGTTAATTGAAAGATCTGTAAAATATCAGGAGGCTTTAGTGACCAGCTGTCTATCTGTGTCGTATCCTTCCTGTTCTCTGGGTTTTATATTTCTCCTTTATAATATGGAGGTTAAACTGTTCATCTCCATTTTGGGATCTATGGTCTGGACCAAGTTGACATGGCAGCAGTTGTGGGAGGTGGGCGTGGCTTCCAGGGCTTCCGTATATATGAGGGCTGGGGGAAGGCTGCCTACCCCCGACTCTGAGAAGACCCCAGAGTTCTAGCCTGGACACTAGAGTACCTGAAATTATTTGGAGAGAACATTTGTGAGGCAGTGGAGTTGAAGCCTTGGTATGGCTGCAGTAGTGGGCTGTGGGTGCTGCCAGTACTTCTGAAGGGCAATTTACCCTAGAGTTTTCAGCTGAGGGCATCTAAAATGCCATGAATTTTAGCTGCTTGACTTGTGTCTCCTCAGAGATTTAGTCCGAATTTGGTAGAGCAGAGCTTGTGGGTGAGTCAACCTGGTGGCGGCTGTGTCAACTTAACTTTAAGTTCCCTTCTTAAACAGATATTCTCCCTACAACCATCATGTTTCAATTAAACTACAGTGGAGAGAGTTGAATAGGGATTCATTTAATTAAATGGCACAAAAATCAAATTGACAGTGTTGTCCATTTTAGCACAAAACCCCAGATAGACTAGAGAATTAAGACTTTTAGTTTCAATCTTTGTTAGTTGAATTTGTGGCATCCTTGTGTTGAGATACTTCAAGATACACCCAGGCCATTGCAAAGTTCATCTTTTAAGTGTCAGTGTGGCATTTTGTTTGCTTTGGGGGGTGTACAATGCTCCTCTTGGGGTATTAAGTTTTGTGCTTCATTACATGGAGAGTACTTCCCAACTACACCAGCAAGTATCTTTTCAATTATTTGTCTTTGCGAATACTAGGTTATAAATAATTATAATGTTTATGTTTATTAAATAATAGTCTTTTCTCATAATTTATGAAATAATACAGATACAATTGATTGCTGCTTAGATACTTGATCGACATGAAATTAGCAGTGTAATAATGTTGATATAATTTTAGATAAAGGAAATATATGAGACATTTTCATTAGGTTCATCTTTAGGTATATAACAAATTTCTGTTTGAATTTCAAACATGAAAATGTGAAAATCCCCAGATTCGTAAAAGAATTCTTAGTGTTCAGCAGACTACAGATTTGCGAATTGATGGATATATTGGGGATGAAACAAGCAATGTAATAAAATAATAAGTTATAATTTCGAATAGTTACTGGGAAGTTACATTATGCCATGGTTTCCAGTATTGTTTAGCCATATGCAGCTATTTCAACATCCAAGATTACAGCATGGCCTCATGCTTGCTTTCAGTGCTTTTTTAACGCTTTGAACCATCTTCCATACCTTTCTTGTAGCCAACCTGTCAGGATTGGCTTAGGACCAACAGTGATGCTGGAATGTTGGACAAAAGCTTTTTTTCTCCACACCCTGCAGAGATCATAGTCTCTGCATTACCAGGACTCCAACCCAGATCTCAAGCATTCAAAATATATGCTCCAGACCTGGAGCTATCTCCCCAACCTGGGCAAGCATTTCTAAGTCACAGAGCCACATTCTGGGCCCTGGGGACTAGTTCTAGGGGGATTGAGAGTTTTTATGGATTTGGGGTTTGATTTTGGTTTTGAATCACACCCAGTGGTACTTGGTGGCTACTCCTGGCAAGGTGTTCAGGAGACCATGAAGTGTTAAGGATCAAACCCAGGCCCTTTCATGCATAGCAATGTGCGCCAGCCTTTTGAGCTATGTATTCCCCCCAGACTGGTTTTAGATAAATTGTGTATTTAATTCTCCTTTAATCATAAGCCTACAGAGAGTAAACTATCTAAGGTCACACATCAAGGAACTTGATAAGATTTGAACCTAGGAGATTTGAGTAGGTGGTGGTGAAGATTTTTATTTATCTTTCTGCAAAGAGTAAAAAGAGAGGTATTTACATTTATTCCAGCTGAATTTTAAATTGTTGGAATATGAAAATATAACTGAAATGGGGTATTTAGAAGTCTTAGGGGGTGCTAAAATAGAGCTGTGAATAGCATAATAAGATTTACCCTGCAGATTACTAAATTTGTTCATTTGATTTGAGGAATTTACAAAGCTTATTCGAGCATTCAATAACTTATTGAACAGAGAAGTAAATTACATGCGTCTAACATGCTTGTTAGGAGAGTGGGGGTAGAAAATGGGTTGGAGTCATATATTACTCTTTTAAGACTGGAACAGAAGTTGGCAAAGGGGAAATGGCTTCCACTAGACATTGGCATATATTCTATAAGGTATGGGGAAAATGTGAGAAGAAAAGATCATTTTAGTTAATACCCAATGTTCTAGAGTTTCAGGGACTTTAAACCATTGTGAATTAGAGATTTGTGGCAATTCAATACTGTTGAATGCCATGAAACACAGGATACTGGGATTCCAAGATTAAGACTCTAGCAATTTTAAGACAATGAAATGCTGTGGTAGACAGGGCACTAAAAAAAATCTAAGGATTTAAAATGTAAAGCTCTGGATATGTTAAACACTAATTCCCCTTGCTCTTCAAATCATTCACTACTTTTGCCTCTAGGACAGATGAACTGGGTTTGGGGGGTCAGGAGCCATGGTAGCAAATAAAGGGGAAAGACTTAGAAAGGAATTTAGAGTCTCCATCCTAGTTAGCTTTAACTGGAACAGTTTCATTTTGTAAATGGATGTTTCTGCATATGATTTCATTTAATAAAAGCATTCCAAACCACACATAAAATGATAAAAACTCTTCACTAAGGAAAAATACGATGTGGAACCTTGGAATAGTTTTCTAGTAGATAGAGCACCCTAGGCCTTTGCCCTTGTTGAAAACAAGAACAGACAAAAGCAAGAATGTTTTGACTAAGACATTCGGGAGGGGTCAACAAACAAGTCAGTAAATCAGTCAAAAAGCAGTAACAGCAGCCAAAACAACAAATGATAATAGCAGTTACCATACTGAGCATTAACTTCAATCTGGGTAAAGAGCTAAATATTTATATTGATTGTGCCATTTCCTTCTCTGCAGCTCTATTAGATAGATATTATCATCTAATTTCAGATATTATCATGATTTTGCATATTTAAGGATTATTTGAGTAGTCTAAGTGTATAGGAGCAAATGAAATAAGAAAATTTAAAATGCTATCCTGCAAGTAGATTTAATAGCTGCTCATGGTTTATGTAGTTGAAATATATCCCCAGTTAGGGAATACATTGCTTTGAACTCAGGTAAATTTGAGTTCAGAAGGACAAATCCAAACTTGCCCCTAAAATCAATCACAGATGTCTGAGATCTTATTTTACGAGGGCAATGTTTCATATAGAAATGATTTCGATAGAAAAAAAGAAGACAGAGATAGCACAGTGGGTAAGGTTGTGTGCAGCAGACCAGGGTTCGATCCCTGGCACCACATATGGTACTCCAAGCCTTGTCAAGTTGTGTCGGATGTGGCCCCAAAACAAAACATAAAAGAAAATATTTCCTTCACAGGAAGGAAAGAATTTATTATAGTTACTTGTTTCCTTATCATCATCATCATCATTATCCCGTTGATCGCCTATTTTCTCGAGCGGTCTCAGTAACGTCTCCATTCATCCTAGCCCTGCGATTTTAGAAGCCTCTCTTTACTCATCCTTCCCAATGATGCCTCATTGGAGGCTCTTTCAGGATGAGGAGAATGAAACCCAGCATTGTTACTGGTTTGGGCATATGAATACACCATGGGGAGTTTGCGAGGCTATCCCATGTGGGCAGGAAAATCTCGGTAGCTAGCCAGGTTCTCCCAGAGGGAGAACTAGGCTATAAGATATGCAATTCACGGCCACATGCTTCCGAGAGCTTGGTTTTAAGTCTCTGAGTGTGGGCCATTGGTGGGATTACAGGGCGCTGGGGGCAGCCCTGGGTGTGACCGCCTAGCTACTGGAAAATGGGAAATCTGGGCGGAAGAGGCCCAGTCCCTATCCAAGCAGGCTTGGAGGTCTCAGCCCTGGGTCCCACACACCTGGGTTCCTCTGCTGGTACCTTCATGCGTGAGGCTCATCCAAACGTGTGGAGAGGGGCCTTGAGCATGGCTGTGGCTAGGCTTTGGAGGTCTTCGGCCGCGGGAGCGCTGCTGGGGGGGAGGGTAGCTGGAGCCCACCCCGTCCAAGGGGCCCTGGGAAAGACAGCCAGGCGCTTGGGCAAGAGACTCTCTGCATCACTCTTCTGGGAGCATGGTTTTAAGTCTCTGGGTGTGGGCTGTTGGTGGGATTACAGGGCGCCGGGGGCAGTTTGTTTGCTTATAAAACTTATTAATTTTTTTCATTTTACAAATTCTTATTGAATACCAACTATGTGCTCTGAAACTATCTTGAACATCCAGATTTGAGAAACTGATTTGTTTTATATCATTCTTAAACCTAAGGAATTTGTTAAAAGTATAGTAGAAATGACATCTGCACTCATATGTTCATTGCAGCACTGTTTACAATAGCCAGAATCTGGAAAAAAGCCAAGTGCCCAAGAACAGATGACTGGTTAAAGAAACTTTGGTATATCTACACCATGGAATACTATGCAGCCCTTAGAAAAGATGAAATCATGAAATTTGCATATAAGTGGATCAACATGCAAAGTATCATGCTAAGTGAAATGAGTCAGAAAGAGAGGGACAGACATAGAAAGATTGCACTCATTTGTGGAATATAAAGTAACAGAGTAGGAGACTAACACCCAAGAATAGTAGAGATAAGTACCAGGAGATTAGCTCCACGGTGAGGAAGCTGGCCTCACATGCTGGGGGAGAGGGAAGCTCAGATAGACAAGGGAACACCAGGTAAAGGGGGCTCAGAAGACCCACTCGGGATGGGAGATATATGCTGAAAGTAGACTACAGACCAAACATGATGGCCACTCAATACCTCTATTGCAGACCGCAAAAATGAGAGAGAGAGAGAGAGAGAGAGAGAGAACAAAAGGGAATGCCCTGCCACAGAGGCAGGGTGGAGGGGTAGGGTCGGGATGGTGGGAGGGATAGTGGGATTATTGGTGGAGAATGGGCATTGGTGGAGGGATGGGTACTCAATCATTGTGACTGGAACACAAGCATGAAAGTTTATAACTCTATAATTGTGCCTTATGGTGATCCACTAATTAAAATAAAATAAAATAAAAAATACCTATGGAATTTGTTAAATTACTAAATCATTTAGGTGGGTACCTATAGCTTGATTACAAATATTTTTTTGATTGCCTTTTTTTTTTGCTTTTTTGGGTCACACCTGGCAATGCATAGGAGTTACTCCTGTCTCTGCACTCAGGAATTACTCCTGGCGGTGCTCAGGGGACCATATGGGATGCTGGGAACCGAACCCGGGTCGGCCACATGCAAGGCAAACTCCCTACCTGCTGTGCTATCGCTCCAGCCCCACTTGATTACAAATATTTTTTTAGTCCACATTCAATTGTTCTTTTAAATAACCACTTTGTCTTAAATGGCAGTAGAACTTGTAGATTCTAGATCATGAGACAGAGGAAATTTAAAAACAAAGATGCAGTTTCCTATATTTTCCAGGCCAGACAAATTTGAGTAAACTATATAATTTTAGGTAAATCATTTCATTCTATAAGCCTCAGCTTCCTTATCTGTATTGTGGGGTCAATAGTACTTTAAAGAACATAAGATAAATCAAGTTTTTAGAACAGTGTCTGACATACCAAAATGCTTAACATGTTTACTGTTATTATAATCATTATTTTCCAAGGAAGAGGACTGAATCCCAGAGATAAATTGGAACTGTCCAAGGACACATACTTTATTTTGATATTGGAGCAAATTTTAGAATCCAGATCTCTATTAATCATCATTAATTACACATTTTAATCTTTAAAAGTTGGAAATGCAATCTTTCTAGACCTGTAAGAAATATTTTGGCACATCAAGGGAGAAAAATAGTAATACATTATAAAAAATTAAAGACATAACAAAAGAATTTCTTGGGATCTGGAGAGATAGTACAGGAATTAAGATGCTTGCTTTGCCAGGCACCAACCCTGATTCAACCCCTTACCCCTAGTACAAGATGGAGGAAGCAAGGTAGGAAGGGAAGGAAGGAGGAAGGAAGTGAGGGAGGTAATTAGGTGATGTAAAATAAGTCAGGACTGAATAAACAAGTATTGCATGATATTGCCTATGTGTGCAGTATAAGTATATAGCATTGATGGATAGAAATACAGTAAGACAAACCATTTAATAAATTAGAATTAAGGTTATACAAAGAAGAGGAGGTGGGAGAGGAATATAGTTAGTGAAAAGAAATCCTGGACTCAGAAAACAAAACAGTAAGAAATAGAGATCAAAAAAGTAGTGACAGTTACCAGAAAATTTAAATGCTTGGTATAAATAAATAAATAAATAAACAAACAAACAAATGCTTGATGAATCTCAGTATGAATGCTCCTCAAATTCCTTTACTTACTATGAACGTTTTAATGAAATTATCTAGATTATTCTTTTTCTTGGGAATTGAAGAGTTGTGGTACATGTGTGTTTCACGAAAACTAAAAGTGATTTCAGTTTTACTAGACAATTTCTGATTGCAAAGCAAGAGAGTCCTGTGATTGATGTTATAATGGAAGCATTAAGTACTTCCAAAACTTAGAGAATGATTTTAAGATGATTGTGTGCTATACTGAAACCCCACAGTAGAAGCTGTTGAGAAAAATTGCAAAATAAAGAGGGCAGTCATGGGAATGGCTCAACACTAAAGTCACATCATTATTGCTGCCTATAGATACAGTACAGATACATAACACATGTAGGTTAGATGAAGATTGTGATAGACAATAAACATTATAAATACATGAATAAAATACTCTATGCTAAAAGCAAAAATTAATTTATAGTTACATAAGCAAAAGGTGATATATTATTTCCTAAACTCTAAGTCACTTTAGTCGGAGAACTGCAACATCCAAGGAGTATATGACACATCTTATTCCAGGAGTTAGAGAACTCCTGGAATAAGATGAAAAAATAAATTTGCTCAATTTATTTCTAACTTATAATGTCATGTCACACAGTCTACTGTTGGAAACTGTAGTTCCTAATCCATCAAAAGACAAGAATTCATGACTTGTTATTGTTTCAGGTGCAATTTAAACAAAATAGTTCTTCGTTTTTTACTTTATCCCTTAACCTTGAGTTTGCTGATATTCCTATCCTGAAAACAATTATATTTCATTTCAGATGAAATCTATTGATAACATTTTGATTATTTATTTATAATTTCTACATTCACAGGGCATCAGGTACTGTTTATACAGCTCTAGACATTGCAACAGGACAAGAGGTGAGTGTTTTATTTGTATTGTTCATATTTCTTCTTTGATGGCATCAGTATCTGAAGAAAAGTTTAGCACTGGTTTGAGATGGGAGTTTAATTCATTGGTATTCAAAGTGTCTCAAGTAGATGGTTTATTCATGAATGACAGAGAAAAGGGAATATAGGTTTGTGGCACTGATAAAGAACTTAGTAAGATAAAGAACGGGTATGCCTCCCTCTGTATGCCAATAAATATGAATGTGTTTAGTATTGTAATTCAGTTTTGAATTTTAATCCATGTTCAGGTGGCCATAAAGCAGATGAACCTTCAACAGCAACCCAAAAAGGAATTAATTATTAATGAAATTCTTGTCATGAGGGAAAATAAGAACCCCAATATTGTTAATTATTTAGATAGGTAAGTTTTTTCTCATATCTTCTTTGTCTTCTCTGTGGGATGTCACTTTCCTGGCAGATTATTTTATTTGGGATTTATTCTTCTAACATCTGTTCTACAAATATTTCTTAGCTGTGACAGAGCATTCCAACTCTGTTGCTAAACTTGCATCCACCTATCTGTGTTCACCAAATATTTGAAGAAACATTTTATAGTCTTCTAAACATGAGCAGTTTATTTAATTTTGATTTTTTAAATTAAATTATTTAATTTTAATTTTTAATTTATTTAGTTCTGAGAATCATGACTTCGTGTGAGCAGGAAATAGTTTTATATATGAATGAACTAGGGTGCATTAAACATTTTGTCAAGTGTTTTCTTGGAGGCAGTGCAGTGTCTGGGTGTACTATTGGCTCCAGCCCTTAAATTTTCATTTTTGATAGGCTTCCCGGGTGAATCTTATGTACAATTTTAATCCCACCAAACAGAAAGCTTTATTTTATTTTGATGTGGGCATTTGGGTAGGGAAGAATTGTTGGATTTACTATGGAGATTCACTCTAATTCCTCTCTTGCTTAGCAGGACAGAAGAAATACATTTTAGTACTGCTAAATTGCTATCAGTCCTAGACCTTTTGAATTTTTTGCCTAAATTGCAGGGTTCTGGTGAGTTTAATACACCAGTTTGATCCCGTATATTATGTCCCTCGATAACTACTTAGAGAATATAGTCATGGGACCACTGTTTTCTAGCAGAAACACTTCAGCCAATTGCAGAGATCAGTCTCCTTGATTTAGTAACTGAAACACTTCACTAGATTCAAAAGTGATACCTGATATAGGAACAAATAGCCTATGATGAATCTGGATGTTGCGGACCAATACAGTGCAAGAAGTCAACATTATGGCTTGATTTAGCTAAAAGGCTCTTCCTGAACCTATTCATGGAAGCTAGTATTTTTAAAAACAGAAGGACTAGTATTAGCCAGTCACCAGAAGCCTCCATAGCTTTACACTTTCCTCCTTGGTACAGACATACCTGAGTACCCTTTGATTTTCCATGAATATTCTCCTTAAGTCTTTTTTTTAACTTATTTTATTTTTTTAATTTAATTTTTTTTAATTTATTTTATTGAATCACCATGTGGAAAGTTACAAAGTTCTCAGGCTTATGTCTCAGTTATACAATGCTCAAACACCCGCCCTTTCACCAGTGCCCATATTCCACCACCAAAACCAAACAAACAAACAAACAAACAAACAAAAAACAACCCAGTATACCTCCCGCCCCCACCACCCAACACCCCCGCCCGCATAACTGATAAATTTCACTTCCTTTTCTCTTTACCTTGATTACATTCCATATTTCAACACAAAACTCACTATTGTTGTTGGAGTTTCAACACAGAACTCACTATTCATGTTGGAATTTATCCCCCAACAATACGGCCCTATTGACAGGGAAACATTTGATAATTAGTTTTTCACTGATGAGAATGAAGAGATATGAATACAGATTTAGGATTTCTGTATTTTAGTAATTAAGTCCAGGGAGATTTAAGTTGGAAATTGAATCATTTCCCTTCCTGGAACAGCATGGAGCAAAAGCTTAGTTCACAGTCAGGAGACATGGCTGCAAGCACTCCCTGGGACCCCAAGTCATATAGCTGGCTCTGGATCCTGCTCATTCAGCAGCTGATCGGCTGTGCAAAGGCATGGCCACCCGGGTCAAATCTCGGCGGAGCTTGAGCCGGCACCAGCTCCGGCCCGAGACTGCCCAGGCGTCCCACTGTTTCAGGTTCAAAACGAACTTTTTTTTTTTTTCCGCGCCACCAAGTTCATACCTGTTTAAAAGTTCCATAAAATGGCAGACATCGCACTGCTTCCTCCTGGAGGGAAGCAGAACCAAGGAAAAAGGATATTTGCCCCGTTGGTCGGCGTGGGGCAAAAGCTTAGTTCACAGTCAGGAGACATGGCTGCAAGCGCTCCCTGGGACCCCAAGTCATATAGCAGGCTCTGGATCTTAGTTGTTCAGCCGCAAAGTGGCTGTGCAAAGGCATGGCGACCCGGGTTGAATCTCGGCGGAGCTCGAGCTGGCCAGGGCCCCAGCCCAAGACTCTCTCCTTAAGTCTTAATAAAGTATCTCGGTATCATCATTGATTGATATTTCCTTTTGTTACATAATGTGGTTAAGTGCAAATTGTCTTCTTAGTGGGATATGAAAAAAACTTAGGCCTGACTTAAACTCTTTTACTTTCTTGTTTAAGCTACTTAGTGGGCGATGAACTGTGGGTAGTCATGGAATACTTGGCTGGTGGCTCTTTGACTGATGTGGTAACAGAAACCTGTATGGATGAAGGGCAGATAGCAGCTGTGTGCAGAGAGGTAAGATAATTAAGTATTTCTAGGTCACAAGAACACTTCTAACATAAATCCTAATCTAATAGCAATACCCTTCTATACCAGTAAATTGCCTAAGTTACCTTTCTGTGGATCTCTTAAATTTCGTTATGCCATTCATGAGATACGATACCTAAGCATGCATATTATATGGTTTAAATAAACTATATGAGAAAATAAAAATAAGAATTCATGGGAAACAGGGATTTTGACATGGAACTATTTTTATATTTTGTAGACCTTTCACATAATAGTCATTTTGTCCTGCATGCGCAATGTGAACAATATAAAATACAGGCAACATGATTATGCCATCATTGTCCAGATGAACTAGTTAAGTAAATTATTTCCTCAGTCTAGGAAATAGTTGCTTTTAAAGAACAACTAGACATTCCTCATATTCCACTGGTGAACCTGAGGATGTGGCTTGCTTGCTTGCTTGCTTTATTTATTTATTTATTTATTTATTGGTTTCGGGGCCACACCCAGTTGATGCTCAGGGCTTACACCTGGCTCTGCACTCAGGAATTACTCCTGGAAGTGTGCTCAGGTGACCATATGGGATGCTGAATATCTAAACCAGGTCATCAATGTGCAAGGGCTATCCACTGTACTATCGCTCCTGACCTTCTAGCTCTTTTTCTAATAGCCATATGATATCTGTATTTTCAAGATGAACTAAGGATATGTTATTACACTGATGACTTTCAGTATTAAAAATACCATCTTCAATGGAATGTCATCTTCTGCATACTACCAAACCCATTTATTGTGGTGAGGCAATAGATTAGAAGCACAAACTCTGATCCATTGAAACTTGAAAATCATTCAAGGAAACAAAATAAAATATATAGTCTTGCCTATATTTCATTTTCAGTTTTTCATTTAAATTTCTTATCTTCATTTACATCTTTTAGTATTACAATACAAAGCCATTTTCAAATAAGTATTGATAGTTACTTCATAGCTTGGAAATAGTCAGAAGTTGCTTTGAGACTGGAGAGATAGGATAACCCAGGTTTGATCCTCAGCAAAAAATCATTTTGAGCACTTGTTTTTTTCCTCCAGTCTTTTAATTTTTTTAATTTATTACTTTTTATTTTTAAATATTATTTGTATAAAGTAGTTCACAATATTTGATTACATTTAATATTTGGACACCAATCCCACCACCATTACACCTATCCCTAAGCCCACCCCTGCCCCAAAGCAGAACTGAAATAATTTATTTTGTATTGTTTGTTATCAATAAACTGCTGAAAATGGTCCAAAAATGTTTCCTGAAAGAAAAGTATGGGAAGATTTCTGTATTTCACCCAGGGGCCATTGAGCCTTTCTATAAAGATTACTAACATGTTATTTAAGGTTGATCCTTGTGTGCTTATATATATATACATATATATGTATATATCAAAAAATATATGTCCCTCTAAAATTTGTTCGCTTCTACTTTAAACCCCAGCAAATGTGGTACACTGCTCTTGAAATATGAGTGGTGCAAGGTATGAGATGTTGCGCAGCCTGCGAATATGGCCATGCAGCCCAGGGATCGTTCACTCATGGGTGAGGCTCAGCTGGAGTGTGTGGAAAGCAGCCATGAGCGTGACGGCAGTTGAATTCTGGAGGTTTTCGGCTGCTGGGGCTGGGTCTCTTGGGTCAGGGAGGGGCCTCACGTGCCCCCTCCCGGGGTGCCCTGAATCAGCAGGGTCTGGTGGCATGGCTATGGCGAGTTCTTTCATCCTCTCAACCAAGATTTTTATGAGTTTTGGATCATGGTCATTGATGGGATTATCTGGAACCAGCCAGAGGTGGCTTGTGGGTGTGACTGCCAAGTTTGCACTTGAGCACTTGTTTTATTCTTTTTTTAATTCTTTTATTGATTCACCATGTGGAAAGTTACAAAGCTTTCAGGTTTAAGTCTCAGTTATACAATGCTCAAACACCCATCCCTTCACCAGCGCACATATTCCACCACCAAGAATCACAGTATACCTCCCCTCTTCCCCCCACCTCACCAGCCCCCCACCCCGCATGTGTAACTGGTAAATTTTACTTTACTTTCACTTTACTTTGATTACATTCAATATTTCAACAAAACATTCACTATTATTGATTTGGAGTTTCTCCCCCCTAAAGTCGATCTGCTAAAAATAAAGCATTTGGTAATTTGTTTTCCATTGCTGAGAATGAAGAGATATGAGATCAGGAGGCTGCACTAGCACCAGCATAGTTTTGGATTTCTGTAATTTAGTATTTTAGTAACTAAGTCCAGAGAAATGTCTGCCAGGAATCGCAACATTGTAAGCTTGTACCTCTCAGCTACTTTATATTCCACATATGAGTGCGATCTTTCTATATCTGTCTCTTTCTTTCTGACTCATTTCACTCAGCATGATACTTTCCATGTTGATCCACTTATATGCAAATTTCATGACTTCATGTTTTCTGACAGCTGCATAGTATTCCATTGTGTAAATATACCAGAGTTTCTTTAGCCAATCATCTGTTTTCGGGCACTCTGGTTTTTTCCATATTGTGGCTATTGTAAACAGAGCGGCAATGAACATGGAAATGCAGATGTCATCTCTACTATACCTTTTTGCCTCTCAGGGATACATTCCCAGGAGTGGTATTGCTGGGTCAAATGGGAGCTCAATTTCTAACTTTTTGAGAATCATCCATATTGTTTTCCAAAAGGGCTGAACCAGTCGCCATTCCCACCAGCAGTGAAGGAGAGTCCCTTTCTCCCCACATCCACGCCAACACCGGTTGCTTTTGTTTTTTGGGATGTGGGCCAGTCTCTGTGGTGTGAGATGATATCTCATGGTTGTTTTGATCTGCATCTCCCTGATGATTAGTGATGTTGAACATTTTCTCATGTGCCTCTCAGCCATTCGGATTTCTTCTTTGGAAAAGTTTCTGTTCATTTCATCACCCCATTTTTTGATCGGGTTGGCAGTTTTCTTCTTGTGGAGTTCAACCAGTTGAGCACTTGTTTTAAATGCAGATTCCTAAGTCCCACTACAGATCCATTACCAAATAATATAAAGTGCACAGAATTACTAAATTAATGAAAGGTCAAGGTAAATATTGTTCAACTTAGATAACTAGATTAAAATATGGTTATATTCATTGGTTAGTTTGGCTATATTCCTTTCCTAATTTAGTGAAAGTTATCACATCAACATTCTTGTTAATTTAGTCTGACTCAAGAACCTTCATATGTATGATGCTGAATACCATCACTAATGTAAATGGTAAAATTTCAAAATATTTAGTAATATATTTCACTTAACAATAGAAAATTAAATCCAAACTTGCCTAAAGTTTACATATAATTGAAACATTTTTTAATTCTATGTGATATAATTAGAACTTTTCTTCTGATTCAATAGTGCCTCCAGGCTTTGGATTTCTTGCATTCAAACCAAGTGATCCATAGAGATATAAAAAGTGACAATATTCTCCTTGGGATGGATGGCTCTGTTAAACTGAGTAGGTATTTTTGTTCAGATGATTGTTAAGAGTATATTGGAAATTTCTGTTCTTTTACTGTTTATTATGAAAGTATAATAGCTTTTGAAATGAATGAAGTTGTAGTCATTAAGAGAGCAGTTTGTGATAACTAATTTTTATAATACTGTGATCCCATGTTTTGTGACCAGATTATTAATATTAATATCTCAGAATTTCTAGCAATTTTCAGCTGCTTGGTGTCAGCAATCTAATTATAATATTGAAAGTTTCTGTTAATTGAAAGACAAAGTAATGAAAAAGAAACTACATTAAGTTCTAGGAAAAAATGACATCATGTCAGTTATTTCAAATCATACTAAAATTAGGGGTAGCCTGGGATTAGAGCAATAGCACAGCGGGTAGGGCATTTGCCTTGCATGCGGCCAACCCGGGTTCGATTCCCAGCATCCCATATGGTCCCTCAAGCACTTCCAGGAGTAATTCCTGAGCACAGAGCCAGGAGTAACCCCTGTGCATTGCCAGGTGTGACCCAAAATACAAAGAAAAAAATTCTTGATAGCCAAATGGAGGGAGGTGGTGAGTGCATGCTATAAAAACAGGTGGGGAAGGGGAATAGTGGGGGGAAACGGCAGAGGTTGGTGGTGGGAAATGTATAATGGTGGAGGGATGGGTGTTGGAACATTGTGTGACTGAAGACTAATCATGAATAGCTTTTTAACTGTGTATCTCATGGTGATTCAATTTAAAAATTGAAAATGAAAAATGAAAAAAATTAGGGACACTTAGAGATAAGTTAACCAAAGAAAATGAACTAAGCAACTATTGAAGTTCAGTTACAAAACACCTGAGGGTGTTTTGTTGTAAAGAAAAAATAATTTGAACCTCTTCTGACTTTACTTCTCCACAGCTGATTTTGGGTTCTGTGCCCAGATAACCCCTGAGCAAAGTAAACGAAGCACCATGGTTGGAACACCCTATTGGATGGCGCCTGAGGTGGTGACTCGGAAGGCCTATGGTCCGAAGGTTGATATCTGGTCTCTGGGCATTATGGCAATTGAAATGGTGGAAGGTGAACCCCCTTACCTTAATGAAAATCCACTCAGGGTAAGTAAAAAGAAAACTCAGGTACTTGATCCCCAGGAAAGGGAAACAACCAATATATTTGCTTGCTTCCTTTCAAAGTAGCCAGAATGATGAGAGAGAGAGAGAGAGGAGAGGAGAGAGGAAAAGTGCCTGCCATAGAGTCACTTGGTCGGGGGGAGTGGGGCGGGAAACTGGAGACATTGGTGGTGGGAAATGTGCACTGGTAAAGGAATGGGTGTTTGAACATTAAATGACTGAAATCCAATGATGAGCAATTTAGTAACTGTGAATCTCACTGTGATTAAATAAAAAATATTTTTAAAGTAGCCAGAATGAGCTCTTTCCTAGAACAAGTGACATAGAAGCTTCAAACTGAAATTTTCAAAGTCACTTTGAGTTATTTCTAACTTATCTTAAGCTGTCTCAACAATTTCTAAAGTGTTTTTATATTAGTATTTCTAATGCAGGGGTTCTTAAATATTT
This sequence comes from Sorex araneus, assembly GCF_027595985.1. Classification (NCBI taxonomy): domain Eukaryota; kingdom Metazoa; phylum Chordata; class Mammalia; order Eulipotyphla; family Soricidae; genus Sorex; species Sorex araneus. The sequence continues at coordinate 109,144,008 of NC_073313.1, forward strand.
TTGCCTTGGGGCCCATAACTAGTGGTGCTCAGGGATTATTACTGGCTCTATTCCCAGCGGTCACTTGTGACAGGGCTCAGACAACTTATGTGGTGCTGGAGATTGAACCATAGTTGCCCATGTGCAAAGCAAGTGGCTTACCCACTGTACTCTCTCTTTGGTTCCAAAAAGAATGCCTTTATCACCAGACATGGCTGAATAATATATTTAGAAAGCACTTTCTTTATCATTACTTTAACAAAGTAAATAAATGTATTTACAGAATGTAAATATACATGTATCTACATAGTTTGGAGTCTACATCCAGCGGTCCTCGGGGTCTGCTCCTAGTTGTGCACTAAAGGATCATACCTGGATAGTCTTGAGGAACTGTATGGGGTGCCAAGGATTAAACCCAGATCAGCTGCATACAAAGCATGCACCTTACCCACTGAATTATTTCTTCAGCCCCAACCACCTGTATTCTGTTTCATTATCAGTAATGATTGATGAGCATCAACAGCTTGCTGGGTATAGAATGGAACAAGATAGCCAGTGTCAACCTGGTGAAGTCACAGACATAATTAGAGTGTCAAATAAAATAAAATGAATGGAAGCAGTTTGTGTTGGTGACTCAGTTTGCTAGTTCATAATCAGAAATTCAAATCCATACCTAGTCTTGTTACCTCTGCCAGAGGAAAACTCCATTTCATGGCTGAAAACTACCACCTTTAATTAGAGATAAGCTATTGATCACTACAGGAAAAGGCAAGAGAGCACTGAAGAAAAGCTTGCTCAGCACAGTGAGTTGTGATCTCTTGTACAGAGGTGAAACTATTGAGTGTATAAAAGGCATCATGCTCTTGGAAAAAAGAAACATGCATGGATTCAAATTCTAGTCTCAGAATTCATACACAGTGTCAGTGCCAGATACATCTTGCATACTGTCTACATCATTACCACTGAGTCTGAAAGTGAATTTTACTTTTCTTGTGTGATAGTGCTTTTAGCAAGTATTTATGTAGATACATGTTCACTGTATCACTGTCATCCTGTTGCTCATCGATTGACTCGAGCAGACACCAATAGCATCTCCATTGAGAGACTTGTTGTTACTGTTTTTGGCATATCGAATACGCCACTGGTAGCTGGCCAGGCTCTGCTATGCAGGCGGGATACTTTCTGTAGCTTGCCGGGCTCTCTGAGAGGAGCAGAGGAATTGAACCCGGGTCAGCCGTGTACAAGGCAAAAAAAAGTCTTACCCGCTGTACTATCGCTCCAGCCCTGTAGATACGTGTTAAACTTTAGAAAATCCACATTCAAATCAAATACATGTGGCTTTATATAAAGAAATATATGTGGGGCTGGAGCGATAGCACAGCGGGTAGGGCGTTTGCCTTGCACACAGCCAACCCAGGTTCAATTCCCAGCATCCCATATGGTCCCCTGAGCAGCGCCAGGGGTAATTCCTGAGTGCAGAGCCAGGAGTGACCCCTGTGCATCGCCAGATGTGACCCAAAAAAGCAGAAAAAAATATATATATGAGCTAATCCTGTAGTTATTTTTGCTGCTTGCTGAGCCTTTTTTAGTTGGGAACTACAACTCCCTGTGTATGGAGGAAACAGCTACCACCACCTTCTTTCCTAATTGTTCTCTGGTCCTTGGCCTCTTGTCTTAGTCTCAGCACTGATTAGAAAACAAGAGATACAAGTGAATGAATGCCTCAATGAATGCTATTCCTCTGATCTGAAACAATCTGGAAGTGAGATGTGTGAGTTGGTTAGCTGCCTAAAAGGGTGAGTGGAAAAGAAGTGGCATTTTCCCACCATTTGTATGTCAGCCCTCCATGAATTTTATCAAGCCCACCTATGACCTATGTTCCAGTACATCAGTGTAATTACATGGGTTTCTCCTTATTGTTTAACCACCCTTCCCATTAAGAAATAGCAGTGAAAGAACACATCAGGCTTCTTGTTTCCATGGATTTCCTCCTCTAATTCTTCCAGTTTGGAGACACTAAACAAATTATGGCTATTTTGCTTTCTGCCTTTTAATGAGTAATTTACAACCTAAAAAATTTAAGGATTAAATAAATGGCTCTGTAAAACAACTGGTCTCAGTATTGCATTTATTACCTTCTTCAGTTCCCCAATTGCAATTAATCTCTCTTTAGTGAGGCTGTTAATTGTTAGCCAAAAAAGGAAACAAGTTTTAATCTTTATAGGCATCTTCTAGTCTGGAATTAGAACTCATAATTAACAGCTTGTCTCAGACTCCTGAGCCTTGTATCTAAACAAGTACTTGCAGATTAGTAGTCTCCAGATTCAGGAAGCCTACATTATGGCTATAAAATAAAAGACCTGTTATTAAGACCACCCTACTGCATTCCACAGATAAGGGTGTGCTCTACGTTTGCTCATTACTCTGTGTGATCAGCCTCCAAAGAGTCAAGAGGTCCATACTGAGACCAGTTCTCCTATGGGCATATCTCTCTGTCAGTTGCCACAATAACTCTTTTAGTTTGGGGTTTAAATGTGTTGTCTGCATGTTATCTTAGAGAACACACAGAATTTAAAGGTCTATGCCCTTATTTGGAATTTGAAATGCATAGTTACTGAAACCACTAAAATTCTGAGGGAAAAATATAACACAAGCATGTAGGAAGCGTATATTTTCTTGGATCATGGGGACTTGGTCATGTGAGAAGAAACAGGAAATCACAAAACTTTAGAAGAGGTATAAAAGAGAACAAGTTTGGTGTTTTTTTCTTTGATATCCTTATATTGTTACCATCTGTCCACTTATTTAGAACAAATGAAGGAATTTAGTGTCAGGAAGACAGAGCAGTAGAATATAGCATGTTACTCTGTAAGAAATTATCTGGGTGCATATTGACTCCACAACCTGTAAGATCTGTGACTTTGATAAAGGCACTTAAAGTATTTATAAGCCTATTTCCTTTGTGTAAAATGGGAATAATATCAATCTTGAGGAGTTAATGTGAAACTAAATGAAGTTGTATATGTAAATCACCTAGCACGAGAGTAGAGCTCATTGTAGGATTTTCTATTACTAATAGGTCTGTACTTATTGACCTAATTTGCTTATAAAATGTTTTTTTGGAGATCAGAGTACCTCAACTGTACTAATATTGTAAACTTCCTTCCAGAAATATCCTTCCAGATATAGAAGAGACAATATCCTTACCATCCCTCAATGTCTAGAGTTTTTATACACAGAATAATTTGCCTTGGACATGTTGTTCTCTGACCCATGGATATATTTGGTGCAGTTTCCAATAATTAAGTGCCTTGTTCTTACTGCCAATGTTACTGGTGATAAATTCAAACATCTGTGGGTATGCACATCAAACTTTGATGTTCTCTTCATCTCCCTAATCTTTCATTGTTTTTGTTGTTCCTAATTAAAGATGTATTTTTAAAACTATTACTATAATGATCCAATTCCAAATAAGGACACATAGACATTTCCATAAAATATATCTGAATTTTTGCTTTTCATTTTTTTGAGCCCCATGGATGTGCTAAGGGCTTATTCCTGGTTCTGTGCTGAGGGATCACTCCTGGCATGCTCAAGGGACCATATGTGGTTCTGGGGATTGAACCCAGGTTGGCCTCATTCAAAGCAAGTACCCTCCCCACTGCACTCTCTTCGACTCCATCTTTGAATTTTTTTATCACATAGGAACCTTTCCTTATTAATTTTTAATTCACATATAATAAAACTACTCTTGCCAATCTGTCCTGAATGGGATATGTTTTTCATGATATACAGCATGGATCTTTTTTATGTGTGATTTTCCAAACCTTTAATATTGTGGAAATAAAAAATTTCTACTCTTAAAGCATCTCCTGAAGTGATAGCACAGCGGGTACGGCGTTTGCCTTGCACGAGGCCAATTAGGGTTCGAATCTTCCATTTCTCTCAGAGAGCCTGGCAAGCTACCAAGAATATCCCGCCCACACGGCAGAGCCTGGCAAGCTACCCATGGCATATTTGATATGCCAAAAACAGTAACAAGTCTCACAATGGAGACATTACTAGTGTCCGCTCAAGCAAATCGATGAACAATGGGACTACAGTGCTACAGTGCTACTTAAAGCATCTACACAACTATTTGATCTTTGGAAAATAGTTACTGGTATCCAAAGGAACATCTAAATCACTGGTTTTGGAATGGTGGTCTATGTACAAAATATGTACATAGGGGTACATATTTCAATGAGTCTTACAGTTTCTTGGCATATTGATCCCTTTTCATCATATAATGTCTGTGCCTGACTCATTACCTTTTTAAAGTTTTGAATCCATTTTGTCTGATTTAATACGGCCACCCCTACATTAGGCTATCATTTGCCTGACTTTTTTCAAGCATTTTACTTTGAATTTGTCATTGGAGTTCAAGTGTGCATCTTGTGAGCATCACAAGGTTGGTTTTGTTTCTTCACTCATCCAGCCACTCTGTGCTTGCATATTGGTGAGTTTGGGCCACTAAGGATTAGTCAAGAAATTATGGATATTTTTCTTTTTATAGAATAGCCTCCAGTATTTCTTGCAGAGCTGGTTTAGTGGCTATGAATTCCTTTAACATTTTTTATCATCCTTCAAATCTCATTGATAGCTTAGCTAGATGACAGAGTATTTTTTTGGTGGTAGATCTTTTACATTCAATGTTTTGAGTATATTTTGTGGTTCTCTTCTGGCCTGCAGAGTTCCAGTTCTGAAATCTATCATCTTTTGGGACTTCCTTCCTTCCCCCCTCCCTCCCTCCCCCCTCCCTCCCTCCCTCCCTCCCTCCCTCCCTTCCTTCCTTCCTTGCTTCCTCCCTTCCTTCCTTCCTTCCTTCCTTCCTTCCTTCCTTCCTTCCTTCCTTCCTTCCTTCCTTCCTTCCTTCCTTCCTTCCTTCCTTCCTTCCTCCCACCCTCCCTTTTTTTTCTTTTTTTATTGATTCACTGTGAGATATAGTTACAAGCTTTCATGTCTGACTTACAATCACCCTCCCTTTCTCTCTTTCTCTTTCTTTCTTTCTTTCTTTCTTTCTTTCTTTCTTTCTTTCTTTCTTTCTTTCTTTCTTTCTTTCTTTCTTTCTTTCTTTCTTCCTTTCTTCCTTTCTTCCTTCCTTCTTTCTCTCTATCTTTCTTTCTTTCCTTCTTTTGTTTCTGGGTCATACCCAGCTATGTTCAGGGCTTACTTCTGGCTCTGTACTCAGCAATTACTCCTGGCATGCGTGGAGGACCATATAGGTTGTTGGGGATCAAACCTGGGTCAGCTGCATGCAGAGCAAGAGCAAACGTGCTATACTATCTCTCCAGCCCTCCACCTTCATTTTTCTACTTTAAGAATTCTATATCTACCTTTGACTTCTGTCATTTTGGTTCTAGTATGTATTAAATTCTGTCTCTTTCAGGTTTATTTTGTTTGAATTATATGTGTACCATGAATATGAGTATCTGTCTCTTCCTCTTGGTTTAGGGAAGTTCTTAGGTATTATTTCTTCAAGTTGGAATACTGCCCTTTCTTCTCTTTCTAGATAATTTTTGAAAATATAGATCCTCTTGATACTGTCCCAAGCTATCTTCATTTTTTGTTTCTTTTTATTTTATTTTATTGGGGGGAACTTGGCCACACCCCCGCAATGCTCAAGGGCTACTCTTGGCTCTGCAATCAGAAATTTCTTCTGGGATGTTCAGGAAAGCATACACTATGCTGGGATCGAACTTGGGTCTGCCATGTGCAAGGCAAGCACCCTACCCACTCTTCCTGTCTCTCTAGTCCGTGTACTGTAGAATTCTTAGATCACAACCACTTCTGTACCTTTTGCCTGCAGTCTATTGCTCCATAGAAGTTTCTTTTTAGCACAGGCATCGTATTTCCCCAATACATCTGGGAGCTCTCCTGTAGCATCCCTGGTATGCTTATTTAAATAATTGAAGTTGTATTGTAGAATTTTCAGTGATTGCAGGAAGATACAGAAACAAGTATTCCTATCCCAGTGACATCTTGGCCTGACTGTATGGCCAGATGTTTCAGCATTTGAACCCTAAGTGCTCAGAAGTGGCAGGGACCACAAGAGCCATTCCTTGCAGTGCTCAGGGGGCCATACAATTCCAGGGATAAAGCCTGGGTCCTATTCATGCCAAGTGTGCTTCCAGTCCTAAGAGCTATCTCCCTTGATAACTTCATAAAAATGGAATTTATCATTAAAGTGTTCTAGTTGAGGAGTAACTACCAAATAAGTAATTACAAACTCATCAGTATTATTCCTCATGCTGAGAAGTACATTATTTGTGTAGTCAGGGAGAAGGGAAGAGCAAAATTTAAGTCAGACCTGTTATCCTCAGGTTTCTTACACCCCTTTTTGTACATTTACTATACTATATGTATACACATGTTCTACAATTAATGTTGTTCTAATTGTTTTCTTATTATTCTGGGATAATTCTGGTTAGCTTAAGGAAGGGAGTTCACTGTATCACTGTCATCCCGTTGCTCATCAGTTTGCTCGAGCAGGCACCAGTCACGTCTCCATTGTGAGACTTGTTGTTACTGTTTTTGGCATATTGAATACACCACAGGTAGCTTGACGGGCTCTCCGAGAGGGATGGAGGAATCAAACCCGGGTCGGCCGCATGCAAGGCAAATGCCCTACCTGCTGTGCTATCACTCAGCACAGCAAGGAAGGGAGTTAAGCAGAAAGAATCTCTAGAAACTAAAACACAGTAACTAAGGGCCAAAGTGGGTCTAACACTCTCCAACTACTGGAACCTGTATTGTGGAGTGGAATGTCTGGGTTTGATGGCGCGTGCTCATTTGGAATTAAAGTCAGACATAAACTTCCTGAGTGCTAGAGAAGCAAGCATACTTTGCTAACACTCAGTCAATATTGTTTTGAATGTATTTCAGGAAGAGCTTGGAGTATTTCCTTCTTTTCCCTAAGCTACCATGGAACAGCAAAATTTATTGATGGCTGTTTACACTCCTACTTTGAGAGCAAACCTATGGCTCAAAAGAGGAGTGAATTGGTATAACTGCATCTGAGATAATTATAGGTTAGTAGCAGAGTTTCTTTATAACCAGAAAAAAATGCTGCCTGTCAAAAAATAGACAACTCTTAAGAATTATTGGTTGTTATGAATTTAGCATAAGTAAATGGACTTAGTCATAGGAAAGAGTCAAGTCTCATTTACATTGTAATTTAGAAGCAGACAGCTCAAAGTAGTGAGTTATGATATAGAAGAGAGCCAAAGGAGAAATTTATTCCACAGCATACCAAAATCTGAGACTGAACAGGCAAAGCGGAGGGAAAAAAAGATTTAAAATGTGGTGATCAAGAACCTGCTGTTAGCCAAGACTGATTTTTCCTTATCCAATTATTATATTATTATTCCACAATATCCTTAAAACATGGCTTGGGCAAAAACCAAGGATGCATATGCTTCTTGCCCTAATAGGTACCAGACCTACCTAAGTATATAAGTCCCTGGAAATCAAAATTTATTTTATTTAGAAAATTCACAGAGTGTCATGATGGGCATTTCCTCACTGAAATGCCCACTCATAGGTTTTATCCTATGAACTTTAAATTTTTATTCCAAATGAGAGGTTAATGCACAAAAAACTCAGGTTTTCTTGCTAAAGATCACCACTGACCTTTGCCAGCATTTTGCAACATGACTTTTTCAACAACAACAAAAATGGTTGGACGATGTTTGCAACTTTGCATTCTGATAAAAAAGATACTCTGGGATTTCTTACGTAAGTCTAACAGAGAATGTTAACTTGATTAAAGCAGTCTTAATCATGGAGTTGGGAAGAGTGATGTTTCAGCACCCCCACACCAGGCTGACCTTTTTCCTGCAACTTATTTTCCTTCCCTCTCCTTCCTCTATCTAATCCTTTTCTCTTTGTAAATAATTACCGCTAGTGCTTAGATGGCAACATTCACAAGCACTTGTTAGATTATGAGTGGCCATCAAATGTAAGGAGACTAGACAAGGAGCTTTCTACTGTCTCTAATAATTTATACATTAGTTGATGAAGTCTGTGACCTTATAAAGATTATTCCTCACTGGGCCTCAATTTCCTTATTAAGCAAGTGAGATTCTATGAGTTTATTTGATTATCAGAGGACTCCACTGGGCAGTAAATCCATGGAATTCCTTGGACTTGGAAGTCCCTGAGAGAAAGATCATATGACTCTTGATTCCATGGGAATAGTTTTTTTTCAAATCCTTTTCTGTTGAAACATACTATATCAAAGGAGAAAGGCACAGGTCTTTTCCTCTTTTGTGTTATTAGACTGTAGGTAAACCTCAGCCTTCATTAGCTTTCACGTCTTTAGGAATGCTTACAGAGGAGTGATCTTCAGAGTAGCGGAAAGATATCTCTCATAACCTCGATATCCGTAATCTGTAGAATGGATCTGTGAATATTGGTAGGGAATGGGATACCTCCTACATTTCCTACCAAGAAAAAATGATTGTGATTTGAACCATGATGTATGTGCAACTGGACAGTCACATTGTAATCTGGGAAAGAAACCAGAGCAGAGCACTGAGGTGATAAAATAGATGCAGGGATATGTTGTTTACACTTTGGGGTGTGATGGAAAGAACTGTGATTGCATGCAGAGCTGTTCAGCTGATGAATTGCACATCAAATGAAAGTTGAAACAAATTTATGTAATCATAGTGCATGGTTTACAGATCATATATCCAGCTATTTTGGATAGCTGGTTCTAGTGCAGTAATTTGTAAAAACCCCTAAGAATCAGGGAATGCATCCCTTCCTGCTATAATATTCTGAAATGAGTTATTAAGAAGTACACCAGAACTATAAATTAGATGTGGGGTATAAAGAAAATGTGAGGAGCGATGTTGAAATACCAAATGTAGACAGTTGTGTGAAGTTCTATGTGAAAAGAACCAGAAATATGGGACAGTGGTAGAATGGAATCTAGGATCCAAGTCTCCCTGACATCCCATTTTTCTAAACCACCTTCCTTTATTTCTCTCTCTTCATTTCACTAGCTACCTTCTCTTCCTATTTTTCTATGGTCCTTGACCTTGTCCAATATTCTTTTGTGTTCCGTGTTTTTCAAACTTTCCTCCTTTACTGCCTCATTTTTATTTTCTTCCCCTTCAGTCTTTATGCCTATCCCCACCCCCACTTCCAAATCCTCTGTAGTTATATTACTGGGGTGTTGTTTCGGCTACCCAAGGTTGCTTCCTGAGCACATGTAACCTGTTCCACTTTTCTTGACATGCACTATTAATCGTGAGAGATTAGCATGAGTGCATGCATTGTCAGAGTCATCTGGTATTTATTTTCTAGTTGTGGCCAATATTTTATGCTTGAATGTAGCACTCTAAAGCTAAGCCAACACCTAATCAGTCAGTAGTACCTAATTACCATTTGCCATTAACCTGTAAGGGGATAGACCTTTAACAGACTCATTTTAAAAGAGTTTTTCTGTAATTAGCAATGCAGTATTATTAATAATTTACATTAGCATGGTACATTCATCTAAGCAATTAGCAAATATTGATGCATTGTTATTAAATATGTTAACATAACCCTTTTCTAATATAATTTATAGCAAAGATTTCTTAAAAAATTATTATAGAACTGAGATTTACAAAGATGTTCATAATAAAGTTTCAGACATACAATGTTCCACCAGCAGTCCTATCAACAGTATCAATGTCCCTCTATAATATCAATGTTCCCAGATTCTCTTCCACATACCCTCCAGCCTGCTTCTTGATTAGGCTATATTTTATGTTTGATTGATGTACTTTGGGTCTCATGTTTTAGTGTCATTTGCTCTGTTTAGGATTAAAAAGTCACAAAGCCTCTATATCACTCCATTATTCCATAATTTGGCACAAGATGAGTACATACAAAATAAGTTAGAAACTAAATTAGGCAACTTTGTGTATTCAGTTATACTGTTGAATTTGTCAAAATATGAGTGGAAAGCTTTAATTGTAGCATAGTACATTCTTTTTTGCAGATTTGGCTCCATTCATTTTCTTTGGGAAAATGTCAGGGTCTTTCATGAAGTCCATAAACCCATCAGACACAGCAATGCACTCTGGCCTTTAACCTTTGAAATTTCAGTTCATAAGTAAACTAAGTCATGAGGTGTGAAATCCCTTGTTGCCAAATCTTTATCATAAAACAGTGAAAATTAGGTGAAAAGTAAGGTTGTAACAGCGAACACAACCAGAATACGGTTACTTAACATATATGTACACATATACACACAGACACACACATATGCATGCACCCACACATTCATGGGAATGTCACCAAGAAATCTAAAACTCCTGCCCCTTGTTTCCCAATTCCAAACAAATAGAGAATGACTATGTGAGGACCATTTTCTCTGTAAAGGTGGAGGTGGATGTGCCTGATTGCTAGTTTATTTTGTTTTTGATGGGAATGCACAACCTGCTATACTCAGGGATGTCTCCTGGTGATGTTCAGGGGACCATAGGTGGTGCCCAGGATCAAACCTGGTTCACAGTGTGCAAGGCAAATGCCTTTCTTGCTATAATATCTCTCTGGGACCCATGTCTAATTTTATAAAGAGCTTTTTGTCTGCCTCCTAAAAAGTCTTCTAACTCAGAAACTGGGTATAGAGTGAGCTGATTTGGGCAGTGACTAGGATCATGGACTCTGGATGCACCTCCCTGAATTTAAATATTGACAGGCCCATTGCCACTTATGGGATGCTGTGTGAGTGATCATATTAACCCCGCAGGATGCATTTTCTTCTTCAATTTAACATCATATTACAGTCTACCTCAGGAAGCTGTTCAGTTGTAGATTAAGTTAACTGTAAGCATTTTATAAATGTCAAGGATTAATACTTCTGATGAGCATTATTAATATTTAGATATATAGATGAATAAGCCTTATATTCTTTAGTTCACATACTTTGTTATATAAACTTATGTGAGCTAGGTTGAGAGCTTGATGGGTATGTATAAGAAAATTTCCATGAAAAAATATTTTAGTACCAAGTACTTAATTTTGAAAGATATTTATGCCATGCTCTATCCCTGTTATAAAGTGAATTTTTATATTGGTGGTGGCACCTCTGTACTAATAAATTTCCATGTAATCCCCCTAGTTTGTTTTTTAATATCTTAACTTAAACTTTATAAATTATTATAATGAACCAAAGTCAGAAACTAAAGAATTTTTATTAAGTAGTCTTGTTGCAAAATGGCCTTAATGAAAATTTATTGAGTACATATGGATTGCTTTGAGACCTCTTTGGAAAAAAATGTGGTAACTTCTAAGATGATTGCTTTGATCTTTTTAAATGAGGAAATTACCAATAAAGTAAATTAAATTATTTATTCAACTGGATAAAGTAATTTTCTCTGAATATCTAAATGAATTTAGTTTCACATTGGAGTCTACAAAAACTACAATGTTCATGTATTATTGCCATGAATTTTAGAGTTACTAAGAATTCAAGATCACCAGAAACTTCTAGTTAATGTGTATAACAGGAAAAAGAAAGTTGCCATTTGGGGGCCAAAGGTCTTTCTAACATAAATAGTTAGGGTCACTGGGTCACAGAGCCTATATTGTCTCACTTTAGGAATTATACAGAGTTGTTTAATGACAAAGCAGGAAACTAATCAAGAGCACCTTTGTTTTCAAGATCAGTCTAAGAGGACAGTTTCTGATCTGTGTCCAGTTTCAGAGGTCACTTGTTTTCTCCCATTCCTCTCCGGGTTTCCCTACAGCAGATTTTCATGTTTCAGTTATCTTTCCCCAGGTTTCCTTTCCTTTGCTGGAATCGCCTTATAAACTCTATCCATGGAACACTTCTTACGAATTGAGAAGTGGGAAGTTAGAAGTTACTACACACAAGATGTGTTTAGCACAGAAAGGGTGTTTTCATCATCCTCAGTATATATTCTAATATGTTTAATAGCTCACTTAAATTCTGAAATTTCTTTAATTTTTTAGGGGGCACAATGATCATGCCTGGCAGACTGTGGTGGAACAGAGCTCTAGACCTTGTGTGGTGCTGGGGAAGGCATGCAATGCCTTGCACTCTGTACTATCTCTCTGGCCCTAGAGTCTTAACTTGAAGACTTTGTTTACCAAAGTTTTATATTACCAGCTCAGTTCAATTTACTTATACATTTTGGACTCTCATTTCATTTAGCAGCAAAAAGACACTCAACTCTTGTTTTGAGGCCATTTTCATCAAATTCCAAGGGATTATGATATAATTTCAGCCTTCACATTCTAGGAAGGAAGACCTGCAAACGTGCAACAAGTATTCATTATGCACTGAAATAGATATGAACAAAGGACTGTGGTAGTCCAGAAACGTACGTGCTAAACTCTTCCTTGCAGGATAGGAAACCATTCCAGTTTGCTTGACATTGAAGTACACAGTATCTTTAGTGCTAAAACACAAGATAGTATCCACAAAACTGGTTTGCTCACCGTATCTATTTAGAAGTGATGACTAAAGAGGAAGTCCCATTTTAGCCAGAGTTTAAGAGGCAGAAAGTTGTTCACCAGGCACTTAACTTTAGAATATCATTTTAACAACATATGAAAGAGCATTGTATATCTTGGAATGGTGAACAGATTGGTGTGAATAGTATGTGATCTTTGGTCAATGTGGTATATAAGTCAGGGTGGGGAAAGAAGAGATATAGTGTGAAAAGTGAAAAGATGAAGACTAGAAAGGTAAGAAGAAACCAGCCAACTCATGGAGAACATTATATATCATGCTAATCAGCCTTTACTGTATCTCGTGCACCAGTTGTTTTCAATGGCGAGATGATATTTTGGTTCAAATGAAACCTATCTTGGAAGCAGAAATGAGTACAGAAAAGAGTCGACATTTCTCTGATTGAAACAAATGTGTGGGGCAGGGTCTAATCTCTGCACTGATCTCTCGCTCTCTCTTATTTATTTACCTTTAGTTTCTCTTGAGGGAAACTTAGCAACCCTATGGATCATGAGGAAACCACAAAAATTTTCAAAGCAAAAATGTGGATGACATGGTGAGATCTCAGATGAGATAGATTGGTAAGGAGGGTGGACTGAAGAGTAAAAAAAGGCTTAAGGTAAACCAGTTATGGGCTAGTCAGTCTAAGAGAGCTCGACCTTAAGGAAGAAAATGATTGGAATTGAGAGTATTGGATATTTGAAGATTTAAGATAATAACAGAAGCTATTAGATTAATAAGGGGGGTTGCAGGATTAGGAAGAATGAGAACTTGAGGGTGACTCTGTAAGAAATGGCCAACTATAAAAATGAACTTTAATTTGTAATAGGCTGTTTATTTTCTTAGAGTTTTAATTATCTCAGATAAAATCCAATATTATCACTCATTCCTAGATTTATTTTCCTCAGTCTTCTTTCATCTAAAACAATTTTGTTAGTAATCCCTTTTTTGCTCTCTATTGTATTGGCTACAACTGTATTTGCCTCTCATTAGCAGAGTAACGGGTAGCAATTTTCTTTTTACAAAGATTGTGCCCAGCTCACAAAGAGATGCGCCCCAAACGTTCATTTTTAAGTTAATTATTTGGAAATCAGAATGCATTTTCCCTTAGAAGCTTCATTATGCATAGTGAATAGGCCTTCCCACCCAGTCCACAAAGGGCAGTTTAGCCCATAATATAACTGAAAGTGACGATATTTGCAATGGAAATTAGTTGGAAATAATACTGTTGCAATTAAAATGAAAACAATAGTTGAAAAAGAAGTCTGCGTTTTTGTTTCCCTCAAGGGATAGCACTTGATAGAAAGCAGATTCAATCCCAGGAAGACAAAAAATAGATGAGATTTTCATATAAATTGATTGCCACGGCTTTTGGACATTATTTTTGAAATAATTTTAGGCTTTTATAAAGTACAAATAATCATTTTTATTGTAGAAAATATTTTAGAAACTAAGTCGCCTGTTTACTCTTTAAGCTCGTGTTCTCCCTTGAACAGTTATGTCACTTGCTTGTGGATTTGCTTGCTTTCTTTTCCATTCTGGAGAAATCCATGTTCTCTCTTAAACATTTCTCTCTTTCATTTTTCTTCTATTTTTCTAAGTAAGTTTCGTTCAATAAAAACTGTCTTGCTTCACTAAAAAAAAGAAATTAACTCACCAGTGAGTGGACAGTCCTGGGATGTTTGGTGCTGGTGGCGTTTATTAAGCTGTCTATATCAAAACCATAAATCTTAACACTATCATAACCGTGTAACCTAAACTATAATTAGAAAAATTAAATTACCAATGGCCCCAACACCTAAAGAAAACCATTAGCATGTTAGTGTGCTTCCTCTCAACCTTTTTCTTCCTGTAAAAATTTTGTGAAGGTTTTTTTTTTGTAGTTTTGGTCACATGTTTAACATAGTGTTAAAGATTATGATTTTGATGTACAGCCCAGGGCTTTTAGCTATATTGCACCCACATGATGGTGATATGAGGGGTTATGTTTTTCCTTAAAATGACATTCATGAAGAATTTGTTAAAACATAAAAAGTAGGGGCTTGGAAGACTCAAAGGACTTTGCATGCAAGAATCTTGTGCTAAATCCTTAGCACTATGTATTGCCCCTGTACTTCTAGGAATGACCCCCCAAAATCACAAAATACTCAGGATACAGTGCTCAGCAAAAGGCAGTATTGAACTATATACCCAGATATAGGGGATGATGATGTGTAATCAGGGAGGAAGGCATAATCTTTTATTTATTTTTTATTTTTTAAGGTCTTGAATAGCTTTATTGAAATCTGTGTAAATAAACATGCACATTTCAAATGTAAACTTAAGTGAACAAAAGTGCAGACAAAATTTTAACCTCTGTCATGCAGGAGGTTAATTTACATTTTAAAAAAAGAGAGAGAGAGAAAAGAAAGAAAGGAAAAAAGAACTTCAAAGAAGCTTTTAAAATACCAGGATGAAAAACCAGCTTTAATATCAAGGTTAAAAGCAAAGCCATGATCAACACACCTCATTTATCCTGGTCAAATGCATATTTTTTAAACTTTCAAATGCTAACATAAATAAATATTTACCAAAATGTGCACTCACAGAGTGAACTTTCATTTACAATACACAATTTATAATATATTGTATTTGATTAGTTCAAGTGAAGAACATTATACTTTTTGCTTTATTAACAGTGGGACACAAAACAATTTCTCAGGTAGTCAATATGTGAAATGTGTCCCAGTATTTATATTTTCTATTAAATGGGCATAATCTTTTAGGCTACCAACAACCTTCCCTCCCACCCCTCAAACCTCCTTCAGTCCTTTTGCTCAACAAAACCCACAGCTAGGGGCCAGGGTGGTTAGTACAGTGAGTAGGGAAGTTGCCTTGCATGTAGCCCACCCGAGTTTGATCCCCAGCATCCTATGTGGTCCCCAAACATCACCAAGAGTGATTCCTGAGTGGAGAGCCAGGAGTAAGCCCTGAGTAACACCTGTTGTGGCCCCAAAACCAACATAAATAAATTAATATAAAATGGAATTAAGTTAAAAAAACACCCACAGCTGGGCTTATAGAAATGTGGAAATATACGTGTACACTCTTAAAAGTGCTGTAGAGATTCAAAGCACTGGTTCAAGTGCTTATATTTTTTCTCCAAATTATAGGGTTTTCTTCTTTGCTCTAGAGTACTATTTGGGCTTAACAACTGTGATTTTAAATTTTTTAAATTCAGAACGCGGACAGAAAGAGGTATATGATATTTCCAAGCTAAGTAGGCATTGACTCTGAAGGAAGAGAACTGAGAGATGTGTGTGTGTTCCTGAGGAGCTCATGTGGAGTAAGCTGTATTGAGCTTGGGATGGTGGAAATGAGAAAAACAAGTAATGCAACATGTAAACCAGCCTAGGAAGAATGAAAGGAGAGAAAAGTGATACATTCCTTTGAGGTCTAGTGTTGAACTACACAACAGGAAAAACAACAACTTAGGCATACAGTTTGCACGATTGTGGCCAGCTGAAAAGAGCTGTATTTTAAGAGCAGACAGCAAAAGTGTGTTTAGGAACAGAGAGCAAATGTAATTTGTAGTAACCAATTTTATTTTAAGAAGGGCTATTGTTGGTGAGAACAGGTGATTTTAGTAATCAATCACTGGAACTAAATCACTCTGAACTTAATATTAATAAAGTGTTTATGAACATTCAGTTGATTTCCCGATTCGATTCGTTACATTTTTATCTTTCCTTGGAATTCTAATTGTTGACAGTCACATTTGCTGTACATTAATAAAGTAATAAAAAAATAACAAAAGGGACTAAAGAGATAGTATAGCAGGTAGACAGCTTGCCTGACTGACCTGGGTTCAATTATCCATACCACATGTGGTCTCCAAGCCTGCCAGAAGTGATCCCTGAGCACAGCTGGATGTGGCCCAGAAGCCAATAAATAAGTAAATATTAGTTGAGGTGTTCAGGAAAGGAAGGTGCTTACTTGGATGAAAAGTATGTGTGTGTGTGTTTGTGTGTGTGTGTGTTTAATATATACGGAGAGGGGTAAGTTTTCCTGAACTCTGTAGATGCATATGGTATCGCAGTTCTCTCTATGTAAATGTACCCTCCTCAATGGATTTTGTGGCTCTCATGTTTGGTGTATAGATTTTGAGTTATTAAACTGAGTTATTGACAGATTCTGAACTTAAACTGGGATGGGACACACCAGAGATTTTCAATGTTCACTGAAAATGGAATTATCCTGAAGAACTTAAGAAAACTTATGCCTTTATTCTACCCCAGATGGTATCGATTTCATCCCAGATTGACTAGTCTTTGCTTAGTCAGCCTAAAAGTGATAACTGCATGTGGGGGAGATTTTACATACTTCCCAAGTGATTCTGATAGCTATATGATAGGTATACAAGTTACCTCCAGTTTAGGCCACTGCTTGATTGCTTGAGAGGATTAAGCTAGTGAGTCTCAAAGAATCATCAGAAGAGACATATAACAGCTGACACCTGGGTCCCTCCCTTGGGGGTCATTCTCGTGTAATTGTCATAGTTGTGTTCTTATACTCAAGCATATTTTTTATACATATGATAAGACCTTAGGAATTTAAAAGCTCTCTAGGTGATTCAGGCAAAAACTAAAATTTGAGAACCTCTGGATTAAACAGGTTTCAAAGTGCAGTCCTGGAACTAACATTAGCATCAAGAATGTAAATTCTTAGACTACTCTCCAAATTTGCTGAATTTGGGCTCTTGGAAAGACCAGAAATCTCTTTTTTTAAAGCAATCCTCAGTGATTTTGGTGCAAAGTTGATGGTCACTGAATTGAAAAGTGCCTCGTGGCCTTTCTAAAGTACATCTATGGAGATTTCTAGAAAGGGGAGCTGATGTCTTCATGGGTTGATGAAAGCTGTCCTGGAAAAGGACTTTAATAGAAATACTTATTCTAATAATAATACTGGAATCTGTAGTGGAGAAAGTAGTTAATAATTTGCTGTAAAGCCCAAGAAAATTTAGGAAGAAGGAGGTGTTCCCATCTTCACAATATGGAGATCAGTTGCTACCTTCAGGAAAATTGCTCGTTATCCTCAGACCTTGTTCCAATATCACATTTCTCTGTGAAGCTTTCTCTGAGCTGAGTATAATTTTCTCATCTTTGTCGTTAACTTTGCTTTCACTATATAGCCTACTAGCTCTGTCTCACTGTATTATGGTTAATTGTACATTTTTCTCTCCCTCACTAAATTGTGTGAATTTTGAAAACAAGACATTGTCTTATTATTGTCTTATAACTATTTTTCACTGTTCAAGCTTTTGAGGGTATATAGAGAGGTAGAAAGGGAATTAAGTCACATATCTTATAAGCAGTCAACTCTGGTTTGATCCCTGGCATGACATGTTCCTCCAGCATTGCTGGGTGCAGCCTAAAGATCACTGAGTACTGCTGGGATAATCTGGGTAAACCTCAGCATCATATTTCCGGGCTGCTTTATTGAACCTTGGTCTCTGGTTGGATGAAAATCACTGGGAACGACCTCTAGCCTACCGAGAAGCACTTGGGAGGACTCTACCCCTCAAAAAGAGCCTTTGATAGATAGGTTTTGTAAATTAACTGGGTTCTAGGTATGACTTTCTTGAAAAATGAGGCATTTGATTTTGCAAGCACACCATTAATGTCTTTCAGTGGTGTCCTTACACAACAAAGAACTGAGAGATATATTGGTAACTTATTATTTTACAGTATGATGATAATTGACAGGCTCTAAGGCTGTTAATGCCAGTCTTTCTTATACTTTATTATTTAAGTAGACTTTAATGGCAAATCTAATTAAAACCTAGAGGGAATCATTTGCCACAGCACAAAAGTATTTGAGTCCTTTGGCTGCCCCACAAGTTGTCTCTCCTCCAGGCATTCCATCTTACGAATCTTTGCACTTCTCTAATTCTATAATGAACTCCTTTCATCTCTGGTGTGCTTAAAATATCTTCAAACGAGATAAAATATAAATTACTCTCTCCTTTCCAGTTGTGCCTTCCAGAGGTTATACTCAGGTGAACATGATTGGATATGACTGTGTTCTGCAAATCCTTAGAGTCGCCGATTTGCAGGAAACCCCTAGGTTTAATTCTTTAGACGGCCAATAATACATTAATTATATGTGGATTTTTACAGGAATTGCTTTCACAGTACAGCCTTCTTGTTTCCCATTTTTGAAACCCAGACTGTAAACCAGAAGAAACTGTATTTGCCCCTGCTGTGCCTAGTCACAATTCACTTATGCATTGCTGAGTGTATTTTTCTACCTTTCCCCTCTTTAGGCATTATATTTGATTGCCACAAATGGAACCCCAGAGCTCCAGAATCCAGAGAGATTGTCCGCTGTATTCCGTGACTTTTTAAATCGCTGTCTTGAGATGGATGTGGATAGGCGAGGGTCTGCCAAGGAACTTTTGCAGGTAAAAAAATAGGACATTTACAAAGCATATATAACACTTTTCCATCTAAGCCTGTGACAGTAAGAGAGCTCTGTCAAGAAATGTCAAGCTCAATTTAGGCTATAACCATTTGATTTTAGACCACAGGAAGTTAAGTATATAGGTATGCATCAAATGCATATTTGATTAGCCTGCTGCCTCTGCCCCCAACCCCATCTTGTTTTTCAAGGAAAAGAAACAATGTGAACCTCTCATGTTGCTGTTTTGTTCTATATTTTATCTTGCCCCTGGATGTTGTTTATAGGTGCTTTTAAGTGGGGAATATTCTCTAAGCATTTATGCAATTATTTATGTAGAATTCACTATTCTCAGGACCTTACTGATCAAAGCCCCTTTCTTGTGATACTATTGGGCATGTATCTGCTTGGCTGTGTGTTTGCCGTCAGTGGTGAGTGCCTCTATAAAGATTTGTCCTTTCCCTGGCTCTCTGGGATTGGTATATGTATATGTATAATACCAGCTACTTAGATATTGTTTCCAAATCAGGTGCACCGAATTCTTAACTTACATTAGCCTTTGTAATTTTTACAACTCCATAGAGTAGCTGTTATGCATTTACTTCAAAAAAAATCAGTAGCATCCCCAAAACAATGACTGCTTATTCTCACCTGTGACTTTGAATTGCACAAACAAAGGTGCAACATTAGTAACTATAAGCTTAAATCCTTCCTAAAAAACAGACCAACAAAAATCTGTTCCTTTTGCTTCCAAACTCCGGAACTTCCCCTAGAAACAAAGAGTCACACCCAGACAAAAGAAAGGAAGAATAACCCCACTCTAACTGCAAATCATACTTTTGAATACTTCACTTCCACAGCTTTCATACATTCCAACACTCCAATTACACACATTTTTCACATGTATTCCTAACAAGCTTTCTTCCAGTGATAAATGAAGACATAGATTCTCTTAAAATAGTTACGCATATCATTGAGTTACAATTACATAGATCATTGAGTCAATTATCTTGTTAAATTCTTCAGCAGTACTTTGAAGAAGGCGAATCATTAATGTAAAACCGTATTTTGGGTTTGAATCAAATAGTTTATTTATTGCTTGTTTTACACATGTAAATAGTAGCCTGTGTTTTGCATTGAATACACACAACTCTCTTCTTGGAATCTAGCCTATTGTTGTCTATTTATTTTAGAAGTTGAAAGAAGTTAAAATGTGATATTCACCTCACTGGAAGGCTTGAGAAAAGACACAAGTTCTCAGTATTATTTGTATATGGTGTAATTCAATTCTCTGTCCATTGATTGATATTTATAGAAAAACTTCTGTTTGCAAAATTTCATTTAATTGATAATGCAAACCTGTTCAAAGGATTATTCCTATCCTCTGGATGGTCACAATGATTTTCAGTTTATGAGAAACAGTACAAGACTGCTTAAAGACTCATTCAAACCAAGTAGGTCTTCAAATAGTGAACACTATAATTGATCAGAGAAATAATTCTATAATCCATGGCTATTAGAAAATCTGTGAAAACAGGATAGAATTTAACTGAGTCTTGAAGGACAGATATTTTAAATAGGTGAGATGAAAGGAAAGGAATCTCATATTAAACATTATAGAATAACCAGAGGCATGAAGACAAGGTTTAAGTGGATAAAGAGAAAGTTCTGACGAAATAAATAATTCAGTTGAGAAAATTGCAGGAGAAAAAAGGTATAGGACCTTGAACACCAATTGGGGGACTGAGGGATAACACAAGATGGAAAGCTTTGTTTAGGAAGATTTATCTGGTAGAATATAACAATGGAAAAATGTTGAGGTTTTCCAGTCAGTGGGGATTTATTGTTATAGTTTAGGTTTAAGTTGATCATACCTGAACTAGGGAAAGCAAGATATAATTATTAAATATTGAGAAGAATTTGGTAGCTTATGGGAAAGGAAGACAGAAGTGGATTCTGGAGTATCAAACCAATGATAGTGTTCAGTAGAAGCAAAATTGATAGAAGATAATACAACTGCTAATATTTCTTTTCTTCTGTGTAACTTATAAGGAATTGTACTTTGCTGTTTTGTTTTGTTTTTTGTTTTGTATCGGGTCCACACCTGATGATGCTCAGAGCTTATGCTCTTCGCTCACGCATCATTCCTGGCAGGGTTCAGGAACACCACATGGGTTACTGGGGATTGAACTCAGTTTGACCATGTGCAAGCTTGTGCCCTATCCAATGTACTGTCGTTCTGATCCAGAAACTTTTACTTTAACTATTATAAGTTAAAGGAAAAGAGGGGCTGGAGGAATAGCACAGCGGGTAGGGCGTTTGCCTTGCACGCGGCCGACCCGGGTTCAAATCCCAGCATCCCATATGGTCCCCTGAGCACGGCCAGGGGTAATTCCTGAGTGCAGAGCCAGGAGTAACCCCTGTGCATCGCCAGGTGTGACCCAAAAAGCAAAAAAAAAAGTTAAAGGAAAAGATTGTTCCCAGGTACTCAGACACCAAAGCCTCTGCAGTGTACATCATACAAGTGCATCGTGTTTGGGGAACTGGAAGATGTGTGGCACAAAGGACTGGAGCACATGCATTGCATGTTGGAGCACCAGATTCAATTCTCAGCACTGCATGGTCCACAAGGTATCACTGGGAGTGCCTCACCTTCAAAGGAAGAGTGCCCTGTTTTGAAGACTTTCCCATGAATTGTTTTTTGGTCACACCTGGAGATACACAGAGGTTACTCCTGGTTCTGCACTCAGGAGTTACTCCTGGATGTACTTGGGGGACAATATTGGATGCTGAGAATCGAACCGGGTTCAGCTGTATGAAAAGCAAGTATCCTACTAAACTATTTCTCCAACCCCTACCATGCATTTTTAAAATTTAGGTTTTTTAATTTATTTTTATTGGCTCACCATGAGATAGAGAGTTACAAAATGTACCAATCATTCATTTTTAAGTGTAGAATTCAGTGTCACAAGATAATATTTAAAAGAAACTATCCAGTTGGCTATTGGAGACTGAAAGAGAAATCAGATTATAAAATATATATTTCTGAGTGATCCCTGTAAAAGCTGATTAAAGTCTGAAATGGGTTACCAAAGGAATTGAATTAGAAAAGCAAATAGGAGCTGGAGCAATAGCATAGCAGGTAGGTTGTTTGCCTTGCACATGGCTGACCCGGGTTAAATTCCCAGCATCCCATATGCCCCCCCAAGCATTTCCAGGAGTAATTTGTGAGTACATGAGCCAGGAGTAACCCCTGTGCATCGCCAGGTGTGACCCAAAAAGGAAAAAAAAAAAGAAAAGCAAATAATGAGAGTTAAATTCTGATATTTTGGAGAAGGATTTGAAACCAGAGAATATGGAGTGAGCATGTACCTGGAAGAGAGTAAGACTATAAGATGTCACAGACAACGCAGAGAAAAATGTTTTTAGAAGAAAAGAACATTCACTTGTATTAAATACTGCAGAGGGGCTGAAAGAGAACTTGTAGATGCATAGTTATTGGGTTTTATAGTTAGAAAACCACTGGTTTTAGGATCAAGATTTTCAAGATGTTTTTACAAATATGAGGTCTATTCCAGAAAACTGTTGAAGATGCTTTTACAAACATGAGGGGTGTGCCAGATAAATTCATCCAGTTAGGAAATTCATAAAGTCCTACTGTTTCCAACACAGTAAACCGTTACAAAACCTCTACTCTGAAGTTAGAGATGTCAGTTAGCTTGCAGAGGATTTCGTGACAAGAAATACAATGGCATTTGCAGGACAAAAGTTGACACTGTTTTTAATAAATGATGTTTAACTGGATGCTCAGAATACATTTACGTGAAAAAGTGCGGTTTGACAATGTAACATAATATACTTGTTGCAGAAAAGAGTTCCAGTAATTCCTGATTTTCTTCTTTTTTAGCATTCATTTTTAAAATTAGCCAAGCCTCTCTCCAGCCTGACACCCCTCATTATTGCTGCAAAGGAAGCTATCAAGAACAGCAGCCGCTAGAACTGCAAGCCTTACCCCACACCATCTCCCTCATCAGTAAGACTGAAATAAAACTCTGCTGCAGAAAATATGGAAGAAAAAAGACAGTCAAATGGGCTGGAGGTTCTTTAACTTTCAAATGAATAGAAACTTCTTATAAGCCTTTTCCTACTCCCTAGGATTCTGTAATTTATTTGTAAGCCTGAATGCAGCCCCAATAGGGCAGCAATGCTGAAGTGGCTAGAAAGTGGTCACTTTTACCGTGAAGCGAAAGAGCCAGTAGTGAATCCCCTCATTTTGTGCATACACTTTGGAGAAAAAAATTTCTCAAAGATGCACACTTCCTCTTCATAGTGTTGTGTTTGTTTTTAAGTTAGAGTAGTCCCTCTTGCATTCAAACCTCCTTCAGATTTCCTTACCCAATGTGATGTTTTTCACTTGCATTGTCATTAGCTGTTCAGAAAAAAAAAGGTCAAAACATTTTTTAGAAGGAAGACTAAATAAAAACAAACAACACACAGGCACACACATACAACACAGACACACAATTTTTGTTTGTGTATGTGCGCCTTCACATACACATACACACACACACACCAGAGCAAGTACTGTGTGAACTTGTAGAAGCCCATGCTCTAAGAGAATTGCAAATTTTTATTCTTCTTCTAAAGTGGTGGCTTGATTGGTGTACTTGTTTTTCTGCATTTGTACTGGAAAAAGGTTTCTTTGAAGATATCCAAATGCAGAGAGTAACACGTGTGCTCAGGAAAAGCTTTTAAAAACTGTATATATAAATAAAACTCAAGTGATGAAATCCTGAAAACCAACATTTTCATGATGATGTTTAAAAGGTAGCTTATCATTTATATAAATTAACTTGTTCATTTTCTGATACCTGAGAAAAGGAACACAACAAAACTATAACATTCCTGTTGGGTGAATTCAGGTTCCTGAATCTAGAAAATTCTTCTGGGAGGAACCACTTCTAAACAAAATTGGTGATTTCTCTGTAGCCCTAAAGGAAAACAAGATAAGTATGAAATACTGAAATCCTTGTTGGGCAGTATATATAAACATACATAAAGATACCTCTGATCTTCTCATTGATGTGGACATGAGCAAAAAACTGACCTATTAACCAACATATTTAGGATAAAGATGATTTCTTTGGACAACTTATGACATTTAATGAATTATCAAAATATGATAAGCAGAGCAGAGGGCTCAAGGTCTGGAATATGATGCCTTTGATGCAGTAACCCCAGGTTCAGTCACTAACATCACATGATTCCCCAACCACACCTACAAGCACTGCTGATCTGGGAATAGCCACTGAGCACTACTCAGTATGACACAAAAGCAGAATAAATGAAAATATCTGGAACAAAGGAATACTATAGTATTAAGCTCTGTATGAAATGGGCAATCTGTGAAAACTATGTTATGATCAACATTTGACTCTAAGTTCATGTTTGTACTTTCCCTCTGTATCACCAAACATGTTTTAGGATATAGTATATTCATACTTCCTTTTCTGAACTTTTAATTTCAAAACTATGTTTATAAAAATCTTTAAATTCCTCAGTGATAATAGTAATTTGGGTTTGCAATCATATATTCCAAGAAATATCAGTACAACTGAATTCCTTCAGTGGTTTGTGGTTATTTCACCATATATATATTTATTACAAATCCAACAGTTGGCACTTCCTGAGTCTTCTGAGAGTAGAAAAAATATTTGGAGGATGTCTATGTAGAAAGGTTATGCTTCTCTTTCGAGTGTGTTGTCAGTTGTATAAATTCTAAAAAGTTGTTCCTCTAAACTTTCTAAATGCTAATAATTTTTGCTATAGAGGGCTTCTTGATGGTACTTTATAAAAATCTGAATAGAACATATCTACATTCAACAAGAGGGAGAAAGTTTAATGACATGGTACACTTTCCTTTTCTGTTGAGATATACTTTCCATGAATAATTCATTTACTCCTTAATATGAAAGCACTTTCTTTAGAGCATTTCTGCTAAACATATGACACATGTTTATGTTAAGGAGATGACACTTTTGGTGGATTTCCTGTTTTATTATTGTTTTCTTGAAATATAAAATGTGTGAGGGGTTTGATCCCTCCCCCAAAAAAATTTTGTAGTGGATAAAGTAGCAAAAGTAAAAGAAAATCCAGTCTGTGGTAATATTAATTTGAAGCATTCTGTGTTAAAGTTTACAAAAAGTTAACTGGATCAGAAATTTTTAATTCTACTTTGTCCTAATGTAAAAGAGATAGAGATTGATTTTTATTTCATAAGAGTTTTATTTTTTCTCATAGTGCCAGGGACTTCAGCTGAAATACCTGGAATGCTAATAGAATTTGATAATTGATAATTATGCCTGACCAGTGGAGAGATCCCATAAATCTGTTTGGGAAGACCTACTGGTCAATTAGCATCTTTTATATGCCATGTTTTTGTGGGTCTGATACTTTAGAATACTGTAGGCATAAAAATAGCTGCTCTTTATGCTTTTAGTTCAGCATATTAACATGAGGAGCTTGGTACATCCTCAACACATTCTTTTTAATTTAGATTTTATGATGTAATACACCATTAGGTTTTTACCCTTACAAATTTACACATATGTAAAATTTTAAATGAGAACAGCTTCTAAAGCCCCTTCCCCATGTTGGAGAACTATGTATATTTCTAATAAGTATTAAAGAGAAGCTGTTTCTCCTGCCAAAATGATACTAAAAGGTTAACATTTGGTACATTTAAGTAACTTCGATTCCTGATGATTAATAGTTGATTCTCTTTCACTAGATTTTATTTTAGCTCCACCTCATATAGGTCAGTCTATCCAGATCTTAAAAATTGCTAGTGTGCCCTGAACAAATGAAGGGACACATTAAATGTTCATTCCAAAATGTCACAGGAAGGAAAGGAATAGGGCAGTGGGAAAGTCAGGGAAGGGTGAGAAGCACAGCAGAGATTATTTATTTAAGAAAGAAAAACATTAATGTAGCAAGGATCTAGTGTGTTGTCCTAATCCAATGAGGATTTTTGGATGACACAATCCCCTCAAATCAGTCACCATGTTGGGCAATGACTTTGTTCTTGCTGATTTTATCTGTGTCATTGTAAATATTTGTGTGTCCATGTTCCATTTTGGCTACTGGATGGCCAAGTCAAGTAAGATTTAACTTGAGTATTCCTTAATTGTGTTACTCAGATTTCTTTCAGATTTGTGAATTGCACCCCCTCTTGATGTTTAAGTTTGACCACCTAATCCCCACATCTATCCCTCCCCTGTGAAGCACATTCCATTGCTAAAAAAAAGAAATATGAAATTGCTTCTTATCGGCTGTATAACCATTTTGATAGTTTAAGATGTTTGTCTATAAAGGGTTTTTCTCAGCTCAAAGATTGTGTAAATAATTATATTCCTTTGCTCAATGGGTTTTTTATTTCTAATGAGGCTGCCAGTTCTCAGAGAGAATCTATAAAATCACTTTTAAATAACAAACAGGGATTAAAACTATGTAAAAAATAAGTGTGCATATGGACAAAGACTGGGAACACAGTTAATTGAAATCAGTTGTGTTAGGGTGGTGGGATTATGAAATTTTTCTCTTTTAACATTTTCTTTGATATTGTTATAATATTGCTTTTATAATAAACATCAGAAAGGGAACAATAAACAATAGAAAAGATGTCAGAAGCAGATGCCTTCTGGCTGGAGCCCAGAGCATGCAGGGCACAGATATTTGCTAGTTACAATTATTACATAAGCTTTATAGTTGCCTGGGTGCTGAGGTTGGCACACACTCAGGTAAGGTACATGCTTTTTAAAAAGGACTATTATCTATAAGTTAAGCAAGGGAGATGCTGCTATTAGAATCCCAAGTACATTCTTCTGCTTTCAAATGGGCTGTCCTCTGCTTTGGTATGGCATCAAGGTTTTTGCTCTTGTTACTTTAATTTGGATGGTCTCCATTTGATTAGCTCCCTTTAAAACATTTCAAGTGTCACCTTTCCAGATTATTTTAGCACATTTTCTTGAGGAAAGGAAGATAAAATCCCCAGCACTCACTGTTTTCTCATCTGAGAAGATTTTATTCTCATTCAGACAAAATTCTTCTTCTTATGGCCATTAGGCAAGACTCATTGGTTTTATTTCAATTTTAGTTCCAAGTTATGATTTTTTCAGTTAAAAGTTGCTATAGAAATAAGACAAATATTTCTAATATCTAATTACCTTTGCCAAATTAGCATTGGCTTAAGATATAGTCTCTATGTGCTTTGTGTACTAACTGATTATAGCTTGTATGCAGTAGTCGGTTTTAAAAAGAAAGGGAGACTATTTACCAAGAGAGGGATTCTTTTCTAAGTCACCAAAGACATGTTAGGTGGGGACTTTTGTAATGAATAGTGGCCTCAGATGTTACTCCTTTTTACCAAGAGCAGACCCTATACCTAGAGAACCCACAGGCTTTTCATTGATCATTCTCTATATAAAAAATGCTTTTTAGAGTGTTAAAAATCCCACATCCCCTGTTGGATCTCATGGTCCTTTTCTGAACTCCTTGCAGTTAATATTCAGTTAAACAATGGCATGGCTAGTGATGTAAACTTCTCCCTATCTCTGAGCCAGAGGACTAAAATTCAGCATTTTGTAAATTGACAGATTAATCATCCTGGGATTTTGAGTGGATTTAACATACAATTCTGAGCATATATTTGCATGTGGATAAGAACCAAATAAAAGGGACCTTGAAAATAATGGAAACATTTTTCCTATGAAAGAATTTTCCTATGAGATTTGTTTCTGATATAATCTTTCTTTTGTTTGGATTTGATTTTCAACTCATTTTCTGATCCCACACTCTTTTAGCTGACCAAATGGATATTTCCCAACTCCTTGTGCATTGGGAATGTCTGTTAAATATTAAACAATATCTAGCTGACTGCAAATGCGGGGACTGAGATATAACCTCCATATGCACACCTCTGTGTAAAAGTACACTAATTATAATACAATGTACAGCATTTACTGCCACACAAATGTCAAATTTCAAGATAACTTCAGAAGCTGGTACGTGCCATCAGTCACTGACAGCTGCCATCTGGTGAATACTATAAAAGTTATCAGTAGGCAAGTTACCATGCTTATCTGATTTAGTACCTAAAAATAAATCAGCAATCATAGGGATAAGTCATGTAGTAGAAGGAATACTAGCTTAGGAGTTAGAAGGCCTAGGTTCTAATATAGATACTATTACTAACTTAGATTTTTACCTTGAGAAGTCACTTAACCTTTTCCTGGCTGCTTCCTAATCTGTAAAAATAAAAGTATTAAACTAGATCTCCGAAGTCTTCCTAAAAGCCCTAACTTTGTGATCCAAGAGTTTGCCGTTCAGATTCAAAAATATCACATGTTTCAGCCTTGGTCAATATAAAATGATTTTTTGAAAACCTCAAGTAAAATGAAGTTAATAATACTAGGGAATGTTGATAAAACTTGTGGCAGCCTTCCAATTCCTTCATAATTGCTTTGGTTTTGTTTAATGTCCATTTTTCTGTTGAGTGTTCCCAGTTTTTATTTTCCATGCACTTTGTGTTTAAAGTCTGGTTTTCATTAAGCTGTGGCAAGTATTTGCTACTAGACCAGAAATACACTGTCACACTTGGCTAGAATAAACTATGTTTGTCCCTCTCTTCTCATATGAAGCATTACAGAACTTCATAAAGTTTATTTCATCAATGGCACAAGATGGCAGAACATATGCATTTTCATAGCTGGGACTATTAAGAATGAATCTAGGCACCTAAACCTTGTTGAGAGAGAAAGAGAGAAACGAAAAAAGTAATTGCAAGCTATAAGCATTAAGGAGTGTTGATAAATTTACTTGTTGGGGACAGAAGATACCATTTCTGATGACTACTCTCATTGTGATTAATCAGTTACATGAATATGCTGTTAGAAAGGGTGTAAATTGGAAGTTAGTGTATGGTCCCAGTGTCCTGCCTATAGCAGAGTGTCAACCAGCCCTGAGTACAAAATTTAAGTTTAGTGTGTGTGCTTGTGTGTGGTATGCTTTATGGACCCGCATATACTATATTCATTAGTGATAAGACCTTTAACAGAATCTGATAATCACTAGTGGGTTGAGTTTTAAATCTCAGTACATCAGCAGCCAGAAGACACCACCGATCTTAGGGTGCTGCTGTCTGCTGGGAGTATACTAAAATCTTCAGATAAAACAGATTGAGGATCTGCATTTTCATTGTTTTTCAGAATTGTATCCCATTGGCTGTGCATTACTTTTGTTAAAATGTGTTATATGTAAATCATGTGTAGTGAAATTCTTCTGTAACTTTGAATTGAAGGTATTTATGATTTTTGTTTGATTTTTAAGTAAGTTATTTCTTTTGTAGACCTGCTGATGGCATGGTTCCATCCTTCTGACCTCAGCATTGATCTTAAGAATTTTTTCTTTCCAATATTGTTATTTTAAATTGTGGTTGAAGCAATAGAAAATTGAAATATGGATTGTGCATGACTGTGTCTTGAGTGTAAAAATAATGCAGTTCGAACATGGACCTAAAGTATTGCAAATAAAAATGACAAACATCAACAAACTGGTAATCTTTTCTTCCCTCACCTTTCAACTCGCCCTGTTGGCATTGTCCAACCTCCTTTACAGTTTGGAATATAGTGAAAACTCTCATCGGTACTGGGGCAGGGAAATGCTTAGCCTTGTGAGAAATATAAAAGGTGCTTTGAAGATTCTGCAACTAAATAACACAGACACAAAGTTTCCATCTGGTTTTTACATGGCAGAGCTCAAAGGGTGAATGTTCATATTCAACAGAGGGATAAAAAGTATAAGAAGCAGACAAAGAAAAACTGTCAAAATGCATCAGATTTACAGGGTCAGGAGGTAATATGGCAGTTATGGTACACATTCAAATCCTGGTTGGCCAAGAATTGCTAGTGGTGCCCCATGTCCCCTCAGCATCACTTGGGATTCACCCCCATCAAATAAAGTCAGATGCAGTAAACTATTTCTTCACTAATTGATTAAACGCATACACTTATTCATCTAGTACTTATTGAATGTGTAAAAAGATACCATGCAGTACTCCTAAACGATGCTGCGAAGTGAGCAAAAACATGTATAATCCTTGCGTTCCAAATATGCCCAGCTTATTGTTTGTAGAAGAGGAAAAATATTACAAACAACTGAGTAGACAAAATATTAACAATGTGAGTGCATTTAGTATGGAGGGGAGATCTCTATGGGATGGAAAGATAATGAAAAGTTTCTTTGATAAGGCAAGATTATGGAGTGGAAGCAGAAGTTATAAAATAAAACAATCCAGAAGTTAGTAAACTCATCATTTGTAACCCACCCAATAATGGTTTGTTAATAAAGATTAATTAAATTATGAAATAAAGATTTGATGGAAAGAGTTTGCTCTTAGAAATGAATACTTTCATGTGACTTCTCCCACTATATTTTTCTCATTTTAGAGAATAGGAACCAAAAACAAGACTAGGAACATCCACAAAAGTGATACAAAAATATTCCTATGTTGATGACATTTCCTTCCCCAATCCCAACAAAAGAATAAGTTTTCTATCTCTGTAATTTCATGGAGCTCAATATTTCTTGGGTTTTGTTTTCATTTATATTTTCCTTTAAGAATTTCACCTCTGAGAAAAGAACTTTATTTGAGCCGACACTGTTTCCCACTTCCACCTCGCATCTTGTATTTATACATACACAGGTATATATTGATAGACCTATGAATATGTGTACATATATACATATTTTTCTAGACCATTCGAGAATAAGGTGAATGAATGTATCACTGTCACTGTCATCCCATTGCTCATCGATTTGCTCGAGTGGGCACCAGTAACATCTCCATTGTAAGACTTGTTGTTACAGTTTTTGGCTTATCGAGTACACCACGGGTAGCTTGCCAGGCTCTGCCATGCGGACAAGATACTCTCGGTAGCTTGCCCGCCATTCTGAGAGGGGTGGAGAAATCGAACCCAGGCCAGCCATGTGCAAGGCAAACGCCCTACCCTCTGTGCTATTGCTTCAGCCCAAGATGAATGTATAATTAAGCTTTAAATTCTTTTTGTTTGTTTGTCTGGGGTCCACATCTTGTGCTCAGGGCTTATTCATGGCTCTGCACTCAGGGAACTTTCCCAGCAGGCTCAGGGAACCATATTGGGTGCCAGGGATTGAAACTGGGTCAGCTATGTGGAAAGCAAGTGGTCTACCCACTGTACTATCTCTTTATTTTTTATTTTTTTTTTTGCTTTTTGGGTCACACCCGGCGATGCACAGGGGTTACTCCTGGCTCTGCACTCAGGAATCACCCCTGCACCCCTGGCGGTGCTCAGGGGAACATATGGGATGCTGGGAATCGAACCCGGGTCGGCCGCGTGCAAGGCAAACGCCCTACCCGCTGTGCTATTGCTCCAGCCCGTGTACTATCTCTTTGATCCTCCAAACAAGCAACCGGACTGTTGGGGGATTGAACACCGGTCTCCCACGTGACAAGTGGGGATAATGACTACTGTACTAACAGGGAGCTCTTTACATGTTAAGAAGTCACTGTTTCTTATGAGAAATAATGTTAGTGAAACAGAAGTAATAGTACAGAGGATAGAGAACTTACCTTGCATGTGACAGACTTGGGTTTGATCCCTAGTATCCCCTGTGTTTCCCCAATCCCCAGCAAGGAGCGATCCCTGAATACAGAACCATGAGTAAGCCCTAAGTAGCTGGGTGTGTCCCAAAAACCAAAAACAAAAAGAATTTTAGTTTTTGTAACATTATTACCACAGTATACTAATCATAAAAAATTAAACGTTGATAAAGTTCTATTCTTGCCATATTCAATTTCACCAAATCAGTTGTTTTTCTTATATTTATGCTTAGAAAATTCTGAGCAAGTCATTTTATATTGTTCGGTTCATATTTTATATCTGCTATCGAGTTCCAGAAGTCCCAGAAGATATTCCAAGCTCACATTATTAAGAATACTCATTCAATCCATTCACTTATTCATATATATGTATATATATATTTTTTTTCCTTTGCAGCCGCACAATCTAGGAATATGTTCACTCCTGCATGAGGCTTGGACCGAGCATGTGGAAAGCAGCCTGGAGCACGGCAGCGGCTGGGTAGTGCAGGTCGGCTGCCAGAGCTGGCTCCCTTGGGACGGAGAGGGCTCTCACCTACCCCATTCTGGGGCGCCCCTGGCATGGAGTCCTGTGGCATGGTTATGGTGCCTCATTTTATGCTCCCTTCTGGGAAAAGTATCCCTCAGTTCTGGAGGATGGCCAATGAGTAGATTTTCTGGCACGGGCAGGAGGTGGCTTATGGGTGTGACCCCGGGAGATTGGGGGAAGCAAGCAGAGGATCTCTGTTCCCAAGTCCCATTGAGCCCAGAGTCCAAGATCATCACAAAGTTCCGCATTACCTGGGTTCTGTGTGTGGCAGCAGTTGGGTAGTGGAGGTCGGTTGCCAGGGCTGAGTCCCTTGGGGCAGGGAGGCCTCTCACCCGCCCGCCTCTGGGGCGACCCTGGCACCAAGTCTGATGGCATGGTTATAGGGGCTTCATTTTATGCTCCCTTCTGGAAGAAGCAGCTGTGAGCTCTGGAGGGTGTCCAATGAGGGGTTCCGGAGGTCACACCCGTAAGCCACCTCCTGCCTGTGCCAGATAATCTCCTCTGGGGCTGGATCGATAGTACAGCGGGTAGGGTATTTGCTTTGCATGTGGCCAGCCGACCTGGGTTCAATTCCCAGCATCACACATGGTCCCCGTGCACTGCCAGGAGTTATTCCTGAGTGCAGAGCCAGAAGTTAACCCCTGTGCATCTCTGGGTGTGACCCAAAAAGGAAAAACAAAAAAACAAACAGATAATCTCATTGGCCACTGGTTAACATACCCCAACTTAATTCCACCCAGCTATAGATTATTCTAAAGAATTTCCTCACTGACTTACTGTTGCCTGTCACTAGTCTTGCCTGTGTTATATAATAGGACTTCACATTTTTTCTTCAAGAACTTCAAGTCATTGGGAAGCTCAGAACTTACATAACATTATTTATAAGCTTTTCCACATAGATATGAACTGACTTCTTAGCTTAAATTGTTGGGCAAGAATAGAAAATGACAATATAAACATTTAATTTTGCAACAGGTAAGACCAAATTGCTCTGCTTTAAAATATAGGAGGAAAATGTCAGGATCTGATAAAATACTGCAGGAGAAGGCACTTGACATTTTGTACTGAATTCTTCATTAAGCACAGATGAATGGCCGCACCATATTTTCCACATTTTCTTACAAACTTTTTCAATAGGCATTGGTACTGGCAGTTAAAATGGTCTTTCTTTATTTGGGGGTGATTACCTTTTCTACTGTGTGATCTTATTTATTTTTCTTTGCTGGATCTTTCTTTTTTAACTTTTTTATTGAATCACTGTGAGATAGACCATTACAAAACTGTTCATGATTGGATTTCAGTCACACAATATTCCAACACCCATCACTCCACCAGTGTACATTTCCCAGTATAGTGTCCCCAGATTCCTTCACATTACCCCAGGCCCCCACCCCCACCCCCACCCCCTGACTGCCTCTATTGCAGGCGATTTTCTTCTCTCGCACACACTTGCTCGCTCTATCTCTCTCTCTCGCTCCTTTTGGGCATTGTGCTGTCCAATATTGATACTGAAAGGTTCTCTAGAATATCTCTTTCCTAGTTTTAACCCTCAAATCTTGTTCAGCATGATCATTTCCAGCTATTATTGTCATACTGGTCTCTCCTATATCTTACCTACCCTCAGCCCCACACACACTTGTGGTTAGTTCCAATAATTGTCTTTATTTTTAAAAAATGCATGTCTGATAATGGATTACTATGCAGCCCTAAGAACAAAACCATTTAATTTGCAGCAACCTGGATGGAGATAGAGGACATAATACAGAATGAAGTAAGTCAAGAAGAGAGATACAAGGGGCTGGAGCAATAATACAGTAAGTAGGGTGTTTGCCTTGCACTCGGTCAACTTGGGTTCGATTCCCAACATCACATATGGTCCCCTGAGCACCGCCAGGGGCAATTCCTGAGTGCAGAGCCAGGGGTAAGCATCACCAGGTATGACCCAAGAAGCGAAAAAAAATAAAAGAAGAGAGATACAGAATGATCTCTCTCATACGTTCATATGTGGGACTTAAAAATACACAGCAAGGTAGCAACAAAGGGTCAAAATAAAAATTACAGGAGGACTGATCCACACAATTGAGTTAGTGAGGGGGGTATTTTGAAAGGGAGGAGTTTTAGGGTCCTTGAGAAAGGGAGTTGGGTACACTCATGATGGGTGTTGGAATTCTGTGCATGACAAACCTTCATTTACTGTAAACTACAAAATATCAATAAAAATGAATAAACAAAATTATGGATATGGTATAGTTTTTTTAAAAATTGATTGTTTATTCATGGTATTTTACATCCTGTGGTCCCTTGGTCTACACAATTTAAAAAATCTTCATTTAATCTTATAATTTAATACTTTAATTGCATGACCTATCAATACCACTAATTTCTTGCACATCTATATCTAAGGTTTATCTTCCTGGCACAAGCCCATATACACATATACATCACTTGTCACTTGTATTACTTGTAGTCCCGTTGGTCTTCGATTTGCTCGAGCGGGCACAAGTAACATCTCCACTTGTCCCTGTCTTGAGCTAGTGCAGCACAATGATATCTGCTTGCTCCAGAAACAGGAAGAGCCTCAAAACGTTCATTCAGGGATTTGACGAAGAAATATGACCATCTAGTTGGTGGGCGGCCACGAGGTCTTCTGACATTCCATGGAATCCAGTCGGTAACAGCTCAAGTACAGCGGTCATCTCTGAATCGCATTACATGATCGGCCCATCTGATTTTTGATGCCTTGGCAAATGAGACAGAATCCCTGATTTTTGACCATTGACGGAGGTCAGAACTCCGGATTCCTTCTCTCACTTGAGTGAGACATGATATTTCCAGCATAGCTCTTTTTTTTTTACTTCTTTTTTTAAATTTATTTATTAGTGAGTCACAGTGAGGGTACAGTTACAGATTTATACATTTTCGTGCTCATGTTTCCCTCATACAAAGTTCGAGAACCCATCCCTTCACCGGTGCCCATTCTCCACCACAAATAAGCCCAGAATCCCTCCCACCCCCCATCCTATCTCCCCCCACCCCACCCTGCCACTGTGGCAGAGTATTCCCTTTTGTTCTCTCTCTCTAATTAGGTGTTGTGGTTTGCAATAAAGGTGTTGAGTGGCCATTGTGTTCAGTCTCCATCACCCTTCCCCTGCGTGGCCTCCAACCACATTTTACTTGGTGTTCCCTTCTCTACTGAGTTGCCCTCTCCCCAGAATGTGAGGCCAGCTTCCAAGCCATGGAGTCAACCTCCTGGTACTTATTTCTACTATTCTTGGGTGTTAGTCTCCTACTCTTTTATTCTATATTCCACAGATGAGTGCAATCTTTCTATGTCTGTCTCTCTCTTTCTGACTCATTTCACTTAGCATGATACTTTCCATGTTGATCCACTTATATGCAAAGTTCATGACCTCATTTTTTCTAACAGCTGCATAGTATTCCATTGTATAGATGTACCAAAGTTTCTTCAACCAGTCATCTGTTCTAGGGCACTCGGGTTTTATCCAGATTCTGGCTATTGTAAATAGAGCTGTGATGAACCTATGAGTGCAGATGTCATTTCAACTATACATTTTTGCTTCTCTGAGATATATTCCCAGCATTGGTATTGCTGGGTCAAATGGGAGCTCAATTTCTAATTTTTTGAGAATCGTCCATATTGTTTTCCAAAAGGGCTGAACCAGCCGGCATTCCCACCAGCAGTGTAGAAGGGTCCCTTTCTCCCCACATCCTCTCTAACAGCAGTTGCTTTTGTTCTTTTGGATGTGTGTCAGTCTCTGTGGTGTGAGGTGGTATCTCATGGTTGTTTTGATCTGCATCTCCCTGATGATTAGTGATGTAGAGCACTTTTTCATGTGCCTTTTGGCCATTAGTATCTCTTCCTTGGGAAAGTTTCTGTTCATTTCTTTGCCCCATTTTCTGATGGGGTTGGATGTTTTCTTTTTGTAAAGTTCAACCAGTGCTTTATATAGGATATGGTATGGTTTTTAAATCATCATATTAATGACATAAGTATTCTGGCATTCAGATAGTGAGTCAGAATTACTAAATTGCTCCCTTGAAGTGATCTTAATTCCTGGAATAATTAATTCATTATCACTGTCATCAATTATTTTTTTAATGTAGGAGTACTGCTAATTCAATCAGCCATTGATTAAACTCATTGAATTGGGCATTAACTCCACATTACTTTTTTTATTCAGAATGTTAAATTTATTTTTTTATTATTATTATTATTATTATTAATTGGTCACTGTGAAATACAGTTACAAAGCTTTCCTGTTTGAGTTTCAGTCATACAATGATCGATCACTCTACTCTCCATCAGTGCAGGTCCCAAATAAGGTTCCAAATATCCACCCCCTGTCCCACCCTCCCCCCTGCCTCTATGTCAGACAATTCCCCCCATATTCTCTTTTCTGTTGCTTGTTATGAATAGCATAAGATGTTGTGCAGCCTCAAGAGAGGCTACGTGTTCTTGGGATTCTAAAATTTTAGATAATTAGGGTCTGGAGAATCTCTGCAGCAAGCTGCTCGGTTCAGAGATTCCTTTGTGTGTCTCTGGATCATGGCCATTAAGGAGCTCAAATAGTAGGTAGAGGCGTTTGTGGGCATGATTTCCAGGGTCCCATGGGGATGGGGGATGGGGGATGAGAAGAACCGAACCGGCCCATCCCCTATTCTTTCAGGCCTGGAGTTTGTAGTCACTGAACCTGTGTACCTGCACTTATCATTGGGTTCTAGAAGTTGACAGCTGCTGCTGTTTTTAGGGGACAGGTGCAGGGATGACACCTGCCCCTGTCTGAGGCACCCCAGTGAAGTTTGCCTGTCTTAATGTCCGGAGGCCTCTCTGCAGCAGGCTGCTCGGTTTGGAGATTATTTTGTGTGTCTCTGGATCATGGCCCTTGCTTTCATCTTTTCCAGAGAAACAAACTATTGGCATATGCCCTGCAGGGCACACCCACTCGCTCGAATTATGCTGCGTTGCTGGCCCTAACTGCGGCTTTTGATCTCTTTCAAGATTTATGGGTCTCTGAAATAAGGACAATAAATGAGCTTGTACAGCTGAACCAGAGGTGGTTTGTGGGTGTGGCTCACACATACTTAACATTTGGCCGTTTAATTTCTTGGCAAACTTAGCCCCAAGTTGTTAGGGTCTGGTCATAGGCACAGAAGCAATTTGGGGGTATCTTGAAGGCTGAATGCATCATTAGGCTGCTGATGCACTTGCCCCGCAGGTACAGGTTGAACTGCTGGTGGCACCATACCCCTGTATCAATGATTTTGCTTCCAATTTTAGATGTAATGTGTTTGGTCAGTTGTTTTTATCTGAAGCAAAAGTGCATGTCAGTCTATTTTCATGCTATTTCTACAATATGATAAACATGATTGTGGAAAAGACAATGTTGCCCCAGTTTATAATTTACAATCTTCTAACTCCTTTGGAAAATATTATTGAGATTACATATGTTAAAATAAGCCTCTCTAACTAGAGACTGAACACAATGGCCGCTCAACACCTTTATTACAAACCACAACACATAATCAAAGAGAGAGAACAAAAGGGAATACCCTGCCATAGTGGCAGTGTGGGATGGGGGGAGACGGGACTGGGGAGTGTGGGAGGGACGCTGGGTTTACTGGTGGTGGAGAACGGGCACTGGTGAAGGGATGGGTTCTCGAACTTTGTATGGGGGAAACATGAGCACAAAAATGTATAAATCTGTGACTGTACCCTCACGGTGATTCACTAATTAAAAATAAAAAATAAAAATTAAAAAAGGGCAACCTTCAAAAAAAATCAGCCTCTCTAATACCAACACAGATAGTATCAGTATGATTTTAAAAATACTGTACACTATAGGCTCAAATTACTATAGCCCAAATAAGACAGTTTATACACAAGGAGACAATTCCATGAGGTTCATTCCTGCATTTATAATTTTGCAAAGAATCCTTCTGCTATATGAGAGTTGCATGGTGGCATTAATGCCAATTTACTTATCAGTGACATGTATATTAATACTGTATTAGCTTATGATACTAGGAAAAGTATCTATAATTTAGAATCTTCCCCTTCTATTATTATGCAAGTTAAGCAAATATATCCCTTTTCAGATTCAAAACCCTCATTTAGCTCCATAGTACACTTCTGTGTTCTTTTATAATTCATCTGAATTATTTTGTGGGTTATAAATACTTATTTTAGACCTATTCTTCACATGTTTTATCATCTCTAGCAGTCCATAGATTATTAAAGAAGCTAATGCCTTGATGTCCTATGCTCTGACACCTGCACTATGAGGGGTGTGATTTTGGTAATTCTAAACCCGTACACCTCTATGATCTTTCAGTAACATTATGCCTCTGGTAAGTAAATGTTAGATTCATCACATTATCAAATACCTAATAATCTACTAGACTTCTTCATGTAACCCCATGTTTTCAAGTCTTCAGATTTTCCATGAGCTTTTATTCCACCCTTTCAGCATCCATCATAATCAAAGGAGTTTTCTCCTTTCCCCACTTAATGAATAACTTATTATCATGTTGTCCATAATTGTCATGAGGCTT
Organism: Sorex araneus; assembly: GCF_027595985.1. Lineage (NCBI taxonomy): Eukaryota > Metazoa > Chordata > Mammalia > Eulipotyphla > Soricidae > Sorex > Sorex araneus. The sequence goes on from NC_073313.1 coordinate 109,182,741, forward strand.
AACTACAGATGAGGTGGTACCTGCACCTGCAGAATTCAAAGTACAAGTTTGGCTCCTTAGTTCTATGTGCTCCAAAATCAAAGAAATAAAATCTTCCTGAAAGGAAGATGTCTTTTCCAAACAAGGTATGTATGTATGTTGGCCCAGAGACTTTAACAATTGCCTATTGGTTGAAATACACCCCCTGACTCACTGTGGTAAGTTCATTCTATTTTTCTTTTCCCTATAAATATGCCAACCACTTGGGCTCATTCAGGAGGCATTCAGTTCCTTAATGGTACACTCATCTATCACCTTACATTAACATTGAATTTGGTATTTATTCTATTCAAGGCTGGTAGAAAATGTCTTGGATGTCAACCTGAATATATATTTGCAGTTTTGTGGGGTGGGAATAGACAGGTGCTAGGTATCATGTATGCTAGGCACATGCTCTATAACTAAGACATATTTCAGGCCCCAGATTCTGCTTTAGTTCAGTTGCATAGCATGTTTCTTAAATCTCTATACCTTCCTGTGGTACTTCCTCCCCACAAAATGTCTCTGAATATTAGAGTATGCCAGCAAAAAATAGTGAAAGTAAAACTAGCATTCCTAATAGGGTAGTAATGCTGTAACGAAATGGTTTCTTACTGGATCCCACCAACTCTGGCTTTTGCCTCAACGAGACTGTCATGCAATCTCTCTCTTAAGTGGAATATAAAGAAACATATTAAGGTAATAGTAAGTGACTAAAGATAGTAGAGCATTACAACTGGTATATAGAACTGAGTTTACCATGATACGGGGACAGGAGGTGAGGGGAGACACCAAGATAATGGTAGAGGGAAGCAGACACTCTGGTGGAAGATGTGGTATTTGAATGTTGCATGCATGAAACCATATCATGAATGGTATTATAAATCACAGTGACTTAAATAAAAATTTTAAGATAATTAATGAAACATTAACTTTAAGAAAGTTGTTGTAGCTTATCTATGAAAAACTATGATCACCCATACTCAGAATTCATTGACTCACAAGCTATCAACTTATCATTAGTTAAACTTTTTAAGTGAAAATTTTATGTTTTAAAGTTAGAACAGCATATACCACCATCATTAAACATTTTAAAATGACAAGCTTGTACTTTAAAGTTATAACAGCATTTCCCATTTATCTGAGTGTTAGCTTCTTTATTTATAAAGAGGGTAAAATATATCATGAGGCTGTGAATAAAAACACATTTTTAAAAATTTTAATGAATCACTGTTAGATAGTTACAAGCTTTCATGTTTGGGTTACAATCCCACAATGATACACCCATCCCTCCACCTGTGCACATTCCCCACCACCAATATCCCGGGTATCTCCCCCTTTCCCACCCTCCCCCTGCCTCTATGGCAGACAATATTCCCCATACTCTCTCTCTACTTTTGGGCATTATAGCTTGCAACACAGACACTGAGAGGTCATCATGTTTGGTCCATTATCTACTTTCGGCATGCATCTCCAATCCCAACTGGTTCCTCCAGCCATCATTTTCTTAGTGATCCCTTCTCTAATGAATAAAAACACATTAACATATAACATATCTATTTAAGAACAGAGTAGGCATTCAGTAAGTGACACCTGCTATTATCATGCTTTTTAAAAAACCCAAGCCAAACAGAACACCATAGTAACCATTGCACTGGGTGAACATTTACTGGTAATCCAAACACAGAGATTTATTGTTTCCCAATGAGACTGTAGACATGATTATAGACTTTCTGATCCTCTATAGGACAAGTCTAGGTGGGCCACACTTATAGAAGTATGCAAATGGTGTGACAATGAAATATATATATATATAGTTTTTATATTTGGACCACAGTTGTCAATGCTCAGGAGTTTTCTGCTCTCAGGAATTGTTCCTTGCAGAGCTCTGGGGACCATATGGGATGCTGGGAATCGAACCTGAGTCACCCACGTTCAAGGCAAACACCCTACCTGCTATATTATCTCTCTATCTCTGACCCCATTTAAAAATAATTAACACCCAAAGGCAAGAAATCATTGTTCACTAACACCAGAAATTTGTTTCTGGAAATGACATCAGTTATGTTTTGTAAATTGCTAAGGATTTGTGCTGTGCAAAGCAAACCCATAGTTCTCATTTGTGTTTCAAGTTCTCATCTATGTTTGAATAAAATAACTATTTTTGTTTGTTTATGTATATTTTAAATTTAGTCACTATGAAGATACAAAATTATTCAAAATTGGGTTTCAGACATACACTGTCTCAACACCAAGATCTCTTCACCAGTGTCAACTTCCCTCCACCAATGCATTTCATCCCCATTTGCCTCCCACTCACCAGTTATCTTTACAGGGTTTTATACATTACATTTTACCACCTTTCATCACCATCTCCTCTTCCTGGTAAAATACTTCCCTCTACCAAAGCCTTGTGTCTTCTCCAATCTTGTGCTATCCCCCTCCCCCTCCCCAAGTGGCTTGTTTCCTGCTGAATACAAGTTCTCATGTAAAATAACTAGTTTTTTAATAGCCATAAATTTCTTCACGTATGTCGAAACTATTGTGTAATAATCTTAGAGCAATATGATAGCACTATCAGGGATGTTTGAAATCCAGTTGTTTTCTTCTATCTTAGTAGTAAGCAATATGGCATCCATGGAAGACCTGGTTAATCTGTAATTTAATTATAAAATGAAAAAATCAGACAATTTTATTGTATATAAACCATACCTGAATAAAGCTAATTAAAGAGAAGTAACAGAGCTATGAGTGAGTGACTGAATAAATGAGTGAATTTATGTATAAATATATAATTGAATTATATCTCACCACTTTCATGGGAAACAATCTGACTCAATACAACCTCATTTCTTGCTTACATTGATGCACTAGACTCAAATTTTCTCTTTGCTTCTACCCTTGTGTGCTTAATTATAGTATTAAGCACATAAATTTTAATATTGTTCTAGCGTAATGACAAAGTCTTTATAATAACTTACAAGACCCTCCACAGTGTGTATCACCTTCTTGACCTCTTCTCAGTACACTAGTTCCTTGGTATTACACAAACATTTTAGGTATGTGTTTGCTTCACAGCCTCTATGGTAGTTGTTTTTTTCATACTAGAAACTCTTCTCAGAGATAGTCACATATTCCATGCTTAAATTCCTTCAAGTATTTGCTCAAATATATCCTTTTTTGTTTATTTGTTTTTTTGGCCACACTTGGCAGTGCTCAGGGCTTACTTCTGGCTCTGTGTTCAGTCATCATTACTGGCTTGACTTGGGGGAACACACATGGTGCTGTGGATTGAACCATGACTGGCAGTGTGAAAGACAAACACTTTACTCCCAGTACTATATCTCTAGCCCTCAAATATGTCCTTTCTAGAATATAACAAAGAACAACACAACGAGTGAACGGATCCACACAAATGAGCTTGGGTGGGAGGAGAGGTTGGAAAGGGAGGGGCAATGGGTTCCTTTGGGAAGGGAGGTAGGTATGGTGAGAGGTACTGTGTTGGAATTTTGTGCATGGAAAACTATCGTTAATAGAATTATAAATCACAGAACCTCAACCAATTAAGAGAAAGTTTAAAAAATTAAGGGACTTTGATTACCCCCATTGCAACTACACTCCCTACATCAGAACTCAGTGTATATTTATCTATTACTTTTCTCCAGAACATCTATCAACATTTTATACTTCTACCATTTACTTATACTTAGGGGCTATCTTTTTCAAAAATTGATACTGGGACAAGTTGGTATCCAGATACAAGATCATTAATTTGTACTGTTATGACGTGTACAACATTTAACTCAAAAGAGATCAAAGTCTGGGCCAATAAAGATAGTGCAATGGTTAAGGAAAATGGCTTGCATGTGGCCAACACTGATTTGATGCCCTGCACCACATGGTTCACCACGCATCAGTAGGCTTAACTCTGGTGGCCCGTGAGAACTGCTGGGTGTGGTTCCGGTAATGGCAGGCACTGCAGGGTCCAAGCAATAGTGCATTTTCAGGGTCTTGCATTGAAACACCAGTGTGGTTGGCTAAGAATCAGCAGGAGGGAGTCCCAGGCCTCCTGAGCACACTTTGAAAACACCCCAGCAAAAAGGGATCAAAGTCACCATGTTAGAGATAAAAGTGATAAAGTGAAAAACTCTTTGAAAACACATAAACTTAAATCTATGATATTGGATTATGCAATATTTCCTTGGACATCACGCAAAAAGCATAAGCAAAAAAAGAAAAAAATGACATCACCAAAAGTAAAAATCTTTGTACTTCAAAGGAGATCAAATAAGGGAGAATATTCACAAATCACTATCTGTTCTTTTTGTTCTTTCTAAATTTCATTTTATTAAAGCACCATGAATTACAAAGTTATTCATAGTTGAGTTTTGACGTGCGATGTTCCATCACCAAACCCACTACCAATCAACTTCACCCTCACCAGTGTTCCCATATTCCCTCTCCTATCCCCCACCTCCAGCCCCAGCCTACCCTCTTAACAGACACCTTTAAATCTTGGGTCTTACAATTTCAGTGTTCCTGACTCTGTGCTTAGTATATTTAGATTTACCATTCCTTAACACCACCAATGTATCTGATCTATTATTGAAATACAAATTATATAAAGAACAGTTAAAAATCAATAATACATTTTAATGAAGTAAATTTTGTGGCCAAGAATGGAATTAAACAAAATTTAATTTTTCATAAACAAAATGTAGTATACATATGCTGGAGCTATAACGCAGCGTGTAGGGTGTTCTCCTTGCATGCAGCCGACCTGGGTTTGATTCTTCCACCCCTCTCGGAGAGCCCGGCAAGCTACCGAGAGTATCCTGCCCGCACGGCAGAGCCTGGCAAGCTACCTATGGCATATTTGATATGCCAAAAACAGTAACAAATCTCACAATGGAGACGTTACTGGTGCCAGCTCGAGGAAATCAATGAACAATGGGATGACAGTGACATATGCTGATTTATGTACTAAAAACCTATAGAATGTTCTAAACCAATCTTATATTAACAGATTTCCTAATCAATTTAATTACATTATAATAACTTTTAAACACAGGATAAAGAAACTATGATATAGGTGGAGAATTCTCCAGGCCCCATACCGAGTCAATATCTCCAGGATGCCCCAGATGGAACAGGTGCAGTGTCCCCGCCTTCTCCAGATGGACACCCAGCAACCATGAGCTTCTACAAGCTTGTTTCTGGTATGTGCTACAGGACTATTCCTCCGAACCACATGGTGGCGCTGGAACTGAGAAGTTCCATCCCGGCTCCCTGTCACCCCTACTGCCGGAAGTCACGCCCTCAACCCGTGCCCCGCGCCATCTTGCCGCAGTCAGCAGTGAAGAAATAAAGCTGGTGGGCACCACAGCACTGGAGGATTCTCCGGGCCCCATACCGAGCTGATGTCTCCAGGATGCCCCAGATGTAGTAGGTGCATCCTCCTGCCTTCTCCAGACGGAACCCCAGCTACCATGAGCGTCTACCAGCATGGCTCCCGTGTGTGGCCACAGGACTCTTGCTCCGAAGTGCGTGGCCAGTATACAAAGTGAGCAATGGACAATAAATGATCTAGCATCTGCCCCTGCCCCAAACTAGAGAGCGAGCCTCGACATACAGGGCCTTGTGGGATGGGGGGGGTGGAACTGACCCCTCTCCCCACCCCAGCTAGGCCTCAAGTCACCGCCCAGAAAACGCTCCTGGCTCCTGAACGGCCATCATTTCCCAGGCACACAAACCAAATCTCGGAACCCAGCGGCGTCTGACAGAAACGCATCTGGACTGAGCATTAAACTACAGCACTGTGCCACCCCAGGGCGGGGAAAGGTGTTTGTCCCTTCTGCCTTTTATCCCTGACGGCACAGTGGCTGCCACCTTTTCAGAGCCTATTGGACAGCCAGGTACAAGACTGCAGTGATGTGATACATGGGGCCTCACAGGATGGGGGGTGGAACTGGCCCCTCTCCCCACCCCAAAGAGGCCCCGAGTTAATACCCACGAACGGCTCCTGTTCCTGAACGGCCATGATCCCAGAGGCACATAAACCAATCTCAGAACCCAGAAGCTTTTGGCAGAAATTCCTCCAGACTTATTACTAAAATATTAGAAATCCAAAATGCTCTTTATATCAGCAATAGAAAAGAAATTATCTAATGATGCCTTTTTGGCAGGTCTGAATGTTGGGGAAAATTCCAAATAATAATGGTGGATCTTTTGTCAAAATATTGAATGTGATCAAAGTGTAGAGAGAGTAAGGTGGAAATCACCTGCCACATAGGTGGGAAGAGGGGCAGGATGGGTGCATATTGGGGTTCTTGGTGGTGGAGGGTATGCACTGGTGAGGAGATGGGTGTTTGATCATTGTATGACCGAGATTTAGACTGGAAAGCTTTGTAACTGTTCTCACAGTGATTCGATTTTAAAAAAAAGAAACTATGGTATATCTACACAAAGGAATATTACACAGCAGGCAGGAAAATGAAATTATAAAATTTTCTCATAAATGGATGGATATGGAGAGTAGCATGCTAAGTGAAATTAGTCAAAGGGAGAGGGACAAACATATACTGATTTCACTCATTTATGGGATATAAAAAGCATTACATGAGACTAATACCCAAAGATTGTAGAAACGAGGTCCAAGAGGTTAGAAGCTTGGCACAAGTAGGAATGTGGGGTGGCAGGACAGTTAGGACAAAGATGAGACTTCTATGACAATGATAGCTGGAATTGTTCACTCTGGAAAAGAACTGAGTGCTGAAAGGAGGTAAAGGGTCATACATGATAACCTTTCAGTACCTATTTTTGCAAACCATAATTCCCAAAAGGAGAGAGAGGGAGAGAGAGAGAAGAAAAGTGTCTGCCAAAGAGACTGGGGAGGGTGGTAGTGCAGTGGTGGGAGAGAAATTGGTAACATTGGAGGTGAGAAGTGTACACTGTTGAAGAGATGGGTGTTGGAACATTGTATTACTTAAACTGAACCACAAACAACTTTTTAACTGTGTATTTCAAGGTGATCAACCCATTTCTCATAATTTGGTGAGTGAATAAATAAAACATAGTATAGTCACAGAATTACATATGCCAACAGAAACTAAAGTACATATTCATACTACTCTATAAATGAACCTTAAAAACATTATGCTAAAGGTTGGAGAGACACTACAGCAGTTAGGGTGATTATCTTGAATGTGACCAACCTGAGTTAAATTCCTGGCACCACATATGGTCCCTCTCTTTCTTCCCCACCCTTCCAGTAAATTAATACTATGTCTTACTTCACTATAAAGTAGTTTAATTTTTTTCAGATTTTATATGACGCGTCAAATAGAATGCAACAACTTTTTTTCTGTTTCTTTAATTCAGCTAAATTACTTTCAGATTCATTCATGATTTTATAAAAGACATATCAGATATGTATTAGGGCACTGAATTCCTTTTGGGAAGACTCACTATACTGACACATCATATGCATCCATATGTAAGTTACAAAGGCAAATATTTGGAGAAAAGCAAATAATATGATAACTGCACTGTTATTGTGGTTACAAAAATGTTACTACTTTGTGGGGCATATTTTCATGGAAAAAAATCAATCTTTTTTTTAATTTTTAAAATTTTATTGAGAGTTTCAGGCTGGGGCCGGTACCGGCTCGAGCTCCGCCGAGACTCAACCCGGGTGGCCATGCGTTTGCACAGCCACCTAGCTGCTGTACGACCAGGATCCAGAGCCAGCTATATGATTTGGGGTTCCAGCGAGTGCTTGCAGCCATATGTCCAGACTGTGAACTAAGCTTTTGCCCCACGCTGGCTAAGGAGGTAAATATCCTTCCTTGGTTTTTCTTCCCTCCGGGAGGAATTGGTGCGGTGTCCGCCATATTATGGAACTTTTAAAGAGGTATGAACTTGGTGGCTCGGGGAAAAAAATGTGTTTTAAACTTGAAACAGCGGGATGCTCGGGCAGTCTCTGGCCGGGGCCGGTGCCAGCTCGAGCTCACCGAGACTCAACCCGGGTGGCCATGAGTTTGCACAGCCGCCTAGCTGCTGAACGACCAGGATCCAGAGCCAGTTATACGACTTTGGGTCCCAGTGAGTGCTTGCAGCCATGTGCCCAGACTGTGAACTAAGCTTTTGCTCTATGCTGCTCCAGGAAGGGAAATGATGCTATTTCCAACTTAAATCTCCCTGGACTTAATTACTAAAATATAGAAATCCTAAACCGCGCGGCTGGTTTATTTCTCTTCATTCTCATCAGTGGAAAACCAATTATCAAATATTTCCTTGTCAATAGGGCTGTATTCTTGGGGGATAAACTCCAACAAGAATATGTGAGTTCTATCTTGAAACTCCAACAACAATAGTGATTTTTGTGTTGAAATAAGGAATGTAATCAAGGGAAAGAGAAAAGAAAGTGAAATTTGTCAGTCTATGTGGGGGAGGTTAGGGGCTGGGGTGGTAGGTATACTGTTTTTGTTTTGTTTTGCTTTATCTTTTTTTGGTGGTGGAATATGGTCACTGGTGAAGGGGCGGGTGTTTGAGCATTGTATAACTGAGACATAAGCCTGAGAACTTTGTAACTTTCCACATGGTGATTCAATAAAAAAATAAAAAAATAATTTTATTGAATCACTGTGAGATAGTTACAAGCTTTCATGTTTGGGTCACAATCTCACAATGATCAAACACCCATCCCTCCACCAGTGCACATTCCCCACCCCCAATATTCTGGGTACACCCTCCCTTTCCCACCCTCTCCCCTGCCTCCATGGCAGACAATATTCCCCATACTCTCTCTACTTTGGGGGCATTATGGCTTGCAACACACTGAGAAGTCATAATGTTTGGTCCATTATCTACTTTCGGCATGCATCTCCCATCCCAACTGGTTCCTCCAGCCGTCATTTTCTTAATGATCCCTTCTCTATTCCACCTGCCTTCTACCCTCTGCTCATGAAGCAGTTTTTACAGCTCTGGTGCAATAGACACAGTTATCAGATAAATAATCATAATTACTGAGTAAGATAAATTTTCTGGTCCTTAATTTTTGTACCTTTGAAAAGCAAGGTAAATGTCCAAAACTTCATTCGACTGTTAGAGTCATTAAAATGTGATCATGTTTATAAATTATTCAGCAGAGAGTCTGACAAACAGCAAACAATCAAAAGCTGTTAGCTCCTTTCCTTTCCTATAGTTTTATTTGGCAAAAAAAAAGATTCCATTCTTAAAAGAGTGATAGCCTATTTGAAATTAAATGTAACATCATAGTGCCATCTTGTGACCACATAGAACATTACATTATCTGCATTAGATACGTTAGTTCTGATATAGTTTGAGCACATCTCAAAACCTTATTTAAGATCTCATCTCTAGTGTGTTAAAGGAACGTGTTGCAATAGAGGAAATGAAGACTATAACTGAGTATTGTTCTGTTGAGATTGGAGTCCCTTCTCTTGCAAAATACCACTTCCTGTCAGAGCCAGGACTTAAGAGAAAAGGAGAAACATTTCTCCCATAGCCTCGTCTAAGATGGGTAGATGATGGTGGAGTGAGTGTAGAAGCAGCTGTGTTAACTCATCACATTCTTTCAGTTAGTAAGACAGGTCGTAGGAAGAACTTGGTATTTTGTCTTGTTGGGAGGTCTGTCCTTGAAAGAACTCTTCACTGTAGCTTTGACCTTGAGTATAATGTGTAATACTTTTCTCAGTATGTAACATCAAATATCATCCAAAATATCCTTAGTATGGCAGATAGTTACTTTCCATTCCCCACCCTAGCCAACCCACCTTCTGAATAAATGACTGAACCACTATCACAGTGCAACCAAGTCTTCTGCTGGTGCATGAGCTCATCTTTCACCCACCACTCACCTACCCCCACATCTACACCACTTTTAGTAACTCTGAAATAAGTCAAAACAAATGGTGACCCATGCCATCTATTCTATGCCACTAAATCAAAGCAACACTTTTCAGTTTATTAAATGTGAATTTTATTGTGGTTTGGTTAATGTAAGGCAGTGGGGTGAAGGCACTGCAGAAATTACAAAGACTGGAAAACATTATAGGAAATGAGAGCACTAAAAAAGTTACAAGATATTTTTAAATGGATGCTTGCTAGTCTACACTAATTACTACAACTATGTTTCTTTTCATCATTGTAGAAGCGTTGAAATATTGTCGGGGCGCAGGGTTAAGGAGGTAAGGAAAGACTTCATGGAGGAGGTGGCATTTATGCTGGGCCTTGAAGTAGGGATAGAATGTTGATAGATGAGATGGAGGGAAGAACGTTTCAGCATAACTGACTCAAAAAAATTCTGCAAAGAACTGAGCAAACTAGAGGGCAAACAAACACTCTCAGGGAGTGGAGTTTCTCAACTGAGAGAAAAACCTGAAGGGCCTAGACTGAGACCCAAAATCTCAAGCTCCCAGATGAGGTCTTTACTACCACCAGGATAAGGAGGCAAGGGATAATAAGCTTGCTTTTAAACCTAGCAGCAGGAGATTTCACATTACAGTCAGGGGCCTCAGACTGGCTGAAGTCTTCCTAGATGGATTCTCTCATCCTTTCAGGCTGCGTGAGATTTATTTGTCCTTGCTCTTGCCAACTGACTGCCTGAACGGTAGTTCGTGCGCGCCCAGGTGCGCGTGTGTGAGTGTAAGTGTGTGTGGATAGGTGGGGGACAAAAACTCTTTTTCCATTGCAGCTTTTTCCACTTTTCCCTCTCATGGCACCCAGCTGGCTTCCAGATGAGCTAGAGTTCAAGCCCTTCTTGCTGTCTAGGCCTCCTTGAACCCCAGCTCTTCATTAAGCACCTAGGAAGCTTCCTCAACATGAAGGTAAAGCTGTGGGGGGTGACTTGGGTTAGGGCAGGAGTACACTTTCTGGAGGTGGTGGTAGTGATGGTGGTGGTGGTGATGCTGGGTGATGGTGATGGAGGTGGAGATGGAAGTAAAAGCTGGGAGCTTATAAGCAGGCTCTGGCTGTGAGGCAAAATGCTGCTCAAAGAACTGTAGTGTTTACCCAGGAGGAAGGATGTCAGGCTAGACCAGCTTGGCCTTGATCAACCCTCTTCCTTTCTAAACATGCCCTATGAGGAAGAAAACTGGGCACCTGAATGCAGCAAAGACATTGTTATAGTATCCAAGTTGTTGTAGCCCTGCTTGAAATGCATTCCCAGAAGCCCTGGAGATCTTTTCTGGGCAAACATTAATATGACCTCCAGGTAGGACTGTCACCACCCCCTGTCCAGCTGTCGGAGGTATATAGGTTATGTAGCAGATGCTACGTGAATTGGGAGGTATAGGGAACTTATCAGAAGAAAAGAAAAATTAATTATAGTGATGTTTTTCTTTCAAAAGGTTATGAATCTTAGATGAGATCAGGCATCTGACAGAAAATCAAAGGATGGAAAGCTCTGTCAGAATCATCTGAAACTGGTGATTTAGAGCTCAGTGAGGTCATCACTGGAAATGATCTTGAAGCTGATGTGGCCTTGCTTGACTTTGGCGGTTGGACCACCCTTCTTACGTAGGTACAGAGATTTTAGATCACGGCAGTCGCTGGGGTCAGCATCCAGAGTAACTTGCCCCAAGAACTGATCACAGAATTTTCGGCTGTTCCAGACCTAAAGAAAGTCCAGAGAGTGAAAAATGAGAAAACTGCAAGATCTGACTGTTCAGTGGCATATAAGCTTAAGGCTAGGGAATGTCTGTTAAAAAACCAAGAGTCCCTTTCTCTGACTAAAAAGAAGATCCCTCAATATAGGTTACAAAGCCAACAGAAAAGTTTAATATCTAATTTGACTTATGAGATAGTTATTTAAAGGCAGCTGTCAGAAATCTTGTCAGAAAAAAAACATTGAAATGGTAGTAATTCATCCTGAACTAGAAGGATGAGGGGCATCTGAACAGACGTGTATGGCTCCCCCCATGGAATTTGCAACCTTGTAGGTTTCTTCCAACAATTATGTAAACAGAGGAGATTTAGAATGGAGATTAATAATCAAGTCAATATCTATATCTTCTGGGATATGTCTTTGAGTGAAAAGCAAAATAAAAAATACAGGATAACCTATTCTCTGTATCTTCAACATATATAAGTCACTTGAAGATGTCTATTATCTGATATTGTATGTTATTCCCTGTTCACATTCTTACCTGCACAATAATAGGAATGTCAGTGGTCCTCCTGTAGAAAATGGCCTGGGTGTCAAAAATGGCATGAACAGTATTCTTTTGTACAGGAGAACGAACTTCCTCCTTTCCACACTTAATCACCAAGTAGGGGTTTACAGCTGGAACAAAGTAATATTAGTTTAGAACACAGTGATTAAAATTACCTTTTGATGCAGGCATGGAACACTACTACTGTCTATTTCAGGGTTTTTAGCATATCATCTCAGTATTGGATGGTGCTGGACCCAACAATTTTGTTCCTGCATCCCTTTTCTACACTTCATATAGAAATATTCCAAAGGAATATTGTGTAGTCTTTGCCATTGAAATTCACATACAACCTGACTTTTTTAGATTGATTGAAAATGCATTGCAAAAGGTGATCTGTGGCAGTATTTGCAAATAAATGTGAAATAAATAAAACAGAACTTTACTTTGACAAATACCCTTGTAATTCTTACCTTCATTGGCATACTTCTTCTCCAGGCCCTCAGCACTGTGGACAGTGATCTGGGTGACTACTTTGGGGTAGCCACGAGCCAGGTTCCAGCAGGACATCTTGGGCATGTCCAGAGTCAATTCCCTAAAACATACAAAAAGAGAAGGAGAGGCTTTGATGATAAGAAAGGCCTGCAAAAGGAGACATTGTTACTGAAAATAAGACATAAAATGCCGAGTGACAAAGCCTATTACTACTCAAATATTACTTATATTTTATGCATATGTTTCCATTTCTCCTTGATTTAAAAACCAATAGATAAAGCTCAGAATGGGAAGGGCAAAAAAGTAACTCCAGTGACCCAGGACATATTAAAGGAGCACAGGGAAGTATCACCTGTTTTTATGAGAAGAGTCAGCCAGGGAACATAATGATAAAATGTAAGTGCAAAACACCTATAACCTCTTCCCTCTTAGAGGCCTAAAGTTCGGACCTCCACTGCAGAATTTCTCACGAGCCCACTTTGGAAAATTTAATATCCCTGTAACTTCAGTGGAGTTTAACTTGAATAAGTTGTCTTTGAATTTCTGCTTAAGGAAGAAGAGATCTAGATGTTCAAAACTGGAGGCAAAGCAGAGAACAAGAGTTTGAAGAGCTGCCAAGGAAACGGAACCTGAGCTGGACCGGCACTTCAGAGAAGATTCTCAGGAGAAACTCGCTGGTTCGACCATGCTGGAACATGGTTGGAACAAGCACATAGTTGCCTTTCTTCAGGTACTTGCTCAGAAACACTGTGCGTGTGTCAATATAGGTGGAAGTCCCAGCACGCTCTTGGATGTAGAGGTGGTGGAGGCGGAACTTACGGTTCATCTCCACCTGGAAATGAAATAGAATTAAATACTCCATTATATTCCAACCATGCATTTGTTTTGTCTTGGAAGATTCTACATTCTCTTTATATTCATCTTCCCAAGGCATTTCTTAATTTCTTTGGCCCAAAGCCATCCTAACTTTTACATTATTTTCCTTCATTGTCTAGGTATGAAATGCCTATTGATACCTTGAAGAGCTCAAAACCAATGATGTAATTGTCAGGTCTTCCCATGCGCCGGTAAGTACGCAGATCCTTCTGCTGCAGTGACATGATGACCTTGTGGCCATCTTCAGGCACAGAAAAGATGTACTAGAGAAAAGAGGCCACGGAAAAGAACTTAGTTAGAATTCACATCCTAAGAAAGAAAACTATATTATGTATCATCGATTTGGGGTGTTTTCTAAGTGTTTTTGTTGACCATACCAAGTGGTAGATTGGCTTCCCAAGTATAGCTCATAATACTTGTTTGTCCCTATGTCATTCAGTTAGTGTGTGCTGAAAACAGCTTCCTCAAAGTTAAATAAATATGGTTACTTGCTTAAACATATATATTTAAAGCTTTGTTTTAATAAGTACTTGTTAGGTCCTTGTTTCTTTTGTTTTATTATTGTCCCTTTGTTTTAAAAATCTGTACACAAAAAATCCCAGAATTCATAAACAGAAGCATTCTCATTTAAGTTAATCAGGCATAGAAGCATTCTCTTGGTCTAAACTTTTGTACCTATTCTAGACATGTAGCTTGTGAAGAGACTGAATCTGCTATCTTGAAAGAGTGATCTTTGCAACCACCACTTTAGGGAAGTTGCAAACCAGTGTCAGAAAGTCTAATTCTGACTTTATCAGAATAAAAGTCTAATTCTAACATTATCAGGGTGCTAATTGAAAGTAAAACTAAATAACATCAGATTCTCTCTGTCTGCCCCTATTATTTCCCCCCTGTCCTTCCATTTTAATAAGGCACAGAAGCATATTCCAGTCTATAGAGTCTCAAGGTTTCCAAATATCAATCCTGTACAGAAATTTCATAGCAAAGCCATAATAACTATTTACCTAGCTTTGTATATGTGCATGATACATGAAGTATTTCTAGGGTGGTAAATATGATTGAGGCAAGGAAGTAATATGAACTTTCTTTTCTTCAGGAACAATTAAGGTAGGAAAGCGATAGAAGAAAAGCATGAGTGAAATATTCATCTACCACCCAAAGTAACCTCTCAAATGCCTGGCAGTGGGATCCATAGAAAAAAAATACACCCATAAAAGGCATTAATACATTTAGAATTTTTGTCTCCTGTGGGTTTTCTCATCAGAACACTTGGGAATAAAATCATCAAGACTATTATAGATGAAGAGTTTGGATATTTTAAGGTTTTCTTTAGGATGTGCTTAGGTTTGACACAAAATGTGTCACCTAGAACGAATACCAAGGACATGGTTAAAAGAAAGTCATTAACAGGGGTGTGAATCAATTCATGGGGGAAATAATCTGATTCTAGAATGCATTTGATAGGAATCAGAAGGACAGTTTGCTTGAGAAAAAGAACACATAAAGTAAGGGTGCACCCAAACTAATAGTTGGAAAATCAAGAGAAATGGAGCAAACTGAGAAAGCATCTGGGAGTAGATACTCTCTTCAATGTAGGGCCATCAAAAAGATACCAGGCAGTGACAACATGTCATACCAAGCAATGTGGCCTCTAGAGAGATTTTACCAACATATTATACTATGGCCTAAGTGCACCTCTTCAAAGCGTCGCAGTTGGCCATGCTTTACAAGTATCTGAGCCCATCCATAAATATCTAGGTTAATGACTATTATGAAATTTGTGCAAAGGGAAAAATTGATATCAATGATTTTTCTTTGTCTTTTTGGACTACAACCAGAGTAATGCACAGGGCTTATTCCTAACTCTGCATTCAGGATCTCTCCTGGTGATACTTTGGGGACCATATGTAATGCCAGAGAGTGAACCTAGGCTGGCCATTTATTAGGCAAATGCATTACCCACTGGCCTCAGAAGCGACAAATTTATGACAGGATGCGACACACATTCCTACTGCATTGACCATTTGGAAGCAAATAAAAAGAAATGATCAAACCTGGGGATTCTGCAGGAAAGTATCACGGTTGTTATAGCAACCCCCCGAACGGTTCATCAGAGGATCATCATCCACAGTCCAGCATCCCACCACTGATTCCAGCTCCTTGCGTCCAAAAATAGGGTTGTTCACATTGCGGCAGACATTCAGTTCATGAAAGTTGCGGCAAAAATCCTCCAGGCTCATCCTGAATAAAAGGAGTACAGGAAATAAATGAAGATGGTACACAATACCTACCCCTGTATAGCCATGTAGAAGTCCCAATTCCCTCAGCACAAAAATATATCTCACCAAAACTCTCCATCATCAGACATAACAAGTCCCAGATTCTTGCGATCTGTTGCAGTCAGTTGCTGCCACTCTTCAGAACTAAAGAAAAATAAAGAACAAAGAGACAAAGTATGATATTTGCTATTGACTATACATAGTAAGCAACTGTTAAAGGAATATAATACATGAAAAATGAGCCTACTTTATCTCACCTCTGGCTTTAACACAGACCCATGACTGATAAGAGCCCCAAAATGTCACTGAACATTGGTAGCTCACTAGAAGTTTGGAAGGAATAGTTTGAAAGAAAGATAAGACTTATGGAGAATACAAATCAAAGTGGACTGCGACTCACATTTCACTCCAAGGACCACTCCATTCTTGTCTTCCCAAGGGATTTCTCAGGCGAACCATATATAGCTTCTCCGTGCTGAAGACTTCCACGAGTCTCTCTCCAAGGCGGATCTTGCGAATATCAGTCATGGTGTAGGTATGGCCCTTCAGAAGTCCCCAATCAGTTTCTACCTCTTGTTCCTCCTGATTGGGAAACTGATAGTAAAGAATTGAATTGGTTGAAGCATACAAAAATTGGGAGATCCAAGTATTGGCTCATACTCTCCCTTGATTGATTTATTTTAGTTTGGCTGCAATAAACTTTTCACATGAGGGTGGAAAACTGATCCTAACTTCTAATGTAAGACAAAATACATAAAGGGAAAGAAATAAGGTATTATAATATAACAATTCACTAAAACAATGCAGATGAATTCTAGTAATGCATGAAGATAAGAAAATTAAAATATGATGGGGTTGGTTTATTCCTTGAGAAAATACCTACAAATCAATAACCAAGCATAAAGATAGGAGGAGTAGAACACTTGGCCTTTTACATCAGCTCAGACATTGGCAATGACCCCCATCAAGATGACTGGCATAAAAAGATAAGAAGTTAAAATTATTCTGTCTCTGTGATAAGGTTCAATGTGTTTCATTCACTTTTTGAGTTACAAAATGACATTTTATAGAAGTCTGGTGCTATACTCTACTAAATTTTTGAAATGAGCAGAAGTATAATTGTTTTAGGTGAATGCGTACCTCAATGGAGCAACAGATCAATCCTCCTTTGGTAAATGTTTTGTACAGTTCTCCAAACAATTTGTACTTCTCCTCAACAAGCTCAGTGTATCTTCCTTTCTGCATGTCAATAGTTTCGGCCAAGGTACCAGTGAAGTCCACAATGATGTCAGTGGTTGTCAAACCATCAAGGGCCTCATAACAGCCAAGAAGCCTAAGGGCAAATATGCAAGGTTATTTTTATGAAATTATTTTTCTAGATCAAGTTTATCTTGTGCCTTAAAATTAGGATAGCTCTTCCCAGTCATCTGGCTTTTTCCTTAATATAATATGATAGCTTGAAATTATAGTCAGAGATTTCTAGATTTAGCCTATGTTAATTGAGGAAAGTCCACATAGAAAATTCATACACACAGTGGACAAGAAGAAAATTTGAGATCATAATACAGTAATGATCTGTATATTAGCAGTTGGACTAGGAACAGGTAGATGTTTAATGAAAGCCACAAGAGCTATTTCTCTCATCTAAAATTCGACAAAGATAAGACCCAATTTAAATAATAGAGAAAGAATGAACTCCAAAGGACAAAAGTGGCCTCCCTTTCCTCATGCACCCAAACACTAACTTATTGGCCTTCTTCCTTACTTTGCATAAGCTTTTTCCAACAGAGCATTCCAAAATTCATTCATGGAGGTGGAAAAGGAGAAAACAAGATCTCCATTGATGGTGGGCAGCAAATCATCAATTACCACCTCAGTCCATTCTCCAAAATGCCAGAAACGGAAACGAAATATCCCAGCATATTTCTCTAGTTTTCGAGGGTCCCATTCCTGTTCCTTGTGATTGGGAATTGTCTGGAAATATAAGAACAACCCATCAACTGTTATCCACCATAACGCATCTAAATACTGAGATTACACTAGACTTCTGGTAAATTCATGTCACTACAGGCAGCATATCAAATACACCTGGTTTGTGTTTAGGTTGGAAAGTCCTGGGTAGAGCATTTTCCCCATATCTGCTTCCTTAGTTCAGTTGTGCTGAAGATGCAATTACTAACCTGTCCTGAATCCACACAGGGTATGAGGGGAAGCCAGTTACAGTTTATTTCCCACAGATAATGCATAAACTGGATCATAAAACCCTGTCTGTATAAAAGTGTTCATGGTTGCATTTTTAAAAGAAAAACAATTAAAATATAAGCTCCCCAGCCATGATTTAAATTTTAAACAGCCTATCCTAACTATATAGATTCTATAACATATATATATATATGCATATTAGGCCAAAAAGTAAGTTTAAGAAATCCTCCTTTTATCTATTTACTTTTGGGTTCTAGGGCCATACCCAGCAATGCTCAAGAATTGCTCCTTGGGGCTGGAGCAATAGTACAGCGGGTAGGGCGTTTGCCTTGCATGTGACCGACCTGGGTTCAATTCCCAGCATCCCATATGGTCCCCTGAGCACCGCCAGGAGTAATTCTTGAGTGCAGAGCCAGGAATAATCCCTGTGCATTGCTGGAGTGTGACCCAAAAAGAAAAAAAAAAGAATTGCTCCTGGCTCCATACTCAGGAATTATTTGTGAAAATGCTCAACTGGGAGAACCTCATGAAGGCTTTAACCTCTGTACTATCTCTCTGGATGCAGAAATTCCTCTTTTATACAACAACTACATATTAATTTCTAAAGTTAGCTTTTCAGAAGAGAATTCTCTTTATCCCAATTGAACAATTCATTGATTTGAATTCTACTTCAATGCCAAGGAATTTCAATTAACTTAATTTAGTAAAACATTCTCAAGTATCTATTACTTTCTCATCTTTCCTAGTCTTTATTTGTTAGTGATTTCCTGATCCCCTTCTGGCTTTACACATCAGTAAATACATAGAATGCAAATATACTGAGATACTTAGTGAATACACTGCAAGTGATGAAAAAGTTAACTCATATGTGTGACAAAACAAATAGAGGAAAATGTGAATTTTTGGATGTAGATGACTATATGAATATATAATTCTTCCAACTTTTCTGTAATTGAGAAAATTTGCATGATTAAGGGAGGGAAATAACCTAGTCACCTTCTGCTAATAAACAATCTAACTTATCAATTGACGTTTCCTAAAGACCTTAAACAAGAAAAAGTTATAAACTGAGTCAAGTCTCTCTCATAAGGAGAGGGAATACCTTTGTCCAGTGAGACTCCTGAACAGCCAAACAGGAAAATGCAGAAACCATCGGCTTGTGCCCCAATCTCCCTTGAATCAGTTGGTGGTTGCTGATGTTGCCCACAATAAGACGGGGGTCATCACAGATATCCTGTGGATAAAATTATCGGTTATAAGCATCTAGGAAAAGTTTTCCAAGAATCACTGTGTGCTGAGTCAGGCAGGACAGACTTCATAGACAGGATGAAGTTGGAAGATGACTAGGACTTCTATAGGTGGGATAATGGGGAAGTTGGGGCTGGTAAGAGAAAATAAAATCAAGTAGTCTACTTTAGTTAACCTTTATTTCCAGAATAAAAATTATGTAAAAAAGTGGGAGACAAATGTAAGGAAGAATTTCTAGGAAACATGATGAGATGTGCTGATCTTAATACAGCTGTCACTGAGGTTTGGCAGGGTTTTCACCATAGCAGTAAATTTTGTTAATGGTGGTTTTTGTTCGGGAGCCACACAGAGTCATCAGGACTTATACCTGGTTCTGTGTTCAGGAATTACTACTGATGGACCTAGGGAACTAAACCTAAAATGACAGAAAATTATCTAGAAATATGTAGAGCTAATATATCAGACCATTGCAAGTGACAGATGTCCAAGGCAGATGCTTAGGTTTTCCAGAGGATATCTAGAGGTGGACACTAATTTAAACTCCAATCTTTTTGTCAGAATGTGATTAAATTCTGTTATTTTTGTGCAGGATAAGGTTTGCTGAAACACCCATACTTGAAAGGGTGCCTTAAGAAACAGCCCTGAAGAAGATGCATATGAATATTTCTCATTTTGATTGAGTTACTCACAGACACACATATATTTGATTGTAATTCATTGAATTTGTTGATGTAAATTTTGTCAAGATACTCACCTGTGATTGAGAGAAAAATTAAAAGCAGTAAGTCACTTTAAATGTAAAAAAGTATTTCTTGTTTCTAAAAAAGGAGTTAGGAGACCTTATCTATGAAGACTTTTTTAACATAAAGCAACAGTAACAACAGTCTCCATGACAACCAGATTTTACACATCTTTGGATGAATATGGAAGGCAGCTGCATTAATAGTGTATGGAGCCTTTTAATACTCTCCACACAAGAGATATTCTGAGAGTATCTGTCGATCAAGGGCAGTATTTGTATGCAGTGTATTTATTTATCTTTCTCCCAATCTATATCTAATGCCACTCCCTCTGTGAATTTGAGGATAAGACACAAATATTACCATAGCACAGTGTGATGAAAGAGCAGTAGAGGCATTTTATTTATTGTCAGGTACTGAACCCTGTGTCTCACTCATGCAAAGCATGTGCTCTATTCTGAGTCACACTTTTGCTCTTCTTTGAAAGGTTAAAGGGTTCCTGGAGAAAGGATCCTTAAAGTTCCTGGTGGTAAATAAAATGGATTCTGAAACAGTGGAATGTGAATGGAAGACTATTTGAAAGATCAGAGTTAATAGTTGAAAAATGAAGGGATCTAGAGGCATAACAGTAAAATGCACAAAGAACATAGCCGCATACATGAGACTATATAATTGAATACATGATTATGTTACCCTGAGTATCAGAATGTGCACAGTTTAGTTCAAAGACAGGAAATACCAACGAAGTCTTGAGTAGGCTGAGAAAGCTGGAGGGAAGATGCAGTTTGGCTAGAACCTTAACTTTTTGCTTACCCAGCAAAAAAATAAATCAGGCTCAAAGGAAAAGAAAATATAGACATATATCCTTTGAAAAATTATTCAGTAGAGACAGCTATATTTTACTGGTTCTCAAACCTCTTTTTTAATGGAGATAATTCTTCCTGATGAACGGTCTGGTCTACGGAAAGAAACAT
The DNA here is from genome assembly GCF_027595985.1 of Sorex araneus. Taxonomy (NCBI): domain Eukaryota; kingdom Metazoa; phylum Chordata; class Mammalia; order Eulipotyphla; family Soricidae; genus Sorex; species Sorex araneus. The sequence goes on from NC_073313.1 coordinate 109,203,749, forward strand.
TCCACATATTCTTTAAAAGCCAAAATAACTCTGGAAAGAAATAGGCAGTCTGGGCAGGGACAATTCCAAATTGAAGATTAATCGGGTATTCTACTACTGCCAAAATGAGAGGGTCAGGTGGGTTGAAAGTTTTTTATTTTGTGGCATTTTTCAAAGATGCATGTGAGGCATCCTATGACTAATTTTCTGTCTGAGAAGAAAATTTCTATTTTATTAAATATTTTTATGAGTTGAGAGTGGCTTAATTTTTCATTTATTGAACATAAAGTAGGTGTGTTGAGTGAATTAGAGTTTGATGGCCTTTCTCTTCTCAGTGCTAATCTTTCCTACATTGAAATTAAACACATTTTTCCTATCTGTATCAGATTTTATAATTTTTTGCAGCAATATGTAAAGTTATGATAATGATTTATTAGTTCATAGAACAGCTTCTGGGCATGTAAAACAATGATGTGAACACTTATTGGTATGTGAAGAGTGCAGTTTTAGATTATTAAGGAAAGTATTTTCTAATCTTATGTATTAGTGACTGGGCTGTATTATAGAACATATAATTTTCATTGCGCCTTCATTTCACACCATGGAGCTAGGATCAGCTAACGCTTTTGGCATGCGATCTTGTCAACTTTTGTTCAAGACATAAAAGAAAATAAATGAGCAAAAGTAATATATAAACTTCACTCTTGTTGAAGCACTAGGAATTCTGTAGATCTAAGCTGAATGAATGTGGTATACATATAATTAATAATTTTAGAGAGAGGAGACTGTGTATGTGCATAACATTTTTGCAAAACTCATTTTCCATTTTCTCTTATAAACTGACCTGTGCCCTGGTTTTTCTCCACCACTTTTCATACAGGGTTGATACTATTCAAAATCAGTTCTAAAACATGGAAAATTAGTAATCCATAGATTTTCAGAGTTGAAAGATGATTTTAGCCAATCTCTTAGTTATGTAAATGACCAAACAGATTCCAAGAATGGCAGCAACTTGACATTCACATTATCCAGCTAGTTAATAGGTTATTTGAGTTATAGTTTCTTCAGAACCATATACAATTAAGGAAAGGACTCTCAAGATTTTAGATTTTTTTTTTGCCTATAGGTTTATCAATCACCATTATATAAAAGGTTGATACTACGCAGTTCTCCAGACACAGAGATGCAACTGCCTCTTTTTGTCATGTATCCAGCATTACATGCCTGTTTGTTTGACACTTAAAAGTGCTCTTTTCTTTTAAAAGACTCGTGTAAATCAAACAGCTTTTGTTTCAAAGCTAAATACTGCCTACAGGTTTTAGTTTCTCCAATTGGATCTATGTAGGAATCAATCTCTTAAGTATGTCAGCACCATGTATAAAAGATGTGATAAAATCTTTATCAAATAAAATCTTTATCAAATCAAATCTAGTGAAATACTAGAAAGCACCTAAGGAGGCAGAAATAGTAAAAGTTAATGAACCCATAAAACCTAAGACCAAAGGGTGATCCATTGGAAAACAATGAAATGGCTGTTTGTTGATTTCCCGCCCCCACCACCACCATTTCAGAGAATTGTCTTCCTGTGAGGGCTAAAAAGCTAGGCTTGAAAGTTTTTCTGTAACTCAAAGCTGAGATGCATACTGCAGATGGGACATTTCAGCTTGAGCTCTGCTGAAGTTAGGAGTGCAGTTGGGGGAGAGGTCACTCCTCACATATTACATATTTGAGTGGCTTCGGGAGAGTGGGGAGATGCTGATCCCCTAATGACTCCCAGCTGTTTTGGCACAGTTGATGTGATCCTTGAACTGGGCTGCTTGTCAAGGCAAAGTAATTTCTTGGGGAGAAACCACACAAAAGAAGAAAATTGAGCACCGCGAGTAAATCCAGGAATGGTCCCCAAACAATCTTATTCCCAAGCCAAACTCTTCTTCATGTAAAGTAACTTCTTGAGAAATATGTTCTCCTAGCTGAGCATTGAGGGACCCTCTTACTGTCCTCACCTTTCCTCCCTCTCCAAAGATTACTAATTGGGAAAGTATGCATACAAATAGAAGGCATATAAGCACAAGTTCTGTATATATCACTATATCTGATTCCACTTGCATCTACCACAGCTAAATCTATAGCAATTTTTCTCACACAGAAGAAATTTTCTTGCAATTGGCTTAAAGGTCCAGAATAAACCTCAGCCAGTACAGTAAAATAAGCCAGTGCCTAGGAAATCATCAGCCAGAAAAGCGGAGGCACCTTTAAAACTACTACATGAAATCTAGCAGTCTTGGATGGATAGGCTTCTGGATACCTACAAATAAGGGGCATTAGGACCAGAATACTAAATATTCTAGAAGTGTGCATTAGAATCTGAGAAAAATGGTAGTCAAATAGCTTTATCTTATTCTTAGAAAATTAAACTATCTCCAGGCAGAGTACTTATATATGGATCTGAGTTCAAATGCTGAACCAGACACTCTAGGAATTAACATTATTGAATGTGGAGTTTTCCTTCTGCATGAACATCTTGTCTTCAGCAAAACAGTCACTTGTTTCCTAAACCCCATAATGAAATTGCAATATAGAGTTTGTTAGTAAAAATACTAAGACCACTTTGTAATTTAAATTTCAATTTGCTAAATAATGATCTTATTTAAAACATTCTTATTGTTCCTGAGAACTTCCAAGTACAAATTCCAAATAGATTTACTGGAAATAATTCATCCATGCAACGGGATACTATTCAGCACTAGAAAGGAACAAAGTAATACAAACTTCTTCCTGGATGACCTGTGAAAATGTTATACTAAGATAAAGAATTCAATTAATACTGTGATATCATTTTAATGGAAATGTTGAGGATATGTAAATCTAGACAGAAAGAAAAGGTTTATTTATGACTTGTGAGAGAAGAAATCAACTCACTGCAAATGCTCATAAGAAATCTTATTGGGATAATATAACTTTGCTAAACGTGGCTTGTGATGTTCTTTGCAATAACTCGGCAAATTTCCTAAAAGTCAGGTACCTATGTATTCTGCTTCTAACAGCTTCTCTCATCAACACTTTCCTTCCACTTCTACCACCTTAGACTTAATGCAGAACCTCATCACCTTCCTCCAACCCAACACAATGAGATGCTCTCAGAGGAAGGTCTTCCTTAGAATAAGACCTGGGAAAGGAGTATGGGGGTGGGGGTTAAATTCAAAACTTCACCTGGAAAAGTGACATATCTTCTGCAGGGACCCTTGCTTCCTTTACAACGGGCTATGAAAATCCCCACGAGGGCTTGCTTACTCTATTTCAGTTGTGGATTAGATGTGTCTGGTTCTAAGATACTATTGTAACTGTGAATGAGTCACTCTGGAAAAAAGCCAGAAAAGTGGAGAAAGTGACTCAGGGTTGCTGCAGAAGACATTTTCTTATAGGAATTTGGCTGCAAGATTTCAGTTGAAAGCTCTTACTTGTCTTAGGAATACACAATAACTTAATATAACTTAGCTCCTAGAATTTATTAGGAGTGTAGATGTTGAAGCCCCCTGAATAACAGGAGTGTGTGTCTCATGGGATATTCCTGTGTACCCTGTGTACCTGTGAAAGTAACTGAGGTCATTGGCTTGTGAAGAAATTAAGGTTTTTCTGTTGATGGTATGAAGATATGAAATCCATAAACAATTGGAAAACACTAAAATACCTGCTTATCCAAAGTAAATCCATACACCATATTAAGGAAATGGGGAGTGAGGAGAAGGACCTGGCCCTGCCCTCTGATGGTAAGGGCTGAGTTAATTGGTTTGATTAGTATTTATAGGCCTGAAAGCTGACACATTTATGGCAAAACTTTTTAGCATTGACGCAGAAAGAGACAGAAAATACAAGTTAACCATCCTTCCTCCATTTTAGAGTCTTCAGAAAATAGCCATGGTAAGTATGATCCTATGTGGTATGCCAAGGGACAAGATGCCTGAAAGCTTCCCTGAAAATCAGGATCTCGACTTTGCCAATGAGGTTGGTAAGGCCAAGTACTCATCTGGTATCACTGAGCCAATTCGGAGAGGCCCCAGGCTCTCAGCTTTCCTGATGGGAGGCCAGAAAACATTGACGTGATTCTTGACCACAGGCTTGGCCTTCACTGTAGCTGGAATGGAACCCACAACTTTCTGAGGAGACTCAGATGGTGGTCCAGAACCTTGTTCTTTACCCAAGCCCCCCACAAGTGGCCCACTTTCCAAGTTCTGATCCAAAAATGATCTGCACTACTTAAAAAACCTATGTGACTTACTCACTGTATGCCTGGAAGTAACATTTCTTACGTTGGCAGTAATTTATTATTTAACTATCTGATAGCTCAATGTTAATCTCATTAATCAGAAAGAGAGCTTCACCTCAGGTTGCGTCTGCAACTTGGACAGATGGGGGCATACAATGGTTACTCAGTATGTAATTCTCAAGTGCTCTCCCTTCAGACTAAATTAAAATAAGTTCATTATTTTTAATTTATAATAACTGTGGAAGAACTAATGGACGCATAGCCTCACCAGTGAAAAAGAATGTGATTACTTACTGGAGGGAAGACATCTATATTACCAAAAGAGACAAAATTTTATCTCCTAGAAATGGCAGCATGGTAAAATGGAAACCAATATGGGTTAAATATAACCCGGAATTAAATTCCACCTTGTTACCGTTTTATTTGGACATATTCTTACCTTATCTCAAGATCCAGTTTTCTCATAAATAAAATGGACATCGTACCTACCTGCCTTTATTTTCTAAGATAAGAAAGAAAATTACAGCAAAGTGCATTTTAAGACACAAACTTACCAGACCATCACAAATAAGAATAAAGTGAAATATATACAAATATATATGTATATATACTTATAGATCTATATATACATACACACATGTATATTCATTACATATATAAGAGCCTGGCAAGCTCCCTGTGGCCTATTCGATATGCCAAATACCGTAACAATAACACGTCTCATTCCCTAGATCCTGAAAGAGCCTCCAATTGTTGGGAAAGACAAGTAAGGAGAGGCTGCTAAAATCTCAGGGCTGGAATGAATGGAGACGTTACTGGTGCCTGCTTGAGTAAATTGATGAACAACAGGATGACAGTGATACAGTGATATATAGAGAGAAAACCTCTAAACTCAGTGTCTATGTCTATAGTGAATGTGTCACACATGTAGATGTATTTTCCCTATACATCCCATATTTCTGACATTCCCTCACCCTGGAAGAGGGTGCCTCTGAAAGGAGGGTTATTATCATGGTTATTATTTTTGTTTCTTCCTTGGTAATCCATTTAAAATTTAATCCACATAATTTGAAATAAACAGGCTAAGGATAAAGAAATGAGCCAAGACAGAGGAGGAAGATGTGACTAAATGTCAGTCTAGGCAGGAATCTCTGTTGGTGTGGTATCTAGGAAATAGATTATGTTGGCTTGCACTTTTGTCACAAATTAGATCTCCTTCCAGTTCAGACCCTCACCACATCAATAATTTATTCTCTTCTGCATTTTTAAACTTTTCTTTACACTTTACTACTTAGCAAATTTACTCCTTACCCTATAAATAGACTCCCTTAAGTCTATGTTATTTTAAAAAGACACCCTGAGAAGCCTTCTTCAATTTTTTGCCTTCTTTTAAAAATACTACTATTCCCTACCTTATTTATCCAATTTCTTTTATATTTAAGTAGCAGAGAAAAGTGAGGTCCTTCTTTTACTACCTTATCTTTGTAAGAAGAATCCCAGACAACAATTCTCTATTTAATCCACGTATTTTTGAAATTATAGTGATACCTGCTCATGTTTTCAAAATTTTTTAAGGATAATAATCTACAACAATATCAACAACTAGAAGCTCTTCATTATAGAGAGAACTTCTCCAAGTTGCATATTGTCAATGGCTATCATGTCTATGGGCAGAAACACTGAGATATGTCTTTTGAATTACATAGGAAGCCAACATTTTTAAGCAGTTGATGTATCTTGGCACCTGTTGGAAAGCTATGGAAGCTGAAGTTGATGTTGGGACATTGTATGTCTGATACTCTATCATGAACAACTTTGTAAATCATGGTGCCTTAATAAAGATTTTAAGGAGAAAAAAAACTCCATATAGGAATTGAGACTTTGGAAACTGCAAGTTAAATGTGATATCCTGCTCATTGAAAAAGGTGAGTTTAAGTTGCAGATTTATGTGGTTTTGTAACAGTATAAATAAGTGTACATCATTCATTGGGATAAAAAAATCTTTGGGTGGGGGCTAGAGAGTTAGGACAGCAGGTAGTGGTTCTTGCTTTCCATGCAATCTGGATTCAATCCCTGACTGTCCATATGATCCACTTAGTCAGCCAGAGTGCTCCCTGAGCACAGAGCCAGGAGTTAGTTCCAACAGTGCCAAGAGTGGGTCAAAACAAACAAAAAAAGAAAATCTTTAGGATATCATGAAGATCCAAAAACGTTCAGTTTATAGCAGTCCTCTGTGGTTTATCTACCTGGTCACCCATTTTCAGAAGGGCCCAAGATGAATATTCTTCTATATAGTTATATCCTATAAGTATAGCAAAGTTGGTATTTATCTTCTAAACTCCATAATCCTATTATTTAATGCACTGAGTTCCTTTATATGGAACCCTTGAAGAGGGTGCTGAGGCTTGGTTTAGAAACACAGTATTGAGTTGTTCCAGAAACAACTATAATAGGTGACACCCATAATTCTGCTTGGATCCCACTTTTCTAGCTGTGAGAGGATACAGGTGATGGTATCCAAAGAACAGAAAAGAAATTCCTTCACCAAGCATAAAATTTATTTTTCCTTGTAGAGTTCATTTCATTTATGTCACCATAATAAGTTGTTTCCTGCTCACTAGACTAGTCTGAAAGTATCTTGATGTTACTCAGAAAAATCAGTAAAGAGACAAGAGTATAGTTTTTGAGTTATCTTATTTATTCAAATGAAAATCCATAAGAAGACCAGTATGGTGCATGGATTTGGGCTCTGTTCTGTTTAAATTATTGAATCAAACACAATGTGACTAAAATTCAAGACTTCTTAAGCAAGATTCAGAAATATGAGAAACTTTCTATTTTGAAGTTTTCTCTTAAATTGGTCTATACAGAGTAGTCTATGTTCTGGGTAAAGTTAAACCGCAGTTATAATGAAAGACAGTAAGAAAGACACAGTGGAAAATGAAAGTTACCTGAGGTCGTTTCCACACCACCTTCCCAGGAAGCAATCTGTTGTAGAAAAGTGAATCATTCTCAGGCAGAAATGTTGGGTCACAGAAAAGTCTGCCATCTTTGATGCATTCCTGCTTCAGTTCCTGGTATTTTTGATTTTTGAAGAGCTTCAGAGGAGGACCCATAATGTTGAACTATGTCTAGAATGAGAAAATTGCTGTCATTGGAGAAAAAAATCTCAAGTCTTTTAGAGATTACTTGAGATTACGCAGATGGTAATCACCCTAGTGATTTATTCCCAGAATTTTGCATTTAAGAGTGGCTTTAAAGAAAAAGTCACCATTTTCAGAGAAACTAGGGCCCTGGCTCTGCAATGAACTAATTTGGAGCTATAGATAAAACATCTAAACCATTTCAAGGTCTCAAGTTTTCCGTCTGTCAAATGGGGTAATTTGGAACCATAATCTTATTTTATAAAAAAACAAATAGACAGAAATGCCAAGATTACATGTGATCTTAGTTTCATGTGAATCATGATGATTTAAAGGGAAATTATTCATTTTATACAAGCAGGGCGGATCTCATGGTAAAGAGCAATTCCAAATCTTAAGAAAAGAGAGAAAAATAGTTTGCTATGTTCAGAATAAGTTAGAGCTACGCTCAAGGAAGGAGCAAAGCCTTCCAACTTCTAACAAACTCTTTTGCACAATTTCTTCTCTTTATCATTTAAAGATATTTTTTACTACCCAGAAAAGCTAATGTAAGAAAGAAAGCTCAGCAACAGGCCTCCAAAGGGAAGGGGAGATAGGAAGACTGTGTGTCTTTCTTCTTCAAAGTCTAATGTGCAATCACTTGCCTGTGATAAAAGGCAGAATTCAAAATTCAATTACACTCATTTGGTGGACTGTAGATTCACTGTTACTTTCTTTAAAAAAGATCCTCACATGGCTAAAAGGATAATTAATATAGTGATTCGTCAGGCAGTGGCTATAGGAGTAACCCTCACATAAATGCCCTTAAGAACTATATTTATTAGGCTAATTAGAAAAGCAAATTTGATTTTAAATAACTCATGGGCATAATGAGTTTTCATAGCATTTGCTTGACTCACAAAGATAGGTTTATAATGATATCAATGATCATCTCATAACACTCATTATTAAGAGGAGATTTTTTAAAATGACAGAATGCCAACTATTTAACATATGTTTGAAGGATATCTGAATCTGTATTCTATGATTATATGAAGGTCAAAACAAAACAAAAACAAAGTAAGAGTATTAACTGAAAAATGGGTGGAAGCAAAATAAAAGCTACAATAATACTTTAAAGAATATCTGGGAAACAAAACTTAAAATCCAGTTAATATATACAGTCATTATTTTATACTGTATCAGTCGTCCCATTACTCATCAATTTTGCTCAAGCAGGCACTAGTAACATCTCCATTGTGAGACTTGTTACTGTTATTGGCATATCGAATATGCCACGGGCTTGCCAGGCTTTGCCATGCGGGCGGGATTTCTCAGTAGCTTGCCAGGCTCTCAGAAAGGGACGGAGGAATCAAATCCGGGTAGGCTGTGTGCAAGGCAAATGCCCTACCCGCTGTGGTATCACTACAGCACTATCATTATTTTATCAAAAAAAACTAGTCAGACATCTCTACTATTTTTGCTCATGCTTTTTCAGTGAAAAAACTGTGCATTAGAAGACCAATAAAAATTATATCCTTGGGCCCAGAGAGAGAATACAGGATAAGTTTCTTTCTTGTTTTTCATGCAGCTGACATTGATTTTATCCCCAATACTACATTTGGTCCCTCTACTCCAGCCAGGAGTGACCCCCGAGCATAGAGCCAGAAATAAGCCTTGAACAATCCCGTTTTCCCCATTCAACACACAAATTTATATGCAATGTTATTTACGACTTATACTATAGGTAAATAAATTTATTATTTCTCTGAATAAAAAAGAATAAACATATGAAAATAAACACAGCTGTTCCATAGCATTATTTACTGAAGATTATTTTTTTAAATTGAAGGACTCTGTAAGATACCAAAATCTCCTACTGTCCAGATTTAAGTCAGTTTATGTGTTTTAAATGTCCTAGTGTATTTCATTGTATTTGAAGGCATGGGTATCATCAGTAACAATTTTTCATTAAACAGCATCAGAGCCAATCTGAATGCTTGCCCGAGCTCCTTTGTAAAGTCTGTTAAAAGTGGACCTCAATTTTCATGCATGTTCAAACTTAAAACAAACACTGCTATGCCTCTAAAATTTTTCTGGAAGATTGGATGGACTGTCAGAGGGCAGGGAATATAAATGGCAGACTCTCTGTGACTCTTAGAACATTTAGTCTTCTAGAATCTCCTGCTGAGCATTTGGATAACGGAAGGAGTATTCCCTATGCTTGAGAAGTCTCTGTGCTTATCAGACTCCTTTGCTACTCAGTCGTATGGAGAGGCATGTAAACACTTTCAAAGGGAATCCCAGTTATATACTGAGGGGCTGTGTACAGACATTAGCAACATCAGTCAAAAAGAAAATCAGGACTGATCTTTAAATGCCAGTGTGACCCCAATAGACACTTTCAGAGATAGAATGTTCAGATGATGTGGACAGATTAAGTCTTTCAGGTGAGGGCAGCTGTACGTTGGGGACACACAGTAAATAAATAGGCTATCAGCCTGCACTTCGACAGACATTCTCTAATTAAAGTAAAATTAAAGCACCAAATCCCATCAGACTTGCAGAGTAGTTTCTGTCTCAGTAATGGAAGAGCCATTCCATTTACTTTGATGTTTTCTTTAATCTTCATTTTTCTCATCAGAAGAATCAGTTTTTCTATCCTGCTTTCCTTATGCTGTAGATCTAACCTAAAATTTGTTAGCATGAAAATATTTTGAAAAAGTAGAAATGGCTCCACATGCATTGTAATCTCCTTCATTCTACCATATGGAGCTGAGTGTACAGCCATTGTGTTGGAAATGCTTGTTGAGTGAATAAATATTTTGTGTAAAAATTAATGTTTGTATGGAAATTTATTATTTGAAATATACATTTTCTATTTCTGTTATCTTTGTGAAATATAAACTTCCTGTTCTCTTATCTTGGTTCTTGTTATCAGTAAATAGTATCTGTGCTCCTCGTTTTATATTTGCAGAAACAAATATAAAAGGGAGAGGGACAATTAGAAATCGGTAGAGTCAAGTCAAATTCAAACCTGCTTAATATTAGATTTAGTGTGCAACTTTCCATGACACCACATTGCTTCTTTTGGTCACCACCTTTCAAAGATTTTTTTAGTTCACATGAGAAAAACTCTCCAAAGCAAACATGATACCTAACTTTGAGGTCTTCTGCCTAGAATTTTCTGCCATGGTGGATATAGAAAGGGTTCTTAATTTTCACAGTTTGATGATCATGGGGGATTTGAACTCCAAGGATTTATTAGTGAACAATCAGAAAACTTCTGAAAAGCAGAACTTTTTTAAAGTTGGGTCTGTTATAAACAGCAGAGCACAGCAAAATGGAGACTGGAATGTTCTTTTGTTATCTTATTCCACCCTACAGTGAAGAGAGAAGAGAGTCTTTAAAGTAAAGACCACATACAAGGAAAGTTGGTAAACAGCATCAAAGCTAGGGCTTTGAAAATCAAGCAAAGAGAGTCCAGCTAACAAACGGATTGTGCACGTTAGAGAAGTGGGGACCTGGTTTCTAGAGGTCAATGTCATGATGCGGGGGTGGTGGTGGTGGTGGTGGTTAGGGGGTTGGGTGACACAGAATGTGGGATCTTGCACTGAGGTGTTAATCTAAATAACTACTATTTGAATTGGGATCCCAACCAAGAAATAGAGTATGAAGAAGTTTGCATGGGCCAAAGCAAGTGGAAAGGGTGGATCCAGAGTCAGGCAAGCTGCAAATTGCCAGGGAGAGCTGAGTAGCCTGCCACACAGAAGAAAAGGCTAAAGTTGGGTGAGGGAACTTTATCTACTGACTAGACTGGAAAATGTGGGGATATGGGTCAAAATTCCTAAGAATAAAAATCACCTGCTTGGGGGCTGGAGTGATAGCACAGCGGATAGGGTATTTGCCTTCCACGCGGCCGACCCGGGTTCGATTCCCAGCATTCCATATGGTCCCCTGAGCACCGCCAGGGGAGATTCCTGAGTGCAAAGCCAGAAGTAACCCTTGTGCATTGCCAGGTGTGACCCAAAAAGCAAAAAAAAATCACCTGCTCCATGAGCTGAAGCTGCTTCATGGTCAGCACCGAAGCAGACACCATAATTTTCTCTAAAAAGTGAAATTTGCCTCAGATCACTAAAGAGAATTGCAATCTCTTAAGGGAAAACGACTCTGAAGCTTCAAATTGCTTTTGATTGAGGTGAGTGGGAGAGTACAGGAGGGCATTTAAGAGGGGGTGGGAGGAGGAAAAAAAAAACATGACTCTGAAGATGTCCCTGGTAGTTTATCATTATCCCCAGTTTTCACAGTTGTACTGTACTTAGGGTAAACTCCTATGTAAGAACAATTGGAAGCCTGCAGAAAAAAAGTGAAAAAAAGAACTATTAAATCTACCCAGCATGAAGTAATAACGCTTTAGTCAGCCTTTCCTATCCTCACACCATGGGGTAGTTTGGTGAGAAAAAATAATGGGCTTGAAGAGGAAGAAGTAATAAAAACTGAATATCCACGTTATAGTCAAAGTCATGGTCCACATCTATGGACATGCATTGAGCAAAAGACATATAATTACTTAGATTCAAATAATTGCCCAGATATGCATGGGGTAGAGAGAGATCATAATATTAAAAAAAGTCAGAATTCTGAAAAGAACATAGTTACTCAAGAGATCCAAAATCAAGTTCCAAGTATCACCATTTCATGTATGTAACATTTCTGTCCCTTACTTTTCCTGAAGCACTTTGGAAATATGAAGGGTACACCATCTACTTAAGGGACTACTAGGGGGAAGCTAAAGAAACATGTTTTTTAACTATTGAGGATAAGACCAACATAGATCAGTGGTATTAAGAAGCATTCTTTTACTTTATTTTTACGTAATGTATATCCCTTTTCTTTCCTTGGTAGAAATGGAGGCGTTTGAGCACATGCTTTAAATAAGACCTTGCCATCTAAAAGGATAATATATAAAATAACCCCTTTGCTGTTCTCTTTACCTCCTCTATTTTCACTTTTTTTGCTTACTCCTCTACAAGTTCCCCTCCCCCCCTTGGCTCAATAAGCTCATCTTGTAAATCTAATTTTAAAGACTTGAGAGAATCTAATTCCATGTTCATACCGTGTAACACTCTCAGAAATTACTTATTCCAATCCTTTACTTCTACAGGAATGTGGCACTAAAACCTGAACTGCCTCTTTTCACCAGTTTAGAAAAGGGTGGTGGGGGGGAGGAGCATGCAGACGTGAAACCACAAGACACTGCCTTTGAAAAATTTCATTTTCTACTCTTTTTTTTACAATAATGCACTTGGTATTACTATATTGCAAGCTGCCAGAAGGTGAGATGACTTCAAATTAAGACCAATAAAACAAAACAAATATTATTTGGGGAGGGGGCATCACAAAGGGGCTTTTCTTACATTTAACTTAGGGAAGGAAAACTCTGAAGAATATGGAGAACCTGATTTTTACTCTGTTTAGACTTTTCCCTAGCCTGCTAAGGACTCTAAGAATAAAGACTGCTATTCAAATTCAAGGTATTTACACACATACACATGGATGTCCATGTGAAAGCACATGTTCACAAACTGCTGAAGGAATGATTTAATTAGCAGCTTCTTAAAAATTTGTCTTCAGACTATAAAATTTCCTACTCACAACAAATATTAACAAACAAAACAACTAAATTTCAGAACAATATCGATAATCAATAAAACAAACCTGCGATGCTTTAACCTGAAGCTAGACATAACTGTCAGGATAGAAGAATTCAGTTTTCTATTTACCTTGCAAGTCACTTAGAGCTCCATATTATCAGAACCAATTGTTTCCGTTGAAGTGTTAATATTTTTTCCTACCCATTCTCTGGTCTCCACAGACCCAGCCTGTTCTGGTTGAGTAACCTAGTTAAGCCCCTAGAAAGAGAGTAACTGTGAAATAAAAGTGCATGTGTGTGTGTCAGAGAGAGAGAAAGAGACAGAGAGATTCCCGACTGCAACTCAAAGTTTTAAGCTTAAACAAGAATCACAGAACAATAAGACCAGGCTGGTCAGGGGCTGACAATAAAATCACCAAGATCAACCTGTCACCAGGAAGACTGTGGTTGTTCAGAAAGGACAGCCTTTGCTGACACTCCATGTTGTACAACAATGTATAGACCATGCTTCTCACTTTCAGGGCTTAAAGCCTCAAAAAGTGACTTTAAGACTGTCTGTGTGTCAACAATTTGTCCACAGCGATAGGTAAATAGAAACTCTGACAGTCTAAGTTCACACTGTCATACAGACCTTTGCAAATTTGTCTTCCTATACCAAGTAGTTTGGGCAATAGGAGAAAAAAACACCTATAACCAACTATCACCAGAAAAGTCAATGCTAGAGATGCACTATCATACTGACACATTTCCCCCCAGAAATCAGAAACTCCACAAAGTGTGGATTGTCTAGACTACTACTAGGCACACTGATTTGTTCCAGACAAACCTTGAAATCCTTAATATAGAGTTTGACTAAGTGTAACTTGAAGTTTAGATTTTTTTCCCTGTGTTAGATTTTAAGTTAGTCAGCAAATAAAATGTTAGTAAAAAGTTTGAAAATGTCTTTTCCACTCACCTGAGTGATCCCAGGAGTCTTGCTGCTGCTGCCGCTGCTGCTGCCGCCGCTGCTGCTGCTGTTGGCCAGGTAACCCCTACAGAGTCTGGTCAGTCTGTGCAGCTGAACAAAGATTCTGGCTTTCTTAACCTGAAAACTATTTGGGCTGTACCAAGCTCTGCTCACAGGGGGAGGTGCCTCGCAGAAACTTCAGGAGGCTTTGCCCCTCCCAGCAGTCAGAAACTAATCCTGAGTCATGAGGAAAATCTGGAAGGCACCCCTGCCAGATGTGCAAACGGGATGCCCACTCCAGATCCACCCTCCAGCAAGTTGGAAAACTCAGGAAGCCACATTTGAAAGCTCCTTCTGTTCCAAGGAGAAATAGGACTTTCAAAGAGGAGTCTGAGAGATTTCTAACTTTTCTGTCCCCAGGGCAAATAACGCAGATGTGAACATTACTTGAGAGAGGACATAGAGAGAAAATCTGAAGCGTTGGCAGTTTACGAGGCTTAGCTGTAGACATGGCCTGCTACATGGATCTGTGACAATGACAAGAACTTCAGCAGACAGCTAGGAGTCAAAGAGGAGCTGAGGGACACAAGGAAAAAGAAAGATTGCTTTGGAAAGCAACAGGTTACATTTGGCCAAGGGCAGAGAGAAGGAAGCATTAGAATGAGGTGTACAGAATTTTATTTCATGGCGTAAGCCTCCACCCCCTTTCCTGTTTTTTTTCCCCAAACGTGGCTGTGGATATTTTTGCCATGCGGTGGTAGGTGAATAGCATAGCAAAGAACTCAAATAACTGTATTTGTTCTGCAAGAGCAGTTGAGAGACTTCAGCAGAGTATTCAAGCCCTAGTAAAATATTAGGCTGCATCCTTGTCAAAGGTCTAGCTCCATGAGACATTCACTGGGACTCAACTGCAGAGGCACAATTACCAAGTTTTTATTTTTATTTTACAAACCACGAATGTTACTCAGTTTCCAGTTCTCCTAACCAATATGGTGTTAACTATTAGACCAAAAAACTACCATCTTCTGCTCCATGCTCTGTACCAACTGTCCTGGCAAGAGAAAGAAGATGGGGGGAGGAAGAAGGAGACAGAGAAGAAGACGCCTAGTACAGTGAGAAAATGCAAATGAGAGAGGTGGAATTTAAGAAGGAAAGAAGGCGTTCCCTTTCCTACTCAGTGGCTCATAACTTTATTTTCATGAAATACTTCTGAACCTTTCTATAACTGCAGACCCTTTAACATTTCGTAACCAATCATCCCGCAG
Organism: Sorex araneus; assembly: GCF_027595985.1. NCBI lineage: Eukaryota > Metazoa > Chordata > Mammalia > Eulipotyphla > Soricidae > Sorex > Sorex araneus. The sequence goes on from NC_073313.1 coordinate 109,218,978, forward strand.
TACTTTCCTACCCTCAGGGCATGATATACCTACAGAGAGAGGGCAGTACAAATTGGCAAGATGCCAGACACTCAGGAGAATCCAAGCTTTAAAATGAGCTCTTAACTTGGTTCCTATACGACAAATTTCTCAAGCCATCCCCCATATCTTGGGCTTTCACCTTGGAAGTCAAGGGAGGGTGCTTAAGTTGGGTTCACCTTCTTCAGTCATTATGTCCACTTTCATATTTTCTAATTTCTAAAGAGTGAGAAATCATATAATCTAAGATTTAAAAAGACATTAGAAAGGCTAGAGAAGTGGTACGAGATAAGGCATTTTGTGTACATGTACTGAGCCCAGATTCAATTAATTTTTATTTAATATGAAATAAAACAATAATGACAAAAAGAAGCACATTAAAGACATATATATCTTCAGTGCAGAATTTTCTGCTAATAATCTGGAAAACTCAATTCTCAGTAAAGCAGGATCATAGATGTTTGGATGTTTTTTAATTAGTTAAAGAAGTATTCCTAGAGTAGAGAAAAAATAGCATCTTTAAACTGTTTATACTTTCTTTTTTACTTGAATGATCTTAAGTTACCTGTCATGTCACTCCAAGTCTTCTGTCCTGTATGTTTAATGTCCTCTATTCATTTGTGCCTCTTGGGACAAGGCTTCCAGAATTTTTGCCATCACTGTGGTCTTTTATCTCCTGTACCTTATGATTCAGTATAAACCCTCTTTTTTCTTGAATAAACTTAAAAATAAAAACACTCTTCGGGGCTGGAGCAATAGCACAGCGGGTAGGGTGTTTGCCTTGCACGTGGCCAACCCAGGTTCATTCCCAGCATCCCATATCCCTGAGCACTGCCAGGGATAATTCCTGAGTGCAGAGCCAGGAGTGACCCCTGTGCATCACTGGGTGTGACCCAAAAAGCAATAAATAAATAAATAAATAAATAAATACACTTCATTATTTGTTTGATTTTTCATTTGTTTCGTTTTTGGGCTGGTCCCAGCAGTGCACAGGGTTTGCTCTTGGCTCTGCACTCAGGGATCACTCCTAGCAGTTCTTGGGAGTGGGAGTAGGGGTATAACAAAACTTGGTGCCAGGAATTGAACCTAGGCTGGCTGTGTACAAGGCTTATCTGCCATTCTATCTCTCTGGTTTCTGATTGATTCTTATATAATTGACTTCTTTTTTATCCTAGGTATTATATTCATACTCAGTAACTTATCACCTTGTTTAGTTTTAAATTCAATCTATTCCCTTGGTATTTTTCTATCTGAATCTATTATCTAAAATGTAACATTCTCTATACTGTTTTGCAACATTTTTTCATTGTAACAACCATAAATTTTCTTTCCAGAAATTTTTCTAGTGTCTACTCATAAAATGTTTATTAAAGTATATTGCATATAGGGACAGTATCTAATGTATGTACACACATGTACACATATGTATACACACATTTCTATGTGTGTGTGTTCCACATAAGATTTTTTTACTGCCAAATGCTGTCAGAGCCCATGTGTTATTGTGCCCAGGTGGCCAAGCACATGTGGTACCCTACCCTATATGTCGTCCACATCTCCCCTCTTGAGATGTGTACCTTCCATTTTTTCATACCTAATGCTTCGATGTGCGTACGGGCTTTCTTCACCCTTGGAGAAGTCCATGCTCTTCCTTGAGCATGTTACTCTCTCTCTCACTTTCCCTCTTCATTTTCACAAACCTCCAAATAAAATCTGTTTACTTCAAAAACAAAAATATTTTTTTTCACTCCTCCAGAACTTATTGCTGCCATCTTAGGAAAGATATCCTCTTTGCTGAGAGTGCTGGGTCAGTATCACCAGATTTAATTTATCTTAATACTTCAACTTTTATCTTGATATTTAACTAACCAAAATACTAAAACTATCGGATAATATGAGGTCTGGCACAGAATACTGCAGCATAAACTTAGAGTACTCCCCTTATTAACACTTGTTATTTACTTATATTTATTTATTTATTTATTTTTATTAGTGAATCACCATGAGGTACAGTTACAGACTTACAAACCTCCGGCTTACATTTCAGTCATACAATAGTCAAGTATCTATCCCTCCACTAGTGTCCATTTTTCACCACCAATGGTCCCAGCATCCCTCCCACCACCCCCACCCCAACCCCCTTCCCCCCACTCCGCCTCTGTGGCAGGGCATTCCCTTTTGCTATCACTCTCCTTTTGGGTGTTGTGGTTTTCAATAGAGGTATTGAGTGAACATCATGTTAGTTCTATAATCTGCTTTCAGGGTGCGTCTCCCATCCCGAGCGGATCCTTCTAGCACCACTTACTTGTTAACACTTTTTAAAAGATTGTTCAACTTTAAAGCCATTCATGTAACTCATGCTACTATATATATCCCATTTTCATCTTTTCTGAGAAATTTTTCAAATGTGTCGCTGAATTTTAGATACACTATGTTAGGATCTTCCCTCTTAGGTACCAGTTTAGAAAGGAAATGGGATTAGTTAAGCATGACTTGTTTACTGAGTTCATGTTTAGTCCTGATGGTTTTTGTTCTCTTTAAAAAAACCTTTAAAAAGGATATACTTGACTGTGCATTCTATATTTTTCCAAAGACCAATGTCATGTTCACTGTTTATAAGTTCTGGGATCTAAATTTTGCACCCTGAAACACTACAACATTATTCACCTAAAATTAGAACATTGTCTGTCTGCCTCTTTCTATGTCTCACCCCTTTGTCATGCTTTCTCAAAAGACTAGCACTGTGATCATCATATTGGAACATTTTCACAGTAACCTTGGATGTTATTTGTCTGAATCTGAAAACTTGAATTCATTTAAAGCAGGTAAGTACTCCATTATTATCTCCTCATCTCTGTTGGGCTTTAATTCTCTTTCTAGTTCAACAATCATGCTCCTTAATGGAAAGGTTAAGTAACTTGGCCACAGTCACACACCTAGTAAGTTGACACAGAGGGAATTTAATTCAGCTCTGTATGAGTCTAAAGTCTGGCTTTTAAACAGCACATTATGTAGCTTCAAATATCAACCGAGTGTTATGGTTCATGGATTCTATATAAGTTTCAAAATGGGAGTGGGCTCTTCAAGCAGAAGTGGTCTGTGCAGGTATGGTAAAAGATGAAATTTGAACTAGAAATTTTTTAAAAGATTGAGGAATATGTTAGGAAGAAAGGAGTGTTTCCATATGGCTATGTGGTAATACAGAAGTAATTTAAGATGGCACCTCACAGAAGGGAAATAAAGTATTGCTCTCTTACATCTTTCCTTATAGTACCCTCACTTGATCATTTTGAATAATAAGAGACCACAAATGTCAAGAGATAAACTATGTATCTTCTATCTCCTTTACTAAGTAACTATTCATTCAAGCGCTATGTATTCTTGGGTAGGACACAATTCTGAGCCATGTACTATGAAATGAGAATATTAATAAGTCTTTAGAGGGTTGTTGTGAGTATTAAATCAAGCAGTGACACATGTAAAACACTTAGAATATAGAGTAGCATGCTATTGGTTATCTAATATTTATTACTCTCTCCAGTATTTTTACTATTACTTATTTAACAAGCATTTTCTAAGCTTCAATTATGTGTTTATACTATATTCGGTCCTGAGAAAATAATGGTGAATACAAAGGACCAGGATCACAAACTCAGTGTGTTAAAAATAAGCAAGCATTCTATTTACTTTGTGGAAGTCTCCAGTCTGTTCTTTTCTTTTTTTTTCGTATTCTGTATAAAATGATCATTTTATTTACCATAAATCTAACTCCCACAAATGTTTGTGGGAATAGTAATCCAAAAACCAGGATTTGAAGTGCAAATTGATAGCTACTGTCTCCAAGACACTAGAGATTCAGGTTTATTTCATTTCAGCCTTCAACCAAGTCTCGGGCTCTCTGCGTTTGTAGCCTCCAGCCACATTCCTAGACCAATCATTTCTCTCCATCTTGGGAATTTTCCATCCCTAGATTGCAAAATCAAGTCCCCCTATGATGAAAAGCCAGCTGCACCTGGGTATGAGGTGGGGGTAGGGTACTGCCTATCCGTGTAGTGTGGTGCAATATGGAGTAGTGTCATTTGGTTGGGGCCAGATAATTTCATTCCCTGCCTTTCTGACTCTATAATCCCCCAAGGCCAGAACAACTGTAAAAAAGAAGCCACTAAAGAAGATGGACTGTCAGTTTTCAAACCAAACAGCCTTGGGCCACTGTTGGGTGGAATTTAATCAAGACTTAGGAGAAACTAAATTGTATGTCTTCCTGTTGGACTAGTTAACTCAAAATATGCTTCACTAGACCATGAACAGAACTTCTTTAAGTGATGCAATTTATTTGCCTTGTCAACGAAAGAGTTGGTTTCCGACCTTTTTACACCTGTAGACCAGCACTGGTCCACAATTTCAGTTAAAATTCATTGAACAAAAGGGCCATCGTTTCTCAATATTAGTCAAAAGAAACATCTGTTTATAATTATTGAGATAAATAGCCACGGTGTTTCTTAGTTTATATCAAAGCTGTACACCTCTGCTCCATCATCAAGGCCCTTCCTCCACTGAGGAATGATGTCATTTTAGCCACTTCGCATGAGTGCTTTTACCACTACTCCTTAACTGTGGTTTAGCTGACCTTTTTACTTCATTTCAAAGGAGTGAATCAAAGCTTCAGGAATACAAACATCACTGGCTGGTGCTGGGTTAGGGAACAAAGGCTGGGAAGGTCTGGGTAAGGATGATGACATTATAAACAGATGTCATCCAAGACACAAGACTACATTGTACCTGAAGGTCAGCCTAGAGAATTGAGCATTGGCTATAAGGTGAGATATAAACAAGGCCATGAACCAAAGGCAAGGTAGGGAGTCAGGAATTAAAAGGATCTAGAATTTACAGACCAGATGCATTGTACAAGGTGGGATAAATTCAGATAATGCAAGACAAAGGCTGAGAACAGATTCAAGATGGGAGTACTCATTCTAAGTGGGTGTTAGATACATGGCAATATTCAATTCTACTCCCACTTTTTAAATTTTTTAAAATGAATTATTGTGCGGTACAATTACAGACCTACAAACTTTTGTGCTTACGTTTCAGTCATAAAATGATCGAGCATCCATCCCTCCACCAGTGCCCATTCTCCACCACCAATGGACCCAGAATCCCTCACACCACCCCCCCACCCCCACGCCATCCCCTCCCCCCTCTGTAGCAGGCACATTCCCCTTTACTCTCTCCCTTTGTTTACTCTCACTTTTTATTCAGGATGTTTTCCTTTATCACTCCACCATCTGTCAAGTCTGGATCATTTCACTTTGGTTCAATGTCATATCAGACAAGTCTCTTTTAGTTCATCATTCTTAGTGTTTCTTATATGTATTTGGATTTCTTCAGACTGCAACCTCATAAAAGACAGCAGATCTGATCAGGGTGAAGCACTATAATAGCTGTGCAGTAAATACATGACACTGAATTCTGGAGATATTCAGAATAGAGGTTAGTAGAGACTTACTAATAGACCATTAAATGGGCCCTTCCCAAATTCACAAAAAGTGCTTAGAAAATCAAGTAGCATTGTCTTTTGGGGTTTAAAGACTTGAGAAATGGAAAAATAAACCCTGAGAAAAGGGGAGAGGGCTAAGAAATGATCATATCTCTTTGTCAGAGACACATATCCATAAACAGCCATTTCAGTTCTGGAAAATCTAATGGAATTAGAAAAAGGGTGGAGTCAGCCTTGGGCTGTCATTGAGCCTCAGGGTTGAAGTAAAGATTGTGAGGTCAGAAACAATCAGATTTATGAAAATTTTCCTACATAGGGAGAAATAATTTTTTCCAATCTCAGTAAAATGCTATTCTTCTGGGGTTTCACTAATTTAGGTCTTTTGAAAAATTGGACTAAGGGAAGCTGTAGCTTGTTATAGCCAGATCTTGAAAGAAAAGAGTTGCTAAACTAATTAAACTTCTTCAGTGTTGGGAGAGGGAATGGGGGATGGGATATGGTCTTGTGTGACTTAGTTAAAAGAAGTTTCCCAGCTCCCTCTTAGAGCTCTTTAGAAGTCTCATTAAGCTAATATTAAGTCCCGGTTGTATAGTCATTCTCGTTCTATTTTCCTCTTGTTGTGAAGACTTAGGTATGTTAGAACTACATTCGAAAAATACACAATTTGGGCTTGTTAACATTCTAAATCTGTAAGTCCTTTTCAGCTGATGCAAAGAGAGAAAAGCCTCATAGTGCTGGGAGCTTTCATCTCACTTAATCTTGACAAAAACAATTCAGTGGCAGAGGTATTGTTTTTCCCTAGTTGGCAGAGATAGGGGGAATGAAAGATGAGGTTAGGGTGCTATATTTTTAAGTAACCAGCCTTAGGTCACACAGTAAGAAAGTAATAGAGACCTGTTTAAAACAAAACAAAACAATTTCTTCCACTTAACAGTACTCCAACTTACTCTAGGACAATGAAATTAAATTAATAATAACCATGATGTATAGAGAATTTTGAAGACATTTCCTGAAAAATGTTGCCTTCTAAACTTATTTATGTAGCCACAAATTCAGGGGAAAAGTCCATGGCCCAAAACATAGGTATATTTGTTGTAGCCCAAACCTGCAACCAGCCTAATTTTAGAAATGGAGAACAGATTAGTGTTTGCCATGGGTGGGGAAGAAGGTTGCAGGAGGGAGGTGGATGTGGTTATGAAAGACTAATGTCACAAGGATCTTTGAGGTGATGGCACTGTTTTAATATACTGAAAGTAGTGCTGGATACATGAACAAATGTGCAACAAAATTATCTAGAACTAAATGCAAACAGGCTTAAGCAAAACGGGAAATCTGAGACAAGTAAATACTAATATTCTATTGTGATATACTAGAGTTATGCAATGTGTTGCCACTAGGGAAAACATAAACAGGGTTCTTCAGTATTATTTCTTATAAGTGCGTGAGACTCTACAATTATCTTAAATGTTCTTATTAAATGTATACATAGTGGGGAAAGTTTGTGTATATACAAGATATAGTCTATCTAATCAGACAGAAATCACTTTTGAAAGATGAAGTCCCAGTGCTCTGGTAGGTTTTTGTAGTATAACCAGAACTAGGAGGTGATGAGACTCTCAGATAAGGAAGAAAGTTCCCCCAGAAAGCAGCACAGGTTGCTGAGCTTTGTAAAGTGCAAAGGAAAAAAGAATAAGAAGTGTGAAGTCAGAAGGAACAGATTTCAGACTTTGAAGCTTGTATTAAAGATGTAACTCTGTAGCTTATTCTGCTATTTTCTGGCACATTGAACCCTGGGCCAGAGAGCTGAGTATTAATGGCTTTCGCAGAAAAAGCTACAAGTTTTGAATAACCCAGGATAAAGTGGAAAGGACGGGGCCTCTTCAAAATTTATAAGGCGTTTCAAGACTGTGATTGCAGAGCATTAATCCAGGCTTGGGGCCTCTTCTAAGTACAGGGCCTTGTGTGATTGCACAAGATTGGCCTCAGTTAACATTTCTGCTAAATCCTCACAGCTGCACCATCTAGAGAGTACAGACCAGAACCCCCATCCCAGCCTCTCCCTGCTGGTCAGGATTGACTGAGATGGCTGAGGCCCAACTGGCCCTTCAGGATGAATTCACTGTGAAGTCTCAGTGGGAGACCCTTGGAAAAAAATCTCTGACTGAACTGCTGTGTTAACCAAATACTGGGCAGGAGAGGAAGGGAAGAGGGTTTTGTGCAGAGGCATGTAAAGCAATCTAGAAATCCTTAGGTGAACACGGACAAAAGGAACGGTTGAGACTGTTGTTCATTCCCAAATGAAAGCTGCAAAGAGAGCACTAAAATACAGCCTGGAGGTCTGACTCAAATGCCAGCTCTGTCACTGTGGAAAAAAATTAAACTCTAGGTTCATTACTGTCTTCATTTTTAAAACAGAGCTCATTGGGTTTTCATGAGTATCTAATGAAATCATGAATAGAAAAAATCATGTGGAAACTCATGATTTGTAAAATGCAATATGTGATTATTAAGCACACACCCTCATCCTTCCCATAAGAGTTACTTGATCTGATGCTTGAAATTAGAAGAAAGGTTAAAATTAATGACCAAGGCTTCTGGTTCTAGTTAAGATCAAGTAATACCATTCTTCTCCCTCAAGTTCTCCCTCTAACTGAAAAACAACACTGGGCAATATAAAAGCATAAGAAGATAAAAAATAGAAAGAAGCAAAGATGTCAATAATAAAAAGCAGCCTTGAGTCTGCTGGAGTTTTCTTATTTCCTCCCTTTTAAACCAGACATGATACTAAAGCCCCAGAACTTCCAACAGAATCAGAACCTAAACAAACAAAACAAAACAAAACAAGGAAAGCCTATTCTCCTTGCCAAAGGAGTAGGAGAAAGGTAAGCTTACAAATAACACTTTTTGGTACTTTGCACCTAATTTTAAAAAGCACCAAAGAGGCACCAACCACTTCTTCAAGGATTCAGTAGTGCTAGGCGGAGTTTATCTTTCTTCTTCTGGCTAACTTCACTCAAAATGATATCTTCCAGTTCCAACTATATTACTGCAAATTTCATAACTTCATTCTTCCTTGTAGTTGCATAGTATTCCATTGTGTGTCTATACCATATCTTCATGACCGTTCATTTCTCTTTGGACACCTAGGTTGATTCCACATCTCAGGTAGTGTACTGAGTGCAGCAATAAAAATTGGTTTGCATACATGCTTTTGAGAGATGTTTTTATGTCCTGGGGATAGATGTACCAATGTGGAATTGCTGGGTAATATGCCAGTTCAATTCTAAATTTAATGAAAACTCTCCTTACTGTTTTTCACAGGGTTTGTACCACACAACATTCCCATAAGTGGACGAGAGTTCCTTTTTGCCACTTCCCCACCAACAAAGATTGTTTCTACTATTTTTTTTAATTTTTTTAAAATTTTATTGAATCACTGTGTGATAGGTACAAGCTTTCATGTTTGGGTCACAATCTCACAATGATTAAACACCAATCCCTCCACCAGTGCACATTCCCCAGCACCAATATCCCGGGTATACCCCCCCTTTCCCACCCTCCCCCTGCCTCTATGGCAGACAATATTCCCCATACTCTCTCCCTACTTTTGGGCATTATGGCTTGCAACACAGACACTGAGAGGTCATCATGTTTGGTCCATTATCTACTTTCGGCATGCATCTCCCATCCTGACTGATTCCTCTAGCCATCATTTTCTTAGTGATCCCTTCTCTATCCCATCTGCCTTCTACTATTTTTGATAGTGATGTTAGGACTGGTATGAGATGCTATCTCAGTATCACCTTGATTTGAATTTCTCTGATGATAAGCAATGCTGAGCATTTTTTTCATGTGCCTGATATCTAACCACCTGTCTTCCTCTGAGAAGTGTAAATTCATTTCTTTGCCTCACTTTTGAAAGGTCTTTTGATTTTTTGTTGATCTTTGTGAGTACCTTATATATCCTGATATTAAACCTTTATCTGATTTGTTGAATGCAAATATTTCTTCCCATTCAGTTGCTGTCTTTTAGTTTTAGCCTGACTTTCTTATGCCATGCAGAAGTTCTTTTAATTTTATGTACTTATATTTGTTTGTTTTTGGTTGTGTTACCTTTGCCAGTGCTATCAGATAATTGAAGACACCATTGAGATCCAAATATTGAAGTTTTCTGCCTATATTTTCCTCAATGTACAAAGTACTTCAGATCTTCGATCCACTTTGATTTGACTTTTGTGTGAGGTGTAAGATCCATTTTTAATTCCTTACCTGTAGTTATCCAATTTTCCCAACACCATTTGGAAAGAGGCTGTCTTTACTCTATTTCATATTCTCAGCTCTCTTATTGAAAATTAACTGCCTCAATATATTTTCCCTTAGGGCATTCCATTCTGAGCCATAAATCAAAGGATCTGCCTTAACTCCAGTACCAAGAAGTTTTGATCACAATAGCTTTACAATAAGTTCCAAATATGCCTCCCACCCTCCCCAATCCCATCTCCCCCCATCTCCCCCGAATGGGCACTGGTGAAGGGATGGGTTCTCGAACTTTGTATGAGGGAAACATGAGCACAAAATTGTATAAATCTGTAACTGTACCCTCACGGTGATTCACTAATTAAAAATAAATAAATTTAAAAAAATAAGTTCCAAATATGGTAATGAAATACCTCTCAATTTCTTTTTTTTCAGTATGGGTTTTGGTTGTTTGTGGTCTTTTCTGATTCCATACAAACTTTATAATTGCCTTATCTAGCTCCTGGAAGAATGTTGTCTAATTTGGATGGGGATTGCATTTAATGTATATAATAGCCTTCATTTTAATAATTTTTAGTTCTTTCAATGCATGAACATGAGATATTTTTCTATTTCCTAATTTCTTCTTACATCTATTTCTTAAGTGATTTAAAGTTATCATGGCATAAATCTCCCAGGCCTTTTGTTATGTTAATTACTAAATACTATTAGATTCTTCTTTAGGAATTCTAATTCAGGTAACTTTGACTGAGCATCTATTACAGGCAATATGTTTAATATTTTTGTCATGTTAAATTTTCACAACAATAAAATGACTTTCTCTCAGTGGTAACAGTGAAATGCAAAACAAAGCTTTTGGACAGTAGCAGACTTACTTCTCCCCTGTGTCATACTCTCATAGATTTCTGGGTTTGGGGTCAACGCTAGGGATAGGAGATGTGTGCTGAAAGTAGACTATAGACCAAACATGATGGGCACTTAACACATGCATTGCAAACCACAACACCGTAAAGGAGAAAGAGAGTAAATGCCACATAGGTGGGGGTGGGGGTCGGGGGTGTTGGTGGGAGGGATACTGGCAACATTGGTGGTGGAGAATGAGCACTGGTGGAGGGATGGGTTCTCGATCATTGTATGACTTAAACATAAGCACGAAAGTGTGTAAGTCTATAACTGTGTTCCACGGTGATTCATTAAAAAATTTTTAAAAAATTAAAATGTTTGGGGTCAAGAGGTATTTTTGAAAATAAATAATCAAATGCAGTGGCTAAGTTAAAAGATTAAAGATTAAGTTGATTCTTCTGACTTGGTTCTTTTGACAACTAGGCAAATTAAATGCAAAAGTTTTTAGAACTTTAAAGAAAATATTTAGAACTTCTTATTTAGAACTTTGTCTTAATGGAACCAAATGTTTACCATAATAAAGTCCCAATATTTAAAAAAGAAGTATTTTTGATATTTTTCTTTCTGCATTTTATTTATCCTTGTATAGAATTCTCATCCTAAGTCATCCTGCTTGGGAGAACATAGATACCCACAGAAACAAGCATCCACAAGTACTCCCTGGGAGTTAGCTGCAACAGGCTGATGCTTTACCCCTTTAGAGCAACATTTCTCAACTGGCGGCCATATGGTCACTGTGGTCTCCCATGATATTATAAGGGGACACCAGTGAAAATCACACAAGTGGGAAGGAGTTTGTCATGGCATGAGGCTAGGTGACCAACCAATAGGATAGGGGTGGAGCACAAGAAGGAAACAATGTCAAAAGATAGCCAGAGTCAGAAAAAAGGATGAAAAATTCTACGTAGGAGCACCTTTCACAAGCAAAGTTCTGTTGTGAGGTTTCAAGTAAAGATCTTCCCCAAATAGCTTTTTGGCAGCTTTTGTTACTTGGCAACTATGCCAAATAGCAACAACCATAGGAGAGAACAAGTTGTGTGTTTTAAGGATGGATGGGTGATATCTCTGCTTCTTCTGATAGATAGGTTCTCACTATTCTTGTTTCCAACCACAGAGACACTTTGCTAAGCTGTTCTCTTAAGGGACACACCCAGCAGTGTGGCATGTGTTTGGGTGGGTGAAATGCATGAAGTGCAGAGGATCAAACTCAAGGCCTCACACATGCTTGGTATGTAATATACCACTTGAGCTTTAGTCCCAGCCTCCTAAGCTATGAATTTTTGCTTCTCTGCCAAGCTTTTTTCTACAGATGCTTTGGCATAAAGAAACTAGGAACAAACTCTGTTCGTCCTTACGTGTCTTGACAAAGTCCTTAAAGCAGAAGGGTACAGCACTATGCCATGGATATTTTACTAAATACCTATGAGTTAATCTAGGTTGGTACTGTTACTTACCCCATTCTGCTGAAGAGAAAATAAAGGTTCAAAGTTCAGTACTTTTTACTATGCAGTTTTTAAGAAGCAGGTCCAGGATTTGAACCCAGGTATTCCATTCATAATACTTTACTGTAGTCGTCAATTTTATTGTTCATATTTCCTCTAATAAATTATGAATTTAAAATGATCACATTTTGTAGAACTTAGAGTTGTCAGATTTATCCATGGAATAAGTGAGATTTGTGTTGGACCTAGAAGGATACTAGTGTTTTGAGAGAAAACAGGCATCAGGGACAGAAAGTAGAGAAACCTATAGAGTTTAAGACCTTTAGTCAATCAGCTAAAGTTTGTTGTGCTTGGGATGTTCTTCGGGGAAGAATAGTGAAGGACTAATGGAGCTAGGTTTCAGAGTTCATATTGGCAAATGTTGGAAGAGTATATTGGGTAGAGCCTAAATTTGAAGTATTAAGAGTTTAAATGAGTTCTGCACATATTTATAGACAGAGAAACTTACACTGATGAAAAATAACTGTAGAATCAGTTATGGATAAGTTTACTGGGGCAGCTGGGAAGGTTACCATCAGAGATGGGTGACATAATTGTCACTTTTTGATGGAAACACCAAGCTGCCTGTAATGGAGATGGCAGACAAGAGATTCCCTGTGGTGGAACTGTGCATCTTGATTTGTTAACCTCTGCTTTTCACATTTTATGATCTTCCGTTTAAATAGTTCCATCGTGCATTTTTCATATAGAACAATAATTTTTAATCAATGGTAAAATGTTACCTAGGATCACTTTTCTTAGGGAACATCTTTTACTTTCACTACCAGTCCTTTTTTCCCTCCTACATATTTCCCACATAAACCACACCAGTTTTCCCCTGAGGTTATATCATATTACTAGCACAAAGCTAATAGAAATAACATGCAGTAAATTTTAAGGTTGATAATACATTAATAACATTTAAATTTGGATGGAAGTCTATAGTGATAATATAGAAGCAGAAATTTCCTTACTAGTTCAAGTTTAGAGAGAAGGGCCTTAGATTGGGGTGAAGATGGGGATAAAGGCTTTTTTTTTGAGAAGGGGGCATTTTGGTAAATTTGAGGATAGTCCTGGTTATTTTGCTTCCCCTTATTCCTTTCACTGACCGCCTCTACCAACATCCTGCCCATCTTGTTCCGAATTCCAGGATTCTGCCAGAAATTGACTATATTAATGAACTGTCCCTTAGATGCAGAGACTATGCTCAATTTAGTTTGGGGATATAAACTTTTCCTGAGTTGTCAAGGACCTCACAGAACCATAGCTGCTGCTATTCAAGATCATGTTCACAGCTCCCTTGTACACTAAATTTAACAGATGGGATACTTCAATCCAGGGCACAGTTGTCAAAAACCACAGTTTAAATCAGTCACAGACAACTGTTTCATTCCCCACACTTGCCTGGGTGTAACAACTGCAGGAATGCCTCTGCTTAAATTACACCCAGTGACACCACAGAGAGAGACATGTCTAGGCTGCATTCATTCTCCATCCCTTCTGAGCTTCTTTTATAGCAGGGGTTAGTGCCCTTTCCAAAATGGTGTGTGAGGGTTCTGAACTATGTACTTATATCAGTATAGTACACGTATATTTATATATTCAATCAATGGCAAGGTGGGAAGGTGGTGAGGTAAAGGAAAGAGAAGAACGCTATGCTTAGTTTCACAGAAATAAGTGCGGTAGTCAACTATGAGCCAATTATTTTCTTTCCTTCTTTAATTTTGTGTTTGGATTTTTGGGTCACACACAGCAAGGTCAGGGGTTACTCCTGGCTCTGCACACAGGAATTATTTCTGGTGGTGCTCAGGGGACCATATGGGATCCTGGGGATCGAAACCTGGTTGACCACATGCAAGGAAAACACCTTACCTGCTATACTATTGCTCCAGCTACTATGAGCTGATTATTAACAACACTAGATGGTAGCCTGTAAAAATGGTGAGGTTCTACTTGTGCCAAACTGACTTGTGTGTCTGTCATATTTTGTCTATATATTATCATTAGATGACTGGTTTCAGGTTATAGGTCTTAGATTATGAAATCCACCCTTCTATCCTCTCACTTGGGCATTTATTGAGTGGTCACACTGCCAGGCAGTTGGAACAAAGTTATAAACAAGATACCATATCTGCTCAAGATGCATGCAGTTTAGTTTCCATTTCTAAACTCATTGTCATTCATTCTACAAGGCTTCATGAGTGCCAGGCACTGCAGTGCAGTGGTTGGTGGAGATGCAGGAATACAGAGGAAAGCAGAACAAAGTCCTCGAACTCAACAGGCTTCAAGTAGTGCAGTGTGACCTGACACGTACGCATCTCCTTTTGTATTCGGTGTGATAAGGGATTGATGGACTAGACAAGCCTTTTAGGTGTCTTCTGACCAAAGATCCTTTGGAACATGCATTAGTGTCAAAATGGGAATGGCCACAGAGAGGTAGACATTTTTTATATGAGACTTTACTGTAACAATACCAGGCATCTAAGTAAGGTGTCAGTAACCATTTGCTATTTTTGTTTATAGGAGATATCTTTCATATTTCCCTTTACAAGTTAAATACACTTAGGCTAGTGAAATATTAATGAAATAAAATAGACAACATACCTGAGTAACAGATTCTAAAATATTTTTGTCTAGAGCCTCAACCTCACAACCAAGCCATCAATAGCCCAACCACCTTGTACTAGCAGTTCTCAGTCTTGAGGTCTTCAATGGTAGTAGCTGGTATCCTTAAGTTATTTTGCAATATTAAGTCTAATAGAAATTGTATATTCAGCCAAGATAAAGCCACATAGAACTAAGTATAATATCATTTTTCTTAACTTTTGACTGAAACTATATTAGAATGCTGTGGTTATCGTATGCAGATCAGAAGATTTCCATGAGGAAAAAATTGGGAAAATAAATTATTCCATAATAAATATAGTTTTGCTAGATAAAAATCTCCAAATGTGGGACCCACAAAAGGAAAAAAGTAATAAAAGGGATTCTTGGTGGTGAAAAGGTTGGAAATCACTGCTGTCCATGTCTAGATGCCAAACTTTGGCTGTAGATTCAAAGTCTGTGACCACAGAATCCTGGGATTATTGGCATGTGACACCACTGATGTGGTTCCTGTTGGAAAAGCAAACATGCTCCCTGCCCAGCTTTCTAAAGTGTTATACATTAACTGACTTACAAAGCACCATTCACAAGTGGACAGAGGTTTTTTTTTGGAGGGGGGGATCGTGTATTTCTGTGTTTTTGTACCTGCAGTGAAAGAACATTTCAGAGGAAGCATAGGCTTGTCTGAGTCTATAAAGCTATGCTATTGCTGGAAATGTGCAGAGCTCCTTATAACTTACAGGGCTGGAACAAGCTGTCCACACCTTTCTTCTCATCAACAGCATTCATCCACTACTGAGAATACACAGTCCATGAACACCCTCAAAATAGACCAAGATCTCACAATGGATATAAGCAAAAGAGAAAGAATTTTGCTAGCTCAAGATAGAATGAAGAAGTTTGGAAGTGATTTAGTCACAGAATTATTCCTGGTTTTTCCAATGCCTGAAAATTTTCTGGAGGAGGCCAAGGAAGAGAGCACAGGAAAATTTGGGTTTTTTTTTTTGAGGGGTCACATCCAGCGATGATCAGGGGTTACTTCATGCTCTGCACTCAAAAGTTAACTCCTGGCACTGCTCAGGGGACCATAGGGGATGCAGGGTTTCGAACCCAGGTCAGTCGCCTTCAAGGCAAACACTCTCCCCACTGGACTATTACTATAGCCCCGACCACAGAAAATTTGGTAGTGGTGGCAGAGGCTCTTTTCCGGAAATAGAAGCAATGCCTATAAACATTGCTTTCAAAACACAAATATTGTTCTAATACTTAATATGTGAAATTTACCCATTTTTAAGATTAAATTTTAGTAGTGTTAAGGATATTTTCATTTTGTGTGACTGAAATTCTATACTTACTACACAACTTCTTTTAACACTCTCTCCTTGGCCCCTGGTGACCACCATGCTACTTTCTGCATGATTGCATTGACAATTTTAGGTAACTCACAAGTGTAATTATATAATTTTCTTTTTATGATTAGTTTCTTTCATTTAGTATATGGTTCTCCAGGAACATGTTCTCATATTGTAGCATGTGTCAGAAACTTCTTTTTGAAAAACAAATACTATTCAACTGTATGTAACATTCTATTGTATACCACATTCTATTACCACATTGTAAGCCAATTGTATACCACAATCTATTTTATACCACATTTTGTTCACTATTCATCATCAGTGGAAATTTGGGTCCTTTCTGACACGTGAGTACCCTTTGACTATGTGAACAATGTTATGATAAAATAGGCACAAAAATATCTCATTGACACCCTACTTTCAATTATATTGTATAAATGTTCACAAGTGGTAATGCTGGATCATAGACATCACCATACTATTTTTCATAACAGTTGCACTATTTTACAAATCCACTAAGAGTAAATAGGGCTACACTTTTCCCACAGTCTTTTTGACATTTATTAGTTTCTGATTTTAAAATATGCATAATAATTTTAAAATTTTATTTTTCATACTTGAGATTTGCTAACTATCTGTGCTATGGTTTCTTTGATCTCATTGAACATCTTCATCGTAGTTTCAAAACAACACTTACTGGGGGTATGGTGCCCCTAGCAGGTAAACCTGTACCTGTGGGGCAAGTGCATCAGCAATTTGATGATGCCTTCAGAGTTCCAGATAACCCAAAATTGCTGCTGTGCCTTTGGCCAGACCCTAACTACTTGGGGCCAAGTTTACCAAGAATTAAACAACCAAAAGTTATGTATGTGGGAGACACACCCACAAACAACCTCTGGTTCAGCTATATAAGCTCATTTATTGGCCTTATTTCTGAGACTTGTCTGGGTTTGATCCCTGCGGCACCAGAGATTGGAGGAGGCAGACAGAGGATCTTGTTTCTGGGTTTCGTTGAGCCTGGAGTCCAAGGTCATATAAAGTTCTGCTTTACCTGGTTCTGTGGGGCTTTACTCATGTGTGAGGTCCAGCCCCGATGTCTGGAAAGTGGCCTGGCTGTGTAGTGGAGGTAGTGGAGGTCAGCCAGATGACCCACCCTACCTGCACCAGATAAATACCTCATCAGCCGACCTCCACTACCTCTACTACCCATCAACTGCGACGCTCCAGGCCACTTTCTGGACACACCATAAGACACTTAATACTCATTTTCCATAATTTCTGCACCATATTTGATGGGGTTCAAATATGGTGTGAACCATGGGAACACCTGTAAGGGTGTTTGGAGGATGTCCTAAAAGTCTCCATCCCTCTTGGAGAGCCCGGCAAGCTACCCCTGGAATATTCCATATGCCAAAAACAGTAACAACAATGGACCTCATTTGCCTGACACTGAAAGAGCACCCAGTATGGCAGGTTAAGAAGGATGAGCAAGGAGAGGCTGATAAAATCTCAGGGAGGAACTAGACTGCCAAAACGAAGAAGGGCTAAAATAACTGTCTGTACTTTCAACACACGTATGCTGGCATCAGAAGCATCCATCAAGGACCTGATGATGCAAGCACAGAAGATCAAGTATGACATCATTGGTCTGACCGAAACGAGAAAGCATCAATCACATCACGCCATTTTCAACACTGGAGAAGAACTGTTCCTCCGCAAATGCGGCAGCAGACACATTGGTCATGTCAGTGTCCTTGTCAACATGAACTTGGCTGTGAGCATTGATTCATTCAAATCCCTAACAAACCAAATCGTGACTCATACGATTACGCTTGTATAGATGTGGCTCACTGCCAGCAGTTTCTATCTTCGTTGTCTACGCACCAACATCCAACTATGATGAAGAAGAAATTGAGAAGTTCTACATGGAGCTGGAGAAGTTCTATAAAGAAGACCACACCTTCTACAAGATCATTGTCGGTGATTTTAATGCCAAGATAGGACCGAGAAGGTCGCCCAAAGCACTGCACATTGGGACCCATGGCCTTGAATGGAATGAACAGGGTGAGAGACTGTCTGAGTTCATCATGTCGACCAAGACCATCCATGGTAACTCACAATTCCAGAAGGCCGAATCTAAACATTGGATGGATATAGGAGTCTCTCAGTGGGCAGTTCCACAAAAAAAATGAACACATCATATTCAATCAAAGATTTTGCCTGACCGATGTCACTGTTGTCCCAAAATTCCAAATGGGATTGAAACACCATCTCCTTCATGTAAAATTCTACTTTACAGAGCGGGAAGAAAGGACTGCAAAGTTTAAGTTTAGGAAGAGAAATCCCAGAATGACCACCAACTGGGAGCTCTTTGGCATTATTGCGGCAACGTGGGAAGATTTCATCGTTGACAACATCAACGAGGAATACGATCGACTGGGTCAGCACCTCCATGACTGTGTGAGGAATGCCGAGAGTGTGAAAGTCACAAACAGATGCATATCTTTGGAAACTCTCGAGTTCATTTGCCAAAGTGGTTTGGCACAAGCCACAGGCAACCACAAGCTAACATCCGAACTCGCAAAGCTGTGCAGAGAAGCGATAAAGGAAGACCTCAATGACAGAAGAGCAGCAGTGTTGCCAGTGCAGCAGAAGCAGGAAAAGTATTCACAATGCTCACCTGTCCTCGCCAACTGCAAGACCAAGATGACTGCCCTCCGATGTCCTGATGGATCTATCACATCTTCCAGAAGGGCAATGGAGAGGATTATTCACAACTTCTACTCAGATCTCTTCGACAGCCAAAATTCCACAGGATGGATATGACATTCCCAATGTCCTTCCTTCTAAAATCCGACACATCATTTTGTCGGTAAAGATGCATACAGCACCCAGTCCAGACAAGATCAGGCCCAAACACCTGAAGAATCTGCCATCAGTACTTGTCAATACACTAGCTCAGCTCTTCACACGCTACCTGTCTGTATGCAAGGTTCCATCCCAATGGAAAACCAGTAGGACCCTTCTGTTGTACAAGAAGGGAGAAATCCACGACATCGGCAACTATCGCCCAATCTGCCTGTTGTCTGTCTTCTACAAGTTGTTCACTCTAGTCATCCTGAATAGAATAGGCAGAACACTAGACGAAGGACAACCATGTGAGTAAGCCACGTTCTGAAAAGGATTCCGCACAATCGACTATATCCACACAGTGACCAAGCTCATTGAAGTTTCACCAGAGTTCAAGATGCCACTCTGTCTAATGTTCATCAATTTAAAGAAGGCCTTTGATTCTATTGAAACTGAAGCAGTCATCAAGGCCCTAGTCAAACAGGGCATTCAAACTCAGTACATCAAGATCCTCCTCGAGCTGTATTATGGATTCAACACCAGGATCTCACCATTCTACAAGGAAGTGATCATTGACATAAAGAGGGTTTCAGCAGGGTGATACCATTTCATGGAAACTCTTCAGTGCCACCCTTGAGAATGTCATGCAGTGACTGGAATGGGAAGGAATGGGAGTGAAAATAGACGGTTGGCAACTACACCAACTTCGCTAATGACATTGTTCTAATAACACCAGACATTAGCCAAGCGGCACAAATGCTGGGTAACTTCTACCACGACTGTGGAAAGTTCGGACTGCAGCTGAATCTCACCAAAACAATGTTCATGAAAAACGAACTAGCCCCTGATGTTCCATTTGCTCTCAATGGAACTAACATCTCTGAATGCAGCAGCTATGTGTACCTGGGTCGAGAACTCAACATGAGGGACAACTTGGAGCCAGAACTGTGCATGAGGAAGAGATCAGCATGGAACGCCTTCAAGAGCATTGAAGAAGTGGTTAAGAGGATAAAGAACCTCTGGCTCTGGGCACGTCTTTTTGACTCCACTGTTCTTCCTGCACTAACATACGCTTCAGATACCTGGGCCCCTCAAAAACAGGATGAGAACGCTACTCAGGTATCCCAAAGAGGAATTGGAAAGAGCTATGCTTGGAGTATCACGTTTCACTCAAGTGAGAGAAGGAATCCGGAGTTCCAACCTCCATAGATGATCAAGAATCAGAGACCCTGTCTCATTTGCCAAGGAGTCAAAAATCAGATGGGCTGGACACATAATGCAATTTAGAGATGGACTAGAGCTGTTACCGACTGGCTTCCACAGGATGTCAAAAGACCGTGTGGCCACCCACCTACACGATGGTCAGACTTCTTAGACAAAACCCTGAACAAACAGTTTGAGGCTTTTCATGTTTCTGGAGCGAGCAGATACCATTGGGCTACACTAGCACAGGACAGGGATGAATGGTGATGTTACTGGCACCCGCTCGAGCAAATCAAAGATCAACGGGATGACAAGTGACAAGTGACAAGTGACAAATGATTTCAGAGACTGCCCCTGGCGCCATGTAATCTCATCAATGCGAAAGACCCAGAGACTATAAACTAAAGTTCCCAGAAGGGAGCTCCACAGAATACCCTGACCCTGCACCAGGCTGTCTTCACTGGGGCACCTTGGAGGGGTGTGTGTTGAGTTTCCCTCCCTGCCCCAAGCAGAATCTCAGCAGCCAAAAACCTCCAGAACCCAACCACCACCATGTCCAAGGCCACTCTCCACATGGTCAGATGAGCCTCACCAAAGAGGGCATGAGCCTCACCTAAAACGAGATGAACCTCACCAGAGAGCTCAGACCGGTAGGAAAACCCAGATATGTGGGAACCCGTGACTGAGATCTCCAAGCCCACTTGGACTGGAGCTGTGCCTCCTCCCCCCAAGTCCCCAGTTTTCCAGTAGCTTGGCAGTCACACCCACAAACTAGCTCTGGCTCCATGTAGTCTCATCAATGGCCAAAACCCAGAGACTATAAACTAAAGCTCCCGGAGAGATTGACACAGAATTTCCTGGATATTATATCCTATACATAACAAGCAATAGAAAACAAATCGTCTAACATTGCCTTTTCAGCAGGTTGGAGTGGTGGTGAGACTGGTGTAAAAATATCGAATGTAACCAAAGTTGAGAGAGAGTATGGGGGAAATTGTCTGCCACAAAATCAGGGGAAGGGTTGGAATGGAGGAATGAAATATTTGGAATTTTGGTGGTATAAATTGTGCACTGGTGAAGGTATGGTTGTTTGATGATGGTATGACCGAAGCTGAAACATGAAAGCTTTGTATCTATATCTCACGGTGAATCACAAAAAAGGGGGAAAAAACAATAATAAAATAAAGTTAACATTCAGCATATAATAAAAAGAAAAAGAAATGCAGAGTTCATGCCCAATTCAATCAGCTTAATCAATGGCTAAATATAAATAACAGTATCCCTACATTATTAAAAAAGACATTTTCTGAGGATTTACTGGTGGTATTTATGTCTTTGTTGATATTGTTTTCACTCGTTGAGCTTTGTGGGTGTTTATCTGTTTTCCCAATTGGTTTTCTAGTGTTATTGTTGTGGTCTCTATAGTTAATTCCTCCTGGAAGATGCTGAGGGATTAAGTAAGATGTTGCTCTCTGTCTTCTCTGTCCATTCTCACAGAATGAAAGTCAGGAAGAACATGTGGTGTGGACCCTTAATATGTGCATGATGGATGTAGAGAGTGCTGGGACTCACCAAAGAGGGAGGACCTTTGCTACCTGTCCAAAGTCTGCCTCCCATTCAGAATAGTTCCTGTGATATCAGGCAGAGGCAGTCCTCACCTAGGAAGTTGGTGCAGCAAGCAGGACATCAGAAAGAGGCTGTGGTGTGAGCCATTAGTATGGCACATTTCAAGAGTGGGGGCTTCTGGGACCAACTTCTACAATCAGAAATACCAGAAATGATTAATGTGGTAGGTGATGTTAAAAAGTCAGTAGAAACTTTGAACACTAGAATAACAGAAACTGAGCAAAAGATTGAGGAATTGGAAGATGAGAAAGAGGAACTTCTAGGAAACAGCAGAAAGTGGAAAATAGTCTAGAAAGAAATAAAGAGCATACCAGAGAACTATGGGATTAGTTCAGGAGAAATGATATAAGAATCACTGGTGATCCTGAAGAACAGGAAAACAAATGTGATGAAGAAACATGAGTTAAAGGAGTCATCAATAGTAACTTTCCAGAATTCTTTCTTGCTTTCTCTCCTGTCATTTTGGGCATTATGGTTGGCAATACAAGTACTACAGAGAAGGAGCAAGAGCACGGTGTGTGTGTGTGTGTGTGTGTGTGTGTGTGTGTGTGTGTGAGAGAGAGAGAGAGAGAGAGAGAGAGAGAGAGAGAAGAAAAGTGCCTTCCATAAAGGCAGCCTGGGGAGCATGGGGGAGGTGGTGGGAGGGAAACTGATGGCCTTGTACATTGATGAAGGGACAAGTTTTCAATCATTGTATGACTGACTCAATCATGAACAACTTTGTAAATGCATGTCATATGGTGAATCAATAAAAATGGGGGAAAAAGAAATGAACCTTACAGCCCCAATTAACACTATATATTATAAATAAATCACTTAGCTTAATTCTTGAATTGTTGAGACACAAAAATTATGAATAAAATTAAAATTTGTTATTAAAAAAGGAACTTCCCAGAATTGATGATTACAGGCACTGAGACCCAAGAGGCCCAAAGGGTCCCAGTGAAAATAGACCCAATTAGGAAAACTTTAAACAAATTATACTGGAAATGACAAAATCTAAAGATAGATATGGACTATTGAAAGCAGCAAGAACAAAAAAGAACTTATATACAAAGGAAAGCCCATAAGACTCAGCAGGTCTATCCAATGAGACTCTACAAGCTAGAAGTACATGGAAGGATATAGTACAAAAACTCAACTAAATGAATTCCTCATCACAATATTCTACCCAGCTAGATTATAATTTAGGTTTGAAGGAACTACACAGACATTTATGGACGAAAAACAGCTTAAAGCATTCATAGTCTCTTGCTTCATGAGCGGAGGGGAGAAGGCAGATGGAATAGAGAAGGGATCACTAAGAAAATGATGGCTGGAGGAACCAGTCGGGATGGGAGATGCATGCCGAAAGTAGATAATGGACCAAACATGATGAACTCTCAGTGTCTGTGTTACAAGTTATAATTCTCAAAAGTAGAGAGCGTATGTGGAATATTGTCTGCCATAAAGGCAGGGGGAGGGTGGGAAAGGGGGGATATACCTGGGTATCGGTGGTGGGGAATGTGCACTGGTAGAGGGATGGGTGTTTGATCATTGTGAGATTGTAACCCAAACATGAAACCTTGTAACTATCTCACGGTAATTCAATAAAATTTTAAAAAAACAATAAAAAAGAATTCATAGTCTTGAAACCAGTTTTGAAAGTAACATTAAAGAGCTCATTTAAAGGACAGGAGAAACTTTGCCTTGCATCATGTGACACTGAGTATGGCACTACTAATTGGTCATATGGTTGTCCTCTACTAGATTAATAAGGGTTAAAACATATTGACATTATCGAATTATTTTCTGATAATTCAATTTTCCATTCTTTTAAGGGTTTTTGGGTAAAGTGATATGAAATAAATTTATTATATGCCTGTCAATGGGACAAAAATGCTTTATTGTGACAGGAAAGATATGATAATGGCAATAAGATCCAAGTAAAAATATAATTCAATGAAATATATTAGAAATGCCAGAGTTGAGAACAGTTATGTAAATGAGAATAGGCAGTATGGTATATATTACATGATTTGAATTTATTTACATAGGTTGATATCATGTAGCTGTAAATCAAGACAAATTGACTTTGTTGATATATTTTCTGACAATTACATTTGAAATTTCTTTAAGTTTTGTTTGAACAAGTAATATGAGATAAATAAATTTGTTATATGTATGCCAAGGGGACCAGGGGACACTGGTGGAGTGAAGGGGGCATTGGTAGAGGGATTGGCCCATTGTATGCCTGAAATAACTCTATTATGAACAATGTTGGTGTTAAAACGTGCATAGTAACCTTCCTGGTAAATGTGAGATGATATTTCATTGTGGCTTTAATTTGCATTTACCTGATTATTAGTGATGTTGAGCATCTTTTCATGTCTTTTTTACCATTTGTATATGAATTT
Organism: Sorex araneus; assembly: GCF_027595985.1. Classification (NCBI taxonomy): domain Eukaryota; kingdom Metazoa; phylum Chordata; class Mammalia; order Eulipotyphla; family Soricidae; genus Sorex; species Sorex araneus. The sequence continues at coordinate 109,243,168 of NC_073313.1, forward strand.
TTTTGAGAACTGTGTGTTGACATCCTTTGTCTCACTTTTTGAGGAGGCCTTCCAAGCTTTGTTCAAGGGGTCCTGTGGTTAATCCTGGTGATACTAGAGATGAATGGTTTAATGCTCAGCCTCAGTTCTGTAAAGTTACTGGGAACCAGAGTGCTAGTAGCTACTCACAGTGGTACTCTGTGGCCTCTAGAGCTATACCTAGCAGGATTAGCACCATGTGGTATTTAAGATAAAACTTGGGGCCTAGTACATGTACACCAGCTCTTTGAGCAACCTTCCTGCTCCCTGCCTGTTTCTTGCAATTGGATTATTTTCTTGTACTGGTTGTGGTACTGGTGATTGAATTAGAGGAATTTTTAAATTGCACACACATATTACTCACTTTATAACAGATAGATGACTTGCAAGTATTTTCTCTCATGCCATAGTTTACATTTTCACTTGTGCCCTTTTGACAGTGTATTACACATTAAAAAGTCTTTCTTGAGGCACTGTGATTTATAATACCGTTAATGATAGTTTCTTGTATACAACAGTAAAGCATCACAAAAGTCACCAGAGAACCCACTTGTCTTCACCAAGGCAATAAAAGGATCTCTTATTCCTACTCCTCACTGCCACCCACTAAGCTCTGTTCTGTATATCAGTTCTCCAACTATAATGCTGTGTTACCTGTGTGCCTTTAAACCCTACATATTAAAGCAATAATTCCATGTCTATCCCTTTACATCTAACTCACTTCACTCAACATGATACACTCTAGTTCTATTATTTAGTGGCAAATTGAATTTTTCCCTTACTAACATCTGCATAGTGTTCCATTACTTTACTTTACTTTAACTTATTCATCAGTTGGGTATTTGGATTTTCTCCATATCTTGACTATAGTACTAAACGTTGCAATGAATATAGCTGTGCATATGTCCTTTCAAATTGATGTGTTTGTGTTTGTGTTTGTGTGTGTGTTTTTGTTTTGTTGGATGTTTTCCAAGACGTGGCATCATTGTATTTTTTGATGTTTGGATAAAACATCATTGGATGTTTTATTCCTACTTTTTTGAATAGTCATCATATTGCTTTCCATAGAAATGGAACCCACAGTGTACGAGGATTCCTTTCTAATAAAAATTCTACCAATACTCACTGTTTCTGGACTTCTTGAAGTATACCATTCTCACTGGTGTGAGATGATGGCTTATAGCATTTTTAATTTTACTCCTAGCTCTATGCTCAGAGATCACTCCTGCTGGGCTCTATATGGCTCTATATAGGGAACTGTATGGAGCACCAGGGATTGAATACAGTTTTTTGATATGAAGGCAAATGCCCTACCTGTTGTACTATCATCCTGACTCCCAGGGATTGTTGGATTTTTTTGTTGTTGAGCTTTTACAGTTCCTTATAGCTCTTTTTAAAAAATAACTTTTACTTAGATAAAAAACATGATTTACAAACTCATTGATAGTTGAGTTTTAGGCATATAGTATTTCAACACCAATCCTGCCTCCATTGCTAGCTTCCCTCCAGCAGTGTTCCCATCCCCATCCTCCCCTCATATCCCTGCCCGAGGCCCCACCTGTCACCTTGATGGCACATTGTAAAGTTTGGTGGTAGCAGTTTAGATTATTTTATGTTTTCAGTGTTGTTACTTTGGATATATAGCTCTACACAATGGAAGATTATGCTGTAGAGCACTTATTGGAGGTATTGTACGGAAATATTTTCTTTCATTCAGTCAGGCGTCTTTTTTTGGGGGGTGTCTCTTTTAAATTGAATCACTATGAGATAGTTTCAAGCTTTCATGTTTGGATTACAATCTCACAATGATCACACACCCATCCCTCCACCAGTGCACATTCCCCACCACTGATAACCCGGGTATACCCCTTGTTTCCCACCATGCCCCTGCCTCTATGGCAGATAATATTCCCCATAATCTCTCTCTACTTTTGGGCATTATGGCTTACAACACAGACACTGAGAGGTCATCATGTTTGGTCCATTATCTACTTTCAGCATGCATCTCCCATACTAACTGGTTCCTTCAGCCATCATTTTCTTAGTGAGCCCTTCTCTATTCCATCTGCCTTCTCCCCTCCGCTCATGAAGCAGTCTTCCAGCTATGGGGCAATCCTCCTGGCCCTTGTATCTACTGTCCTTGGGAGTCAGCCTCATGTGATGTTATTCTATATGCCACAAATGAGTGCAGTCCTTCTATGTCTGTCACTCTCTTTCTGACTCATTTCACTTAGCATGATACTCTCCATGTCTATCTACTTATTCAGGCATCTATTTTATTATAACTTGATTTTCTTCTGCTTTGAAGAAGGTTTTAAAATTTGATATAGTTCCACTTTTTATTTTTGGTTTTGTTGTCTGCCTCTCTGGTCATCTCACTGAAGACCCCTCTGAGGTTTGTTTCCTAGAGAGTTATGCCCATGTTTTATACAATATATGTAATGGAGTCTGGTCTAATCAGAGGTTTTTTAACCCACTTTGAATTTATATTTGTGAGTGGTGTGAGGTATGGTTTCAATTTCATTTTTTTACTTGTGGCTACCCAGTTTCCCTAACACCATTTGTTAAATAGACTTCTTTGCTCCACTTCATGTACTTGTTTGTTGTGAATTAACTACCCATAAATTTAGGTGGTTATATTGCAGTGAACATTTTTAAAGACAAGAAAAATGTGTTTATATGGAGAAAAAATATTACGCCAGCGAGATATAAAAAATGGAAAAAATGTTAATGTTGAGGGTGTACGGAAAAGAAACTCACATCTACTATTGGGAATGATGATTGTTTTGGCCTCTTTGAAAAAAATTATTAAAATACTTTGGTTTACAAAGTTGCTCATAATACAGTTATTTCAGGTATAGGATGTTCCAAGACCAATCTCAGCACCAGTGTCCCACTCCCTCCACCATTGCCCCTAGTTTTCCATCCACCCTCTCCAAGACTGTCCTGTTAGTAGATACATAACAAATTTACTTCATATTGCTTGCACCAATAAAATGGCAGGTGCATTTATTAGAAAACAAATCAATAAAAGTCAATTTATGATGATCAATCACTGTATGATTTTGACCTAATAAAGAAATTCAAATCATTTAATATAATAATGAAAATGAAACTCCTATTCTAATTAAATAAGTTTTCAACTCTGGCATCTAAAATACATTGTGTTAAATTTTATTTTATACTTGTGTCTTATTGTGGTAATTTTATATCTTCACCGTTGTCACTGTTAGCCCATTCTTCATCGATTTGCTCGAGCAGGCACTAGTAATGTCTCCATTGTGAGACTTGTTACTGTTTTATTTGGCATATCGAATACACCACAGGTAGCTTGCCAGGCTCTGCCATGCGGGCAAGATACTCTCGCTAGTTTGCCGGGTTCTCCAAGAGATGCAGAGGAATCGAATCCCGTCAGCCGCATCTTACTTGTCATTAATATAACATTATTTTAATGTTTGCTAACATATTTTGGAGTTTACATGGAATAAGTAGAGCCTACAAAAGTAGAATTTATTAAAAGTGAAGATAAATAAAATTTAGGCCTATTAAAGTATAATGGTTCATTCTAAGTTTAGGAATATTGGTTTTATATTAGAAAATATTATAGATATTTCTTAAGTGTCTCAATAAGCAATGAATTTCAATCAATTTCCATGTATGTAAAAATCTGATAATACCTAGAACAATTGATATAAATGAGAAATTAATTTATTGTTAAAATGTATAAAACACCTTAGCAAGCTGGGAGTAAAAAAAATCTTTCTTTTTTGTGTTTGGGCTACATCTGGCAATTCTAAGGACTTACCTTGGATCTCTGCTCATAGATAACTTTTGGAAGTGCTCCTGGGAGCAGATGGAGTGCTGGGGATTGAACTCAGGTCTGCCATATGCAAGGCAAACACCCTATCATTGTACTATTGTTCCAGCTCCAACAAACCTTTCTTAATCTAGTAAAGGGAAATCATAAATGCCATAAGTGAGTTCCATGCTCAATGCCACACATTGGAAAGTGTGTCCTGTTGTTCAAATAAGCTCCATTAATTAACCTTATAATACTGGTTTCAAGGCTATGAATTCCCAAAGCTCTTGCCTGTCCATGAAGCTCTATATCAGTCCTTCAAATCTGAATGATAATTTTGCTGGACAGATAATTCCTGGTACTGTGTTTAATTCATTTAATTTTACTTCATTCTCTTCTCCCTCAAAGAATCTTATTTGCTAGATATGCTGTGAGTTATAAGGTGTCTTTTGTATATAAGTTTATTTTTGTTCTTTTTTTGAATTAATGATTTTGTTTTATTTTTATTGAATCACCGTGAGATACAGTTACAAAGCTTTCATAATTGAGTTTCAGTCACACAATGATGAAACACCCATCCCTCTACCAGTGTACATTTCCCACCACCAATGTCCCCAGTATTCCTCCCCCAGCCCCCACCCCACCCACCCACTGCCATATGGCAGGCACTTTCCTTTTTACTCTCTCTCTCTACTTTGGGCACTATAGTTGGCAATACAGATACTGAGAGGCCATCATGTTTGATCCTTTATCTACTTTCAGCACACATCTCCCTCCTGAGTGATCCCTCCAACCACAAGGGTTTATTCATGACTCCCTGAGCAACACTAAAATCAACCCCTGAGCACCAAGATTGGAGTAGTCCGTAAGTACCACACAAGGTATTGCCAATAAAAACTTCTGTGTAAAGCAAGCTGCACTAATGAGATTACCAGTTAATGGGTTACCAGTCCATTTCTTTTGGATATGTGAATGTGTAAGATATAAAACAGGTTACTTCGCCTCTGTGAGCACCAATTTCCTACCTTTAAATCTGAGGATAGACCTGACCACCCTATTGAGCTAGGGGAAACACTTTGTAAAACATACACACAGAATGATAAACTTGGTGTCTGTTAGTCTTTAGGAGGCCCTGGCAATTGGGAGCCTCTTCCCTAGGGCCGAAGTTTCTAAGAAATAAAAAAGCTGGTTGAGCTATGGTTTATTCCACTCAGAGGCCACACAGAACTAAAGGAAAAGAACAGAACTTCCTCATCGCTCCTTCTCTGGTTAGTTCTGTACACGAAAACCCAGGTTCTGTGAGATCCTAACACCACCTGGAAGAAGGCCTCCAGACATCTCTCACTTGATGACACTTCTCAGCTGAATCTCAGTTCTTCTTTGCCTGGAGTTCTTCCTAATCTCTGGCTTACTTCCCTCCAGCCAAAACTGAAACCTTTTCTCTTTTACTCTGTGACTGATTTTATCCTTTATCAAGTCCTGTATATCCCATTAGATCCTACCTCTGTTGATTCGATTTCCACCACATTCTCACATATATTATCACTCCCCTTGTCCAAGCTGCTGTTAATTATCAACTAGATCGTGACAATAGCCCACCACCCCACTCTATCTTTGTCTCTTTCTCTCATGTCCCTTGAGTCCAGTATTCACAGAGCAGCAGCTCTGGAGTATCTTTTTATTTCAATCTCCTGCTTAAACTCTTTTGGGCTGGAGCAATAGTACAGAAGGTAGAGGTGCTTGCCTTTCACACAGCTGACCTGGGTTTGATCCCGGGCACCACGTGTGGTCCCCTAAGACCCTCCAGGATTGATTCCTGAGTAAAAAGCAAGAAGTAAGCCAAAGAACTATCTGGTTTGTCTTCACTATCCTCACAAAAAAGTAACAACATTATTTAACCACTTCCCTTTTGGGGAAGTTCAAACTTTTTAACATGTCTTATAAGATTCTATCCTGTCTGTCTTCCCTTCTGGCGTGATTTCCTGCCAATGTTTCTCCATGATATGCTACTCTTCAATGATATTGGAATTTGTTAATTTATTACAAAACCAGTATTTTTTCTCAGGACTTTTACATATTTGTTCCCTTGAAACTGGACAATTCTTCACCCCTCTGATTAACTTTATTAATCTTTAAATAGTAGTTAAGATGAAACTTCCGGGGCTGGAGTGATAGTATGGCAAGTAGGGCATTTGCCTTGCACACGGCCAACCTGGGTTCGATTCTCAGCATCCCATATGGACCCCTGAGCACCGCCAGGAGTAATTCCTGAGTGTAAAGCCAGGAGTCACTCCTTTGCATCGCTGAGTATGACCCAAAAAGCAAAAAAGGAGATGCAACTGCCTTCTGAAGGCTCTTTTTACCTCCCTTGAGCTCCTAGATGCTCAAGCAATTTCCCCCACCATTCTGTGATTCTCATGTCACAACAATTGACACACTTGAATAAATACTGTCTATCTTAGCTAGACTTGGAGGTCTGTGAGATCCTGTACCATGTTTATTTACTCACTCCCTGGCCATCATGTAGCATGTTGCATTTTTGTCCAGTTAGTGAAAAAGTGATCTTCACCTCTTACTTCACTGCACTCCATTCCCTGGAACCTTTCACCTAAAGTGGAGAACTCTCCGGGAAGACCCATAGAACATGGATCCCACTGTTTTGCCTTTCTTCATCTTGGTATTTCTGGCAGTAATGGATCAACCCCCATCCTTCTCATCTAATTCCAACTTGTTTAAGCCTCAGATCAAGTTTCATCTCCGTGAAGCCTGTGCCTGAAGGCACCATTAAAATAAAGATTTATTCTAGGCAGGGTAATTCTTAGCTCGTTCCTCATCATTAATGGTTTATTATATTGACTACAATATCTGATAGCCTTCATCACCCACCCGCCAGCTCCTAGACTGCCCCTCTTATGAGTTGTTTCAACAACACACAGAACTTCCGGTATTGCACTTTTTCAACACTTTGGCAACTGTCCTGATATTTGTTTGTTTGTTACTTGGTTTAATTTAGTTGAATTGTTGCGTTGAGTTTAGCCGAATGCAGTTTTCCCTCCTGTTCTCTGGAGGAGGTAGGAAGACATTGTGTGACCTTAAACCCCTGCCTCCTTGTAAGGAGACCCCAGCTCATTTCTTCAATTAAAATAAGACATAAATTCTCTTCCTCCCCCAGCCTTTGTCTTCTCCCTGCCAGGGTGCCCACTCATTACTGAGAGAAACCAGGGCTGCTTCCCTTTCAGGAAGCATCATTTTTCCAATTAACTTTGATTGGAAACAGCACCATTCCAGCTGCGTTGCCTTTGGTGCCTTCTAGTGACAGGCAATCTGGTCATATGAAAAGAGCACTAGCCCAGGAGTCAGGAGTCTTCAGGAATGACACATGTCTGCCTCAACATTACTCCCTTCCATTGGCTTCATTATCTTTCACTTCTGAACAATGAGAAGGTAGAATTTAATGTTTTGCTACTTAAAGTACGGCCTATGGACCATGATCATGGAACATAAATGAGTAGCTTGGCAGAAATGCAGAATATAAGGGCTGGAGAGATAGCACAGCAGGTAGGGCATTTGCCTTGCACGCGGCCGACCCGGGTTCAAATCCCAGCATCCCATATGGTCCCCTGAGCACAGCCAGGGGTAATTCCTGAGTGCGGAGCCAGGAGTAACCCTTGTACATCACCAGGTGTGACCCAAAAAGCAAAAAAAATGCAGAATATATATAGGCCCAATTAATATCTTGTAAATTCAAATCTATGTGTTAACAAGACCTTTGGATGACTTTATCTACAATACTATTTGTGAGCATCCTAAGCACTGTGAACATCCTAAATTTAAAAAATCACTGAGGTTCTTTTTAAATATACAGCCCTCTGGCTGCTCTCATGGAGAGTCTAATGAAGCAGGACTAGGATGGGGTCCCATATATCATATTTTAACAAGTACCCCAAGTGACTCATACCCTTGGGGGGAAGGTTGGAAAATATTTGACAAGTTGGTTATAAGGATTCTTCCACCTTTGACACTTTGCTACTCTGTATGAACGGATTCATTACTGAACACAGTAAACACTAGAACCAAAAGCAGAATTTCAATAGAACTAAGAAGCTTCTGCACCGAAAAACATACAGTGACCAAAATACAAAGACAATCTACAGAATGGGAAAGGATATTCAACCAATACGCATCCAATAAGAGGTTGATATCAAGGGTATATAAAGCACTGGTTGAACTCTGCAATAAGAAAACATCCAACCCCATCAGAAAATGGGGCAAAGAAATGAACAGTAACTTTTCTAAGGAAGAGATACGAACGGCCAAAAAGGCACATGAAAAAATGCTCTACATCACTAATCATCAGGGAGATGCAGATCAAAACAGCTATGAGATATCACCTCACAGCACAGAGAATGGCACACATCCGAAAGAACAAAAGCAACCGCTGTTGGAGAGGATGTGGGGAGAAAGGGACCCTTCTACACTGCTGGTGGGAATGCCGACTGGATCAGCCCTATTGGAAAACAATATGGAGGCTTCTCAAAAAATTAGAAATTGAGCTTCCATTTGATCCAGCAATACCACTTCTGGGAATATATCCCGGAGAAACAAAAAAGTATAGTCGAAATGACATCTGCATTTACATGTTCATCGCAGTACTGTTTACAATAGCCAGAATCTGGAAAAAAACCCGAGTGCCTGAGAACAGATGACTGGCTAAAGAAACTTTGGTACATCTGCACAATGGAATACTATGCAGCTGTTAGAAAAGATGAATTCATGAACTTTGCATATAAGTGGATCAACATGGAAAATATCACGCTAAGTGAAATGAGTCAGAAAGAGGGGGACAGACATAGAAAGTTTGCACTCACCTGTGGAATATAAAATAACAGAATAGGAGACTAACACCCAAGAATAGGAGTATATAATACAAGGAGGTTGGCTCTATAGCTTGGAAGCTGGCCTCACATGCTGGGGGAAAGGCAGCCCGAATAGAGAAGGAAACACCAATCAAAATGTGGTTGGAGATCCCGCACAGGAAAGGAGATGTTTGTGGAAAATAGACTAGACACTGAACATGATGGCCACTCAATACCCCTAACACAAACCACAACACCCAAAAGGAGAGAGCGAACAAAAGGGAAGACCCTGCCACAGAGGCGGAGTGGGGTGGGGTGTGGGGATGGGATTAGAGGGTGGGAGGGATACTGGGTTCATTGGTGGTGGAGAATGGACACTGGTGGAGGGATGGGTTCTTGAACATTGTATGAGGAAAACACAAGCATGACGATGGGTAAATTTGTAACTGTACCCTCACGATGACTCACTAATTTAAAAAAATTAATATTTTTAAAAAGCAGGATTTCAGAATTGACTTCTCTCTAAATTGGATAAAGTAAGTACTTTCAGAATTAGCCAAGACTGTGCACATGGAAGGAAGGGGAAGAAATAGTACAATCATTTAAGCCAAGTATTCTTGATTGGAGAAAATCAGCAGCCTTTAATATTCAAAGAGAAATTACCTGCCCAGTGAAGACTGTCTCCTTGAAGCAATCATACTTGATATAATCAGGTACCCTGGTATATCCTCTTGGCATTCTGAAAATGGAGAACTAGAGATAGAGGGAACAGTGTCTACACTGACAGGGGGTTGTAGGAAAGTGAGGTCAGATGAATCGACAAGGAAACCAAAGAAATCCTCTCCCAGAATGTATTAATATTTTCCAAACTCTCACTGTGGATGTGTGTCCTGACAAAGGAAGTTTTCCAATTTGTGAATTTATTTACACAAAAATTTAAAGAAAAGTCTAAAAGCTAAATCACATTTAGTTATATGTTTAACAAATCACCTTTATTTGGAAAAAAAACCCTTACATAATATCAGGACTGCACTGGAAAGTTCAAGATAGAAAGTTGCCAGTTTTTTCTCCATTTGGAAGTTGGTTTTACTTATAAATATGCCCTAAGTTCCATTACTGGTAGGTTTTGGCTACATATGAGATTTAGACAGGTGGTGAGAATGTGGAAGGACATTCAGAGGGTATTTTTCTGGGCAAGGAAAGAAGGATTGACTGTCAGCAAGAGTGAAGTGTGAATGAGTATTGCATAGCCAGGGTGCAAATCAGGGGAGGAGGTGGATAAGAGGGAAGCTACTGGGCTGTACAGAGAGAGGATAGCATCTGGGGATGGGAAATCTAGGACTGAATTCCAGAAGTCAAGTTGTTGCTTTCATACATTCGTTTTTATGTTTTTTTTAAACTTTTTATATTGAAACACTGTGAGATATACTCTTACAAAGCTGCTCATGACTGGATTTCAGCCATGCAGTATTCCAACACCCATTCCTCCACCAGTGTACATTTCCCAGCACCAGTGTCCCCCAGGTTCCCTCCCATCACCCTTCACCCCCAGCCTGCCTCTTTTATTCTCAGGTTCTTTTCTTCTCTCTGTCTCTCTCTGTCCCTCTGTCTCTGTCTCTGTCTTTCTCTCATTTTGGGCATTGTGGTTTGCAATACTGATACTGAAAAGTTATCAAGAATATCCCTTTACTTACTTTTAACCCTCAGTTCTGGTCCAGTGTGTTCATTGCCAGCTAATTTTGTCATACTAGTCTCTTCTCTATCTTACTTACCCTCAGCCCCCCACACACTAGTGGTTAGTTCCAACCATTGACCGGTCCTCCTAATCACTGTTTTCCCTCTCCATGGATATGAGTCTTCTACTATATATTTTTATATACCAAAAATGAATGCAGTCATTCTGTATCTGTCCCTCTCCTTCTGACTCATTTAATTCAGCATCATACATTAATTTTTACACGCTATCTCCCATCCAGCCACCAAATCCTGACATTTCTGTCTCAACGGCTTCCTGTCACTTTTTTTGGAGTAAACAGATTTTATTTAGAGGTTTCTGAGGGAAGGAGGAAGGCATAAGTGGGAGAGAGAATAGTAAGAATAAGGCGCTCAAGAGAAAACACGAGCTTCTCCAAGGGTGGAGAGAGCTCTACACACATCCTAGCACCAGACACGAAAGCATGAAAGTACACATCTCAAGAGGGGAGATGCAGGTGACACATGTGCTCAGGTGACACATGTGCTCGGCCACATGGGCACAAGCAGCACATGAGCTCAGGCAGCATATGCGCCGGCTTCCTGTCACTCTCTTCCTCACCATTATCTTTGTTCTGTCCATAATTCAGGGTCTCTTCATGTCCTCATCTGGACTCTTGCAGGAGCTGCAAAGACCCAAGTTCAGTTCATCTTTCCCTATTTTTTCAATCCAGAAAAATCATTGCTTCTTTAGAAAACAAAATAGAAAAATATTATCAGAATTAATAGACTTGTTCTCTTTGCTTTTGGTTGCTAAAGTAGCCTTCAGATCATACATGCTACCTAGGTCCTTACTTAGGACCTAAGGAAAGTTCTGGGGAATAAAGAAGTGAAATTCATAAGAATAGGGGTTCTCAATCTTGAGAGCTCCTCAAAATACATGAAAAACTTATTAAAACAGAAATGACCTGAACTTATTTTCAGAGGTTCTGACCCATTGCATGTGGGGTAGGACAAAATTATTGGCATTTCCAATAAGTTCTTAGCATCTGGAGCACAGGTTTTCTGTAAGAAACCCTTGTTTTGTCTCTAACCCTAGGGGCTTAACACCAGGCCTGTGAGGGAGTTCAGGAGGCCTTCAGCAGCAGGTATTGAAAGAAGATAATCATAAAAAGAGAACAAAGGGAGAAAGGTCAGAGGAAGAGAGAGGAAAGGAGAATACATGGGAGTAGAGACTAATAGGGAGAGCAGGAAAGAGAATGTGGTGCTCATAAAAATCTTCCTTAAAATAGCTGAGCACCTTTTTTGTTACAACAAAGTTCATACAAGAGTTTTCATTTCTTCCTTGTTTTAGTCTAAACAAGAGGTTCCAGACCTTATTTGGCTGACATCCCCCCTTTCAGAAACAAAATCACTCAGGGTCCTTCTGGAAATAAACCTTCTTTAAGCGAACAAACAGAAAGCGACCCTGGCACCATTCTCCTCTGAAGCTTTTCAACAGTATCCTAGGGATAGGCATTGGGTAGTATTTTCCGCTTTGTGAAACACAGCTCTAAATCCTAGCTTAGAAAACTGTGGGATCCTGATCCCACATGGAGTCATAAAACTTTTAAAGTGCTTTAGAATAATTTTTTAAAAATTATTTCGTGATTTATTTTCATAAAAACCTGATTTGTATACCAATTTTATATATATTGTGTGCAGGGTCATGTAAAAATTTCATGGGAAAAAAAGAGGTTCTAAGAAAAAGTTTAAGAAGCCTGGTCTAAAACTGATGTTTGCTCCTGGCACAGTGCTTCAGATCATGTGGTGCCAGGAATCAAACCTAAGATATGTTTTACAAAACATATGCCCTCTTCTGTATCTATCTATCTCCTTTAGGCTAGAACGCTGAGACACATAAGAACATGGTTTTGCAATTGGCAGGATACCTGGAACACTGTTCTCAGAGAAGTTTTAATGAAAACAAATGCATGTATATTGATTTATTTTCTGATAATTTCATTTGCCACTACTTTACGTTTTCTTGGAGCAAATAACATGAAATAACTTCATTACATGCCTGCCAGTGGTGCAGCTTGGGGGTAGGAGGAAACCTGTGACATAGGTGGAGGGAAGGGGACATTGGTGGTGGGACTGGTGTTAGAACATTGTATGTCTGAAACAATTTTGTCATAAATAACTTTGCAAATCATGGCGTCTTATTAATAATCAAAAGAAAAAGCTGTAGAGTATGCAACCTAATGGGTAAAACACAACTATAACCAATTTCTGCTCTTAAAACCAATCATTCAGAGTGGCATTGCAAAAACTCCAACTACCAAGAGGGTCTAGTAATAGTGGAAGGGAAGACTTACCTCACTAGTCTGATGATAGCTGAAGCCAACTTTTCTTGGTATTGGGAACACTGAGATCCATCTCTATCTACTTACTTTGTCTTCACCAGATGATAGTTGACATAAGACTGTGTTGAGGGAACATCTACAAACCTAAGATGCTGGCATTTTTGTTTTTCCAAATACAGTGTAGATCCAGGATTGATTCTCACATCATTTTGAAATTAGTAAAATTAAAAGAATTACAGGCAGTGTAGAGAAATTTTTGAGGAACATCTTGGGGTCACTGAATACAAGTTTCTAGAAGGACCATCTATGACACAGACTGATCTTGGCCAAAATCATAACATAAAAATAATTCATTTGAAAATATGCTCTGTGGTTATTTATGTTATTTATGTATTTCCATAATAAATTGATTCTCACTTCCTCATCTATAAAATTAAGGGGTTGGGTCCCCAAAATGTGTGTTTTCTTCCATTTTGGACATCTTGTAGTTCTGTGATCATCAGTTCATTGCTTTAAAAAAAAGAGAATGTCAGCCAGAAATATTGAAATCAAATTTTATTTTTGGAAAATGACATTACACACATCTTGCAAATGTACACAGAAATGAGAATGAGATGAAGAACAGAGCTTGAGAGCCAAAATGATTGCAAGAGCAGCTCTCTGGCTGCCCAGTATTGAACGCTGTGAGTCCACAGCATTCACAGTTCACAACACATTACACACATGGGCAGGGTTTGGAGGGCTTCTTTAAACTTTGAAGTCCTCTGACCAAAGAAAGTCCTCATCAAATTGTGGAGGGAGGAAGAGGGATATTAACGGGCACAGGCTATGAAAAGGGTCTGCTCCAGCTGGTTTACATGGGCCTCACCAAACCTCCAAGTCTAAGTGGGAACAGCAAACTGAAAAGGAGAATGCTTCTTAGAGCACTGTTTTTCAATTACAGTTTAAATGCTAGCTAAGTACTGCCTGGAAAACTGATATCGGTATAGGCAAACCCATGGCTTTGTCTTTCCTGGCTATAGCTATTCTAAAGAAGCAGTTAAAAACTCCTAAATATCTTTTATATATCTCTTTTTTCTCTTGTTTTTTATAATTGTAGTTCATTGGTCAAGTAAAGCCTACCGAGGCTTCCAAACATCTCAAAACTGGGCTAAAAACATAATTGTACACTCTTTTTCATTATATATGATTCTGAGAACAATTTAATTGCACTGTAATCAAATGACTGAAAACACTTCCAATTTTGCCACTATTTTTTATGCCAAGATTGATTCTTTGATCACACTGTCATTCCTTGAGAAATAGTCAATAATTGCTGAGAGACTGTTGAGAATTGATATTTTCTCCTTTTTCTTTGTTTATTCCTTGATGACTTTACTTGGCAAAAATTATTGGCCCTCAAATCAGTTATTTACAATTGCAAGACACCATGGAGCAGTTGGGGAGAAGGGAAGGGAGAAAAGTGGGACCACAAGGAAGAATATACTCTTTTCAGAGGTTAAAATGAGTTATTTTAAAAATGTGATGTACAATACCATGCATTTACTCTCCAAAGCTAGTCACTAGCAAGCTAACGCCTCTAACACTACAACCACCAATTACAGCTGTTTTGCTACAGTTACTGAGTCCTAACTACAGCTATAGGGCAGAAAGGGTGGGCTGTTTCCATTTTAAACTTTCTCCCTTTGAAAATGGCCATAAAAGTGTTTCCTGTACAAGTTAAATGGCACAAAAATGGTGACAAAATGCTTTAAAGTAATTATCACAGATGAGAAATACAAAATTCTATCAAAACATGCATTCGTTGTGTACAAGTCATAAGGGATCATTGGCTTCAAGCTGCAATATATTACAGGACCATACATTGGAGATATTTTGGTATAACCTCTTACTTGCTCAAATCCCTTTAAGTATATTTGTAAGAAAAGTCATTGTAAAGGGCATTCTATATGGTACTGTAAATAGATATCTCCAAGGGCTGTGCAACCTGTTGAATAATTTAGCACCTACAAGTTCAGCTTTGTTTTTTAGGTACACCAATTACTTGTATATGTTTGTCTGCATAGGATAATGGAAAGAGTTAATAATAAGTAATTAGATGAATTTAGTAAACGATTTTTATCATACAGATTGATTAAATACCACTTTAATTCAAATCAACCCCGATTGCCTATCAGTTTAGATAAAACAATTCAACAGTTGGTAAGCCTAAAGCCTAAGGTTATATAGAGAGCATGTAAAAAATTTATAGACAAATTGCTCCCCATCATCCAACATCCCCATTCAGACAAAAACACGATAGAACAAATTACTTGTGGTCTCATATTATATTAT
This sequence comes from Sorex araneus, assembly GCF_027595985.1. Lineage (NCBI taxonomy): Eukaryota > Metazoa > Chordata > Mammalia > Eulipotyphla > Soricidae > Sorex > Sorex araneus. Next base: position 109,258,212 of record NC_073313.1, read on the forward strand.
ATTGCAGCTTTTAAAAATATGAGCAAATTAAACAAATAAATTAATATTATTATGAATCCATGGGTTTTTTTGTTGTTGTTCAGCTGATTATTTCTCTGAGCACATTTCACTGCTCCACAAAATGGCCGACTAAAAAGGAACCACAAAGTACTCTATCTGGTACTTGGAAAGTGAAGACCCAAGATGCACAAGCTGTAATGAAGCCATTTATGAGGATCTGCTTTTTTTGGGGAATCGCAGTTGAAAATGGGGAAGAAAGGGCCAGGATAAGGTTGATTCCAACCAACATATTCCAAACTGGACTGGGACTGATATACTCTGGAAACATTTTCTCATCTCCAAGGCAAAAATCACAGGGCTAAGAAAAGACATATGCCTAGAAAAGAGGATGGAAAAAATTAAAAAGCAGATGACAGAGATAGTACAAGACAAAGGATGTATGTTTGTACTATCAAAAGCAAAGAGTGGTAACAAGATAAAAGGAAAGCAAATAGAAAGAATAGTGTTTCCCAAACTTTTTCTGACCATATACCCCTTCTGACCTAGTTTCCTTCCTGTGACCCCTGTTCTAATTGTTGGTTCCCTAGTCTTGTGCTATGGATGCCATTTATGTGATATTTGTCTGTGCCCTCTTGGCATTTTCTGGGGCCCCACAAGGGTCCATATGGTCCCTAGTTGAAAAATGCTAGAGAACAAAAAACAAAGAGATACACAGGGGAGGTGGAGAGTGGGGGGAAAGTCATTCATTTCTTCAGATTAATGATCCAGAAATGAGATGTTTCAAGGCTTCTAACATGTTAGTCTTAGTTTACAAGGTGTTTATCCTAATGTCTGTTTTGCCATATGAACTCTCCCAGCTAGCCTGTCTTTCTAATCAAAAGCAGAAACATGCCTTAATTCTCAATGGGAATTCTACACTCCCCTAGTCACAAGGCATCCAAAGTAAGATAAAATTCCCTCTGATTCCAGATAATGTGAACCAAAGGATAAAGTGTAGAACAGTTGAGAAGGGAGTGCAAGAATCCTGTCATATGACAACTAATACCACATGAAGCCAAAGTGGGAAGTCTGCATAAACCTTTAACAAATAAGTAGAAGAAACATCGAGAGTCTGGGTAAGTAAAAAACACACTAGATCTTTAGGGATAGAGGCAATTTCTGGGAGTGAGGAAGGGGGAGACAGAGGAGGAAGCCGCCTAATCTTGAAGAGATAGGAGGGGGAAATTATTTGCCCAGGCCTGGCTAAAAACAGGCTAATGTAGGGAGGCTTCTAGTCTTAAAAAGAAAATGTGGGAGAAACTAAGAGAAGCTGTTAATAATCCCAGCCCATGGTAGGTCATTCACTGGAATCAATGCTCTGTGGATTTAGAAATGTATTTTCCTTTCACACATGAATCTTGGCTACTGTGTGACAAGAACCTATAGTCTTTTACCCACTAGAGTAACAGGGTCTATTAGCCAAAGGAAAAATAAAACTGGAAATTCATTTTTTAAAGAAACGGCCTTTGTAGCCTTGGTCCATGATCACCACCTTTAAGGCTGACTAGGCATAATCCAATGGCTGTTAATAGAACTAGACTGGGGTCTGACCACCAACTCTCAATCTGTTGGAAATGCCGCTCCAGCCAAGGAGTAAGCAAAATTCAATCCATAATTCAATGTCCTTATTTCTTCCAGGTGTTCATACCTGGGAGGGAGAAAAAAACATAGAGAATCATAGAACAGTGGGTAAGGCTACAGGTGCTATCCTAGTCTGACGGAAGAGGCAGAATTATGTATGACACCTTTAAAGACCCAAAACAAGAGAAATATGTAGGAAGGCAAACAATTGCAAGACTCCATTGCTACACAAAAGGTCTCACATCAGTTGAGATATCAGTGGCTGGGACTTTGGTCTATATAGATTCCAGAACCCTAAACTGAATATTAACCCTTGTGCATCCCAGATGAGCTTCTAAACTCTAATGGCTTACGTAAGAAACCAATCTGGACCAAGACTGTCAAAATCCTTTCATGAAATGAGGGTAATTATTAATGAAGCCTGGCCTTGAGGACCCAACTGAGCCCATGTGGCTTAGTAGAGGTTCCAATAGCCTTTTTCAAAAAGAACAAAGACATTTCCAGTGCCTTTTATCCTCATTGCAAACTGGAAAGGGAAAAAGGTCATTCAAATCCCACTGCCCCAGTGCAACTGTCTTAGAAATCTCTTGGCACATATGTCTCTGAGAAGGATTGATACTAGGAGAACATTCTTATCAGTATTCTGGAGCTCATTTTATTAACATGGGTATGTTTGTTCCTTTGTGCCAGAGAGATTTGTGTCTTTTTTAAAAAGCTACTTAGAACCCAATCTGAGGAATATTTTGGGTCTTTCAACCCAGAAATTCAAAGACTATAAGGTTGCTTTCAATAATTTCTCCTTGCCTTTTTGCAGGTAACTATGTATCCACTTTAAATTTTCTTGGGGAACCACCTAATTTGGGAAAAGAAACAGGAAAGAGTGAGTTTCTTTGGGTGGGTTGGTAGATGACTATGACTAACCTATGGTTTCAGAAAGAGATTTGCTGTGAGAGAACTATGTGTGTAGGCCCCCTCTGGTTTCGATCACAGAAGGGAACAGGAGTAATAAGCAGAAAATGGATATGGTGTGTAGAGCACATGACGTGCTATCTTGGTGACATCAGTTTCCAGGGTACACTTTAGTTTTAAAAAACCCTCTACTATACCTGGAAATTGTCCTCACCTTGGCAGGAGAGATATAGGGACATTGTGAATGAGGGCAACTACAGCATGAGTAGGCCATTTTTTTCCAGCTAGTCTCACCCCGATATTTTATTTTTGTTTATCAATTTTTTGTTTGGGGGCAACAGCTGATTATGCTCAAGGCTTACTCCTGGCTCTGCACTCAAGAATTATGCCTGGCAGGTCTCAGGGGACCATATGGGGTGCTGGAGGTAGAAGCCTGATCAGCTGCATATAAGACAATTGCCCTACACACTGTATTACTTCTCCAGCCGCTCACTCCCATATTTTAAAAGAAAGTTTTAATAGGGAATGGCAGCCACAGTCATTTAAAAAATACTGAGATACCATCTTATGAAATAAGGATGAACAAAGCTATTGCTCTGCTCCTCCTTCCTTCTTATTTTTGCTGCAATAACAAGAACCATTTCACTCAGCTTTCAAAAACCAACCAATATGAGATACTATGAACTGCCTAAAGAAAAGAGTCAGCCTCCATTCCATGTGGGCATGGCAGAACCTCAGGGATGCTGTTCTGAGACATCTCAAGTTGGAGTGATGATCCCCTAAATTAGAATCCATTATTATAGTGGTCTTCAATGCCCCCTTCTCTTTGGGTACATTTGCAGTCCATGTGAATGGAAACCATGTGAATACAAGGAGGAAGAGCTGTATTAGATTGCCAGGGGATTTCTTGCTCAGATCAGGGCAACACCATATGGCTCCAAGATGCAACATGACCCTGGGAAAGAATTCTCAGGAGCCTAGTGGAAGGCAAAACTGCTAAGTGGGAAAAGACCCTGGAATAAGAGCCAGGAGATGTGGGTTCTAATCCCAGTCTTGCCCTGGCCACCTGTGCAACATTGAGAAAATGACCTCTGGATCTTCATTCCTGGCCTTAAAATGAGAAATTTGGAGTAAATGATGTGCTCTTAAGGGTCCTTCCAGGTAGAAAACTCTGTGGTTCAACCTAGGCTAATACTAAAGTATTTAAGGACATGAAGCAGTCATGCTAATGGCTATCCTTTCCAAAACAGTGATGAGAAAAGGAGCTTTTCTCTCAATTTACATCAGTTAATACTACTTATGAAATTGTTCAGCCCAGCCCCATATATACATTTCCCCCTTCTTTTTCCCTATTTCTATTTCTGTAATGGAGAAAAATCAGGAGGTAGGAACAAGCATCAGTCAGATTATGTGTGTTTGTGTGTTTGTGTGTATGCATGTGTGCATGTGCATGTACTTGAGAGTGTGTAAGAGAGAGAGAGAGGGGAAGAAGTAGGGCAGTGGTAACATATGTTTGCTGAACGACTTCATATTTTCTGACTGTGAGAAAGGTAACACAATGGATCTCTACTGGTAAAACAGTACTGGGTAAAATTCGGAATGAATGACACAGATGAAAGTGCTGTTACAATTTTTTGCCTCAAAAATGAGTCAGTTTAAGATGCAATCATTGAAGGCTTGAATTTTGAACTACATCAAGGCCCCTGAAGTGGCAGAATAGAAGCATTTCCTTAAAATTGATTAAAAGAAAGATGAACAATCTAACATTATTATAGAAGAGTGTTGACTCAAATTTATTTCTAAAGACAACATATTCCTTCAGCATTTTCTAATGGTAGATATGTGACAAGCAAGGAAATGCTCAAAGAGGTAGTATAGTATCTGGACATAAGTAAATCAGGATTCTTCCTCTAGCCTTGCTCTTTATCAGCAGGTTATTTAGCTGCCTGGACCTCCATTTTCTCATTTTAAAAGAAAGGTAGTGTTAATCCTGGAAAATGACTATGGGTACATCATTGAGGTGGGTATAGCCTGAGGTTTAGAAACAGATTTCTACCACTCTCAAGCCCCCATCACCATGGCCCCAAGTAACACAAACTGTTCTGGGCACTAAATCTATTCAGCTTCAAGGAAAAAAGTATGGGGTAAGCAAACGGGCCTCTCAATGGTTTCTACCAGGCTTACAAATAAAGGAGAAGGGGAAAATAGATAATTCAACAGGAACCAGTACTACCAACACCTGGATACTTCTTGAACCAAAAATGTGTCCTGTAGCTAAGGGTACCTTTCCCAGGGGCATCTCAGTTACCCCTTCCACCACCAAGTTCCCTCCTACACAGTACTTATTAGCAATCACCAAGTTGCCACTGATCCATGTCAGGGTATTCTGTAACATCTCTTAGTTATGAAGCAGCTGTGGATGCATGCACGCACACATGCACACATACATGTGAGCACACACACACACACATACACACATAGAGCAAGCTCATTCCAGTTAAAGAGGGAGAACAACTGCAAGTCATTCAATAGCCAAGGAACTGCTTGGCTTCAAATGCTGCATCCTTCAAAATATCTGAACAATTACAAAGAAATAAGGAAAGCTTCACATCTGCTAAAAGGAAACATAAAATTGGCATGCATGGCTTTCACTTAAATTTAGTTGTTTTTGCCATTATGGGCTATGATTGCAGATAAAAATCAGTTTGATAAACCTGTACCTCAAAGACTAAAAACTATTTCAAATGATAAGTCCTTAGCAAAAGGAAATCCTTTCTACTGTTAAAGACAAGTGAAAGGTTTCTGTATTAGTATGAAATATCAGGAATATAGATAAAAAAGAGTTGCTTAAAATATGTCATAACATTTCATTCAAAATATAATTAGAATGTCTGGTCCACATTGAAATTATTAAAGTATAACTGTTAAAAAGTTATCAAAAGTCTGATTCTATTGAATTGGCCTTTGCTACTCATTTTGTTTTCTCCTGGAGGTTTCTGTTTGGCAGTGACAGCATGATTTCTAAACTACGCATTCTTCTGCTTTTTTTTTTTTGGTAAATTTTCTGCATGTGTTTTTTAGACAAAAGAAAAATCACCAGTTTATAAAAAAGGAGCCTGAAGAGTTTGCTCCTGAAATACCGACAAGTTTTTATAAAAAGGATATTGGTTTCTTGCTATAAAAAGCGACTGAAAGGTGTCAGACCTGAAAACAATTCTCACAGTATTTTCAGTGTTGGCTGTTTACAAGGCATTCAATAGAACAGAGATAGATGGATACCATACAGTTTGTGTAATAACTTGCTATGTTAGACAGGCTCACTTAGGAATCTAAACTCTCTCACTCCTAAATTTTATTAATTGCTTATTAATTCCCAATTGCCCTAGTGGAGAGGTTGACAAAGAATTCACTGTGCTTTATAATCTCTACTGAAATGTCTACAGTATTTCCCAATTCTGCCTGATCTCCTTTAGTTAGCCCTGAACTGGATTTCTAAGGATCTGGTGTCAGAATTACAAGTTGCTGGTGTTTCTCCCCCTTGACACCAGAATCAGTGCTAGACAACAAACTAAGGTTTCAGTCAGGAATGAATAGCAAGACTGGGGAGCTTACTTGCTGTTCATCCAGGATCCTTCAGCATTCTTGGGATCAGGAGACAAGGGACACTTGTATTTGTCACTGTAGAATTTGTGAATGGAGCACCCCTCCTTACCCCACACACATTTTAAGGGTTGTGTATAAACAACGTTCTACTGAAGGAAGATTCTTGGGCAGGAGCAGAGTCAGACAGAGGAAATAGTGCAGGTGCCTAAGTATTCGATAGAAATTTCAAGAATGAGCATATTTTGCATCCCTAGAAAATTACCCCAAATGATGATTATCAATCTATCTCTTATAATTGGTAACTGTGGATCAGTGGCCCAGAGGAGAAATCACAGGAAAATAAATCCAACATATTGCAGTGTGTCTTTAAGAACAACAATAACAAAACTTAAAAAACTTGAAAGCACCAATAGCCCTGTTGGACAGTTGAGCAGAAGTACCCTATTGTAACTGTAAGCTTGGATTTGTACTCTGGACTCTGAATACTCCTCCTTCACATGGAATCACCAAGTGAATCTGAGTCATCCAAGGACAGGGGCAGGTACAGGTCCTGTAAGAAGATAAAAAGCAAAGTTAACTCTCTGTTTCTTAGCATACTGGACTCTGAAGTGGACAAGATGATGTGAGTGTTTTTGTTTTTGTTTTCATCTATTTCCTGGATATATGTTCAGGAAAAACTTCAGGTGGTCATTGAGGGAAAATATAAGATGCCAGGGACAGAACATGGATTGGCTGCTTGTAAGGGTACTATACTATACTATACTATACTATACTATACTATACTATACTATACTATACTATACTATACCATACCATTCTTTGTTATACTATACTATACTATACTATACTATACTATACTATACTATACTATACTATACTATACTATACTATACTAAACTGTACTGTATTGTGCTATATTTATGGCCCTTAGTTTTATTTTTAAGTATTATAAACCCACGGGAATTTGAACTACAGGGAGGTACTCCTATTCTAATATGTCTTTTGTTCCATTTCCCCAATGGAAATATTACAGTTTTTTATGTACAAATGTGTGTGCATGCATACTGTGTCTAGATCTATGTAGGTTTTTTTTTGCTTTTTGAGTGACACCCGGCGATGCACAGGGGTCACTCCTGGCTCTGTACTCAGGAATTACCCCTGGCGGTGCTCAGGGGGCCATATGGGATGCTGGGAATCAAACCCCAGTAGGCCACATGTAAGGCAAAAGCCCTACCCGTTGTGCTATCACTCCAGCCCCAAACTCTATGCAGTTTTAATCACATATTTGTTTGACGCCAACCATAATGCAAATATAAAAAACTGCTCCCTCATTAAAGTTTCTCTAGTACTATTTCATTATAGCTACATACACCTCTCCACCATCCCTAAGCACTCGCCACTTATGTTTTCCAACTCTACAGTTTTATAATTTTAATAAAGTTATATAAATGGAACTATACAGTGTATATAACTTTTTGATATTGGCCATTCAACATAAAACCTTAAAGAATCATCCAAGTCGTTGTGTGTGTTATTAATTTACTCTTTTATATTGTTAAGTAGTATTCTATAGTGTGGTTGTACTACAGATTGCTTTATTATTCATCCATTTAAGGGCATGTGTGATGATTTCAGTTTAGGTCTATTACAAATAAAATTTCTTTAAACTATCAACCCAAACATTACTTATTTTTTCTTATGAGTTGATCTTAAACTATCCATTAAATTATAATCAAATAATCATAGGTACATAGCATTGATGCTAGGGGACAACACCACTGCAGGAATCTAACAATATACATTCCTGCTCAAAGTTAGGAGGGTGGTATGTGATTTGTCCTTTCAAAACGGAAATTTGTGAAGAAGTAAAAAATGTTTTTGTGGAAGGAGACAATAAAGAGGAATCAAAGAATAATCTCTCCCTCCAAATGATTCGGAATCATGGCTGGCTAAGATCTTTGTTTGGTGCACCCATTCTCTGAGTTCTGTGCATATCACCTACAAGTCTCACAATTTCCCACCACCATGTAATTAACCACAGTGGATACCTTGATAAATCCACAATTTTCAGAAAAAAATCTTTTAAGTTATGACTTTGTCTCCAGAATCCCCTGAGAACCAGGACAGGACTTACTGTTTCACTGAGATTGCTTTTTGGTTTTGGTGCTTGGAATAAACCTAGGACATCATATCTCTTACTGAACTACCCAAGAGAATACATATTTGCTTGACACTTCTCCGCTCTCTATTCATTTCCTGAAAGGAACTTATACAATAAATCACTTAAAACTCAATAGCTCTTGAACTCACACACATAAAAACAAATAAGGCTCCTACAAACATTTGTGCACAGATTTTTGTATAAACACAAGGTTTAATTTCTCTGAGATAATAGCTCGAGTACAATTTCTGAGTGGTATGAGAACTACATGTTTAATTTTCTGTTGACTGATGTACTGGATACAATTGTAACTATACTATGTATGTATTTACAAGAAAAGTGTAAGTGATCCAATCTGTACACATACACACCAACACTTAGTGTTTTCATTACTCTTTATTTTAGCTATTTTTTGATGCGTACTGATAAATCTTTGATGTTTTAAATTGAATTTTCCTCATGGTTAATTTTGCTAAACATCTTTCCATATGCATAGTGGATTTCTCTTCAGCAAAATGTTTAATGGCTTTTCTTCACTTTTCAGGGACTTTTTCTTTTTCTCTCCCACTTTATTTAAACACTGTTTTACAAAATTGTTCATCTTGATTTGTTATAGGCATTCAATATTCTAACACCAATGCCACCACCACTGTCGCCTTCCCTCCAACATTGTCTTCTTCATTTTCCCAGCCACACCACAAACCTGCCCCCATAACATACCCACAATAATTTATTTTGTATTGCTTGTTACCAGTAAATGATTAATGGAATGATCACAAAAATTTTTCGTAGAAGAAAATTTGTGAAAATTGTTGTATCTCACCATGGGAGCATTAAGTCCTTGTCTAAAGGTTTGCTAAGATGTTGCTGCAAGTTAAGCCTTTTGTGTTAATGTTTTAGTTAGTCAAGATTGATTGGCATTTATGTTACATCCCATCCAATCTGATGTGCTGCTACTGGGATGTTAGTGTTGTAGAGTTTGGAGATATTGTGCAGCTGTGAATGTGAGTGCATGCTCCAAAAAATCCAGAATATTTAACTGGGCTGTCTAATATTTATTTACAAATCTCTGGAACAAAGCTGGTAGAAAATCTTACATGGTGGCAGCAGTGTGATGTGGCATCACTGCCGGAGATTCTGGAAGTACAAGCAGATGTGGGAAGGTCCCCTATTTTGACTTCAAGAAGACCTGGAGTTTTCGGCCAAAATACCCAAAATTTGGACAAATTAAGTTCTTGGTGGAGCTTAGTCCTGAGACGGTGAAGACCAGTGGCAGTGGCTTTGGTGAGTGGGAGCAGCTGTCGGGGCTTTGGTAGGACCAAAGCTGTTCTGCCTCCCTCCCAAGGACACCTCAGAGGGCTCATGAGGAATATCCTAGAAATTTTTGTGACGAGTTGATCTCTTTTCAGATTTATTTACCAGTCTCTTGAACAAGGCCGGTAGATGAACTGACATGATGGCTGCTGTGGGACATAGGTTGAATTTTAACTTTTAATTTATTACTTTCAATCTAGATGCCAAAGAGATAGTATTAGAGTGCAGAAAGATTGCCTCTCACACAGCTGACCCGGGTTTAATGCCCAGAACTCCATATAGTTTCCACAGTTCCACCAGGGGTGGTCTCTGAGCACAGATCCCGGAGTAAGCCCTGAGCACAACCAGGTGTGATCCAAAGATAACAAAACTGTTTATACATTGTAATTTACATAGCTTACAATGGGTTTTCAGGCTTATAATATTCGCACCTCCAATCCATGTCCACCCCTCTTCTATTTACCCCAGATTCTCTCCCATCCACTTCCCAAATGGATTTTTTTTACCTGAAGTTTTATGTGTTACTATTATTATTATTATTATTATTTTGCTTTTTTGGGTCACACCCGGCATTGCACAGGGGTTACTCCTGACCCATGCATTCAGGAATTACTCCTGGAGGCGCTCGTGGGACCATATGGGATGCTGGGAATCAAACCCGGGTCGGCCACCTTCAAGACAAACACCCTACCCACTGTGCTATCACTCCAGCCCCTTAAGTGTTATTTTTATATTCTGTGTTTTTGCTTAGATACATGGCTTGAAAATAGTATCTCAGTCCATTGTTTTTCTTTTGATATTTTACTAGTGTATTTTGACAGATCTCAAGTTTAAAAACTTTTTGGTAGGGGGTTGGGGGTGGGGGTGGGGGTGGGGGAGTTTCCTATGTGATATCTAGGGGGCCCAATGGTAGTGATATTTAGCTAAGCAGGCCAGAAGTTCAATACAAGGGTTTTCAAGTTTGAGATCTTCATGAGGTCCAAGGCACTCAAATTGTTTTGATCTTTTGGTGGTTCAGACCAGGCAGTGCTCTGGGATTACTCCGGGATCTGTGTTCACTCAAGGATCACAGCTGTTGAGGCTCAGGGAACCATATGTAGTGCTAGGATTGCACCCGCTTAGGCCATGTGCAATAGTACTGGCTGTACTATTGCTCCAGATCCTTTATTGTTAAATTTAAGAATTTTTTGCTTATCCTGAGGTCAAATATTTTCTCCTATATTTACTTTCTAAATATTACATGTGTAATCCATTCTTAAATAATTTTTGCGTGAGTGTGTAATTTAGGTTGGGCTCACTCTTTTGCTAGCTGATACTAAATTGTTCCAACACTATTTAAAAATATACATGCCTTCAATAACTGACTGATATATCTTTGTTAAAAATTAGTTACAGGGCCAAAATGATACTTTATATTTCCACCAGCAAGTTAAAAAAGTTTGAAAATCACTAATTTTCTTCATGTTATCAGCAAGATGCCAAAAGGAACTGGAAATTATAGGGTCAACTCTATGGCTATTTAAGAGACCTTTGTTATAATGAGAACAAAACTTTAGTATAGAACTTCAGAAGGAAAGTGAAAAATACAACTTCTCTCTGAGGTAGAAGGAAAAGTGGGTATGAGGAAAAGAACAGTGCGGAGAAGAGGAATCTACCTATAGCAGTAACATTATGCTGAGAAATAAGGAGCAAGAAAATTTGGGGTAGCTAAGAAACGAAGGAGGAGTAAAGCACATTCAGAAATCCAAGGTTCTAGTCCTGGCTAATTGATACTGTGACAGTTAGCAAGTTGTTAAATTGTTTTCTTCATCAAGAAAATACAAAATTTGCAATGGAATGCCTATTAAGTAGCTGCCTGCTATAAGACTATCTAGGATTCTTAAAGGTTATTGAGGGGTTAGGAGATAGTATAGTAGTTATTAAGGATGCCTAACATGTGCCATATGTGGGTTTGATGCCAGGCATCACATGGTACCCCAAGCAACTCTGGGTATAACCCTGGACACCCCATTCTCACAGGGGTAGCTTGGATATCCTAGCACTGCAGTAGTTGAACAACATTACCTCATTGGGACCTTACACTGAACCATTAGCCTGATTGACTGAAATTTGCTGGTAGGATATCTTTACCTCCTGAGATCCACTTGGGAGTCCCAATGTTCAATAAGGAATATTAAATCATTATTTTAAAAAATAAAAAATGAAAAATATAATGTGATTCGGGAATGCCACTTCTAGGTATTTATCTTAATGCTATGAAAATATCAGTTCAAACAACTTGCACTCCTACACTCACAGTAGCACTTTATTCAGTCACTGAACTATGAAATCAAATAAATGCCCATCAATAAGTGAATGGATAAAGAAGCTGCATACTCAGTGGAATAGCACTCAATCATGTAAAGAGATGAAATTCTGTCATTTTGGAGAAAATAAATGTGTCTTTAGGTCATGATGCTAAGTGAAAGAAACAGGGAAGTAAAGTGCAGTAACTTGATGGTTTTACTACTATGTGGAATTTAAATAACTGAAGCAAAAAAATTGGCAATGCAACAAAACTAATTTCTGGACTAAGTGAAAATTGGTGGTTATCAGAAGGAAATTGGAGGTGGGAGAAATGGGTAGAGAGGTATTTGCGCTGGCTCTGGAATTTTGGTGGTAGGTGTAATGAGCCAAATACATATATAGAGGGATATAAATAGCTAATCTCTCAAATTCTATAGTATTGCAAATTAATTATGAATCAATAAAAAGAAAATATTAAATCTTTATAAACAAAACCTACTATATCAAGTTCACTTACTTTTTACTAGTATATTATACCTTCATTATAAATGAGGTTTTGATAAACTTTTTCTGTAAAGGGTTACATATAAACTATTGTAGAAATTCTTGGCTGGTCATGTATAGTCTTTGTCATAGTCTTGTTGGTTTAATTTTGTATTTTTTCTTTCAAAACACTTTAATGAAATTAATATTTCTCTTAAACTCTAGAAAGCCTTCTGGGCAGAATTTTGTTCCCTATTCTATACTACCAAACATAATGTATCAGAAAACTGATTGAGGGTCAGAAAGTAAAATACTAAGAAAACAAGGAGTACAATAAATATTTGTAAAACTAAATTCAGGCAAAGTATAATACAATGGAATCTAATATCTGAAAGGATTTAGTCCCAAAATACTTTAATGACGTAAAATTTGAAAATCAGTTAGAAAATAAATCTGAATTCTAGATTTCCAAAATGTGGGATTAGTCTCTAAAATGCGGATCCTATAAAAACGCAGTAATCCTAGGAAATAGTCAAAGTGAATGTTTTTAGAACCCTGGAAATTAATCAAAGGTTTGCAACAAACCAAAAGTGTTAATAAATGGCTGAATCTCAGTAACAATACTAAGATTTGCTTTAATATTTGTTTTAACTTTCTCTATACCAATCTCCCTCTCTAGCTGTAGGTTTGTCATGAAAACAAATACCATCACAACTGCAGTAACTGAAAAACAGCAACTGAATAATAACTGGAGAAGCAGAACTGGTTTAGAGTTTCTCAATAATCTTATTCCTAGACAATTTCATTATATGTCCGGTGTGGTAGCTCCTTTGAAACTCCCACGTGTAAACTTTTTTTTCTATTTGACCTAATACCCTGAACTCATCATAAGCAGCCTTTTAAATGTACATCAATTAGTTGCAGTTGTCAAAAATCCATATACCCAATGTAGAGATAATAATTGAGACAAATAAAGCTATTCAAAACCATTAAAAGAAAAAGTCGAAAAATTATATATACACGGGGACCTCAGGAATTTTTCAGGGTACCAAAAATTTATAAATCCAGGTTCATGTTCACAATTGGGTATAATTTCAGAAAAGACCTGTGAAGATCACCTTCAGTTCATCTTGAGGCCAAGTACAAGTAGCTGGTGAAGAACGCTAAGGCAAAGTTGTAGGCTGTCTCTCAGAGTACAGAAATCCTAAGCAAAATGGCTGGAAGACTTACTATATAAAAATTGTAGAAAATCTAAAAAAAAATCCTTAAAACGGAGGATAAAAACAGAACATTTATTTCAGGCAGACATGTTCAATAAGGGCTGGAGTGATAGCACAGCAGGTAGGGCATTTGCCTTGCACATGGCTGAGCCGAGTTTGATTTCTCCTCCCCTCTTGGAGAGCCCAGCAAGCTACCGAGAGTATCTCGCCTTCATGGCAGAGCCTGGCAAGCTACCCGTGGCATATTCTATATGCCAAAAACAGTAACAAGTCTCACAAAGGAGATGTTACTGGTGCCCGCTCAAGTAAATTGATGTAAACCAGGATGACAGTGACAGTGATACAGTGATGTCCAATAAAACGAGAAATAAAATGAATGGCACTAAATAGTAACTCAAATCCATGTTGAAAATCAAGACCAGTAGTAAATGTAAATGTATCACCGTATCACTGTCATCCCGTTGTTCATTACTAAATGTGTTCATTATTAAAATGCGTTGATAGACCCATTGTGTATAAAGAAGTAGATTTATTTAAGAGGGGTTACTCCTGGCTCTGCACTCAGGAATTATTCTTGGCAGTGCTTGGGGGAACATATGGGATGCCGTAGATTGAACCAGGGTTGGCCACATGCAAGGCAAATGCCCTACCCACTGTACTATCGCTCCGGCCCCCTAAAGGAGCTCTTTGAACCAACGGGCAGAAGATAGAGCATTTGCCTTGCATGCAGTCAACCAAGGTATCCTGGCATCCATCACGGTCCCCTGAATACTGTCAGGAGTGCAGAGCCAGGAGTAATCCCTGAGTATTGCACGTGTAGCCAAAAATCAAAAAAATAAAAGGGTTCTTTAAAAAAATTACAAGAAAAACTAAAATAACTAATAAGAGTACATAACACACTTTATGTCTCCAGGGCTGTAAATGACTTCGTGCAATCCCTTTTCCCTGAAAAATTTTGTACAACCCTGGATACACGGGCATACAAAATAAGTATAAGGGTGCCTGAGATGGGAGGAAGTTCAAATCATTTGCATATGGCTGACCTTGGGCTCAATCCTTCATAGTCCCTAACTACAAAAGGAAGAGACACAACCCCTATCCACCTCAGCACAAAGGTTTTTTGTGACACATAATTTTTTAAAAGTACATTAAATAATACATAAATAACCCATAAAAACTTCTTAAGGAAATTCAGAGGGAGGGTTTTAAGTTATTAAAAACATGTACACCAACCTAAGGTAATATATATTATTGGTTTGCACAACACCCAAAAAGAGAGATCGAGCAAATGGGAATGCCCTGCCACAGAGGCAGGGTGGGATGAAGGGGACAGGATGGGCATGGTGGGAGGGATGTTGGAACCATTGGTGGTGGAAAATGGGCACTGGTGGAGTCATGGGTACTCGATCATTGTATGACTGAAAGGTAAACATGAAAACCTGTCAGTCTGTAACTTTGTCTCACTGTGATTCACTAATAAAAAATAAATAAAGAAAGAAAATTTTAAAAATATATATGCATATATCATTGGTTTGTCAATTTAAGGCCAGGAGAGTAGGATGTTTGCCTTGCCTGCAGCCAACCAGGGTTTGATTTCCAACATCCATTATAGCCATTATATGGAAACAATTTAAATGTCCAACAAAAGAAGAATGAATAATGAATACATATATTTCTTTATATATAAGTATGCAGCTGTAAGAAATGATGAAATCATATAGCTTGCAGCAACATGGAGGGCATAGTGATAAGTGAAATAAATTAGAAGGAAAAAAATACCAAACGACCTTGCTTATGTATGGAATAGAGAGAAATAAAACAAGGGAATAGCAGTATCAAAAGATAACAAACCTTCATTCTTGGGTCACAAAACTTATTTGAAAACAGTGGGAGAAGGGTAGAAAGAAAAGATTACACTAGTAATGAAAAAGGGACATTCCACAAGTGGAGTGTCATGACCACATTGGTGGTGATGGAGTGCATTGATTTTGTATATAGATATCATAAACTTTAATACTATTATAACAACCTAAAATATAACGATGAAAATAAATAAATAAAATTAAAATTTGGGCTTTAGGCCAAATATGTATAAATCAGGTTATACTATTTTTTTTCTGGTTACAGCAAAAAGAGAGAAATAATAAAGACGTTAATTTAGTGAACTCTCTGGGCATTATAGACAGTTCAAAGGTACCTATTCATATGGATGATATTTTGTATTCCACTACATTGAACCGCTGGGCCCCGCATTCATCTCCCTTCACAAGCACTCATAGGATATAGACTTCAATATAGATTACTGGTTGGTAGAAATGAATATTTGAGATGACTGTTCAAGACTTCTGTCTCAGAGAAAGTGAGGAGATCTTGGGACCCAGAATTGTTAAAAGACTTCATTTACAGCTATGATTTGGAAAGGATGAGATGCAGAATATTGAAAAAAAAATCTTATAGGACTAGGCCTAGGTAAGAACTACTGTGCTTTTGTCTTCTATCAATTTATTTAGTCTGTAAAATGTATTCTTTTATTCAGGAAAAGGAGTTATCTTAACATTTTATTTTTGTTGATTGATGTGTAGAGACACAAGAACACATATTGCTTCACAATACAAATAATTCGCACCTGAAATTCATCTGCTTAGTCCCCTGGAGCCCTACAGAAGGAAATATTTGCAACAAATACAGCTGTGCTGGCAGTACTATTGCTTTAGAGAAAACTCAATATTGGTTTATGATCCAAGGATCTTATAGTCCAAAGAAATTAGAAAGGATTTATGAGAAACCTGGTTTCTAGCTTGGGTTTGTTTTTCCCCAAATATGTCTTGTACTTTTCAGATGTGGTGGCTTTGTTATCTTTGTTCTTGCTTTTGTCTTTTCTTTTGGTTGTTTTATTTTTAAACTCTGATGCCCTTTCTCTTAACTAGTCATAAGAACTTACCCAGGCTTCAAGACCCCATTTATATGTCACCTACTCTGTAAAGTTTTCCAGTCTTCCACCATCCATCCTGTCTATCTTTGCCACCCTCATTTTTGTTCACACAGTCCTTTTGTTCTCTCTTGATTACACTACCATAATCCACTTAGAGTGATGTCTGTGATTTAAGGCTTAAGTGCCTGCTTTAGTCATCAAACTATCTCTCTAAGCGCTTACTGAAAGACCAAAAAATTTCTGGAAACACAGAGGAAAATATAAATTTTAAGAACCTTAGTTATGTTTTCAAATAATACACCGCATATATTTTCTTTATTCTCTAGTTTGGTAGGCTAAATGCTTCCAAATTTAAAGACAGAAGTATACTCATCAATTTGGATTTTTCTAATGTTTTAGACTTTCTGGATGTTTTAGATATATACCATCTCCAAGCTTTTGAGTCATGTTGGCATCGTCTTGAAACTTAGCACCTCCTCTGTTTCATCTGTAAAGTGGAAATGTCATCTGATTTACAATTCTTTCAGTGTTATCACAAAGGTAAATGAGAAAATGGCTATGCGAACCACTCAAGCAGCATGAAACTACAAAATGCTCTTTCCATGAAATATATAAGGATTTACTTTGTGTCCATATTGTAGCACTTGAGTATTCGGACTTTGGCTAACCCCGTCACAGCTGCAATAAAGAAGATTCTCCATGAGTTGCTTAAGAGGAGAAGCCAAGTGGCTGATTACAGCTTAGGGCCCTGCCACAGCCATCAACATTTACCAAAGGGATGTTGGAACTCAAGTTGTTTCCAGTTGTGAAGGAGGAAAGTCATGGCCTCAGCCACCTGCTTCCTGTCTCCACCATGACTCACACCTTTCAGGTCTACTGAATGGAAATTCAGATGGGAATTGCTTAGGCCCGCTGCCCAAGGACCCTGAAGGTGCTAAGGTTCAGGTAATTATGTCAAAGGAGAAAAAAGAATCTGATAATTAAGTTGCAAGGGTACTGAGGCAAGGCAACAAAACACTGTTTAGTTTATTCAGTAAAACAAGTGTGTCCTCCACCACAGATTGGATTAACATGACTCTATTGTACCCTAATAGGATGCGCTGAAAAGGGATACAGCTTCATGTCTTTTAACTTCTCGTCCCAAATGCACAACTATAATTTAACTACAAAGAAGCAAAAAACTTAAATCAAAGGACATCCTACCAAATAACTGGCCTGTGCTCTTCATTTATATTATATCCTAATTTCGACAACTCTTCTCGAAGACAAAAAAGAGAAAACTGCAGGACTTTAATAGATTAAAGATACTAAAGAGACATGACATCAAAGGCAACTGTGGTTATAGATTGGATCCTAGACCCGACCAGAAAAAAATATTATTGAGCAACTGATAAAATATGAATGTGCACTGATAATATGTAATGATATTATCAGAATTGATTTCCTGATCTTTATAATGCTATGGTGATCATGAAATTTTTTTAAAAATGCATATTTTTAGGAAATATTTACTAGAGTATTTTGGAGAGTATAGCGGCCACATAGAGAGCTGTGTGACATCTCCAAATCCCAAATAATAAAATTCTATTAGGAGCACACCAAATTAAATAGGAAAGTAACATAGAATCCAACTAAACTCAACAAATAAAAACAGTAACACATAAGGCTCAGCTAGCAACAAACAGCTTAGTAAATCCTCAGACAAGGACTTAACAACCCCATGATGAGATATAACAATTAAGATAAGAGGTTCCAGCAATTCTACCACCTATTAGCTTATTCTAGTCCTCCAATGGTTGAATTAGAATTTATCATTAGGTACAAAAGGAAAATATAGTAACCCATACACAATAAGCCTAAAACACCCAACCAGGAGAAACAGTATAATAATGTCAGCACTCACCTCCGTATGCTTATTAAAAATGATAGGTCCTCGGCCTAAGTTCACTGAATATGTCCACTGAAAAACTAAATTACTTAAGTGTACATAGCAAATGTCCAAACTTCCTCATGTTCTTTAAGGAAACTGCTGTTGGAAGGTGCTGGGGTAAGATCACACTCCCAGAAGGAAAGTAAAGGTATAAACGAATAGGGCAAAATTAAGGTAAGAATCAGTGCAGCATAGGTTAAATGCAAACAGTACAACGGAGTAGGCTACTTTGCATATAGAATTTCCTCATTAATAAGCTTTGTTGCTTAGAAGAGTAAGTGAAAGCTGATGTGAAACAATTTAAATTCATTTCTCAGTCTCTGGATAACATTGACTATCCATACAGACCAGCAAATCTTCCTTTGCAAAGTAAACTGAGAGGCTCAGAAAGACAATTACAAAGTTCTTATCAGGTGCCAGAAGTTTTAAGGGGTTATTAAAGGAATAGAATAGCCATTAGAACTACTGGATCAGGCAACCGTCAGAATAACCAGCAGATTTAAATCCTGAAATGAAAAGGGAATGAATGTTAAGCAGTAATGTGCGGTTACACATTTAACAATCTTCTGTGAGAAAATAAAAGCAAAACCAACCACCTTGATTTGTTTTTTTCTCATTACTATGCTACAAATATTCCCACTACAGTCCATTTCAGACGATACAATCAGCAATGCATATAATCAGATCTCATGAGCTAGTGTTAAAAGGTTTCAGGATACCAGTGGTGGTGACGTGGTATACATTGGCAGATACAGTGGCAGTACTGTATCCTCCACTACCTAGCTATGTTATCTGAATGAGTAACTTCATCTTTCTAAGTCTTAACTTCCTTACTTGTAGAATAACAATCACGGAAGTTCAGAGAATCAAGTGAAACTGTAAAATATCTTCTAGCCACAGAATCTGTGATTCTGTGGAGTTGGCCATATCGACGGTTTGTTGCCTTTTGCCATTTCACACCAAGCATTGTGAGTTGGGGTAAGAGATCATCCAGGAAGGTGACCCAGAGTGTGAAACTTATCCCCACAAATTACACCCACATGACTTCAGAAATACTATTTTTATGTCACTTCCACTGTCTGGGGTCTGGGGGAACATAAGTTGTCATCAGCATCTTCTTTTCCATGTTTATGAATTGGGGAGAAAAGTGTTCCACCCATCCCCTGAGACTTTGGTGACACCTTCACTCAGAGTAGGTGGTTGACACATCTGTACCTCTTCCTTCTGGCTAAATGTAACATGATGGAAATAAACTAAGGGTCAGAGGAATAAATCACAGTAACTAGACCTTTGGCTTCTGCTGGTCCCAGTGCTTAAGACTTAAGGACCATATAGGGAAATTTTGGCCTTGCTATGCTGAGGAAGTAGATGCAAGAAAAAACCGTCGCCTAGCCATTAAAAAAATTCAAGGGTAAAGAGGTTTAGTAAGGTATAAGAGACATAATACCTTGTGCTTCCGGAGGCTGCCAGGACTTGTGGGCGTAGAGATGGGAGACTGCTTAGACTTGGGGGTAGAGAGCTGGCTGCTGGAGGTTCCGTTTGCTAGCCCAAGGCAAGAGAAAAGGAAGGGATAAAAATCAACAGCATTACAAAGGAACAAATTATCCTGCCCCTCTGAAAACACTAAGAACATTCAAACAAGGTACACAGACAACTGAGTGATTTGATGAGTGGAACAAAGGTGAAAAGAAACACATTCCTCAGAGAGGCAAGAAGTGCAATCCTCAGTTAATTAGATCTCAGCCCTGTGCAAGACAAGGTGTAATCCTCCCACTCCTTCCCTCCCTTGAGTGCTTCCAATTACAGGCTCTGTTTCTTTTCAAATCTTTTTTTATGTTCATTCCCAAGTTTGACCTTAACAGTATCTATGGGAGGAGCTAGTCTGGGAAAGTATTCTTTTGTTTGTTTCAATGCTATAAGTAAGATAAGCGAGGTATAAAGAGGTTATGTGCCTTACCTTAAGAGGGTGATTTGGACCAGGGTACCTTTTTGTTAGTAAATGATGTGCAGGTGGCAGGACAGTCCCCTTGTCAATCTTTCAGCCCCCTTTCTAATTCTGCCCATTGCTCCCTCTGTCACCCCCAAACTCCTATACAGCACACACTTCTCTTTCTTATGCTCATTGACAAGAACACAAAGAAAGGAAAAGAGGACTACTCAAGAAGAAAATTGAAAACAAATTGAAGACGGAAGTTCCATGACAAGATGGTAGGGAGAGAAGCAAACATTGAAACAAATTGGGAATGGGGGAGAGAGGTGACATGGAAGATAAGGTAATAACTTAGGACAATGGTTAGGTCTAAAGGTAGAAGACATAAAAAGTTAGGTAGAAAGACAGAAAGACTGAGAAAAGCAGAAAATGGTGACCAGAGAGTCATTTCTGTATGTCTGTAGTCAATGAAATGCTGGAAAATAGATGTTTTAGTTTTTAACATTTTCATACTCCATCATGTTCCCAAATTGTTCCATATTTCCTTGCAAAGGACCGTTGAAATACTCAATCATGTAAAAAGGTTGTTTACTGAAATGAAGCAATTAAACTCTTCATTTTTATAGTTTTTGGGCCACACCCAGCTATACTCAGGGCTTACTCCTGGCTCTGCCCTCAGAGGTCTCTCTTGGTGGAGCTCAGGGACCACCTAGGGTGTTGGGGACTGAACTCGGGTTGGGCACATGCAAGGCAAGCACCTTTTCCTGCTATATTATCAGTCTAGCTCCAGAAAACAGCTTTCAAATTGGACTCATGGTCAGACATCTCATGCTAAATTTAAGATTTCTTTCTCCAATATCAGGAACTCCATTAAGAAAGTGAGATATTCTGAAATGCACTTTAAAAATAAAATAAAATATCACCAAGTTGTGTAGGGGAAGAAGTGAAAGGAGAATACTGGGATAGAAAAGAATGGAGGGAAAGAGAAGAGGGGAAGAAGAAAGAGACAGACAAAGAGAGAGAAAAAACAGAAATGTAGGACAAAAAAAACACAGTGTGGTGTTTCCTGGCTCTACCTAAGTCCAAATGATCTGAACAATGAGGACTTAGGCATATACTTTCTTGCTTTACTTTAGTATTTACCTATCTCTCACCCATTCATAGAGGAAAAATTATCATGGTCAGGGCTTCCTGGAAGTAATTTTTTCTTTTAGCCAGTAGTTGCAGAGTACTTTTTCTAAGCCAAGCAAAGGTATTTAGATTTTAGAGATGTATAAGTCTACTGTGGTGGGGAGGCAAGCAAGAATACATACTGTAACATGGCCATGCAAAGGGGTATTATTGGATTTCAGAGGAGATAGCACAGCGGGTAGGGCGTTTGCCTTGCACGTGGCCGACCCGGGTTCGATCCCCAGCATCCCATATGGTCCCCCAAGCACTGCCAGGAGTAATTCCTGAGTGCAAAGCTAGGAGTAACCCCTGAGCATTGCTGGGTGTGACCCAAAAAGCAAAAAAAAAAGAGAGACTTTGAAATTGAGGTAGTAGAGGCGAGATAAGAAGAGAAAACATGTGAGAATGTCTTTAAAGATAAATCTGGGATAGATTAATCTATAGACAGAATGTAGGTCAAGGGTTTCTAGTAGCTGGCTTGTGAGGACCAGGGTGGGGTGGTGGTATAGGTGTTAGGAGGAATTGAAGAGAATAGACCAAGATACGTGGAGTTTCTTTAATGGTGATAAAGGTGTCTAGCATTTAACAGTAGTGGTTGTTACACAACTGCGTGGTTAAAATCTGCATTTAATTGTATATTTTAAGTGTGTGAACCCTTAGTGATATGAATTACATCTTACCTGGGCCATTTCTTAAAAATGAATTGAGTTAGACAGATAAGCTAGAAGGATAGTCTAAATTTTAGAATTTCACAAGGAGGGACAAAAATGAGAGGTAGGAGAGAATACAGTACAGCATATTTACAGAAGTACACATATCTCTAAATGGTTCAAGCACAGGGTGCCAGCAGTGATTCCTAAGATATGGTTGGAAACAAGAACAAATGGGCAAGGTGCCTTTTGTGTGGCCCATGCAGAAAATTGGGATCAATTTGTGAAAGAAATTTGGAAATGATGCCATCAACTTTATATTTTTAATCTAATTTTTGTTTCCAAAATTTTATTTTATTAAATAACCATGAACTACAAAATTATTCATATTTGGAGTTTTGACACACAATATCCCCTCACCAACCTGCCCAAGTGTCAGCTTCCTTCCACCATCCCCAGATTTTCCCTTCTGCCCCCAGCCCTCAACCCTCTATCCAGCCTGCCATCTTGACAGGTACCCTTTAAAATCTGGTTATTAAAATTTGTGTCTCAAGATTTTGAGTGTTTTGACTCTGTGATTTGGATATTTAACTCTATCATTCCTTAATATGACCAATGTACCCGAGTCCCCTTTACCTCTGCCCCCATTGCTTCTCATCTATCTCTTTTTCACTCCATCTTTCTTTCCTTCTCCTCCCTAAACTCTAGAGACATAGAGTAACTGGATGAGGATTTTAAAAATCTATTACTACAGTTTTCATGAGCAGACTAAAAGATAGGGTAGGATAAAGGCAGGAGCAAAGAGTTTGGTTAATATAGTGCTTTTTGACCTTTTTACAGCTGTGAATTGGCACCTGTCCTGGCTCCCACTATACTTGTACCATCCTCAGACCAGGACTTACTTAATAAACACTGTGGTAGACGAGTGGTTTTCAACCTTTTCACACCTGTGAACCACCATGGGTCCATGGACTGGTGGTTGAAAGCCATTGAGTTACATGTTCTCACCTTGTTTCAGAAGAAAGATGATGTGAACTTAAATGAAAGGAACAGGTATGAAGATACAGGACATAGTGGTAGACAGAGACATGAAGTTTGGGCAAGTTTAAAGTATGATATGAACCAATATGCCCTTTTTTGTCACCCATAAAGAATGATCTGTGCCAAACCTTTGGGAGCTAAGTTTTGACAAGGCAGGCTTTCAAAACAAGGCAGCCTTTTGTAAAAGGCAAGAGTCTATGAAGTCACAATAGGACAACTTAGTCAGTTACTCTGCAGGAAAAGGAAATGGTTATTGGAGGAGGCCCTCTGGCACTGTAGATGGCCCAGTAGCATTCAAGATAAGGGGAGTAATCATAGAGATCGCTCTGAGTCAACATAGTAAAAATCATCCTGACCTCAGCCATGAAGTATAACAGAAATCTTATCTAGGCATCACTAGGTAAGTTCCCTCATTTTGTTTCACAATAGCTGTATCCTTTTGAACAACAGATTCAAGTTTCCCAGCATTCTTTTAGCCACATTATGAAGGGATGGCTATTAAACTCCCAATAAAAAAGCAGTCTCTTTCACCCATGTACTTATCTAGCAGAGAATGAGTTCAAAGATCTTGCCAAAATGTGAGAAATTGTTTCCTACTATCATGACTGTAATGAGTCAGAGTTTACTTCATGGACTTATATATGTACATTTAGGTTCTTTATTGAATTCTAGTTTTGTTTTCAGTATCCTCTGATATTTTCTCACTCCCCAAACATTAGGGGTAATGCATATTCCATCTATGTCTCTATATTTTATGGACATGTGTGTAGGTTTATATACTCCTCTGCCTGCAATTCCTCCAGCTATTCAATCTTAAATTTTCTGTAAACAAAAGGCTTTATTTTGTCATCAACATTCAAGAAGCATTTTGGAAATCAATTTTAAACAGTTTAACTGCAAACACTTCATTCTTGAAAAATGCAGACTTCCCTGATGGAATAAAACTCAAGACGGACAGAGAAATGAGAAAATTGTAGAACTATACCAGCAAATGTAGACATGTTGCAGTAAAAGTACCTACACTTACAGAC
The DNA here is from genome assembly GCF_027595985.1 of Sorex araneus. Lineage (NCBI taxonomy): Eukaryota > Metazoa > Chordata > Mammalia > Eulipotyphla > Soricidae > Sorex > Sorex araneus. Next base: position 109,282,492 of record NC_073313.1, read on the forward strand.
TGGATAAAAATATTTTCAAACATATTTATTTATTCTATGAATTACATGAAGGACAAACATGGCAGGAGCCACTGATACAGATTTTTTTTAGTGATTTGGTTTGGGGGCCACACCCTGAAGTACTCAGGGTTTACTCCTAGTTCTGCTCTCTGGGAACATCCTGGTGTGTTTGAAGGAACATGTGAAGTTCCAGGAATTGAACCTGGGTTGGCCAAGTGCAAGGCAAACACCCTACCTGCTGCACTATGCCTCCAACTTCTTTTATTTATTTTTGCTTTTTAAAGATTCTGAAGTTAATTTATATTAAGTGTTAAAATTAGCAGCAGGAAATAAATATAAGTAGAATAGGATCAATGAACTGCATTGTCTTGGACTGGCAACTCCACTGGAATGTTGTGACCTTTCATTTTTAGAGACTTAGAAATAACATTGTCTTTTCTCCCACCTCAAGAATCACAACTGTGTTTTACTGTTGTCATCTTTTATTTACACATAGTCAAAATCCTTTCATGCTTTTATTCTCATCATACATTTAATTTCCCTCTCTACAACAGGCTGTTACATGAACATTTCAATTGCCTAGATCAGCTTATCAATAATATCAGCAAATAAAAATAGCGCTTACTTTTTACTGAGTAATGACAACACTGTCTATAATAGGTCAGTTAGTCTTTTTATTTATTCTCATTCACTCTTTTTTTTTACTTTTTGGGTCACACTTGGCGATGCACAGGGGTTACTCCTGGCTCTGCCCTCAGTTATCACCCCTGGCAGTCCTCAGAGGACCATATGGGATTCTGGGAATCGAACCTTGTTTGGCCGTGTGCAAGAGAAACGCCCTACCCGCTTTGCTATCGCTCCAGCCCCTATTCCCATTCTCTCTTAATCTCTACCTCTCTTTCTGACACAGTACACACATGCACTCACATAACACATGCACACCTACACACATTTGTTGTGCAAACAAATCCTTTATGCATCTACTTTGTGTCATCCACCTCAAAGGCTGCTTTTCAGTTTTTACTACATTCCTTTTTAATATGACTTGTTTCAGGCATTCCTTCATAAAGCAACTTTCTGATGGGGAGAAAAGAAAGGGTAAAGAGAAATAAATAAGAAGAAAATGGGTGCAGACAACACAGCATGCACCCATCTTCTAGAATTTTATTCTATTTTATCTGATTTGGATTACAAAGACCTTTTTCCCAGCCAAGGAACCAACTGGTTATTGTAGACTTTGTTTCAATGTCTTGAAACAATAGTAGTCAAAGCAGCCAAGAGAGCAAATTGCTAATTTCCTGCCAGAACTCTTTGGAAAGATGCTATTTGTGTCTTGTCCATCACCCCTCTCCGCTGGTACCTTTTGTATATGTAGCACTATTGCCAAGTGAGTCTTGCACAGACTTCGTTTACTGGCTTCTCAAAATGATGACACTTCTACTTTTGACTCAGTGCTCATCTTTAGATTTGTGGCTCTAAGAGAATGTGTGACTCTGATTTATAATAAGTATATATTGGTCTCAGTCTCCTTTCTGGCACAGAGCTCTGAAAACCCTTTGAAATTCCCTAAGCAATGAGAGCACCATAAAGGTGTCTTTTGTTATGGTAAAGAGGACGTTTTGGAAAGCACCCAATTATGGGGTTGGTTGCCAAGAGAATCAAGCTTGTGATTAGAGGGTTAGAGCTTTCAATCCCTACCCCTGACCTCCAGGGAAGGGAGAAGGCCTGGAGGTTAAATCTATCATTAACAATAATGATTTACCCAACTACTGCTTATGTAAGGAGGCTTCCATAGTTTCTCTCAACTAGAGGACCTGTAGAGCTTTCAGGATGGTGAACATGAGGAAATTTGGGTAGAGCAGAGTGCCCAGAAAAGGCCCAGAAGCTCTGAGTACTTTCCTTAGAGTCCTCTATCTGATTCTTCTTGTGTTATACTTTTACCACAGACTAATAATCCTGGAAGTAAAATATTTCTCTCAGTTCTGTGAGCTTCTCTAGTAAATTAATCAAACTGGATCATGGGAACCTCTGATATATATATAATCAGTGAGTCAGTAATACAAGGTGACAATCTGGGATTGCAATCTGTCAAGGATACATGTGTATACACGTTGGGGGATGGGCAGTACAGGAAGACTAAGCCCTTTACCAGTGGAATCACAAACTAGCTGCAGATACATAGTCTTTGGTACAAATAAATCTAATTGTCAGAAACCCAATTGTTTGGGGATATAAACAATTGCTAGAGGGGATAACTTCACCCCACACTTGAATTTAGGGTCCCAGAATACTGCTTTCGAATTTAGAACAGTTCAAGGACGAGTAATTTGGTCAGTAAAGAAATTAAATTTACTAATATAGATTTAAAGGTATTTATATTTATTTACAGGAGGAGGGAATCTGTTTTTAGGAGTGAGTCACAAGATGGAGTTGAGTCAGTTTCCAAATGACAAGGAGAGAATCTAGTTTCTGGCATGGATAACCAATGATATAGTGGGATCACCAACCAAAGTTGGTGGATTCAGACTGTGGATTCACTTGTCGGGACTGACCCCTGGAAATAAGGATGAAGCCTCCTGTGGGGTGACTATATACAGATTAGGCGTGCCAATTAAAAAACCGACCTAGGCAAATTGTTAAAGAAGTCATTATACTTTCTGGGTTTAAGTTTGCATGCTAGAATGGTACCAGCAGGAATGGGTTTTGTTTGGCAGCTACTTCCCAGACTTTGAATGGAAACCAGAGGGATTGAATGTTCATTCACTTACATCTGGCCTTTCCTTGAGCATTTCCTTCTCTGAAAAAAATCAGAATTTTTCTCTCCAGGAAGGGAAGCTGGCATATGAAGTATGTGTACATGTGCTATGGGGGCATTCTGATCCCAACACTTGAGCTCAACTCAAAATTTAGCTTCTTGATTTTTGTTTTGATACCTAAGTTGAAACTAAAATATAGTTCTTGCTGAAAATATTCCCAGTATATTAAAAAGCCGCCTCAACATTTGTGGTTGTATTTTTTTACAGTTTCCTTCAATGGAATTTGCCACATATAAGCTCACTTAATTTTCTTGATTAAATCCAAAAGAATGTCACCAGGAATTACTGCTCTCCTTTTTCCACAAGTTTACAGCAGCTCAAAAACAGTATTACTTGCTTAAATGGCATAAACGGCCTTTTCATGATGAATGGTGGCTTCAAGGTTTTGCTCAGAGATTCATTTCAAAATTCCCCTCAGATTAGTATATCACTGAAGTTGGAAGATAATCATGCATGCTAACTGAGTCAGAAGGAAAAAGACGAATACCAGATGATCCTGCTCATATGTGGAGCATAAAGAAACGAAGAAAGGGAATAGATGATCCCCAGTGGAAACAAACCCTGTGATACTGCCAAGAGAACATTGAACTGAAGCTGCAAAGGGGTGGGGGGAGAAGGAACTTTGGGACAGTGCTGGAGCACTGTGGACACTGCAGTGGTGGGGGTGGCGGAGTAGTACTGCAAGTATATAGCGACAAGAGAGAACTGTTGTAAACTACATTACGGCAGGGAAAAACTACCTTTAAAAAAGATATTGGCACCTCACACATCTCCCACTGTCACCTTTTACCAATTGTTTTTCTGTCTTGTCCTCTGTATTTACCCAGTGTTTTGCAGAGAGAAATCTCAAAACAAAATCCAACCGCTTCCTCATTTTTTTCTCATACTGATGTGCTCTAAGCCATCCTCCATTCCAAAGAAACTCCATTCCCCCACTATGTACACAGGGAGTTTCTCTGGAAGGCCATCCAAGTGGAACCAAGGTGGTTTCAACTTACTTCAGAACAAGGCCAAAAGACTAGCCTGTGGTTTTCACACATTCATTTCAAAGAGCCCTTGGGCAGGGTGTCTGGATTTGTTTGACTAATTGTTTCCTCTCAATAGAATGGCTTTTGTCCCTCTCCACACACTCAAACATAAGTGAAATAAGAGTTTAGAGCAAGAAACAGTTCTCTGCTTTACTTATGGTGCCGGTTCTTAGGCCCAATTTAATTATAGATTCTGAGAAGCTACATTTTCAGAATATGGAGCTTGAATTTCTAATCTATTACCTATAGAGTCTTGGCATTCAGTAATGACTCCTTTAAATTAGAGGAGTAAGAATCTTTTCTATAGCAAAACAAATATGTGTACTCCATTCTGCAATATTTTGATACAGTTCAGTTTCCTACGATTAGAGGGCATTTGCAAGATGGTTAATGGAAGTGCCAAGATTGTTTTCAAAGGTTTGATAACATTACCATAACTTTTCTTCCAACTGAAAGTAGCTCTGTTGATAACATATTTCCTATGGAGAAAACTTGTTGTCAGTGGTCACTAATTGTTTTATGAGGCAGGAACAAGAGCTGCACAGTTTGAAAGTTGTGGAAAGGACACATGCTGTGGAATCAGCCAAGATTTTGCATCCTGGGTTATCCATTATAAGACCTTTATCATGGGTGCGTCTCAGTTTCCTCATCTGTAATGCTGAATAAAAACAAGATCTCACTTTTGTTTTGAGAATTGCATGACAAATGGTACATAAATACTTAGCCAAGAGTCTAGCACATAGGAATGGCTCATTGAATGGTATCTTTTATTGCTATTATTACCACTGCATCACTGTATCACTGTCATCTGTCATCCCGTTGCTCATCAATTTTACTTAAGCAGGCACCAGTAACGTCTCCAAGTGAGACTTGTTGTTACTGTTTTTGGCATATCGAATATGGCATGGGTAGCTTGCCAGGCTCTGCTGTGCAGGCGGGATACTCTCGGTAGCTAGCTGGGCTCTCCGAGAGGGATGGAGGAATCGAACCCGGGTGAACCACATGCAAGGCAAACGCCCTACCCGCTGTGCTATCGCTCCAGTCCATTAGTACCACTACTGCTAGAAATGGAAGAACTTAAATAAATAAGTCAAAATATTTCATTCCACAGTCGATATAGGCTTGGAAGTCAGGACTTAGAAGACTGAATTCTTTCTGTGTGAAGCCTACTAATTTTATTCTTGTGCTCCCTGCAGCACATCCCTAGTTCTATGCTCTTATCTGCTTATACTTTTAGTAATATCATCAATGTGTAGGGATGGGATAGGGTATAGGTTCATGAATGCTCTGTGGAACTTTGGAAGGTTTTAGAGCAGGTTAATAACACAGTGGAAACAATGTTTAGAACAGAAAATATGTAGGCCCACATCAGATGCATAAGGAGGCAAAGTTTATAAGCAGAGATACCACTTAGGATTGAATCTTTAGAGTTATTCGAGTATCAGGTGACAGGGGAAAGGAAGGGATTTCTCTGCGATTAACGTGGAAATGTTTCAAAGGTTAAACAAGAATAGTAGCATATGGAAGATATGAGGATTAAAGAGTGGGAAAACTTAAAGAGAATACCAAGGTAGTAAGCCTGTAGAATAGAGTAGAACAGAATTTGGTTCCACTGTTAGGCTAAAAGTTGGAAAGAAAAGGTGTTTTTTTAAAATTTTATACCACATGTGTGCTGCACATATGAGTAGTTTTATCTAGTGGACATTCATGTTTTTGACATTTAGACAAGTTTGGGTCTGGAGAGGTAGATTTAACAGCTTCCTCCATATAGACCTATGTGCTATGTTCATTACCACTTCTGTGACTTTTTTACTGTTATCCTACATGCAGGAAATTTCCATTTCCATATCAATTGAAGTTTTATCTTCCTCCAAGTCCCAGTTTTTCCAGGAATATATCTCTTAGCATTCTAGAACCTGATGAGTTCTTTTCCCCATGCATTTTAAATTTACAATAGGATTTATTGCTCTTAATTGTTATTTATTTGACTTTTAAGTAACTATTACCATTAACTACTATATAGCTACTGTGGTTAAACTGTGGACTATAGAGCTGTCTTGCCTAAGTTAAATCTCAACTCTGTACTTTACTAGCTGCTTAATCTGGGGTATTTAGTTAACTTTCATATAGCTCAACTTTATCAGAAAATGGAAATAATAGTATTTGCTTCATAAGGTTGTTATAAAGATTAAATAAAATGCAAATTTATTAGGACAGTTTTTACTACACATTAAGAACTCCATAGCATTTGTAAATTCACATCTATTATATTTACATGTAACTGGTTTACAAATAAATCATAAGTTTCTTAGGGACAGGGAATTTGTATTATCATTTCTTTTCCTCATTGCATCTAGCATTGCTAGGTATGCCACCAAACTGTAGGAAATTCAATTGTGTTCAAACATAAGTCTTAGGCTGTGGAGGTTGCTAGAACCACTATTATAAGGAGTTGTCTCAATGCCACTTCTCATGACCCATGTAGGTCACTAGCCACCATAAACTGTGTGCTTCTATTATTTCCTAGACAACTCTCCAACAGCAATAAAAAGTTACCTTATATGGAAGGTAGGGAAGATCTAAATAGGGAACATCTCACACTTCAACTAGACATGAACTATGGTTTTAGAAAGAATCGGAGTGGGGGTTGCGGGGAAACAAGGGAAGCTTTTTTTCTTTCTACACGTTTGCCAGCAATACCACTTCTCCTTGGAGTGCTAGTAGGGGAGCTGACAGAACCTATAGGACTGAGTACAGAAAGAGAGGTGTCTAATAACTCATGAATGTGCTCTATGCTGCACTGAGATAAACCATCCCATATCACTGTTTTGCCACATTCCTTGCCTGGGGTTGGGAAAGAGCAGAAGAGGTAGTGAAGGAGGGGGTGGAGCAATAGCACAGCAGGTAGGGTATTTGCCTTCCACATGGCCGACCCGGGTTTGAGTACCAGGATCCCATATGGTCCCCTGAGAATTGCCAGGAGCAATTCCTGAGTGCAGAGCCAGGAGTAACCCCTGCACATCGCTAGGTGTGACCCAAAAAGAAAAAAAAAGAAGTAGTGAAGGAAGGAACATTACACAGAAGCCTTTCTATATGCCTGGCTGGAGCCTCTGCATTAAAGACAGAAGGAATCCTATCTGTAATCAACAAAAATGGGCTCTGACTCTTGGATACTAAAGAGTTTGTAGTGAGACATTGGGAAGACCAAATGTTATTATACTTTCTTTTGTCTTAGCTTCCTGATATTAAGAAAAAAGAAACCTAGACTTATTCCACTTAGCATAGGGTCTTGTTGCATTCTCATAGCTACAACTAGCAATATTTTATCTTTTTTCTAGTTAAATAATATTATGTTGTTTATAGATATGCAGAGATAAATAAACTACATCTTCTTTATCCATTTATGTATTGAGACTAGATTCCACAGGGGAAGGGGTTGTGGGTGAATGAAATGTATAAAAGGTTCAAACGTGGTGGTGGTAAATGAAAACTATATTTCTGTTGGTAATTATGGTAAAGTATAACCAGATGTCAAATCAATGCTGAATATAATGTTTTAATTCAATGTTACTTCAATGGCTTTTTAGACTGGACAACTTTATTTTTCTAACCTAAATTATGGTGCTATTTATGAGTTGCAAACCAAGGTAATAGATTTGTGAATAATTTTCTAAAATGCAGACCATTGAATTCATGCAATAATATCATCTTGAAACTCCTTTATGTAATAGAAAAAAATTCTCTCTAACACAGTAAGAGCTAGTCACATGTGTTATTGAGCATTTAAAGTATAAATGAGATATACTGTTAGGATGAAATGAAACCAAATTTCAAATACTGTAAATACTGTAAAATATCCCATTTTACTTTCTCACATTGGGCCAAAGAGATGGCTCGGAGTGTTGGGGATATATTTTGTATGTAGAAGCACCAAGTTTTATTCTTACAACCACATGGTCCACAGAACAGCGCCAAGAATGACCTCTGAGCACTGTGCAGGAAATATTCCCCCAAACACTACTAGATTTGACTCCAGAACAATCAAATTTTTCATACATGGTAACTTTGAAAAGTTAAATGATAATTTCAAAAAATTAATTTTGATCAACAATGCTGAAATGGAAATAATTTGGGTTTATTGAGTAAACTGATAATTAAAACTATTTTCACATGTTTTTTTCATTGAATCACCATGAGATACAGTTACAGACTTATAGACGTTCATGATTATGTTTCAGTCATACAATGATCGAGCACCCATTTTTCCACCAGTGCTCATTTTTCACCGTCAATGTTCCCAGTATCCCTCCCGCCACCTACACCCTTTCCCACCCACTGCCTCTGTGGCAGGCACATTCCTTCTTATGCTCTCTCTCATTTTGGGTGTTATGGTTTGCAATACAGGTACTAAAAGGCGATCATGTTTGGTCTATAGTCTACTTTTAGCACACATTTCCCATCCTGAACAATCCCTCCAACAATCATTTTCTTAGTGGTCCCTTCTCTATCCCAGCTGCCTTTCTCCCCAGCATGTAAGGCCGGTTTCTAAGCTGTGGTGGGATCCTCCTGGCACTTATCTATACAGTCTTTAAGTGTTAGTTTCCTATTATGTTACTTTGTATTCCACAAATAAGTGCAGTGATTCTATGTCTGTCTCTTTAGTTTCACATGTTTTAAGAATACTTTTGATTGGTGCCAAAGGATGTAACCCAGGACTTCATAGATGCAAAACATGTGTTCTACCATTGTGCTATAATCCTGGCCTATCTCTTTAACCTTTTCTGTGTAACCAGAGTTATTCAGGGCTTACTCCTGGCTCTGCACTCATGGATCACTCTTGATGGTACTTAGAGGACTATAGATGGGCCCCAAATTGAACTGGGGGTAGGTCAAATAAAGGCAAGCGCCATAAACCCTGTGCTGTCGCTCAGGCCTATATTTCTTTTAACTTTTAACTGTGACTGCTAAACTACATAGAGGGCTCATATTTCTGAGAAAAAATATATATTTCTTTTAGAACTGTTCTAGAAAGATAAATTCAGGAAGGTGAGAAGAATTGGTCACTCTCTGGTTGCAACCCACAGCAGAGTCTTTGGTTCAGAAAAGAAGGACTCTGGGGTACAATTCTCCAATGAACACACACACACACACACACACACACACACACACACTTTTTTGTCCCTGAAACTGCCCTTTCAAAGACTGTATATTGTGGTAAAGAATCCATTCTTTCGTGCTTGGAAACAAACACATTTTGACTTTTTAGAAATGGGTGTACATAGGTCAAGGGAATTGGGGTGGGATATTCTAGGTTGCTATAACAATGACTTACTGTTGAAGAATAGCAAACTAATTATCACATTACAATAGTCTCTGCCTACCAGGGAGAATAATTAGCTTCCTTGGAGGATTTCAAAAACATTCCTTCCCAGCAACTAGCTACTTTGTTCTTTTGGTTCAAGTTAATTCAATTCAACTAGTGGTAGCTATAAAAAAAAGAAAATTAACACATTAATGACCAAAAAGGAAACAATCACAGTCTCCCTTAGTTTCAAATCCAGGTTTGCCTTTTGCCTATCAAAATAACAAGTCCTGGGGCTGGAGCAATAGCACAGCAGGTAGAGCTTTTGCCTTGCATACGGGACCCGGGTTCAATTCCCAGCATCCCATTTGGTCCCCTGAGCACTGCCAGGGGGCAATTCCTGAGTGCAGAACCAGGAGTAACCCCTGTGCATCGCCAGGTGTGACCCAAAAAGCAGAAAATATAAAATAAAATAAAAAACAAAATAACAAGTCTTTAGTAACCCAAAATGTGACCATCTTTTCAAATATCCCATAGACTTCTGGGCCCAATTTTATCTGTATACTGTAGCCCCTCGGAGGACTTTAAAGACAAACATAGTAAATGAAACTTGGATCCTGAGAGTCCGTCAGTTCTGCCCAGTAAGAATTCTCTCCTAACAAGACTAACACCCAAGAATAGAAGAATAGTAGAAATAAGTACCAGGAGGTTGACTCCATGGCTTGGAAGCAGGCCTCACATTCTGGGGAGAGGGCAACTCAGAGAAGGGATCACCAAGTATAATGCGGTTGGTCGGAGGTCATGCGGGGGAAGGGTGATGCGGGCTGAATGTGGTCTAGAGACTGAACACAGTGGCCACTCAACACCTCTATTGCGAACCACAACACCTAATGAGAGAGAGAGAACAAAAGGAAATGCCCTGCCAAAGTGGCAGGGTGGGGTGGGGGGAGATGGGATTAGGGAAGGTGGGAGGGATGCTGGGTTTACGGGTGGTGGAGAATGGGCACTGGTGAAGTGATGGGTTCTCAAACTTTGTATGGGGGAAACATGAGCAGAAAAATGTATAAATCTGTAACTGTACCCTCACGGTGATTCACTAACTAAAAATAAATAAATAAAAAAAATAAATAAAGTGCTTGTCCTGCAAAAAAAAAAAAAGAATTCTCTCCTAACAGCAATATTATATAGACAACTAAATCCTTTCTCTAACTAAAGTTTCGGGCTCAGTAACAGACATTCCATTTGGGACATACTCATTATTGGCAAGATAGACTTGAAAATAATAAAATAGAAAGATTTTGATTTATTTATGGGCAGAACAGGAAAGAGACACATTAAGGATTAAGAAATATGGAATAAAGTTATGAAGCAAATTACAGACCAAAGAGATCAATTTACTAAACCTCAAGCCAAACTGAAACCAAATATTAACTGAAAATGAACTGGACTACATATATATGTTAGAAATATATATGTTAGAATATACATATATATATTTTTCAAGGCAGAATCAAACCTATATATTTTCTAGTGAACTAAAATATCAAAACATTCTTTTAGCTGAATCTTAACTGAACCAATATTTCATTTGGTTTGACTTTCTGTTAAAAAGGAATATTTTTGGCTTTCCTTTGCCTTCAAAGGAAGGTAGTTAAAATTCCCTGGAAATGGTTTATCTTCCACAATTTTTAGTTATTTAAGTTGAATGAAAGAATGTGAATCTCTCCACAAGTTTCAGACCTAAGAGAAATTAACAGAGGATGGAAACAGAATGACATTACTGAGTCCTAAAATAAAAAACAAATTTCAAATCCACTTAATGTTATTTTCCTTTGATTAAATGTATATTAACTTGCATAATAAATACAAATATTGACACTTAAATAATTATTTTTTCATTTTTGAGGATAGTATTTTTCTTAATTAATGTCTGTAAGAAGTTCATGCTGATGGAAAAATTGAATTTTGTATTCTGAATATCTGATACTGAGAAAGTTATAGTTTTCTGTGAATTGAAATAGCTAATAACAATGGAAAGTTATTTTTACCTATAGAATTGCAAATTCTGTTTCAAACAGAATGGAAACCAAATCTTGGAGAAGTAAGGATTCATTCTAATACACAAAATTGGGAAGGTACAAAGTGGTGCAGATGGGCTTTCCAAGATTGTTCAGAATTCTGATCTCTGCCTCCCTCTTCTCCTCAAATTGGTTACTCTCTTTATCTTATGTGTATAAATATATCTTCATGGACAAGGTCGGAAAAACCCTCCACTTCATTGAAGCCAAAGGTATCTTCAAAGCTGACACACCACTGGCCAAGCAAGTGAAAACAGAGATAAATAAATGGGACTATCTCTAACTAAGAAGCTTCTGCACCTCAAGAGAAACAGTACCAAAGTACAAAGACAATCTACAGAATGGGAAAGGATATTTATGCAGTACCCATCCGATAAAGGGTTGATAACAAGGATATACAATGCACTAGTTGAACTCCACAAGAAGAAAACTGCCAACCCGATCAAAAAATGGGGTGATGAAATGAACAGAAAATTTCCCAAAGAAGAAATCCGAATGGCTCAGAGGCACATGAGAAAATGTTCAACATCACTAATCATCAGGGAGATGCAGATCAAAACAACAATGAGATATCATCTCACACCACAGAGACTGGCCCACATCCCAAAAAACAAAAACAACTAGTGTTGGCGTGGATGCAGGGAGAAAGGGACTCTTCTTCATTGCTGGTGGTAATGCCGACTGATTCAGCCCTTTTGGAAAACAATATGGACGATTCTCAAAAAATTAGAAATTGAGCTTCCATCTGACCCAGCAATACCACTCCTGGGAATATATCCCAGAGAGGCAAAAAGGTATAGTAGAGATGACATCTGTATTTCTATGGTCATTGCAGCACTGTTTACAATAGCCAGAATCTGGAAAAAACCAGAGTGCCCCAAAACAGATGATTGGCTAAAGAAACTCTGGTACATCTACACAATGGAATACTATGTAGCCGTCAGAAAACATGAAGTTATGAAATTTGCATATAAATGGATCAACATGGAAAGTATCATGTTGAGTGAAATGAGTCAGAAAGAAAGAGACAGACATAGAAAGATTGCACTCATATGTGGAATATAATGTAACTGAGAAGTACAAGTTGGCAATGATGCAACTTCTGGCAAATATCTCTCTGGACTTAGTTACTAAAATACTAAAATACAGAAACCCAAAACCGTGAGGTCGCTAAGTGCGGTCACTCGACCTCATACCTCTTCATTCTCAGCAATGAAAAACAAATTGTCAAATGCTTCCTTTTCAGTAGGTCTGACTTTAGGGGGGAGACTCTCCAAACAATAATAGTGAGTTTTGTTGAAATATTGAATGCAATCAAAGTGAAAGTAAAGTGAAATTTATTAGTTACACAGGCAAGGGGGGGCTAAGGGTGGGGAAGGCTAGGGGCATGGGGGGGCTAGGGGTTTGGGGGTGCGGAGTGGAGCTATACTGGGATTCTTGGTGGTGGAATATGTGCACTGGTGAAGGGATGGATGTTCGAGCATTGTATAACTGAGACTTAAACCTGAAAACTTTGTAACTTTCCTTATGTTGATTCAATAAAAAAATTTAAAAATAATAATAAAAAATAAAAGACATGTAAGCAGCCCCCCAAAAAAATAAATAAATACATCATCATGGGTGGCTGCCACCTTTTCAGAGCCTATTGGACAGCCAGGTATGAGACTGCAGTGATGTGACACGTGGGGCCTCATGAGATGGGGGGGTGGAACCAGTCCCTCTCCCCGCCTCGACGAGGCCCCGAGTTGCTGCCCACAAATGGCTCCTGGCTCCTGAATGGCCATGATCCCAGAGGTACACAAACCAATCTAGGAGCCCACCGGCTTTTGGCAGAAATCCCTCCAGACTTATTACTAAAATATCAGGATCCAAAGTGCTTTTCATATCAGCAATATAAAACAAATTATCTAATGATGCCTTTTGTCAGGTCTGACTGAGGAAAATTCCAATAATAATGGTGGATCTTTTGTCAAAATATTGAATGTGATCAGAGAAGAGACAGAGTAAGGTGGAAATCATCTGACACATAGGTGGGGAGAGGGGTGGGATGGGGGTATACTGGGGTTCTTGGTAGTGGAGGGTGTGCACTGGTGAGGGGATGGGTGTTTGATCATTGTATGACCAAGACTTAGACTGGAAAGCTTTGTAACTGTTCTCATGGTGATTCAATTAAAAAAAAAAAGTGTGACAATGTACCGCTATATCAGTGCTACCACAATAAAAAATAAATTTTACAATACAAAATAAATAAATAAATACATCTTCATTCCTTTCCAATGGTAAGAGAGTTGTGAAGCAGCGGTAGCTGTTCTTGTCTGTCTGAGTCTGGGTTGGATCTATTGTAAGTCCTTTCAATTTGACAAATAACCACAATTGTATCCTGCTGTGTTACTGCTATGTCTCTAATCTTGGAATCACTGAAATGGCTGTTGTATAGGAAGGAAAGTCTGTAAATAGCATGTTGGAGATTATGTTTTGCCGTATATTTAAGCTGTATAATTATAGGTAGTTTGTGTTCACGTATACTGGGTAACCAAATTGGATACAGTATGCAAAGAAGTTTATTTAAAATTTCTGCCACCTTAGGATTTCTAAGCAGTGGTTTAAGTGTTGGTTTAAAATAGATCCACGAATTCCTGTATACGGCACCATTCTAGATGTAGAGCAAATTGTTTTCCTTGACAGCTGGATTTGTTTAGTGATGTTCCTAATAGACTAAAACAGAGGTGACACAAATGTGTGGTTTTGGACACTGGATCATAAAAGACACTATATTTTCTTTCTTCACTCTCTTCACTCACTCAGACTTTCTAACAGCCATCTTGTGTGTGAACCCCACAGTCCCAGCTGAGTCATTAGGTGACGGCATCCCCTTCAAATACCTTGACTACAAGTAAATGCAACCTCCTGAGCTACAGTGAACCAACAACTTAGCCACTTCACAATTCCGAATCCACAGAACTGCAAAATAATTTTATTGAGTCAAATTTTATTTTATTAAAATAAAACGATTTTATTTTAGTGGTGTTCAGGGATACACCTGGATCATCTCAGATCAGTACTTGGTGGGGGCATTCCCAGTAATGGTTGGGGGAGATTTCACCCAGGCCTCTGGCATGCAAAGCATATGGTCCAGTTCACTGAGTTATCTCTTCAACCCTAAATGTTTTTCTTGGGGGTTTTCTGTGGGAGGACTATCCATGGTAGTGCTCAGGGCTTAATCCTGACTCTGCATTCAGGGATCACTTCTGATGGACTCAGTGGTCCTTATGTGGCTACCATAAGTGTCCTACCCACTGTACTATCACTATGGCTCCCTATATGTTTCTTTAGTGACGAAGGTTTGGAGTATTTGCTCCCCAGAAAGGGATAAACTATACAGTTAAGAACCTAGAAAAAATGGTAATTTTGAACCATAATAAGCTTAATGATTAATACTCAACTTTATACATTTGTACCAAGTTATAAAATTTGCTGCTTTGTAAAGCTTTGCTTGGAATCCTTACCAACAATTTCATTTTGAACCCAAGTGCCAAAACCTAGGTCTTTGTAGTTGCTGCATATGAGTTTGTTTTAGATTGATTTACATGCTGCTCTGTACAATTAATAATCATATGAACAAAGACATATATTTTTATTTCTTCAATAAACTTTATCTAAATCTATAAACATGATGTGTGAAATATATTATGTATGTCTCTTATGTATTTTTAAAATGACAAATAGTATTTGGGCATCTATTAGAATTTAGGCACTGTGCTTGGCACTGAGGATACAAAAATGAACATGACACCTTGGCTGTGTAAGGCTCAGAATTTAGGGCAGTACACAAGTAAACACATAATTAAAACACAGCACGGTGACTAATACTACAGAGGTACAAATAACATACTGTGGTATTGTATATAATAAAACAATTATTTCTATTCATGGTCTTCAAATATAAATAGGAGTTTTCAAGCAAAGTAAAGTGGTTGGAGAGATGTCATTACAGGTATTGGCTAACAGGGTGTGAAAAGACATTGATGTATAAAAAGCTTGAGGGTTTTCTTTTGATAGTTTAATTTCTTCCTCTGTAACTGAAAACTGAAGAGATTTCTGGTGAGAAGCTTATTCCAAGGAATGTGCGGCAAGCTAGACAGGATGATTATTTAGGCCAAAAGAATTCAAAGCCAATAGTGTTTTCCAAGCTGCCTCAGAATTGGAGGAAAGAGAGAACGTGTTTGTGCTGTCAACCTAAAGGTTCTCAGGCTAAAGAGTTATGCTACACTCTGAGTCCTTGGAGGAGAAATGTGGTCTTTGAATCATGTGATTTCCTTACCACAAAGAACTCAAATTGTCTGTGCATGAGTCAAGTGAGTTTCTCAAAGTGGACTTGAGTCACTCATTATCTTACAGATCAGTGCCACTCAAACTTCAGAAGCAAGAACATATATCATAAGGCAAACCAACATCTCCTGCTTCCACCAAAAATCATGCTATGAAAAAGACAACTGAAGTAAATTACTTACTTGGGCATAGGTAATTTATATTTGGCACAGCCACTAATCTTGTTACATACAGTTAAATGGTTCATGGTTGGGTCGGGAGTGATCCATAGAACATACTATTAGATCACTGCCATTCACCTATAAAATTCTGTATGACAAATATTTTTATCTTAAAATGTAACCTATACTTTTCCTGTTTACTGTGAGGGTGATGTAATTTATCATTTTGACTTAGAAGTAGTTTAAAGTCAAACTAGAAGTTAAAATATTTCAAGTACAAGGACATTTTCAGGTATTATCTGTATTGGCAGGTTGGGGCTATACACAGTGGTGCTCAGGGTTTCCTGGGTGTGTGCTCAGGAATCACTCCTGGCTATCTGTGGTGTTGGTGAGGATCAAACTCAAGTAGGCCACTTTCACAGTCAGCACTGTATATTATAACATTAGTACAGTCTCTTCTGCTTAGGTGTTATTTTTTCACATTGTTGCTTCCTAATTTGATTTTCTATTTCACATTTACGTTTGGATTAGTTATTTAATTAACTCTGCTTTTACTAGGTGATGCTAAAGATGATGACAATGAAGACGAAAGAGCAGTCATGGCAAAAGGAGTCAGATTTATGGTTGCATTCACTTGAGTCTGGGACGTGACCGTGTTTCCATGACTCCAAAAAAGTTTGACTATTTTGTCTATGAATTCATGTATTTTCTATCATGGAGACACAATGATGTTCATGAGGAATTCATTCTTCAGCATGCATAGAGTATCAGCCTCCATAAAATCAGCATGCACAGTTAGGAGAAGAGCACTCACCGTCTTGGTCGTTACCTGAGTCAGCTGGAGACTTGCTCCGGCGCATGGGGCCAGGGCTCTTAGCTGAACTCTTCTGAGGTGTTGGGGATGCCTTTGGGCCGGCTGCAGCTGATGGGTTCCCCTTCATGACTCGGCATTCTGGTATAAAAAGACACAAATAACATAGTAGAGCCAAGGGAAAAATGAGGCCTAGTACGTTATCAGACTCTGGAAACTGGCATAACCACCACAAGCCAAAGCAATATTGACTCAGTACTCCAAGGTGGTCCTCATTGTGTGTGAGACTGATGACTCTGCAGAAGAAGGCATGGGAGAAATTTTCAAAAGTCACCTGGACTAAGCCAGGTGTTTAAATCCCTGGATTATGAAAACAAGTAAAGAAGTTGAAAAGCAGGTTGAGTAGGTAATTAAATAGTCAACTTAATCATTTGTGGACAACTATGTCTCAGAATAGCACCTGTTAACATAATGTTAAATTAATTTCCTTAGAGAAGAGATTGACAGCTCAGAGGTTTTTTGCAGTCACACGGATGAAATGATTTTAAGTAAGGAAGGAGTTACCATTTATTATTCATTATATGCCACATGTTGTGATAGGAATTATTAGGGGTATCATAGCATTTTGCATGAATAAGCATTCCCACCACTTTCACTATGAATTATTTGTAGTTATTTTCAGTCTCAGTAAACATTAGCACAATTTACTATATTGATTTAATGGATAAATGGGCCTGTAGTGATTCTGTGATTCAGAATTTTAGAAAACTCCTGGGTGTGTAGGAAACTTTGCTCAGTATTCCTGCTACTTGACTGACCCGAGTCTGTCACATTCCAAGCACCTTTCCTAAGCAGGTCACTCAGCATTCTTACTAGGGTCACTTTAAGAGCTAATTCTGCATATTAGGAAGACTACTACTTTCATTTTGCGGATGAGAATGATGCATTTAAACCTCTTGCTTAGGGAAGAAAATAGTAGAACAAAAACTCACAGCAAAGTTTCTTGAGTGCTTATTTCTAGTGCTTATTTCATTGTATTTACCCCAAGGGAATGTTTTACTGTTCAAAGGGAAACCAGATATGCAAGAGTTGTCTCTTATTTTGCAAACCTGAGGGTCACCTCCTACTTAAAGACACAGTGAAATATCAGTTCCCCAGAAAAGTTAGAGAATTATTTCTGGTAAATTAAATTATTATGGAAACTGCACCCAACACAATGTTCATTTCTGTTTGCTTTCCTTTTTGAATTGTTTGAAAACTTTGGTGATCAGTACTTAAAGCTGAACATGTAGAGAGTACATAAAATAGGACATTTACTGGGATTTGTTGAAACGTTTTATGGTTATTTCCATACTCTCAAAGAGAAGAGAATAGAAATGCGCTCTTTCAGGATTCTTGTCACTTCTAGTTGTCCATAAAGTCTTTATTGGTATAACTTGCTTTTTTCTGGACATTTGATTTCTCATAAATGGGAAATATGTTTCCAATGCATTTTTCCAGCAGAATGATTTCCTACACCTGTTACAATTTGCACTATATCATCATTAACTTACACCTGAACCTTGGACTCAAGCAGAGTGAGATATGGGGATACTCCCCTTCTTCCTGAGATTAATAACCATATGGAATGTTGCATTATAAAGCAGGGGAGTGGAGCAACAAGCTAGAAAGTGGGGGAAAAGGGAACAGGTTTAAGATTAAGAATATAGAGGAAAATATTTCTAAAATGGAACCATCAAACAACGCTGATTGCTGGAGTATGTTGACTGGAAAAACATATGCATACAATATTCAAGTTCTGACTACAAGTGGTCCTTCCTGTGGTATGATTGTGTCTGTTAGACTATATGATGAGAGGGGGTTCGAAAACATGGTAATTACTGGGGTGTAGTTTTATTTATATATTTATATAGTAAATGTTAGTGATTTTGGACACTGATCAACTGGGACCATACAATGAACCATTTACTTAGGTACTCATGTATCTAAATATAAAGAAGATTTGATATTTGTCTTCGAGGGACCAACCACATATCTTCTTCAGGCCAGAGGAATCCACAGAAATCTTAAGGAGATGAGGGAACAATGTATCTTTAAAACACAGAGGATGTACTTACCATTTTCATCCAGAGAAAAGTCATCCTGAGCATAGCGAAATTTTTCAGGACCACAGGCAATAAACACATCATCATCACCAAAGAAATCATGGAGACAGGTTACCTATGGAGAAAACACACACACTGGATTGGTTTTTGATGCTTTTGTGACAATGAAATGTATGACATATAAGCAGTGGTAAAAAAAACTTTTCTATCTGGATAATACTCCCTAGCCCCTAGGGATTTTTTTTTGCTTTTTGGGTCACATGTGGGGATGCATAGGGGTTACTTCCAGCTCATGAACTCAGGAATTACTCCTGGCAGTGCTCAGTGGACCATTATGGGAAGCTGGGAATCGAACCCAGGTCAACCGCATGCAAGGCAAACACCCTACCCACTGTGCTATTGCTTCAGCTCTTAGGGATCTTTTCTTTTTAATCCCAAGCTCAGATTCTGTACCAGGGCCCTGATTAAGTAAAGACAAATTGTTCATCATTGTCTTTCCATGTTTCATTTGTGGCGATCTTTCCCCTTTACATCAAGAATAACATCAAGAAAATAAAGAGTCAGAGAGTCCTAGAAACATAAAGATTTGCTGTCCAGGGAGTTGATTGAAAGATGGAAGATACTCTCACTTTCATGAATTTTGAGAGAAAGGACACCAGTTATTGCACTTTGGAATTAAAGAAACTAAAATTCTGCTTTAAAATGTACCTATTAACTGCCATGGTGCAGAATACTATTCCCCTCTGGAGAATCAAGAGGAGAAAACTGTGCTGCCCACAAAAACTTAAGAGGTCCACATAGGAATCAGGCTCCAGGATACTTTCTGCACTTCAATGCCATCTGCACTGCTGCTTTTTACCAGACACCTTTCTGCACAAAGAAGTAACGGTCTCTGGGAAAATATGCAGTTCTCTAAAGTCTCCTCACTTCTCAGCTTTTCAAACTACATCTGATAATTATTCCAACACATCAGGGAATTCCCAGGAGAAACTATAGAGTAAAAAAATTCTTATTCCAATTCTTGGCTTAAAAATGTTCAAAGCTTCTAATTGTTTTAAGCTATCCATTCAAGCTGCCAAAATGGATTTCTAAAGGCATAGTGCTCACAAACTAACAACAGCTTGCTGGTTGCAAAGGGCAATATGTTGCAATCGAAAAATATTTATATGAATAACATCACCCCCACCCAGGGTATATTCAATCACTATTCTCCCAGCCAAGATCACTGTAAGACTTAAACAAAGAGAGATGCTTAAAGATTATCCCATTGTCTCAGTCCCCCAATCATCCAACACGTGCCAGGAAAAGGGAGGGAGGCTGGAAAGTTCTGACCTCATCAGATAGGCCAACACCATTCTTCAGCCTACTTTTTCCTCGTCCATTCATTCCACAATCACATATTGACAAATAGAGCTACCTTTAAGTGAATGCACATACAATAACGAGCACTGAACTGAGTACTTCCAAATCAGTTACTAAATTTTACTCTCACAAAACTATCCTAGGAGTGGATATTATTTTCAACATCTTTTACACATGTGAAAACTGAGTTTCTAAAATGTAAAGTGATGAGTTCAGACAAAAGCAGATACTAATTGACTGATGACTACCTAAACTAACTGAAAAGCAGAGGCTTCTAACCACGCAATAATATAATGCACCTATGTATTATTCAGGCACTGAAGAGAGAAATATGATCAGAACTTCATGGAGATCACATCCTGATGGAGTGAGATACATTGAAAGAGATTATTGATTTAGTGGCATGAGTGCTAGGAAAAATGGTATCAGCAGTGCCTTTGGAATTCCTGATTATAATATCCAAGTGACTGGTTCAGTGACACTATTAAATCGATAAGTATTCTGCATATTGTCCTAATAGCAGGTCTGATTACAGAGGCCACGTGGTCTTGTACCCTGCTATAGCCTCCCACAGATATAATAAACTTTTGCTTAATAAATTTGTTGATTCATTATGGGCTTCTAAATTTTTACTTCTAAATTTTTACTCCTGTGACCTCCATGACCTTTAAGATCTCTTCTATGCCTTCATGTTTGAGGATGCCTCTATCCATGACTGCTATTAGTTTAGGGCATTTATAAGGGGAGCTTTATACTTGGCATCCTTCCACTAGTGGGCTCTAGGATCTGACACTTGCTTAAAGACCTGTATTTATTTTCATAGGCACTCACCTAGTTCTTCCATTAGGTCACTGTATTTTTAAATGTGAACACCTAGTTTATTCCTCCCTTTACATATATCCCCATATTTCATTATAGACTGTGTATAGTGAGAACTTGACCAAGGCTAACTGAAAAGCAAAAAAATTAAGAAGGATGGTTCTTAAGAATACACAAAGGCAGGAAAGTAGGAACAAGAAATATCACAGTGCTGACAGACCATTCAAAGATTTTGAACGGAGCACAACTACACAAATTTAGAAAAAGGAAAGGAGTAATGATTATAAATTCTGAATTTAATGTGTATCTCTGCAGCATTGTGGTTTTAATGCTCATCTGTGTTAGTTTGGAAATTTAGAAGAAATGAATGATTTTAAAGGAAATCTTAAATAACCAAATTAGTTAAAAATGAAATGAAAAATCCAAACCAACAATTAGCCCCAAACAGAATTTAGTAAATGCTTCAAACAGCAACACTTCCCCCAAAAGTGACCAGAACATTCATTTTGGAGTTATCTGTGGAAATTTCTTCTCAAGAAGAAACCAAATGCGCAAAAGCATTTAGTTTTAAGGGTGGCATGCCAAGTTAGCCTATTGTAGGAAAACAAAGCCTTCACAGATTGTTCTGGTGGTTGCT
Source organism: Sorex araneus (assembly GCF_027595985.1). Classification (NCBI taxonomy): domain Eukaryota; kingdom Metazoa; phylum Chordata; class Mammalia; order Eulipotyphla; family Soricidae; genus Sorex; species Sorex araneus. Next base: position 109,303,940 of record NC_073313.1, read on the forward strand.
AATATAATGACACCCCCTCCTTTTGCCCCCACCCAGAGTTTGGGAAAAGCCTTTGGATAACCTCTCCTCTGGGGCACTTCTAAGAAAGGCAAAGTCCTTCATGCTTCTACAAACTCGCAGTGGTGTGAGTAGCTTCAAACAATTTATTCTTCAATCCAGCTGTTAAGCATCAGATTTCTTGTGTGATCCCATCCCACACTTTATTGGCTCCCAAATGTAGAAAAATTCACATTGTGCATGTGGGATACCCAGTTTTTTTCCAAAATGTATTGGATACTGAAACACGATAGCCAGTACTTTGTTATGTGGTTGGGAAAATAGAATGCTTTTCATTTTAAAAATGAGGAATTTGAGGTACAGAGAATGAATGTTGTCCAAGGTTACACAGCTGAATAATAGCAGAGTTGAGGCTAGCATCCAGGTGTTCTCATTCAACTCAGGGCACAATAATTAATTGCCTTGAGAGGACATGCCCTCTTAAAACCTTTATTTCAAAGGCATAAAAAACCTAAATGATAGAGTCTGCACTTGTCCTAATCAATACCTATTATGCATTAGACATTTTACTGATTGAAAACATGTTTATGGATATTTAACCTATGGACAAGTGAAGTATTCACTAATTATAAATGAGTATTCATTACAGAAGGTTGGCATGGAAAAAAGGGGAAAGGAGAATGAGGAAGGAGAGTGGGTTCCACGTGTGAGCTTCTGGCAATTGCGACAGCACCCACCCTCTCCTTATAATGGCCAGGGCCCAGATGGAAAACCTCGGTTATGAGACCCTGAGGGTTTCTTTCTCACCGACCCCAACCCCTAGTTCAGGGAGTTGCAACATCTGACATCAGCTCTAAGTCTCCGAACCCAAAACCACTCAGACACTAAAGTGTCTATGCAAGATTATTACTGAACACACTTCATATTGAAGCCAGTGGATGCAACAAAAATACTTCACTGACCTGATATAATCATATATTTCAGCCAGTTAAACAGAGTGACTAGTTCAAACCCTCCAATGTCATTCTCTAATAGCATTACATCGTAAAGGAAATAATCTGAACAACAGCGGTATTATCAGTAGCCTTCCGATGTAACAACCGAACTGATCAGTTATTAAGTAACTGGGAATCTAAACCTCCAAAATTATCCCACATAAAACTCAAAGCACAATGTGGAAACTAAGGAACCCAACTGCTATGGCAGACAGAGATAGAAAGCCGTGCAAATCCTCAATCTCATTAAATCTCTCCTGCCTGGTTGAGGAGGACCTGAAATCAACACTCACTAATTTGCAATCAAAATTAAGCAAGCACTGATCTGTGAAATTAAGCAATAACTTAATTTGAACAACCTAAAAGAATAAGCTATACAAATAATGAAAGATACCATACAAAATGAACTGAAGGAACTAAAGAACCAAATAGCAAGCGATAGCAGCAGAATTACACAGGTAGAGAACCACATAATGAACTTGAAGACAAAGTACAAGCCAACATTGACAAGGAACTGGCAAACGAAAAAGAGAAGCACCAGAATGGAAGATAATATAAGGTACTTTATTTTTAAAAGCAGGAGGAACAATCTCCATATTATAGAAATACCTGAAGGAGTGGAAAGAAAATTGGGAAAGGGGAAGAATAATTGGTGAGACGTCATAGCTGAGAACTTCCCTGACTCTTTGGAGGGAGACTTGTCTTCGGATTCAAAAGGCCCAAAGAGTATCAAGAAAAATAAACTCAAACAGAATTAAAAGATATAGTAACCAAAATGGTAAAATCCAAAGATATAGACAACTTAAAGTTTCTAAAGATAAACTTTAAATAAAAGGGAAACAACATTAGAATCACAGTATATCTCACATATGAAATGATACAAGAAAGAAAATAGTGGAATGATATTTCAAATTGCTCACTGAAAAACCTAGAGTCCACTACCCTGCAAAAATCTCATTTTGATGGGAGGCAAGGATAAAAACAAACTCAGACAAATAAGAGCTGACAGCATTTGCTATAACTAAACTGGTCCTGAATGAAATACTGAAAAACCATTTTCAGAAACTAACAGCCAACTGCAGAAGCAACACTCCCACACAGAAAAATGGGTAGCACAGACCTTTATATCAATAATTTCGTGAATGTCAATGGACTGAACTCTCCCATCAAAAGACATAGTGGCAGAAAGGATCGGAAACAAAATCCATCCATTTGCTGCTTACAGGAACACATCTAAAAATCACAGGATAGACACAGTCTCAGAGTAAAAGGATGGAAAACAATCATGCAAGCCAACAGTAAACAGGGAAAAAACAGGGAGAATCATAGTTACTTTTATCAGCCCAAACAGCATTCAATCTAAAGAAAGTTATTATAGATAAGAATGAACAGTACTTATTGGTTAAGGAAACAATAGATCAAGAAATACTGACTTTAACATTTATTCACCAAATGTAGGATCAGCAAAGTTTATAAGATTCTTGCTCATAAACATAAAGAAATGTATGGATGTAAATACAATAGTAGTGAGGGACTTTAACAATCCACTGTCACCACTGGGCAGATCAACTAGAAAGAATGTTAGTAAAGGCATTCTAAATGAAGAACTGGAAGAGCTGGGACTACCGCACATTTACAGTGCCTTTAAGCCTCATAAAAGCAAATACATATACTTCTCTAGTGCACACTAAATATTTTACAGGATAAATCACATTTTAGGACATAAGAAAAACTTATATATATATTGTCAGGCATCAAACCCATGCCAAGTATTCTATCAGACCACAATGCTGCAGAGATAGAAATGAATTATAAAAAGAAGATGTGGAGAAATGCTAATACCTGAAAGACTGAACAACACATTACTAAATAACATCTGGATCAAGGACGGAATCAAGAAAGATATAAAAATTCCTTGATTCTAATGATAATAATGAAATAGGTTATCAAAATCTGTGGGACACATAAAAGTCATACTTAGAGGAAAAATCACAGCATTATAACCCTACATTATGAAAGAAGAAAAAGATAAACTCATCAATCTAAATGCACATATTAACCATCTGGAGAACCAACAACAAATGAATTCAAATGTCAGCAGAAGGGAGGAAATAAAAAATAAAAGCAGCAATCAGTGATATAGAAGTGATATAGAAGCCAGGAAAGCAATACCAAAAAATCAATGAAACCAGAAACTTATTCTTCAAAAGAATAAATAAGATATAAATTTTTGGCTTAAATCACGAGGGGAGAAAAAGTCCTCAAATGAAGAGGATCAGAAATGAAAGGGGAGAAATTGCAGAAGCCTCAGAAATCAAAGACATCATGAGAGCTTACTATAAACAACTCTACTCAGTTAAGTTGGAGAACCTAGAAGAAAAGATAGATTCCTAGAAACATGTACTCTCTCAAAACTGAACTAAGAGGAAATAGAAAGCCTAAACGGGCAATTACAAGAAAGGAATCAAGAATATCCCCCAAACAAAGGTTCTTGTCAAGACTAGTTTATTGGTGAGTTCTACCAAACCTTCAGAGAAGACTTACTGTTATTGATTCTTAGGCTGTTTCAAAATATCAAAGAAACTAGAATCCTTCCTAATAACTTCTATTAACTAACTTTACATTGAAAGCAGACAGAGACATTTATAATAAAAGAAAACTTCAGACTAATCTCCTTCATGAGCATTAAAAGCAGAATTCTCAACAAAATCTTGACAAACCAAATGAAAAAACTCATAAACCATGATCAAATGGAATTTATCTAGGGATTTAAGGATAATTCAATATATGAAAATCAATTAACATAGTACACCACTTCAGTAAAAGAAAAGATTAAAAAGATAAAAATAATATGATCATATAAATCACTCCAGAGAATGCTTTTGACAAGATTCAACATCCATTTATGATAAAAAAAAAACCCTCAACAAAATAGGAGTGGAACGAACCTTTCACAAGATAGTAAAGTTTATCTATAACAAGCACATAATACATATTATTTTTAACGGTGAAAAAGGTAAAGCATCTGTATTGAGATTAGGTAGAAGATAAGCAATTCCACTGTTGCATCTCTTATTCAACATTGTGTTAGATGCCATAGCAACAGCAATCAGGCAAGAAAACAAAATCAAAGACATCAAAATTGAAAAAGAAGTCAAATTATGTCTATCTGGAGATGACATGATATATACAGAAGAGCCAAAGAGTCTACAAAAAGCTTTCAAAAGCAGTAAATCAATACAGAAAAGTGGCTGGATAAAAAACAATAATCCTTAGAAACTTATCACATTCTTACAGACAAATAATGAATCAGAGGAGAAAAATATCAAAGCATCTATCCCCTTTAAAATAGTGTCTGCAAAAGGCAAGTACCTAGGAACCAATGGAATAAAAGAGGTGAGAGATCTATAGAATGAAAACTTCAAAACACTTAAAGAAATAGAAGTTTTTAGAAAATTGAAAAGTATTTCATGATCTTGGATTAGAAGAATCAATATCGCCAAAATGACCTTCTTACCTAAACTATAATATAGATTCAGTTCATTTCCTACACAAATTTAGACAATGTTCTTCAAGTATTTAGAACACTCCAGAATAAAGTTTGTATGGAATCACAAAAGACCCCAAGTAGGCAAAATCATACTAAAAAAATCTCATTACCTAATTTGAAACTATACTACAAAGCATGGTGATCAAAACAGCACAGCATTGGAATAAGGATAGGGCGTCTGACCAAGGACTCAGAATAGAATATTCAAAGGTAAACCCCACAAATAAGGTAAGCTAATACTTAACAAAGGTTGTGAGAGTATAAAAGGAGTAAAGACAGACTCTTCAACATATGTTGCTGGCAAAACTGGATAACCACATGTAGAAATTAAAACTGGATCTGTATGTCACAACTTACAAAAGTCAATTCAAAGTGGATCAAAGACCTTGATATTATACTAGAATCTATAAAATATAGATATAATTCTCCAAGATCTGGACCTGAGAGTTTTCTTCAATGATACAATGCTGCTGGCAAAGGCAATAGAATAAAGATAAACAAATATGACTACATCAACTATTTCCTGCATGTCATAGGAAACACAAGCTATCAAACTAAAAGAGAGCTAACTGAATAGAAAAAATATTTTGTTGTCAACACATCAAATAAAGTGTTGCTACACAAAGATCAGCAACAAAAAAATCCAAAACCCTAATCAAAAATGGGGAGAGGAAATGAAGAAGTGCTTCTCTGAGGAATATGAACAGAGGGCCAAAGGCACATGAAAAAAATGTTTACATCACCTATTATTAGGGAAAGTCAAATCAAGAAGACAATGGATACCATCTCACACGACTGAGAATGGTACATATCAAAAATAATGAAAACAGCTTGTGTTGGTGGGGATGCGATGAAAAAGGAACTCCCATCCACTGCTGGTGGTATTATTGTTTGGTTAATCTTCTGTGAAAAACAGTGGGGGGGTCTAAGTTAACTTAAAATTGAATTACCATAGGACCCAGCAAGTATACTTTTGGGTATCTACCCTCAGGACAGAAAAGCTTCCATTCAAAAGGATAGTGCATCCTATTCGCTGATGATATGATATTATACTTAGAAAACCCTAAAACCTCTATCAAGAAACTCCTAGAAACAATAGACTCATATAGTAAAGTTGCAGGCTATAAAATAAATACCCGAAAGTCCATGGCTTTCTTACATGCAAATAGTGAGAGAGAAGAAAGCAACTTGATAAAAGCAATCCCATTCACAATAGTGCCTCAAAAAAATCAAATACCTCGGAATCAGCTTAACTAAGGAGGTAAAGGACTTGTATAATGAAAACTACAAAACGCTACTTCAGGAAATAAAAGAAGACACGAGGAAATGGAAAAATATCCCCTGCTCATGGATTGGAAGAATTAATATTGTCAAAATGGCAATTCTCCCCAAAGCATTGTACAAATTCAATGCGATCCCTATAGGGATACCCTTGTCATTCTTGAAAGAAATGGAGCAGCGCTCCTGAAATTCATATGGAACAATAAGCTCCCACGAATAGCTAAAGCAATTCTTGGGAAAAAGAAAATGGGAGGAATCAACCTCCCCAACTTCCAACTCTACTACAAAGCGGTAGTCATTAAAACAGCTTGGTACTGGAACAAAGGCAGATCGGCAGACCAATGGAAAAGGGTTGAATACTCTGACACATCCCCACAAATATATGACCATCTAATCTTTGATAAGGGAGCAAGAAATGTGAAGTGGAGCAAGGAAAGCATGTCTAATAAATTGTGCTGGCAAAACTGGACAGCTACATGCAAAAAAATGGGCTTAGACCTCCACCTATCACCATGTACAAAAGTCAGATCAAAATGGATTAAAGACCTCAACATCAGAACAGAATCCCTAAGGTACATTGAAGACAAGGTCGACAAAACCCTCCACGACATTGAAGACACTGGTATCTTCAAGGCTGACACACCACTGGCCAAGCAAGTGAAAACAGAGATAAATAAATGGGACTATCTCAAACTAAGAAGCTTCTGCACCTCAAGAGAAACAGTGACCAAAGTACAAAGACAATCTACAGAATGGGAAAGGATATTTATGCAGTACCCATCCGATAAAGGGTTGATATCAAGGATATACAATGCACTGGTTGAACTCCACAAGAAGAAAACTGCCAACCCGATCAAAAAATGGGGTGATGAAATGAACAGAAAATTTCCCAAAGAAGAAATCCGAATGGCTCAGAGGCACATGAGAAAATGTTCAACATCACTAATCATCAGGGAGATGCAGATCAAAATAACCATGAGATATCATCTCACACCACAGAGACTGGCACACATCCTAAAAAAACAAAAGCAACCAGTGTTGGCGTGGATGTGGGGAGAAAGGGACTCTCCTTCACTGCTGGTGATAATGCCGACTGATTCAGACCTTTTGGAAAACAATATAGACGATTATCAAAAAATTAGAAATTGAGCTTCCATTTGACCCAGCAATACCACTCCTGGGAATATATCCCGGAGAGGCAAAAAGGTATAGTAGAGATGGCATCTGTAATTCTATGTTCATTGCAGCACTGTTTATAATAGCCAGAATCTGGAAAAAAACAGAGTGCCCCAAAACAGATGACTGGTTAAAGAAACTCTGATACATCTACACAATGGAATACTATGTAGCTGTCAGAAAACATGAAGTCATGAAATTTGCATATAAATGGATCAACATGGAAAGTATCATGCTGAGTGAAATGAATCAGAGAGACATAGAAAGATGGCACTCATATGTGGAATATAATATAATTGAGAAGTGCAAGTTTGCAGTCATGCAACTTCTGGCAGATATTTCTCTGGAATTAGTTGCTAAAATGCTAAAATACAGAAACCCAAAACCATGAGGCCGCTAAGTGCGGTCACTCAACCTCATACCTCTTCATTCTCAGCAATGAAAAACAAATTGTCAAATGCTTCCTTTTCAGTAGGTCTGACTTTAGGGGGGAGACTCTCCAAACAATAATAGTGAGTTTTGTTGAAATATTGAATGCAATCAAAGTGAAAGTGAAATTTATCAGTTACACAGGCAATGGGGGGCTAGGGGTGGAGGAGCTAGGAATGTGCGGGGGGCTAGGGGTGTGGGGGATGGGGTGGAGCTATACTGTGATACTTAGTGGTGGAATATGTGCACTGGTGAAGGGATGGGTGTTTGAGCATTGTATAACTGAGACTTAAACCTGAAAACTTTGTAACTTTCCACATGGTGACTCAATAAAAAATTTTTAAAAAAGGGATAGTGCATACCATTATTCACTGCAGCACTCTGCATAATAGCTAGTGTTTGGAATCAAACCTAGATGTTCAACAATTGATCAGTGGATCATAGAGATGTGGTATGCATACATAACAGAATGCTATGCAACTATAAGACTTGATGAAATCATGCAATTTGCTGCAACGTGGATGGAACTGGAAGACATAATGTTAAATGAAGTAAGCTGGAAGAAGGACAACCACAGGATAAATTACTTTATGTGGTATTAAGAATAACTGGACGAGGAAATGAAATCATCTAAGTGGGCATTCCTAGGTTACCTTTTGTCTTTAAAGCATAAGGAGGAGAAGGAACTGGAGAACCGGTGGATGGGCCCTGCATTGGGGCAGGGCCAAGAGGATTCAGGTACATTGGTGGTGTTAAGAAATGAATGAACTAAATATCCAAAGCACAGAGTCAACAACACTGAAACCAGGAGACCCGAACTTCAATAACTAAATGTAAAAGATGCCTGTCAAGATACAGGCTGGAAGATGGTGGGAAGATATAAGAGGGAAATTGGGAACACTGGTGGAGGGAAGTTGGCACTGGTGGCAGGATTAGTGATGAAACTTCATATAAAATATTGTATAGTTGTCAAAAACCCAACTGTGAAGAAATTTGTAATTCAAGGTGCTTTAATAAAAATATAAATAAAAATTATAAACAAAGAATAAGTAATTCCCAAATAAAATTTATTCCTGCATTTATTGAGAGTGGTTAACATTGCAAAAAGACAACCCTTGACTTATAAAGCTTGCAAATTAGTTTTTTGAGATAAAATCTCCACTATGAGGTGGCAATTGAAGTGGTAAAAATAACAATCATTACTGTGTGTGTGCATGTTTGTGTGCTCCCAGGGATTGAATCCAAGGCTTCAAACAAGACATGTGCTCTTTCACCAGATAATATCACTATTATACCCGATATCACTTACAGCATCCTTAGCGAGTAAGGATCTTGTTGACATCAGCTTTTGTATGAATCACCCTTGTGAGTTTAAGTCACTGAAGAGGATACAAAATTCTGACACCTGCCTTTGAAATTAATCAACTGCCAGAGTAAAATCAATAAAACCAGCTCATAAGAACATTGAACCAGTAACTCACGGTTCTCCATTTATAAAATGTTAGGCTTTGGGGAGAGGAGGAAAATCTAGTTTGGTAGTGCATTAGTGTGAACAATTGGTTGTATTTTTAGCCCAGTGGCTTAAATGGCAAAGTACAAATGGGAAATGGAGACAACGATCACTGTGTGGAAGTAGTTTGAGTCTATTAGCGATAAATGGAAAATTCAGCTGTGGCTCAATATAAGCTTTATTAGATTCTCCATCCACACCTTACAGATCCTGGCAGTTATCTTAAATGCCTGCTGCCAAGGGATTCTTTATTTTATTAATTGTACAGAAAGCACAGCGGGTAGGGCATTTGCCTTGCACGTGGCTGACCCGGGGCCAACCCGGGTTTGATTCCTTCATCCCTCTCCGAGAGCCCAGAAAGCTACTGAGAGTATCTAGCCCACACGGCAGAGCCTGGCAAGCTACCCATGACATATTCAATATGCCAAAAAGAGTAAAAAGTCTCACATGGAAATGTTACTGGTGCCTGCTTGAGCAAATGCATGAGCAACAAGATGACAGTGACAGTGACAGAAAGTAATGTTATCTCAGGAAGTAAGGTCTTGTTTGTATATATCTATGAGACTTTCAAGATTACAAAAGAAAATCATTGAAAGATCAATTTACTAATATTCATTCATTAAGCACTTACTATGACAAAGGAATTGTGTGAGAGACACAAACATGTACAATAAAATACCCCATCTTCAAAATCAAGAACATAATAAATAATTCAGATTTACACAAGTAACAGGGATACAATAAACAACTGTTTTTGACAAGATCAAAATGGCAATACTGCCCAAAGCACTATGCAAATTTAATGCAGTCCCTATCAGGATACCCATGACATTTTTCAAAGAAATAGACAAAACACTCCTCAAATTTATATTGAACAATGACCCCCCACAAATGGCTAAAGCAATCCTTGGGGAAAAAATAGGTGGGTGGCGTCACCTTCCCCAACTTCAAACTCTACTACAAAGCAGAAGTAATTAAAACAGCATAGTATTGGGAAAAAACAGACCTGCAGACCAATGGAACAGAGTTGAATATTCTGTCACAGACCCCCAAATATATGGCCACTTAATCTTTTACAAAAGAACAAGAACTGCAAAGTGGAACAAGGAAACCCTCTTCAACAAATGGTGCTGGAAAAACTGGGAGCTACCTGCAAAAAACTGAACTCTGACCTCTGTCTAATGCCAGGCACAAAAGTCAGATCAAAGTGGATTAAAGACCTCAATATCAGACATGAATCTATAAGGTTCATAGAAGAAACTGTAGGCAGAACTCTCCATGACATTGAAGCTAAAAGCATCTTTAAGGATTAAACAGCACTGACCATGCAAGTGGAAGTAAACATAAACAAATGGGACTACATCAAACTAAGAAGCTTCTGCACTTCAAAAGAAATAGTGACCCATGCAAATAAATGGACTTATAACTGGATCTGACACCATGCAAAAAAGTCAGATCAAAATGGATTAAAGACCTCAACATCAGACCACAAACCATAAGGTACATTGAAGACAAGGTCGGCAAAACCCTCCACGATATTGAAGATAAAGGTATCTTCAAAGATGACACGGAACTAAGCAATCTAGTAAAAACAGAGATCAACAAATGGGACTACATTAAACTAAAAAGCTTCTGCACTGAAAAAGATACAGTGACCAGAATACAAAGACAATCTACAGAATGGGAAAGGATATTTACACAATACCCATCAGATAAGGGGTTGATATCAATGGTATATAAAGCACTGGTTGAACTCTACAAGAAGAAAACATCCAACCCCATCAAAAAATGGGGCGAAGAAATGAACAGAAACTTTACCAAGGAAGAGATACGAATGGCCAAAAGGCACATGAAAAAGTGCTCTACATCACTAATCATAAGAGATATGCAGATCAAAACAACCATGAGATACCACCTCACACCACAGAGACTAGCACACATCCAAAAGAACAAAAGCAACCCACTGTTGGAGAGGATGTGGGGAGAAAGGGACCCTTCTACACTGCTGGTGGGAATGCCAGCTAGTTCAGCCCTTTTAGAAAACAATATGGACGATTCTCAAAAAACTAGAGGTTGAGCTCCCATTTGACCCAGCAATACCACTGCTGGGAATATATCCCAGAAAAGCCAAAAAGTATAGTTGAAATGACATCTGCACTTATATGTTCATCGCAACACTGTTTACAATAGCCAGAATTTGGAAAAAACCAGAGTGCCCCAGAACAGAAGACTGGTTGAAGAAACTCTGGTACATCTATACAATGGAATACTATGCAGCTGTTAGAAAAAATGAGGTCATGATGTTTGCATATAAGTGGATAAGCATGGAAAGTATCATGCTGAGTGAAATGAGTCAGAAAGAGAGAGACACACATAGAAAGATTGCACTCATCTGTGGAATATAGAATAATAGACTATAATACTAACACCCAAGGATAGTAGAAATAAGTACCAGGAAGTTGTCTCCATGGCTTAAAGGCTGGTTTCTCATTCTGGGCAACTCAGAGAAGGGAACACCAAGTAAAATGTGGTCGGAGGTCATGTGGGGGAAGGGTGGTGCGGGCCGAATATAGACTAGAGACTGAACACAATGGCCACTCAACACCTTTATTGCAAACCACAACACCTAATCAGAGAAAGAGAGAGAACAAAAGGGAATACCCTGCCATAGTGGCAGTGTGGGGTGGGGGGAGACAGGACTGGGGAGGGTGGGAGGGATGTTGGGTTTACTGGTGGTGGAGAATGGGCACTGGTGAAGGGATGGGTTATCGAACTTTGTATGGGGGAAACATGAGCACAAAAATGTATAAATCTGTAACTGTACCCTCACGTTGACTCACTAATTAAAAATAAACTATTAATAAAAAAGAATGCAAAATCACCATTGGAAAAAAACAAAAGAAATAGTGACCAAAATACAGAAAGAGCCTACAGAATGGGAAAAAATATTTACCCAATACACATATGATAAGGGATTAGTATTCAGGGTATACAAGATACTAGTAGAATTGTATAAGAAAAAAACCTCCAACCCCATCAAAAACTGGGGAAAAGAAATGAACAGAAGCTTCCTCAAAAAAAGAAATACAAACAGCCAAAAGGCACATGAAAAAATGCTCCACATTGCTAGTCATCAGGGAGATGCAAATCAGAACAATGAGACATCATCTCATACCACAGAGACTGACATACATTCAAAAGAACAAAAGCAACCAGTGCTGGCATGGATGTGGGGAAAAAGGGACGCTCCTTCACTGTTGGTGGGAATGCCTACTGGTCCAGCCTTTCTGGAAAACAATATGGACAGTTCTGCAAAAACTAGAAATTGAGCTTCCATATGACCCTGCAATACCACTTCTGGGAATATATCCCGAGGATGCAAAAAAGCACAATAGATATGACATCTGTACCTATGTATTCATTACAGCACTGTTCACAATAACCAAAATATGGAAACAACCCGAGTGCCCTAAAACAGATGACTGGTTAAAGAAACTTTGGTACATCTACACAATGGACTACTATGCAGCTGTTAGGAGAGATGAGGTCATGAAATCTGCTTATAAATGGATAGACATGGAGAGTATCATGTTTAGTGAAATGAGTTAGAAAGAGAGGGACAGACATAGAGGGGCTATAGTCATTTGTGGAGTATAAAATAACATCACATGAGGCTGACACCCAAGGACAGTAGATAGAAGGGCCAGAGGGTTTGTCCCATAGCTGGAAGACTGCTTCATGAGTGGAGGGGAGAAGGCAGATGGAATAGAGAAGGGATCACTAAGAAAATGATGGCTGGAGGAACCAGTTAGGATGGGAGATGCATGCTGAAAGTAGATAATGGACCAAGCATGATGACCTCTCATTGTCTATGTTGCAGGCCATAATGCCCCAAAGTAGAGAGAGAGTATGGGGAAATTTGTCTGCCATAGAGGCAGGGGGAGGATGAGAAAGGGGGGGTATACCCGGGATATTGATGGTGGGGAATGTGTACTGGTGGAGGGATGGGTGTTTGATCATTGTGAGATTGTAACCCAAACATAAAAGCTTGTAACTATCTCACAGTAATTCAACAAAATTTAAAAATATATTTAAAAAATAAAAATATAAAAAATAACTGTTTTTGAGACTACTATAGAGGCACCAAAAAAAGGGGAGCACAGAGGACAAACAGAATAGTATCAATTAGTAGAATTTGAGAAGAATGCAAAGGGATTACATGAATTTTGAATCTTCATGGATGTGTGGGATATAGGCTGACAAACAGGAGGGAAGGATATTTCAGGCAGTGGTAACTGCAAAAATAAGGCAGAGAAGTGGAAACGGGCCTTAGAAAAAAGCACTGCATGCATTTTGTTGACTACTTACTCATAAATATTCTAATCCTGCAAAGCACAACTGTCCAGACCCATCTGCCAGCCTTCTGACAAACAAAACATACAGTTGCCTAGTGATGGAATTCAGGGTGAAGAGGACAGAGAACATTTATGGGGTGGCTCTAGTGGTGAAAAAGAGGGAACCCTGTGGTAGGGAAGACATACCACACTAATTTCCCATCTGGGCCAACAGTGTGTCCTGCCCATAAAGACTGGTTTGCAAGTTTCACAAGTAAGTTAATGAAAGATTCAGTCAACATTACAGATGAGGCTTTTTATCAAAGTTGCTGCTGTGCTTATTCTAGAACATTTTCTGCCTGCTGGGCCTGGATGAGTTCCAATTAGATGAACACAGTGTTGTCTTGGTTAGTTGAGAAAAGGTTTTTGATACGACCTGGACTTTCTTATCAAAATTTGTTTTTCTAGCATTATTATGAAATCTTACTCTTGGGTTTTTCATGACAATGTTTTTGTGTAGGCAAAATGCTCTTGGGTTCTGCAGTTTCTCTACTAGCAAATCTCTTTATTCAGTTGCTTGAACTTCCCAAAAATTTCTGTTGAAAGAATTGACAACACCAACTGCATTTGTAATAAGGGCAGTGTGGGGCGGGGGGGGGAGTTGGACATTTTGGTGGTGAAGATACAGAATAATTGTACATCAAAACCATAAATGTTCACATAATTAAAACCATGCTACCTAAATTGCAATCAATATTTAAAAATTAAACTAGAGGTTGGAGAGGGTTGTAGGGGTTAAAGCAGCTCTTGCCTTGCTATGCCAGTTTGATACCTGACACCACATAATGATCCCCCAAACATGGCCAGGGGTCAACCCTGACCAAAGAGCCATGAACAGTTCCTGAACACGAAAAGATATGGTCTATTCTCAACCTTCTCCAATAAATACATGAAAATAAAGTAGTTCCCCCATTTTAAGACATAGCTACACAGAGCCTATCAGATGTCCTTTCACTCATCTCAGTTCTTCTCTTAACCCAGTCCAATCAGGTACATCACTGTTACAAATCCTCGACAGATTGTACATCATAGATAGTGTAAAACCCGAATACTTTATTTGGCTTCACAATATCCCTTATCTTGTAACACATATGCTTGCTAATTCTAATCGCACTCACCTTTTTTCTGTTTTTAAAATATGTCATGATTTTCCTGTCACAGATATCACTATCTCCAGGTCCTCTTTGCAGATTCACAGCCATAAGTGCTTCTTCATCCAAAGAAAGTATCATACACTTAAGTCTCAGAATCCCTCAACTCACCTACCACTTGTTGCTAAGAGTTTTAGTTCTTGTAATTGAAATCCCATAACATAGGCATATCATTATTTTATAATCAACATTGTTTAGATTTATCTACATATTAATCAGTTGTCTTGTAATTTATTACTACACTTCAGACCTTATTTTAGGATTATTTTTACTCTTAATTTAACATTATTAATTTATTTGTTTACAAAATTATTGCATTTCAGGGTACAGCTTTACACCTCAGTATGTTTATGGGACTCAACACACAAAAGCTTCATCACCAAAAAGATTCCCTCCCCATTCCTCCTACCTCCACTTACCTTTCCCTCTGGTAACTAGTTTTCACTGAGTCAAGGAGTTAGTTCTGATGGGATTTTTTTTTGGGGGGGAGTGTTTTTTGGTTTGGAAAAATTTTTGTTAATTGTGTGTGTTTGGGGTCCACACCTGGCGATGCTTAAGACTTAGTCCTGTGCTCCAGACCTATGTCAGGAGATCAAATTAGCATTGGCTATATGCAAGGCAAACACTTTAACCTTCCATTATCCCAGTTTAGTTGCTGTTATTGTTATTTTTGCCAGTATATTTGCTTAGTTATTTTAAGTCCACAGAGTAAAACTAATAAGTTATTTTTCATTTCCTTACTTATTTCACTTGCATAACCATCCCAAGTACCATCAATTTTCTCCCAAGTAGCATGCTTTAGTTTTTTTTTAAATGACAGACTATTATTCTATTAAGTATATACACCAAAGATTCTTTATCCAGTCATTTTTCAATGGGCTGCTTGTCCATGTATTGTGCTCATCAACACTGCTTTGTTTTTTCCAGTCTTCTTGATATAGACAATTTTCACCAATGAGAGAGGATATTTCATTGTCTTTTTAATTTGTGTTTCCCTGATGTAAGAAATATTGAGCACTATTTTCATATGTCTATGGGTCATCCATATGCCTGTTTTAGAGAAGTGTCTGCAGATTTTCTGCTCATATTGAATATGAGTTGCTAACTTGTAGGGGCTGTTGAATTGTGTGAGTTCTTTATATATTTTGTATTTCAACTCTACTGGCTATATGATGTGCAAATACATTCCCGAAATCACTATTTTGCCTTTTTGTTTCATGATATTTTTTTTGATTTTGTAAAAGCTTTTAAATTTGCATGTAGTTTCATTCATTAATAATTATTGCTTTTTTTTGCTAATGAAGTTGCATCTCAAAATACATCTCTGATGTTAAGGTCTAAATCACATTGACGGGACAGGAAGATTGCTTCGTGGTTGGAAGTTTGCCTCATGAGCTGGGGGAGAAGGCAGATGGGATAGAGAAGAGATCACTAAATCAATGATGGTTGGAGGGATCGCTGAAAGTAGATAAAGGATCAAGCATGATGGCCTCTCAGTATCGGTATTGCAAACCATAGTGCCCCAAAGTAGAGAGAGAGAAGGAAATTGCCATAGAAGCAGGAGGAGGGGGGATGGGAAGAGGGATACTGGGAATATTGTAGGTAGAAAATGTACAGTGGTGGAGGGATGGGTATTCGATCGTTGTATGACTGAAACTCAAACATGAAAGCTTTGTAACTGTATCTCACAGTGATTCAATTTTAAAAAATCACCTTAATATCAGAAGTATTGATGTGAGAAAGTCACCTATGTTTTACCTACATGTTTATTAATTTGTGTCTAATGTAATATAACAGTTTTTAATACATTTGAATTAATTTTTACAATGGTGCTAAAAAGTTATTTAGGTTTTTTTTTGTTTTTTGTTTTTGTCTTTGTTTTCTTCTGGGATCACACCCGGTAATACTTAAGGGTTACTCCTGGCTCTGCACTCAGGAATTACTCCTGGAGGTGCTCAGGGGACCATATGGGATGCTGGGATCGAACCAGGTCAGCCGCGTGCAAGGCAAATGTCCTTCCCACTGTGCTATGACTCTGGCCCGTGATTTAGTTTTATTATGTTGCTTTCTTCATTCCTTCCTTCCTGTGTTCTTTATTTGTGTGTAGCTATCAGTTGTTCCAGAACCATTTGTTAAAGAGACATTCCTTTTTCATTGTGGGCTCTTGGCCCTTTTATCAGAGACTAGATGCTCACGTAATGTGTGGATATATTTAAGGCTTCAGCTCTCTAGTCTATGCCATTGGTCTATATGCCTATTTTTGTTCCAGTTCCCATTACTTTAAAGTTAGGCCATTACTACTCTATCTTTCATGTCTCAAACTCACTTTTATTTTTCCTTATATTATTTTTTGGCACTATGTTTTGAGAACATCTTCTAATCTGTCATTTTGCTTTTTTCAGATATGTTTAATTTTCTGATAACTCACTAAGTTTTAAATGTCAGTAATTACAATTTTGACTTTAGAATCTGCATTTGATATTCCCCTGAAGATTTACCTGATTAAGCTGACAGTCTTTTTATTTCTCTTATTCTATATTTATCAAGTATATGTAAATTAATTTTATTTCCTGCATCAGATAATTTGGCGGGTTTGGGGTCACAGCTGGCAGTGTTCCAGGTTATTCCTGACTCTGCACTCATTGATCAGTCCTCACAGGCTTGGGGAACCCTATGTTGTCCAGGGATAGAACCCAGGTAGGCTGGAAACAAGGCAAGTGATCTACACGCTGTACTCTCACTTTGGCCCAATCAGGTAATTCTAATATATGATGTTGTTGGGAACCTAAAACTATTATCTATACTAATTCTCTCTCATTGTATTTTGTTTCCTTGTGAATTGGATAGTGTTTTTTTCTTTCATGACTATCTCTATTTCTTTAAACGAAATCAGTGAGAATCCTGAGGCCTCTAGATTTGGAATGATCTTTTTCCAAACAAATCTGGTTTCTGCTTGGTGAGCTGGTTTCTACATGGTGCTGGAAGGCACTAAAAAAGTGGCATCATTTTTTTCTCTACTGTGGTTTCTTTTGTTAGATTACTAACATAAATTTGGACTTCAGGCATGTGTTAAAGAAAGCTTTGGGTTGCAAGTTCTTAAGGGACTACATGCAGGAGCAGGGGGCTTAAAAACAGTATGCGTAGAGTTCTTTTTAAAATTTGGTTTCCCACTTGGCATCATGACAGAGACACATTTGCCAATGGGTTTCTGGTATCTCCCCAATTAAAGATTCTTGCTTCACGTGGAGGTTTCAGCTGTAGGTCCCTCAATTTTTTTTAGGAATTTTGATTTCTGCATATTGGTTAATATGTAAAATACTGGGCTCCAGTTTGGGAAAGTGCTTCCAGAGAAGCCAAAGCTTTAACATACCACCTGCCATCCTTGCTTCTACTTCTAGTTCCATTTTCCTGTCCTACGTTTTCCCTCTTGGAGCTTAAAAGTTTTTTTTTGTAGGTGCCTCAAAAAGTTTAACAAAATTACAATATAAACTGGATTCTGGAGTCAATTTCATCATGTGCATATATGTGTGTCCTTATCCCAAGAAGAAATTCTCAGATACCAGCAATATTCCCTTCAACTTAATTTAACTCTGACATTATCTATCCTGAGGTAGCATCAGATCTCTCACAGAGCACAAGAGCTAAATCTTAGAATACTGCTAATCCACTTCTTACATTAATTATGTTATCATTTGTACTTATGACTGACAGGCTATAAATCACAAGTTCCCCTGACCCCTCCATAAGTCTAATTTGACGCTTGTATTTATGACTGACAGGATATAAATAACAGGTTACCATGAGCCCTCCTATAGATTCCATTAATATTGCTATGACTGGTGTGCCTCACAGAACTTGGAAAATCTGTTTAGTAACCAGAGACTTGTTTAATTACAAAAGGGTATAACTCAGGCATAGACCAATGCAAGACACACAATAAAGCAAGGTATGGAAAAGGGTAGAGAACATCATTGCCCTATCTGGGGATGCTGCCTTCCCTATTTCCATGTGTCCACAAAACTAGAAGTAAGTTCTCATTTGGGGGAATTTATGGAGGTTTCATCATGACATTATGGCAAAATCACTAGTTATTATGATCTATTCAATCTTCAGACCCTCTCCTTTCCAAGAAGGTAAGGGGTGGGACTGCAGGTGCCAAATCTATAATCATATAGTTGATTCACCTGGTAACCAGCTCCTATCTGATTAAGTAATTTCTAATAGTAACCTCAATGTAACAAAAGACGTTTTATCACTTTCATTACTCAGGGAATTACAAGGATTGTAGGTACTCTTCAAAGAAAAAAAGACAAGGACTAAATACAAATTTCTAATAATAAAAGACACTGTCATACCATAATACACAGAGGTTCTACTTTTATGTATATGAATACACAAATGAACTGATGTAGGTGACTCAAATTAATACTTGAAAGCAATGTTCATTTCATCATTGTTCATAATAGCCAAAATGTTGAAACAATTCTCCTGTCAACAGACTGTTATACAAGTGTTTTATATAAATAAAATAAATAGAATAGAGCAGTTCAATTTCACCAATTGAGGGATATCTTCCTTATCTCCCAATCTAAAAGCAGAATCACCACCACCACCATGAGAATCTAAGTGAGCAGAGCCCATTTTTCTTTTTGGTATTGTGTTCCCAATAGATTCGAATATAGAATATTTAATAGATATTCTGATCATTAATAACAAGAGCAAGAAGAGTCTGGAAACCATAATGACTAACCCTCTTTTTCCATGATTAAGGCTATATTACAATGGGATAATATTATTCTAGAACACTACTGATCACTATTCTCTGTACTGTAAGTTTTTTCTCTACTGAATTCTGGATCTATTTTTCCTATTTACTTAGAACAGTTTAGCGTCAACCACTTTAAAAGCATTTTGGTGGAATTTGGAGCCACACCTGGCTGTGTTCGGAGCTTATCGCTTGCTCTGTGTTCAGGGATCACTTTTGGTTGTGCTTGGGGGACCATCTGCAATGCTGGAAGTTGCACCTGGGTCAGTCACAGCCAAGGCTATCGCCTAAGTACCATATTATCTCTCTTGGTCCCTAAAGCGTTTTGAGCACCTCAGATCCCCTAGAGATTTTGTTGTTTCTACTTTTAGCTCCTCAAAGCATCATTTCTGAAAGGCACTAAACAAATCTTTTATTTCCTTTATTTTGATTCATGGTGGTTAGCTGTAGTACCTCACCTATCGAAAACAATGATGGAAGGCTCATTGTGGAGGAAGGGACAGATACTATGTTCCCACTTTTTCTCATTACATCACATCACATTCTGGGAATATGACATGCTAGTACCCCTCTGTCCATCAGCAAGCTATTGTTCTAATTTTTATGGCCAATCATATTGAAACTGAAATCTTCTGAGCTTCCAATATGAAATTTGATTGGGTCTCTCTTTACCCTTGCTTTACAAAGAATGACCAAGTACTTTTGGAAGTCTCTATGATGTAAGGCCCAAGAAGGTATGTAAAACCCCAGAAACATGTCACAATTCTATCAACATACTTTACCACTAGTGTTTTTGAGGTACAGTAAATGGTGACTCTCCTCCCCACTTCACTCTGGAAGATTCCCCTAGTAAAACCCACTTATACTGAAATCTAGGCAGCAAATTTCAGCAGAGATCATGCATTAAATCTGATTCTTTTCTATCTTTAAAATATTTATTCATTTAGACTTCTTTTGAGGAAGTTACTGTTCATACCTTCTCCCCACTTATAAAGAGATTGTATTTTTTTCTTATAAAGTTCTACCAGTGTCTTATGTACCTAGGCTATTAACCCTTTATCAGATGAGTACTGAGTAAATACTCATTTATACTAAGAAATTTCCCTATTCTGTGTCCTTCCATTGAATTCTGGTCAATGTTTCATTTGAAGTGCGGAAGCTTCTTGGCTTCATTTTTTTTTGGGGTCACACCCAGCGATGCTCAGGGCTTACTCCTGGCTTTGCACTCAGGAATTACTCCTGGCGGTGCTTGGGGACCATATGGGATGCCGGGGATCGAACCCAGGTCAGCCGCGTGCAAGGCAAACGCCCTGCCCGCTGTGCTATCGCTCCGGCCCCTTCTTGGCTTCATTTTGTCCCATTGGTTTATCTTTGCTTCCACTTCTCTGGTCACTGGTGCTTCATCCTTAAAGATACCTTTAGCTTCATTGGCATGAGATTTCTCCCCATATTTTTCTCTATGTGCCTTATGGATTTAGGCCTGATGTCATGGTCTTTAATCCATTTTTATTTGCTTTTTCTGAACATAATATGTAAATAATACCCAAGTACAGTAGAAACAATGGCCAAGAAGACTGGTCCATAGCAGGAAGCTTGCCATAAAGGGGGAAATGGAGTGCAGTTAGGCTAGAGAAGGGACCACTATGACAAAGATAGCTGGAAATGATCACTCTGGTAAAAAAAAATTGAGTGCTGAAAGGAGGTAAGGTGATATGCATGATACCTTTTAGTAACAATATTGGAAACCACAGTGCCTAAAAGGAAAATAAGAGAAATAGAAGAAAAGTGTCTGACACAGAGGCAGGTTGTGGGGGTGCGGTGGGAGGCAGGCAGGAGGTAAGTGGGGACGATGGGGTTGGGAAAGGGGCACTAATGAACAGATGGGTATTGGAGCATTGTATGACTGAAACTCAATCATGAGCAATTTTGTAACTATATTTCATGGTGATTCAATAAAAAATAACTATCTTTGAAAGGTTAAAGGTCATAATGACCCCAGGTAGATTGTGTTGATTTATATTTAGCAAATTATACCATTCATTCTCATTACCCCATTTATTTTATTAGCCATTTTTAATGACAAAAGTTCACCTATGTTAAGTATCTTGTACAATATCATATTGCTAGAAAATTACAGTGCTGATATTAGAACCCAACTAGTTTTTTTTACTCTGGCACTCTGGGCACATAAGCTTTATAGCAGACACTTATTTTTAAATATATACAATTTTATTAAGGTGTAATTTGCATATCATCATAAGTGGATGGTTTGATAATATTTGGTAACTTAGTAGTTATGCCACAGAGCGATAGCACAGTGGTAGGGCATTCGCCTTTCACATGGCCAACCCGTGTTCGATTCTTCTGCCCCTCTCGGAGAGCCTGGCAAGCTACCGAGAGTATCGCGCCTCCACGGCAGAGCCTGGCAAGCTACCCGTGGCGTATTGGATATGCCAAAAACAGTAACAATAAGTCTCACAATAAGAGATGTTGCTGGTGCCTGCTCGAACAAATCGATGAGCAATGGGATGACAGTGACAGTGACAGTAGTTATGCAATCCACCACCTCAACGAGTAAAGAGAGGCTTCTAAAATCTCAAGACTAGGACAAATGGAGACGTTACTGAGACCACTCGAGAAATTCAATGATCAATGGGATGATGATTGAATGATGATGACCATGTTTGTTTTTGTTTGTTTGGTTGGTTTGGTTTTTGCTTTTTGGGTCACACCCGGCAATGCACAGGAGTCACTCCTGGCTATGTACTCAAGAATTACCCCTAGTGGTGCTCAGGGGACCATATGGGATAATGGGAATCGAACCCGGGTTGGCCGCGTGCAAGGCAAACACCCTACCCACTGTGCTATCGCTTCAGCCCCTGTAGCTTACCATGTTTTCCCTTCATTTCACCTACCAAGTTTTTCAGGTCTGTCATTTCTGCTTGTATTTTCATTTGCATTTTCCTCATTTATGCACTCATATCCTCTTGCTTTTTTAATGGCAGTGCATTCCTTTGCTTCTTTGAGCTCTTTTGCATCCTTAACAGCTCCATTCTAAATTCCTCTTCTGAGAAGTTATATAGCTCATTATCACTGTTCTGTGAATCTGGGATAGTGACTTTACTCACTAATCCTGGTGAGTTTGCATTGTTTCACCATTGTGACCTTTGTGGTTTGGAGTTGTTTCTTGTGTGTTGTTGTGTAGTTGTTGTGTAGTTAGGTCCCTGCAGTTAGACTGTCTTTGCACATTACAGTTAGTTATGGAGAGGTGAAGAAATATGAGGTGTGGGTTCACTGCTACCTCTAATATAGGTTACAGATGAAGTAACTTCCTTCAGTGCAGTTTTGAGGTTAGAGATTTTAAAAGGACAACATGAGGGGTAGTTCTGGGGTCAAAAGGCTGAGGGTTGAGTCTTCCCTTTGTGTGGGGGCTGGACTTCAGGCTGGAGGAGTGTGAAGAGCACACCACGATCCATACACATCTGTGTTTAAGATGTTAGATTGATGGGTTAGAGTTTAAGATATTAGGTAGACGGATTAGGGGCAGAGCCTGGCAGAGGGGAAGCAATTTGAAATGACACTTATTTCTTAGATAGGGAGACCTGGGTAATTAAATACAACAAGGGACTCTGGGTAGTATGGGAATACTTGTGACCTGGGAAGGCAGGGCAGTGAAGGGGATATGAAAAGGAACAAAATTGTCTACCCTATTTTTACCAGAAAATAGTTATGATTTAATAACATGTGCTAGGAAGTTCCAGCTCCCCTGAAAGCCTAAAAACCCCTCAGTACTCAAGGGTGTTTTTTCTTTAATTCCCCCCCCCAAAGACACACATTTTCCAAGAGTGTCTGTGTCAGCTCCCACTGGGGGCCTAACAGAGATGAGAACAGCTGTAGAGGTGCTGGAGTTGGGCTGTTGAGTCCATGCCCAGTACCAACACCTGCCCCTCCACAAGGCCCTGGGGACATGTTGGCTCAGAAAAACA
Organism: Sorex araneus; assembly: GCF_027595985.1. Lineage (NCBI taxonomy): Eukaryota > Metazoa > Chordata > Mammalia > Eulipotyphla > Soricidae > Sorex > Sorex araneus. The sequence continues at coordinate 109,327,174 of NC_073313.1, forward strand.
GGGACGAGACAGAACTCCATTCATCAGAGAGAACTGGGGTGGAAAATCCCTGCTTGATCCTTTGGCACCACTAAACTCTTAGGTTGGCCCTGGGCGCCACACAACTCCAGGTTCTGTTTAGCATGGTCAGTGAAAATAAGAGTGTGTTTGTAGGGTCCACAGCAGTTATTGATTGAATTTAACAGTTACCTGGTGTCTACTGTGCACAAAATATAGTGGGAGTAAGAAATCAGTAGAGGCAGGAAAGATTTATTAAAAACAGGAAGTTCATGTCTACCTAGGCTCTAGGTTAAATCCTGTCATTGACTCATTGTGGAATATTGGCTAGGTTGTTTTCTTTCAATCAGGTTCTTCGGCTCTAAGGTGAGAGTGTTGGTCTAGAGCCTTTTGAGGTTTATGTCTTTTCTGTGTCACAAGCCCTTTCTAGGATTTGATAAAAGATCTGAACCATCTCCTCAGAAAAACATTTATGTGCACATAGGCAACTAATTTTTCATGTAATTTAGGAGGAGTTAAGCAATTTCCTAAGTCAATTATAGTGATGTTCCCAAAGTAGTTTATATTGTTCCAAATGAGGAGCTGGAATGATGTTGGAGGCCAGTAGTAATGGGTTCAATTGGATAGGGTGTTTTCTGTTTGGTTAAAGAAGGTAGATTTCCAGGGCAGTGTTGACTGTGTTTTTTTTTTTTAAGAAGAGAGGTTGTAGACCTCTGATATAGATTTTCAAGTTAAGAATCTCTGGACTAGTTGATTTTTCTAGCTCTGACATTCTATGAAACATTCCAAGTTGGACACAGTTAATGAGCGGAGACACCAGGGCCAGAATGCTGGCAGCTGTCATGGAATCCTAGAGGCTTAACTGTACCCACGCCCCCCTCCTGCCCCAGGCTTCCTGAAACTACAGTCCAAGTGAAGCAAAAGGATATAAGCTCATTCTCTGCAAACTGAGTCCAAGGGAAGCAAAGGGGTGCAAACTGATTTACAGTAAGCCAGAGACTGGAGTGTGCATAAGAAAGCTGCCTCCCATGTTGTTGGAATTCAGCAAGGATACAAATTTTGTGGGAGAGAACAGACACAGGAATATGGTGTTTAAATGCTTTTCAATGGTTGATTGGTAATAAGACAAAGAGCATAACCACCCATTTGGTAATGAACATATAGCTCAGTTATAGATGTTCTGAAATCGTAATTTAAGAACTAATTCTCAATATGTAGAATTGAACACTACTGGCTACAGACTTACTGTCTTTGCACATCCCATTCTATATCTATAAAAAAGAACAGGAAAGAGAAAGAGATTTGATGAGAGTATGAGAGTATAAATCAGGTCCTTGCATATAGCTCTCCCTGAATCAATTCCCCTGAACACTGTCTTCAGCAAGCTCTGAGCAGTGTTGGTTGTGGTTCCAACCTTCCTTCCCCGAAAGAATCATAACAAGTGCTGAAGTATATCAGAACTAGTTACAGTGAGATTTACTATCACTTTCAGGCCCTGAAGAGAGAGGAGGTAACAGTTACTAGAACCAAGACAGAGAAGAGGATAAAATTATATTAAAGAGCTCCATTAACAGGACCAATGCTTTTCTGTCAAAGGATGCAGTCAGTTGAAATTGAACGAACTGCAATTAAATAAAAGTAATATCACTTTTACTGTAAAAGAGTTTACATATTTCATGCTGCCTTCACCCATTGTCTTATTTTAAATATGTTAGTACCATGAAGTCAAACAGGTAGTTCTGCTTTACATTTGAGGGAACTAAGTTTCAGCCAAAGCTAGATAATTTGCAGAATCAAATATCTATAACAAATTCTCAGGAACTGAGGAATTGACTCAAACAGCTGGGACACATGTTTTTCATGTGAAAGCCAAAGTTCAATCCTAGCCACTGTATGATCTCACACATATGGTTGAATATGGTTCCCAAAATATAAATTTTTTAAAAATAAGTAGACAAAAATTTGTATTTGAATTCCTGATATAGGGAAATTTCTACTATATCCTAGTCACATTAGTACACTATTTCAGTCCAGAAAAGTATTCTGACAGGCCTTCAGGAATACTCCTCATTCTTCTGACAGGCATAAAAATCCATCCTCAGACCATTATTATGGGTTATAAGAAAATGGGCTGAATTATGAGATAATTAGGTACAATATCCTGCTCAGAGTATACATACTTAGACTCATATTTGGCCAAATGGTCCTCCTCAATGTTCCCTAACCTTTCTAATTCTTATTTGTTTACAGTCTCTAGTTGTTCCACTAATCAGTTCTATTTTTTCATTGTAAAAGTTCATGTGGAATATGAAAATAAATGGTAAGAAGGGCTGGATAAATAATACAGGGGTAAAGACATGTGCCTTGCTTGCAGCTGACCCTAGTTCAATACCTGAAACTTCATAAATATGTCCACCTCTGCTCCAACACCACCAGGATTGATCCTTGAATATAGAACTAAGAATAGTTCCTGAGCACCACTGAGTGTGGAACAACAAGCCCTCCCACTGCCAAAGAAATGGAAAGTAAAAAATGGTAAGCTCAATGGTAAAGAAAAAAATCGCAAATTTAATGTTATTGGAATTCATTTAGTCAATGGGGCCAGAGATATAGTATAGTGGGTAAGGCATTTACTTTGCACATGGCACATTCAGTCTCAACCCCCAACACCCCTTGTGGTTTCCTGAGCTTACCAGGAGTGATCCCTGACTGCAGAAATACGATTAATCATTGAGCACATGTGGGTGTGCTCCCACAAAGTAATTTATTTAGCCAAGAGTAAGAGATATTTTTACATTTGTTCCAATTTTCATATAAACCAAAAATGAAAACCATAAAAAGATCTACCGGTGAGTTTGCAATTAAGTGGAATTTGAGGAAATCTGAGTGTCCAGTATTCTTAGGAACCAAAATTGCTTAATAGAAGAGGTGACCCAGGTTCTGGAAGAAAAAGAACATTTAGAATGTATCTGCAGATATCTTACTTGCTCTCTTATATTGGCTGCTCTGAATATAACTTAGAATCCTAGAAGGCTCAAGACCATGAAGATTTCACAACTCACAGCTTTCACAGCAGTGTTTCTCAATCCATGTCATTTGAGTCCCCTATCCCTCAAGGACCCTGACCAATATCTAGAGACTTTTTGTTGTCACAACTTGGTGGGGCAGAGAGCTAGTGAAATGCATTGGGTAGAGGTCAGAGATGCTGCTAAATTACTTCCAATGAACAGAAAAGGCTACACCACGAAGAACAATCTAATCCAAAATGCCAACAGTTCCAGGGTTGACAAACACTATTCTAGTGTAGGATAACATTGGGTTTGTCCTTTTAGCCTTGCTGTAGGGAACTTAGTTTACCTTAAAGCAATGTCCTTTCTGTATGGACACATGAAGACAGTTAATATTATGCTTTGTAACTTGGGAGCCCATTAACTCCAATAATATTTACTCCTGGGCATCTGCTTTCTCAACTAAGTTGCCCTTAGTTCCTAGCACCCCAAAAGCAGGGACTCGATGAGGGATGGAATGGACCCAAGGTAAGCTGTGAGCTACCCTGGCATCGAAATGGGCCAGGCCAAAGAGCCACAATACTAAACTATAAGTTGAGAGTATGGTCATAGACAAATGTTGTCATGATCCAAAAGTAACGATGAGACTAGGACTCTGCTGGGTTAGGAAGACTAACCTGGCCTGAGGACTGTGGTCTGGAATATATAGTGAATGTCCTCAGGAGGAACCAAACTTTAAGTCTGATATATCTCTTACTGTGCTCATACTGAATGACATTGCTAGAATTATTTAAGTGGATTGCTAGCTGAGAAAGGAAGAAAGCGACACACCCTTGTTTGGATCCCACCCTTGAGTGGATCTCCTAGTAATCTGGAGTAATCTCCTTAGATGAGACTTTGTTAATCTCCTAGAGAAATGGTCTTACCCCTCTCTGTTGATTTGTTAATGTTCAACCCACCTTTGTGTTACTGCCCTATGTGATTGCTATATAAACTAAGATGGTAACAGAAGTAGGTAGAAGACACCGAAGCGAGGGAGAAGAGGCAGAGGTAAGACAGAAGCAAGGAGAGAGACAGAAGTGGAGAGAAGATACAGAGGCAAAACAGAAGACACAGAGAGAAGACACAGAAGCAGAGACAGAGAGAGGTCAGAAGAGACCAGAGGAGAGACTCCAGTGACAGAGACAGATATAGAGAGACAGACAGAAGAGAACGCAGTGGCACACACAGAAGCAGAGCACAAGGAGGAGCCATCCTGATCCGTTCTATACACAGCAGCTCAAGAGCACTGAACGCGAGTGGCAAGAGAGAGTGATAGAGAGAGAGAGCTGCCCCGAGAGGTCTTGAACAACACAACACATCATCACATCGCACCCTCCCACGAGCATGCATGCATTTATATTTTTTACACTCTAGAGTATGGCCTTAAGGCATCAACTTTTCAATGATCACCGTACTCTCACTTCCTATAAAAATGTTTTCCTTGATTCCACTTTTAGGTCTCTGAATGGTCATTCCCTAGAAACAATTGCACTTTGCAGACTTTGGGGGTTAGAGAGAATTCATCTCATTTATCAGAGCAGTACTCTTCCTATTGTTGTGATTACTATAGTTCATTGCTATTTAGTTTTTGACCTTTGGCCTTGCTTTAACCTCAAAAGAAGCTTATTTCCTAGTTCTTAACTGCTTGTCTGGTTAATGACTCACTGCCTTTCCAGACCTCTGGTTTTTGCAAAGCCCTTGGCTCTTCTAGTCCTGGCATCTTTCCCAGGATCTGAGGTCCAACTTCATCCATGGTTTCAGTAAAACAGTGCCTTACTCATTTCATTCCAGGATACCAAACAGGGTTTGGGCTGGTAATTACACTAGACCTGCTACCTCTTGAGTCTATATGAGAAAATTGCCAGCCCCAGGAAGGAAAAGACTCAATGGAATGTCTGGTACAAGAAAGGAGGGAAAGTCGGGGAGGAGGAGAGGGAAGAGACAGATAGAGAAAGATAGGGAGAGATGACACATAAACTTTGTACTGAAGAAGAAAAATGCTGACAATAAATTCAGAACTCATAATTATGATGCTTCATTTGTTAATTTATCTAGCCTTGAAAGGAATACAAAAAGCAAATATGAAACTAGAGAAGCTATGGGGTTATAAATATGAAGGCAACAGAACTGCTGTCTAATGAGTTTCCAATATTGAATTTTTATACTGGGGTGATATTTTACAAAGACACTGGTTACCAGTCCTGAATCAATAACACATTTATTTGTGGTCATTGGAAATCTGCCTAGCATCTATTCCTCAGGTTCCTCATCTGAAAATGAAACTGATGATAATTCTTTTTAATTCAGAATTTAAAAAATAGTGCATATGAAAATACCTTGAAGAGCATTAGTGCTATATGTATGGAAATTATTATAATTAATTTGTAAAATATATCTGGTTTGAGAGAAAATGTATAAGAAGGAATCATGAAAATGTGGTAAAGAAAATCAATTTCAGGAAAAACAGAAACAGAGAAACTTATATAACTTATTTTCATCTTGTTGTGTACTCTCAAGCAAAAGAAAGAAAATCTACCATCAGTTTTTGCCCCTACTAAGTATTTTTCATATGCATCCTGGGCATTGCAGTAACTATCTTATTTTATAAGATCTTAATAATAAAGGATGTCTTAACAATATTTGGTAATTCACTTTGGAATTGATCTTCTAGTAGTGAAATATTTCTGAATAATCCACTTTCAAATAGCTTTTAGTGTTTATTCCTAAGAATCTTGACAAAGCAGGGATTTATAAGGATACAGGAGAGAGTAAGGCAAAACTAAAGAAACTGTTAATCTGTTGAGAATTTCTTGGTTGAATCTTTTCTTTGCCAATTTAACTTTTTTCATGAATTTGACCCACATTTAATGCTCAGATAAAAATGACATTTGGACTTTGTTTATACAATTGTCTAAAATACTTACCCATTCCAAGTTTTGACTCAATTTATTTTTGAGTCTGTTAAAGCTGTGAACAGACACAGTGAAATTAGTTTCCCTTAAAAATGGGAGAAATGGTCCAAGTACAATATATTGGCAAGGACCTACAATTGCTTTCTGGGAATAAATGAATTGACTGCAAATTTCAGATGAGCTAATTCATGCTAGAGTGCTTATAGCTTAGTTTTTCTCCTTTTTAGTACTGAGGATAATTCTTACTAAACTTTAAAGACAAAAGCCATGTTATCAGACAGATATCTCACTTCCTTTAAATTTTATGGGTAGATATTTGAGGGCCTTTGATTGTCCCTTCAATCACCATCTTCAGGTTGTAAGCCAGCTTCAGCGTCTGTTTTGACCCTCTTTTGGCTCATCTTCTCATTATGTCAGTTATCATTTTTAATAACATAACGTTAGTTTACAATAAGCACTGCACTGTACTGTCATCCTATTGTTCATCAATTTGTTCGAGTGGGCACCAGTAATGTCTCCATTGTGAGACTTGTTACTGATTTTGGCATATCGAATACCCCACGGATAGCTTCCCAGGCTCTGTCTTGTGGGTGGGATACTCTCGGTAGCTTGCCGGGCTCTCCAAGAGGGATGGAGAAATTGAACCTGGGTCGGCTGCACTGCCTGCTGTGCTATGACTCCAGCCCTAGTTTACAATATTGTAAACTAATTTACAATATTGAAAATAATTTATGTAAATTACAATATCACAATAGTTTCAGAGTATAGCTTTAGGCGTCTATATGTCTATAGGACTTATTCCAACCACCACCAGTTTCAGTGTCATCTCACCACCAAAAAGATTTTTCTACCAGTTCCTCCCATCTTCCTTTTCTTTCTGATATTCACCAGGGTTTTTATTGAATCTAAGGATTAGTTTTGGTCTTTTTCCTTACAAGTTCATCTGCTTTAGTTACTTGTTCTTATTACACATTGTGAGTGAAATATTTGATAATTATCTTTCACTCCTTTACTCATTTCACATACACAATCTCAATTTTAATTTAATTAATTGAATGCATGACAGTGCTCAGGACTTTCTCTTGATTATGTACACAGAGTTCACTCTTAAAGGTGCTCTGAGGACAATAACTATGGGGTGTTAGGGATCAAAGATCGAATCCAGGTTGATCACATGCAAGGCAAGCACCCTACCCATTGTACTATTGCTCTAGCCCCAACATAGTCACATTTTTAGTAAGCCAAATTGGTTCAAGCTAAACTAAAAGTCAAGTACAGATAAAAATCAAATCTAATGTGTGTGGTAAAAGATGTGTTATCCTAAAAATATAGTATAAGACTAACACCTCAGGACAGTAGAAACAAGGAACAGGAGGGATGGTCTACATTTGGAAGCCTGCTTCAAATACTGGGAGAGAGGGAATTTGGAATAGAAAAGTGACCACTTTGACAGTGATGGTTGGGAGGGATTGCTCTGGATTGGATATATGGCTAAAAGTTAGTAAAGAACCAAACATGGTGGCCTCTTAGTATCTGTATTGTAAACCATAATGTGCAAAGGAGAGAGGGAGAGAGAGAGGGAGAGAGAGAGGGAGAGAGAGAGAGCAAGCATATGGCAGGCTGGAGGGTGGTGGTGGGGTGGTAGGAGGGATACTGGGGACATTGGTGGTGGGAAATGTACACTGGTGGAGGGATGGTTATTGGAATATTATATGGCTGAAACCTGATCATCAAACTTTGCAACTGTATCTCATGATGATTCAATTTTAAAAAAAGAGGGGGGCTGGAGAGACAGCACAGCGGATAGGGCATTTGCCTTGCACGTGGCTGACCTGGGTTCAATTCCCAGCATCCCATATGGTTCCCTGAGCACTGACAGGAGTAATTCCTGAGTGCATGAGCCAGGAGTAACCCCTGTGCAACGTCGATGTGACCCAAAAAAGCAAAAAAGAAAAGAAAAGAAAAGAAAAGAAAAGAAAAGAAAAGAAAAGAAAAGAGAAAAGAAAAGAAAAGAAAAGAAAAGAAAAGAAAAGAAAAGAAAAGAAAAGAAAAGAAAAGAAAAGAAAAGAAAAGAAAAGAAAAGAAAAGAAAAGAAAAAAGAAAAGAAAGGCAGGAGACAAATGCTTCTCTGAAGATATCTAGGAGGAACAGCTAGTGAAAGTTCTTTATTATCCCACTTTTCACAAAATACCTTTCTATTTCCTCTCTTGAAATCCATTCTACCTCCCACACAGAGAAGCTCTAGTAGTGGCAAGGTTAAGCTGGAATGAAAATTGAAGGATGTGTACAGGATGACAGAAATAGTCTGTATAAAATGGCAGCCAGTGCGATTGCTTGGAAGGAGCTCAACTCAAACCTTTCCACTGCTACCAAAGCAACCCTTGTTTGATTTCATCTCTTGTATTTCAAAGTTACTAGCACAAAACTGGACACATAGTATGTTCATGAAAATCAGTCCTTTTGAAAGTCAATGAGTCATTATTCTACTGCATGTTTGTATGTATACATGACAAATACCATCTCTATTTCAAACCTATACATCCCACAGAACATCCATCATTAACCTAGTATCTTAAATTTCTTGAAATTGTTCCATATTTCTTATTATTTCTGTCACTAACGGACCTAACCTTGGCCCTCATCTGGAACTCAAGTGCAGATGTGCATTCTTCTGCTCATTTTTTTGTGCTGTGGTTACACTTTAGTCATCCAAATTCAGTTCAAAGGAGATGAACTCCAGCAAGAGGAAAACATGGAGCCAAGAGAAAGGAAGGGAAAACAGACAGTGAGAGCCATCTGAAATGCTTGTTGGGCCAAGGTTCAGAGAAAACTGCCTCCATAGACTTGGCTGCCTTTCTAGGCCAGGCCTCTGTCAATAACACATTTATTGGCGATCCTGATTCAGCCTCTGATTTTGCCCAATTCAAATATACTTTTCCCCCCAAGAAACAGCTCTACTAGTCATGGCCCCTAACCATTACAAACAATGCTGTTGAAAGGTCTGAGTGAAAAGAGCCATTTTCTCCAAATGAGTCACCACCACCTGGAAAGTTCTTGGAAAATAGAGGAGGCGCCAGAAGGTTAAAGACAAGGAAATGTTGTCCTGCTTTTATGAAAAGGGGACAAAAGTGTATCTTAAAAATATAAACTAACACTTAAAGTGGTGGTGATACCTAGAAAATATCTTTAAAATGTTATAAGAATATTATTTGTGAACACTCAATGGAAATCATTATTAGTGGGTACAAACAAGGCCTGACAAATAATATCAATGTAAACTTTTTTTGCACGAAGTTAATAGACTCTGGGGGGTGAATGTGAAAAATACACTAAAATCATATTTTGAGTTAAGATGATGCCCTTGGCCAGGTTTAGCAAAATACTTCCCTCTGTAGCCCATGGCATAAATTATTAACCCATCATAGCACTATTTACCACTGAATTCCTATCTGACTTCATAGTTATTAGTGGCTAGTCATCAGCGGCTACCTTCCATTGCAGACTCAGCCTGAGAACTTAGAGATTAAATAAGACATTTAAATAATTTCTAAACAATAGAGAAAGTATTCTAGTCATTAAGATTTTATTGTATGACATAAAGAAATCTCTAAATTCTGCTTCATAGACAATAAATGTAGCCTTCGCAGAAGTGATATAATTTGAAATAGGTCTCCATAGATGATGACAGAAAGAGAAGCAATTCCAGAAAATGTGAATCTGAAGTTTTTGAAGTTTAGACTTGATTGGCATATTGAAGATTTAGTCTTTGTTGGCATATTGAAGATTTAGGGATTAAATATCAGCACATCCTTACTTGACCATCCATGCCAAAAGAAACAGGATTGATAAAGTTTTTAAAAGCAATATTTATGAGTCAAAAAATTTAGAATGTCCCTTTGAGTTCAAGAAGAAATTATACATACACTTTTTTTTTGCTTTTTGGGTCATACCCGGCAATGCACATGGGTTCCTACTGACTCATGTACTCAGGAATTACTCCTGCTGGTGCTCAGGGGACCATATGGGATGCTGGGAATCGAACCCGGGTCAGCTGCATGCAAGACAAACGCCCTATCCGCTGTGCTATTGCTCCAGCCCCAATTTTTTTGGTTTTTTGAGTCACACCAGATGATGCAAAGGGGTTACTCACGGCTTTGAACTCAGGAATTACTTCTGGTGGGAGCTCAAGGGACCATGTGGGATGCTGGGAATCGAACCCAGGTCGGCCACGTGCAAGGCAAACTCTACCCACTGTACTATCACTCCAGCCCCCTACATACACATTTAATGCATATGAATTTTTAATTTACATTAATAGAATTCCACTCTAACAGTTGAAGAAAACTGGACCTTAACTACAGCCCTAGAATTTTATTTGATATCAAGATTAATATGTGTCAGTAAAGTGGAAGGTTAATATGAGAAATAGCATTACATAGTGAAAGATCTCAGCAATGGAAGTTAGGAGACCCAAGTTTAGTTCTATTAATTAATTACATTAAGAAGTTGTGTGATCTTTCTAAGTTATACAAGTAAATGTAGAACAGTAAGAATGGCTTAAATATTCAGTGGAAAATTGCAACAAATTCTTTTATCTCAATAATTTCTCTAAATCTCAATGTACTGAACGCTCCTATCAAAAGGCACAAAGTGAGGTCAGAGAGGTAGCACAGTGTATAGGGCATTTATCTTGAAGACAATTAGCATAAGTTAAAAAACCAGCACTCAAAATGATCCCCTGAGCCTCACCAGGAGCATAGAGCCAAGAGTAATTCCTGAGCACCACTGGACAAGTCCTAAAAGCAAAAAGGTCACAGAGTGACTGGATGGATCAGGAAGAAATCCAATTTTCTGTGGCTTACAGGAAACATACTTGAATTCACATAATAAACACAAGCTCATAGTGAAAAAAATGGAAAAACTTCTACAGGCTAATGATAGATTTTTAAAAGGATGGATAGCCACATTGTCATCAAATAAATTAATGCTAAAACTAAAGAAAGTAATAAAAGATAGATATGGACATTACATATTAGTTAAGAGATCAATATCTCAAAATGACTTAACTCTTTTCAACACATATGCATCAAATAATGGGGCAGAAACATTCATAAAGCAACTGCTGATAGACCTTAAGAGATACATCGAAGTCAACATCATAATAGTCAGAAACTTTAACACTCTTCTTTTGTCATTAGATAAATAAACCAGAATATCAGTAAGAAAAGAGGAGTCCTAAATAAGGACTTGGAATAGTTAAGAATAAGACCCTCCACCCTCAAAAATGGAATACATTATATTTTACAGTCCATTTGAAATATTCCTCAGTATAAATCACATGTTGGGGCATAATTTGAGTATCTATAAAATTACATAATAGAGGTAATAACAAACATTTTCTCAGCCCACAATACCATGAAGATAGAATTTAACCACAAAAACTGAGGAGGGTACTAATATACTTTTGAAATATTTTTTCATACTTTTTGAGTAAATGCCTAAGATTGATATTTCTGGGTCAATGGAATTTTCATTTTTAAAAGATATATTTATATTATTTCCCATAGAGGCCATTCCATAAAGACATCCCAAAAGCCCATCAGTTTCCTTTTCTCCACATTTTTCCCCAACACTTGTTGTTTTAAACATTTTGATCATAAAATAGCTAAACCTTAGACTCTTTCAGTTTTACATATTTTGAAATTTTATTTGATTAATTCTACCTAAACTCTTAAACTGTTATTATAAATTCAGTCTCCAGGTCTATTAAGAACCTTATTTAATAGAAATTACTAATCCCAAATATCCACTAATCAATTAACTTATTTTCCAACAGAGACTCATATTTATCTTCTTGTTTCTTCTCAAACTGGATTTCAATCTTATATGGATTCTATTTACAGTTGTATGTTGTAGCTGTAGCTACAACATACAACTACAATGCACAATGATAATCCAGGGTTTATTCTTACTATAGCTGATTTGTTCTTGTCTTTCAATGAATTATGTCAAACATAAGCATGGAAATGAAATTAGTGACACCCAAGCCAACTGCTTTATCTAAGCCCTGAGTTTATGGAATTACAATGATCTCACTGGAAATCTATGGGTTTTATGAATAAAGGGTATTCCAGTTAGTAGCAACTGTGGAGTTTAAGTTGTAAAAAACATGAATCCTTTTAGCTTGCTTCTCATTTCTGTATCAGGGTCCTGGGTAATATGGGAAAAGCTAAAGATTTAAAATCTTATTTTTGCTCTTGGTGTACATAAGTATAAGACTCTGTAAGAATTCAAGGCAATAGATCAGAGATCAATGATAGGGTCTTAAAAAAAGGAGCAAGTTCTGAAATTAAAAGAAACAAAATGGGATAGCTGAGAAGAGTTGAAGCAAGCATCATAGCTTTGGTGCACAAGAAAATTACAAAGCAAAGTTTGAATCAAAACATGCTCAAAACTTGTTTGTTTCATTTACACTATCTTTCCAACAATCTTCAGCCTCTGCTTTTTATGTGACAATTATCTTTGAGATACAAATGAGTCATATTTTGCCAGATTCCTAGTTCAATTATGATATAAAAATTCATTGATATCAGTATGTCTTTGTTTCAGATTTAGTGGAAATACAGTTCTCAAGTTACTTGGTTTCCTTGTCATCTCAGATTAAGAACTTTCTGGCATACTTTTACTCTTAGGCTCCAAGCAACAAGAGAGATCTGTGCCTACTAACAAGCATCTGCCTTCACTATCTGGAGAAGATGGTGGCATTGAGATCATAGAAAACAATAAAATGTCATGGCAACCTTTACTCTCTATCACTAATGCTCCCCTATGCCCATACTTTGATTCCCAGCATCCCATATGGTCCCCTGAGCACCACCAGGAGGAATTCCTGAGTGCATGAGTCAGAAGTAATTGTGCATCGCCAGGTGTGACCCAAAAAGCAAAAAAAAAAAAAGAAAAAGAAAAGCATAGTACACTAGCACCCAAGAATAGTAGATATAAGTACCAGGGGGTTGGTTCCACGGCTTGGAAGCCGGCCTCACATGCTGGAGGAAAAGGCAGCTCAGGTAGAGAAGGGAACACCAGGTAAAGTGTGGTTCCAGGACCCGCTGGGGATGGGAGATGCACACTGAAAGTAGACTGTAGATCAAACACGATGGCCACTCAATACCTCTATTGCAAACCACAGCACCCACAAGGAGAGAGAGAACAAAAGGGAATGCCCTGCCACAGAGTTGGGGTGGGGTGGGGCATGGGGTGGGGGTGGTGGGAGGAATACCGGGATCATCGGCAGTGACGAATGGGCACTGGTGGAGGGATGGGTACTCGATCATTGTATGACTGAAACAAAAGCACGAAAAGTTGTAAGTCTGTAACTGTATCTCACGGTGATTCACTAATAAAAAAATTGTTAAAAAAAGAAAAGCATAGTACAACCAACTTTGACCTAGCCTTCTAAAGCCACACAAAGAAGTTCTGTCCTTCCAGTACCTCTTCTGGAAATATTAAGAACAATTTTGAGACTGCCTGCCAGGCCACAGAAATAAGCCCACTGAGAAAGTGACAATGCAAAAGATATCCTCCACTTGTGGGCTACGAAAATGGCACTCGAACAATCTGTTGGTAGTAGGTATTTAATGTATTTAAACCCATATTACATTTTTTTTCTTTTTGGGTCACACCTGGCGATGCACAGAGGTTACTCCTGGCTCTGCACTCAGGAATTACTCCTGGCGGTGCTCAGGATACCATATGGGATGCTGGGAATCGAACCCAGGTCGGCCACGTGCAAGACAAATGCCCTACCTGCTGTGCTATTGCTCCAGCCCCAACCCATACTACTTTTACATAGACCAGTTCTCTAAGGTGACAGATTCAGAGAGCATACATAATATGGCAATCAAAAGGGCTGCAGTGGACCAGAAGGACCCATTTGGTCACACCCAGTCAAACAGCTAATTCTGGTTAAGTCTTTGGAAACCCGTCCTGTATTGTGTTTCACCAGGAACAAAATAATCTTTTTTAATTATAAAAAGTTAGTTTACAAGCACACTAGTGTCACATAATGTTCAAGAAAATGAAAGGATGCTTTGCATTTATTTTTATTATTTGACCACTACATATTGCATATTTCATATTTTCCTTAAAATTCTATCAGTTTATGTCTGAGAAGTGTAGGAGAAAAATAACCAATACAACTACTTATTTGTATATGTCATAAACACCCAATATTATCCTTGGTTTTCTCATGTGGGCTACACAACAGATGTTCTTAATGAAGATTAACTGAAATTTAATGGTCCTAAATGCCATTTGCACGGGCAGTGAATACCATCCAGTTCACAAGCTGCCTTTCATGCTCCTTTATGCTTCACTACATATCAGATTTGTATTTGACTGTAGCAAATCTGACTGGCAGTATCTGCTGACAACTCAGTGTCAAGAAGCTGGCAGAACAAAACCTCATAGTCCAGGGACAACATGGAACAATGGTTGAAAAAAATGCTTGGGTAATTTGTTGGCTAATGTGTCTGCTTTCTTGTTTTTCAGTAATGACAAGAAAGGATCTTTTTTTTTTCTAGATGGGACTAGGGAGTTTAAGTAGGAAGTACAGGCAAAACGCTGAGTGAACTACCTTCTATGTTTGAATGAAAATCTGATTCTTCTCTTTTGTTCTTAAAATTCATTGAGAAAACATTATAACACAAAAGTGAGTAAGGAGTAGGAACTTCATTGTTCACAGAGGGAATATATAACAGGTTCCACAAGTACACGGAGTCCTCAACATTTCTCAGCTATATTGTTGAAAAATATGAAAAATAAACATAAGAATCAAGTGTTAGTGAGAGTGTCAGGAAATTAAATATATGGGTTCTTTGGAAAGCAATAGGTACTAGGTAATAAAATTTTGAATGTATATTTTCCATAACCCAGAAATTTCACATTCTGATATGTACTTTACAAACTCCTGGCAAACATGTTCAAGGAGGCATGTACATAGCATTTGTTATAAAACCCCCAGAGAAGAACCAAATTCAACATTTCTTAGGAGGGAACAATGGGAGCTATAGAATACCATAAAGCAAAAAAAAAACTCTGTGGCTGCTCAGAGTATATGCATAAATAAAGCTCTGAAAGGTCACATCCACAAAACTGGATACCTCCAGGAAGTTATCTGAGAAAGGGAAAGCCAAGTCAGTCAAAGAGACCATTAGGGCTGGAGAGATAGTTGAGGGGTAAGGTGCTTGTCTTGCATGCAGCCCAGTTTGATTCCTAGCACCACATATGGTCCTTCAAGCTCCAGCATGCATGATTCCTAAGCATAGAACCAGAAGTAAGACCTAAGCACTGCGAGGTGTGCCCCCAAAGCAAACAAAAGGAGCATCATTCTTTTCCATAAAACTAATATTTTACAGTGAGAATGTATTCACAAAGTATTTTATAGTTGAAATTAATGACAACAGTTTTTTTAATAGTTCAGAATTCTTTTATAATTGTTAAATATCTATTATCTTGCCATGAAATACTTAGGTATGGTACCAGCAGCTCAAGTTCTTTCCATTGGTTCTCACACAATGGGCCTTACAAGGTGGAATGGGTTGGTACTTCAGATAACTACTGTACCTTTCTATTTGACTTCCTATTTTTTGTTTTTTGGGTCAAATCTGGCGATACTCAGGGGTTCCTCATGGCTCTGCACTCAGGAATTACTCCTGGTGGTACTTGGGGGACCATATGGGATGCCAGGGATCAAACCCAGGTCAGCCACATGCAAGGCAAACACCCTGCCCACTGTCCTATCACTCCGGCCCTTGACTTCCTAATTTTACTGGTCATTTTCCTTCATACCTTTCAGGAAACTATCTTTGACTCTTAGACTGTTTAATATGCTGAAAATAAACATTAGTCCTCTTTGCAAAAAAAATCTTAAAGTTTTTTTCAACAATGCCAACTGCGTGTTGGGAAACATTGTGAACTCTTTCAGTTTTGCCATGGAAACATTTGTGGCATCTTTTTTGAAGAGTGTCCAGTCTCTTTTTAATCTAAAATATAACCTGCCATGTATATTCGCATGTATGTAACCGAAGGAACAAATCCAACACCATGTTTTCTAAAAACATATAGCAAACATATGTTTTGAGAGAAATGCATCTTTTTCACTTTGTGTTGGTCATTTTTGACTATTCACTGGAAAATGACAGCTCTAGATGAAAGGGAATTTTTTAATATATCATACAAATATGCTGTTTCATTTAACTTTTCTATTTTTAAATTTTATTTTATATACCATGTTTATTATACTGTTATAGAGTTTATTCCCTAAATCATTCTAGCATTACACACTCCAGCAGAGTGCCCCCTTCCCTCCATCACTGTCCCAGTGTCACTCCCCCATTCTGTAACCCCTTCAGTCACACCACTAACTCCTGGTAATCTTCCTACTGATTATCAGTTCTCAGTTTCTGTTCCCTTAGGGCATTTATTATTACCCTACGATGTTTCTTTATATCCTGTGTATAAGAGAGATCTTTCTACCTGTTCTTCTCCTGAATAACTTCACTCAGTATCAGCTACACAAATTGTATGACTTCACCTTTTCTTATCATCAAGCATTCCATTGTATGAACCATAGTTTCTTCATCCAGTCATTTGTTCTTGGACAATTGGGTTGTTCCAGATTTGGACTACTGTGAATAGTGCTGCAGTGAACATAGGAATGCAAATGCCTTTCTGAAGAAATTTTTGAAAATTGGAAAATATTCTAAAATTTTATTTTATAGGCTCTGTTATTCACAAAGTTATTCGTGATTGAGTTTTAGACATATGATATTCCAACTTGGATCCTTTTGCCAATAGGAATCCTTCCTATTCCAGAGTGAGCACTTCCCTCCATCATTGTCATAGTGTTTCTATCCTGGTCCTATCCTTCCCCTGACCCCCATCTTCAGACTGATGCATGCTTCCTATTGGAAACCAGTTCTCATGTTCTTCATTTCTATTGCATGGACATGTGTTATTATATAGTATATCTAAAGAAACTCTCGTTTCAAACTTGTTTCTTAATATCCTGCATACGAGAGAGATCATTCTGTGTCTGTCCCTCTACCCTGTCTGACTTCACTCTGCATGGTACTCTCAAGGTCCACCCATGTAGCAGCAAATTGAAAATTATCATATTTTCTTATGATGAAGTAGTATTCTATTGTGTATATGTACCATAGTTTAATTACCCAATCATCTGTTCTCAGGCACTTGGGTTGTTTCAAGATTTTGGCTATTTTGAATAGTGCTGCAACAAATATAGGTGTGCAAACATATTTTCTGCATTGTGTTTTGGGGTGCTTGGGATATATTCTAAGAAGTGGATTGCAAGATCATACGGGAGGTCAATACCTAGTGTTTTAAAAAGTGTCTATATTGTTTTTCACAAAGGCTCTACCAGTCAGATGTTCTATGAACAGTGAATGAGGGTACAAAGTAGATATTGAAAAATGAATTCTTGACAGCTTTATGTAAATATTTTATTTATTTTTAGTTATCAATTATTCTGATTGAGATATAATGGCTTACAAAAGTATATTATTATTTTATACTGTGCTGCACTGCCACCACCACTACCACCCGTGTCAACATCTTTCCATCGCTGACACAAGATCCTTTTGTCCCCTTTGTAGTCTCACCTAGCAATTAAGATATTTTTAATGGGGGAAAAAGAAAACAAGATGCATAGTCTTGCAATCTAAATACTATTTGATTATATTTATAAAAATCCTTCCAGTAAATTTTACCCACGTACTTTAAAAAGCTGTGTTCAATAGGTTGGGTCTTATTACTTTAATATGCTGTTTCTTCGATGAACCCCAGGAATAGCTAAAACAATCTTTGGAGAAAAGATGAGAGGCATCACCATACCCAGCTTCAAACTGTACTACAAGGTAGAAGTAATTAAAACAGCATGACATAGGAATAAAGACAGACCTACAGAAAAATGAAATAGACTTGAATAACCTGACACATGCCCTCAAATATCACTGTATCACTGTTTCATTGTCATACCACTGTTCATTGATTTACTCGAGGAGGCACCAGCAACGTCTCCATTTGTCCCAGCCTTGAGATTTTAGCAGCCTCTCCTTACTCATCTTTCCCATTGATTGGAGGCTCTTTTCAGGGTCAGGAAAATGAGATTGGCTATTGTTACTGTATTTGGCATATTGAATACACCACGGGGAGCTTGCCAAGCTCTTCCGTGCAGGCAGGATACCTGCAGTATCTTGCCAGGCTCTCTGAGAGGCATACATATATACATATATATGTATATATGTATATATATTTCCCTCTATGATAATGTCACGGCTTTATCACATCTCAATAGATCAACCACACTCAAACTTAGCAAGGACATACTTCATCTGAGGGAAGAAATGGAAGAAAGGGGTTTAGTAGATATATACAGTATACTTCATCCTCAAAAGCTGAATACACATTCTTCTCAGGTGTGCATGGAACATTCTCCAAGATAGACCACATGCTGAGCCACAAAACATACTTCCATAAAATTAAGAAGGCAGAGATTCTATCAATGATCTTCTCAGACCATGATGAGCTGAAATTAGAAATAAATCACACACAAAAAGAAAACTAAATCAAACACCTGGAAATTAAACAGCTCACTATTGAACAAGTGACTTTGAAAGGAAATCAAGGAGGAAATCAAAAGATACCTGGAAATGAACAAAAATGAGGACACAAGTCACCAAAACTTATTTGAGACATGGAAAAAGCTGTGTTAAGAGGAAAGTTTATACCTCTACAAGCATCCTCAGAAAGGAAGACCAAGCCCACATAAGTAACCTAACCTCACAGCTTAAGAGCTTGGACAATGACCAACAAAATGAGCCCAATCCGAACAGGAAGCAAGAAATAATAAAACTCAGATCAGGAATTAATGAGATGGAAACCCCAAAAACAGTCCGAAAGATCAATGAAACCAAGAGCTGGTTCTTTGAGAAAATAAACAGATTGATAAGCCTCTAGCAGGACTCACAAAGAAAGGGAGAGAGAAAATCCTAATAAACAGAATCAGAAATAAAAAGGAGGACATCACAACAGAAACTACAGAAATACAAAAGATCATCAGGGATTACTTTGAGAAGCTTTACACCATGAAACAAGAAAACCTTGAGGAAATGGATAAATTCCTGGATTCATATAGCTTCCCAAGGCTGAATCAAGAAGACCTTGAATACCTAAACAGACCTATCACCATCAAAGAACTGAAATGGCAATAATATCAAATGGCATCATATCAACAAAAGAAAATATAAAAACCATATGATCATACCAATATATGCAGAGAAAGCATTTGACAAGATCCAGCGCCCATTTATGATGAAAACGCTCAGCAAAATGGGCATCGAAGGAACTTTACTCAATGTAGTCAAAGCTATCTACCCACATGATATATACCCACAGCATATATCATTCTCAATGGGGAAAAACTAAAAGCCTTCCCTCTAAGACCAGGATTGTTGTTACTGTTTTTGGCATATCGAATAAGCCACAGACAGCTTGCCAGGTTCTGCCGTGAGGGCAGAATACTCTTGGTAGCTTGCCGGGCTCTCCGAGAGGAACGGAGGAATCGAACCTGGGTTGACCGCATGCAAGGAAAATGCCCTGCCTGCTGTGGTATCGCTCACCCCCCCCCCAAAGCTGAATATACATTCTTCTCAAGTGCTCACAAAACATTCTCCAAGACAGACCTCATGCTGGGCCACAAAACACTTCCATAAAATTAAGAGGATAGAGATTGTACCAATGATCTTTTCAGACCACGATGGACTGAAATAGAAGTGAATCACACAGAGAAACATAAAATCAAATCAAACACCTGGAAATTAAACAGGTCACTCCTGAACAACTAGTGGCCATAGGCAGTGCTGAGGTTCTGAACTGGGAACGGTAGAGTGGAACAACAACAGTAACAAGAAGTCTCACAATGGAGTCGATGCTGGTGTCCACTCGAGCAAATTGATGAGAAACAGGATGACAGTGCTACAGTGCCAAGGTCGGGCACAAGACAAGGTTGCCAACTTTCACCACCTCTATTCAATATAGTACTGGGAGTACGGGCCATAGCAGTTAAGCAAGAAAAAGATATCAAGAAAATACAAATAGGAAAGGAAGAGGTCAAGCTATCACTATTTGCAGAAAATATGATGCTATACTTAGAAAACGCTTAAGACTCTACAAAAAAAGCTCCTTGAAACAATAGCTCTGTATAGTAAAGTGGCAGGCTACACAATCAACACCCAAAAGTCCATGGCTTTTTAATATACAAACAACTAAAGAGAAGAAAGAGACATTAAAAAAACAATCCTGTTCACAATAGTACCTCAGAAAATCAAGTACCTCTAAATCAGCTTAACCAAAGAGTTGAAGGACCTATACAAGGAAAATTACAAAACACTACTTCAATAAATAAAAGAGGGCACTAAGGAAATGGAGACACATCCCCTGTTTATGGATAGGGAGGATTAACATAATCAAGATGAAAAAATGCTCTTCATCACTAATCATCAGGGAGATGCAGATCAAAACAACAATGATATATCAACTCACAACACAGAGAGTGGCACACATCCAAAAGAACAAAAACAACCGGTGTTGGTGTGGATGTGGGGAGAAAGGGACTCTCCTTCACTGCTGGTGGGAATCCCGAATGATTCAGTCATTTTGGAAAACAATTATGGACGATTCTCAATCGATTAGAAATTGAGCAGCCACTTGGCCCAGCAATACCACTTCTGGGAATATATATCGGAGATGCAAAAAAGTATAGTATAAATGACATCTGCATGACTGGTTAAAGAAACTTTGGTACATCTACAAAATGGAATACTATAAGCTGCTAGAAAAGATGAAGTCATGAAATTTGCATATAAGTGGATCGACATGGAAAATATTATGTTAAGTGAAATGAGTCAGAAAGAGAGACAGACATAGAAAGGTCACACTCATCTGTGGAATATAAAGTAACAGAATGGGAGACTAACACCCAAGATTATTAAAGATATGTACTGTGAGGATTACTCCATAGCTTAGAAGCTGGCCTCACATACTGAATGAAAAGGCAGTTCAGTTAGAGAAAGGATCACCAAGTAAATTGTGCTAGGATGATCCCCTCGGGATGGGAGACACACCCTGAAAGCAGACTATAGACCGAACATGATGGCCACTCAATACCTCTATTACAAACCACAACACCCAAAAGGAGAGAGAAAGAGAGAGAGAGAGAGAGAGAGAGAGAGAGAGAGAGAGCAAAATGGAATGGGGTGGGGATGGTGAGAGAGATGCTGAGACCATTGGTGGTGGACAATGGGCACTGGTGGATGGATGGATACTTGATCATTGTATGACTCAAATGTAAGCACGGAAGTTTGTAAGTCTGTAACTGTACCTCACGGTGATTCACTATTTTTTTTAATGTTTTTTAGTTTTTAATGAATCACCATGAGATACAGTTACAGATTTACAAACTTTCGTGATTACGTTTTAATCATACAATGATCAAGTTCCCATCCCTCTACCAGTGCCCATTCTCTACCACCAATGTTCCCAGTATCCCTCCTGCCACCAGCTCCATCCCCCTGCCTCTGGCAGGCACATTCTCTTTTACTCTCTCTCTTTCTCTTTCTCTCTTTTCTCTCTCTCTCCTCTCTCTCTTTCTCTCTCATTTTGGGTGTTATGGTTCGCAATATGGGTACTAAGTGGCCATCATGTTCAGTCCATAGTCTACTGGGGGGGAGATGGGATTGGGGAGGGTGGGAGGGACGCTGGGTTTACGGGTGGTGGAGAATGGGCACTGGTGAAGGGATGGGTTCCCGAACTTTGTATGAGGGAAGTATAAGCACAAAAGTGTATAAATCTGTAACTGTACCCTCACAGTGATTCTCTAATTAAAAATAAATAAATTATAAAAAAATATATTCATGTTTGAAAAGCATAAAAACCTAGATATATTAATTCTTAGAAAAAATACTTTATAAAGTGAGAGGGATTAAAAATTAGAAACAGTAAAGAAATTTCTCAATCACAAACATTTTACTAAAGAAAAGTTAATAAGGTAACTTTCTGAGGAAAAAGTCGATCATTGGAAAATAAAACAAATGAGCTATGTAATTTAGTCAATAGATCATTTTCCCTACAGAGAAATTTATATTACTGATGGGGTGACCGGATTTGTATGTGTATACATTTGTCTGTTGGTCTGTCTATGGATAGTTTTATAAAAAGTTATTTATTTTACATATCCCCTGTGGCAATTGTGAAATATGAAGCAATTGATGCTTTTAGGCATAGAGTGGACAATTAGGAATGATAATAAAATTTTCTTTTAATCGATTCACTATTTTTTTTAAAAAAAGATAACAATACTTTCCAAAGCACTATACAAATTTAATGCGGTCCCTATCAGGATACCCATGACATTTTTCAAAGAAATAGACAAAACACTCCTGAAGTTCATATGGAACAATACCCCCCACGAATAACTAAAGCAATCCTTGGGGAAAAGAATATGGGTGGCATCACCTTGCCCAACTACAAACTGTACTACAAAGCAGTAGTAATTAAAACAGCATGGCATTGGGCTAGAAACAGAACCACAGATCAATGGAACAGAGTTGAATATTCTGTCACAGACTCCCAAATATATGACCACTTAATCTTTGACAAAGAAGCAAGAAAAGTGAAATGGAGCAAGGAAAGCCTCTTCAACAAGTGGTGCTGGGAAAACTAGATAGCTACATGCAAAAAAGTGAACTCTGATCTCTGTCTAGTGCCAGACACAAAAGTCAGATCAAAGTGGATTAAGGAACTCAATATCAGACATAAATCCATAAGGTACATAGAGGAAAATGTAGGCAGAACCTTCCATGACATTGAAGCTAAAAGCATCTTTAAGGATGAAACACCAATAATCAAGCAAGTGGAACAAACATAAACAAATGGGACTACATCAAATTAAGAAGCTTCTGCACTTCAAAAGAAACAGTTACCAAAATACAGAGAAAGTACACAGAATAGGAAAGAATATTTACTCAATATCCATCTGATAAGGGATTAATATCAAGGATATACAGGACACTAGTAGAATTATATAAGAAAAATCCTCCAACCACATCAAAAATGGGGAGAAGAAATGATCAGAAGCTTCCTCAAAAAATAAATACAAATAGCAAAAAGGCACATGAGAAAATGCTCCATATCGCTAATCGTCAGGGAGATGCAAATCAAAACAATAACGAGATATCATCTCACACCACTGAGACTGGCACACTTTCAAAAGAACAAAAGCAACTAGTGCTGGCATGGATGTGGGGGAAAAGGATGCTCTTTCACTGTTGGTGGGAATGCCACTGGTCCAGAATTTTTGGAAAACAATATGGACAGTCCTTCAAAAACTAGAAATTGAGCTTCCATATGACCCTGCAATACCACTTCTGGGTATATATCCCGAGGCTGCAAAAAAAGCACAGTAGAAATTACATCTGTACCTATATGTTCATTGCAGCACTGTTCACAATAGCCAAGATCTGGAAACAACCTAAGTGCCCAAGAGCAGACGACTGGTTAAAGAAACCTTGGTACATCTACACAATAGAATACTATGCAACTGTTAGGAGAGATTAAGTCATGAAATTTGCTTATAAGTCGATACACATGGAGAGATCATGCTATGTGAAATGAGTCAGAAAGAGAGGTACAGATATAGAAGGACTGGATTCATTTGTGGAGTACAAAATAATATAGCAGGAGACTGTCTCCCAAGGATAGTAGATAGAAGGGTCAGGAAGATTGCTCCATAGTTGGAAGCCTGCCTCATGAGCAGGCAAGGAGAGTACAGCTAGAACAGAGAAGGGATCACTTAGAAAATGATGGTTTGGAGGAATCAGTCAGAATGGGAGATGTATGTGGAAAGTAGATAACGGAACAAACATGATAACCTCTCAGTATCTGTATGCAAACCATAATGCCCAAAAGTAGAGAGAGAGTATGGGGAATATTGTCTGCCATGGAGGCAGGGGGAAGGTAAGAAAGGTGGGGGTATACTGGGGATATTAGTGGTGGGGAATGTGCACTGGTGGAGGGATGGGTGCTTGATCATTGTGTGATTATAGCTCAGACATGAAAGCTTATAACTATATCTCATGGTGAATCAATAAAATTAAAAAAATAGATTAAAGACTTCAATATCAGACCTGAATTCATAAAGTACACAGAGGAAAACATAAGCAGAACCTTCCATGTCATTGAAGCTAACGGAATCTTCAAAGATAAAATACTACTGACCAAATAAGTGAAAGGAAAAATAAACATTTGGGACTACATTAAACTAAGAAGCTTCTGGATATTAACAGAAATAATGACCAGTCTACAAAGACAGACCATGTAATGGGAAAAACTATTTCCCCAACACTTATCTAATAAGGGGCAAATATCCAAGATATATAAGGCACTGGTAGAACTTCACAAGAAAAAAAACCATACAAACATACAACCCCATCTCAAAAAGCAAGAAGATGAAATGATCAGAAATTTCTCCAAAGAAGAAACACAAATAGCCAAAAGGCACATGAAATAATGCTCTTCATCACTATTCATTAGAGGCATGCAATCAAGGAGGGATCAACTTACAGCACAGAGACTGGCACACATCAAAAAGAATAAAAACAACAAGTAATGGTGCAGTTTTGGGGAGAAGAGAACTCTCATTTTTGGTGGGAATTCTGACTGGTTCAGGCTGTTTTTTTATTTTATTTTTTTTAATGAGTCACTCTGAGATACACAGTTACAAAGCTGTTTGTGATTTCATTCATACAATAATCCAAAACCCATACCTCCATCAGTGTCCATTTCCCACCACCAATGACCCGTTTCCCTCCCGCCACCCCCCCATCCCTGCCTCTCTAGCTCTATGGAAAGAAATTTCTTCTCTACTCCCCTCTTCTCGTCTCTCTCTCGCGCTCGCTCGCTAGCTCGATCTTGCTCTTGCTCTACCTCTCTCCCCTTCTGGACACCATAATCTGAAACACAGACACTGAGAGGTTATCTTGTTTGTTCCTTTACATCATTTCCAACTATCTTTGTTATAATGGTCCTTTCTCTATCCCAATTGCCTTCTCCCCCAGCACTTGAGGCAGCCAGCTTTTTTGGAAAACAATATAAAACAATATCGGCATTCCTAAAAAACTAGAAATTGAGCTTCCACACAACCCAACAATACAACTTTTGGGAATGCACCCCGGAGCACCAAAACACACAGCAGAAATGCCATCTGTTTTTCTATGTTCATTGCATAAATATTCACAATAGCCAGTATCTGGAAACAACCAGAGTGCCTGCGAAAACGTGACCAGATAAAGAAATTATGGTACATGTATACAATGGAATACTATGCGCCACCAGGGAAAATGAAGTCATGAAAGTTGCTTATAAATGGATAACACAGAGTATTATATTGTGTGATTGTGTGAAAAGAGTCAGAAGGAGAGGGACAGACATAGAATTACTGCAATCCTTTGTGGGATATAAAAACCATATAGCAGGGAGAGAGTGTGTGGCGGAGGCAGGGAACATGGGGACATTGGTGGAGGTATGATTGTTGGAACACTCTGAAACTCGACCATGAACAGCTTTATACCTCTGTATCTCAGACTGATTCAATTTTTTTAAAAAAATAGTATGACATTTTTCTTTTCTTTTTTTTTTTGCTTTTTGGGTCACACCTGGCATGATGCACAGGGGTTACTCCTGGCTCTGTGCTCAGGAATTACCCCTGGAGGCTCTCACTGGACCATATGGGATGCTGGGAATCAAACCTGGGTTGGCTGCGTGCAAGGCAAATGCCCTACCCGCTGTGCTATCACTCCAGCCCCAGTATAAGACTATTAACTAAGGACAGTCAAACGAGGACCAGGACTACAGTTTGAAGCTTACTGACAGTGAATTGAGAGGGCAGTTAAGAAAGAGATGGGACCACTATGATAAAGATAGTTGGAAATGATCACTCTGGACGAAAATTGAGTGTATAACGTAGGTAAAGGGATATACATGATAACCTTTCAGTACCTGTATTGCAAACCTTAATGCCCAAAGGAGAGAGAGATAGGGAGAGAATAAAAATGCCTGCTATAGAGGCAGACGGGGGGTGGGATGTGAAGGAGGGAACCTGGGGACATTGGTGGTGGAAAACGTAACTGTTGAATGGATGGGTGTTGAATCATTGTTTGACTGATTAAATCATTGTTAAACCCAATGATGAACAACTTTGCAACTGTGTATCTCATGGTGATTTAACATAAATTAAACTGTTTCTGGACACTGACACCACTGATATTTTGAGTTGAATAAATCTTTGTTGTGGGACATTCACTTGTGCATTGTAGAAGGTTTAGCAGCAGTCCAGACCACTACCTGCTAAATGACAATAGTTTCACATAATTATGGTAATCAATACTATTTCTGGTCATTTTGCATATCTCCCAGTAGGCAGCAAAATTGCCCCTGGAGAAGAACCACTAATTGCGTATATCAATAGCACAAAGTTATGGCATAACATATGGAATATCCATAATCCATCTTATAGTTTAGACACAATGGTAATGTTGTGTCTCTATTTCATTCTCATATTCTTACCTGTAGATCTCAGTTCCAAGCTTGGAAACACAGCCTTGTGTTCTGACTGCTCCCTTTTTAGATTAATTGGTTTGGAATTCCTCAACCCAGGCCTGTACTCTAACCACCACTGAAGTAATTAAACAGTAAAAGCAAAGCTCTTTCTTTTGATACATGTGTTCAGATCAGGGAATTCTGATAATAAGAAACCTAATGAAATAATAGTAAGTAATTGGTTCAGAGTTATTGCTTTTGGACAAAGCCATGGTGCTTAAGGATATGGGGGAACAGAGGAAACCATCAGAGCCAACTCCAGGCTCGTCTCAGAACAATCCAAAGCTTGGCTGTGTAGCTTACATACTTCCTTTCCCTGATGACTTTAGATTTTACACAGGTTACCAAGGCATGACCAATCCAGGGACCAGATATAGGTCACGGAAAGGATGGGTATCTGTCTGATGAGGTTGAAACACAGAAATCCCAAGGCTTATAATGCAAAGATATAAGGACAGGTTGATTCCAGGTGTCATCCGTACTCTACAAAATATATACGCTGAACACCACCACATGCTTGATATGCCGGTGATTCTATATTGACTCTGGAATGACTTAGTCTAAAATCTACAACATATTAGGCCAGATATATAATACAGTGGGCAGGACACCTGTCTTACTCACTGCTGACCCAGGTTTCATATGGATCCTGAAGCCCTGCCAGGAGTGAACTCTGAGCACAGAACCAGGAGTAAGCCATGAGCAATACTGGGGGTAGTCCCAAAACCAATATTATGTATATCTACATATATACATATACATACATATATATGTGTATATACATATATATACATACACAAATACACACACACATATATATGTATATATATATATATACTGTAGCACTGCGAGCTGGAGCATTTATATTTAGGTTGTATATGTATATAATATATATACAACCTAAATATATATAAGTACAGTTATAATATATATAAATACATATACAACCTATGTGATTTCCAAATAAAACCATTTCTCATTCATCAAGCTGAAAAGAAGTGAGAGGGTCCTTCATGTTCAGTATTTACTTAGACTATGTACAACTACCATGCCTATGCACTCAGTATTTCATTTTGTCTCCCAGTGTGGGGAGTGAAAATTGAATTATGCAGCTCAATTTTGCTACCCAATTCAACGAGAGGACAGAGTTAATTTCTAGAGCGTAAGGAGGATGGTATCAGGTTTTATCATGTGAGTTTACAACATGGACATTTGAATTCCCTGCTTACCAAAATGTCCATCTGGCCTAAGGTTCTGCAGCTCTAAACCAAGTTGGAGCACTTCCCCTGTGTCTTTGTATGTCTGCCCCTTCATTCCCCAGTGTCCTGGAGGAGTGGAAATAGGTTGAGCATTTTATTTCCTCAGGGGCTGGATCACTTCCCTGTCTGCCCATCTGGCCTTTCCCTGACAAGATGTTCCCCAACAATTTGAGAGATGCAGACACAGGAAAAGTGTAGCCAAGAGAGGCTGACCCTGCTGTGAAGTCTGAAGAGATGATATAATCTCTGCTTAGCAGGAAAGGGAACATTGGAAGAAATCATTATGCCTTGTACTTAACCCACTGTCCTCTGAAGAATAAACTGTGCTTAATCAAAAGGACCTTATGCAATGTTTTCTTTTAAAAATTAGGGTTTTATTGCACCCACCAGGGTCAGTCACTGACCAAATACTGGACTTACTCCAAATGTAAACTTTTGACATACTAAAGATAATGATTTGATATGAAATTGTGAAATAAGTATTTAATAATTTTATTGAATGCCTACTCCTTTTGTCTTTGAATCGCCATCTCATCTGCCCTGGTTTTCTTTGGCACTGAAAAAGCTTAAGACAGTGACATATTATAATAGGCAGTGAAGGAGGATACTAAAAGTGACATATCAGGGGCAAATTCCCAATATGGGTTTCAGTGATAGCCTTCTCAATTTGCATTTCCATGTCCAGGGATTCTGTGTAACAGTCACAGAAAGAGGAATCATAGAGGCAAAAACTAGTTTGTTTTGTTAGCCTCCATCTTTGTTTTGGACATCACTTTCCCTCAATGGTGGGCCATTCTTTCCCCAAACTGAGATCAAACAATCATGCCTTAATCTGTAGCACCTTCACTGACAGCACATACAAACAATGATAATGACTAAATGTGTTATTTTTCCCCAAATTATTCCAAGCCACCAGTTGGAGAGTGGAAGGAAGGGCTTTTCTCTATTAGAAACCATAAACCTTGTATATTAAATCAGCATGAACTCAGCCTAGGAAGAAGAATTCTAGATCCTTTTTTTTTCTTTTTGGGTCACAACCAGTGATGCACAGGGGTTACTCCTGGCTCTGCACTCAGTAATTACCCCTGGTGGTGCTCAGGGGACCATATGGGATGCTGGGAATCGAAGCCAGGTCGGCCGCATGCAAGGCAAACTCCCTACCTGCTGTACTATTATTCCAGCCCCTCTGTTTACTTTTTAAACAGAATTAAGTTGGTCCTGCTATTTATGCTACAACAATGTTATTCCAAACTGGAGAAATTACAGTGAGCTCATGAAAATCCATATGGGAAGATACAGGTTTTCCCCCTCTGAGATTATGGGGCTTTTAATTATATGATATAACATATATGAACTACATAAGCCAACCTATATGGCTATGTGAGTCAAGAGTATATGAAATAATGTGATTTTTAAATCACCTCTTCCAAAATTATAGTCTCCATTTCAGTGATAAAAGAAAGTTCATTTTTCAGGTCTCCCAGGACTTTGTAGACTAGAATAACTGTAATCCTGCTTGGTAATACTTTAAAATCTTCAAGAGGACCGGATTGAAAGTACAGTGGATAGGGCACTTGTCTTACACATGGCTAACCCAGGTTGGATCCCGGGCATCCCTTATGGTCCCCCTAGCTCCGCCAGGAGTAAGTCCTGAGTCAGAGCCAGAAGTAACCCCTGAGCATCACCAACTGTGACCCAAAAGTCAGGGGAAGAAAAGCTCCCAAAAGTGCCGGTCCCTTTGCCTTATTAATGGATGACATGATAATATTAATAGACTTGTATTTCTCTCTATTTGTACAGCATTTGAAGACTGTATGCCCATTTTTGCCCATGAAGAATCTAGTGCTGGATAACTTGATAATAATTGGAATCGTTGGGGCTGGAGATATAGTACAGGGGTTAAGTTATTTGCGTTTCATGCAACTGAGATTTCTCCCCAGGCACCACATACGGTTCCTACTGCACCACAGGACTAGTGCCTGAGCAGTCAGGTGTTAGCCTTGGAGACAGCCAGGTGTGGTGCACAAGCCCAAAACTAAAACCAAAACTATTGGAATTATTGGCAATCAAATTCAAAAATGTATTAAATGAATTAAGGGAAGTTGAATGTTTTAAAAAGAAGAATTATATTTCCTGTATTTTGTTTTCCAGTGTTTCCTTCTGCACTGGTGGAACAAATCCCTTCTCTCTTTCTATATGGTACTCTAGATTTCCTGCAACCATTCCTAACTGAACCTGAATCTTCTAATGTATAAACATACATAGTTTTCCTCTTCCCTTCCCCCTTTTTTCCTGTGATGACTACAGTTCACACATACTTGGTTTTAGTGTTCATACACTTGTTTGTGGTACTTATGTACCTTTTAGTACTGATCCTTCCTGAAGGTACCACACTTCAGTTGTGGTGCTTACTTGGTTGCAGAGTCACCAAGGGTGTCTCATACTTGATTGCAGTACTTGTATACTTAATTCTGAAGCTCACCTGGGTTATATTCTTCAGCTGTGCTGCTCACACACATTTGTTTGCGATGTAGATTACATTTTGTGGTAGCACCAAGAAAATATTTGGAGCAAACACAGCCTTATAAGCCTCAGTCTTTAAATATAGGGTTTCTTCCACAGAACTAACTTGTTCCCTGCAGATATTTATACATTTTTGTGACCGCTTCATTGAGAAATTTTTCATGCAATACAATAAATTTACTGATTTAACATATACACTTCAATGGGTATTTGTATATTCACAGTTTTTTAATCATCCATCATCATCATCATCATCATCGTCATCATCATCATCATCATCATCCTGTTGATTGTCAAATTTCTCGAGCAGTCTCAGCAATGTCTCCATTCTTTCTAGCCCTGAGATTTTAGAAGTCTCTCTTTACTCATCCTTCCCAACAATGCTGCATTGGAGGCTCTTTCAGGGACTGGGGAATGAGAACCAGCATTATTACTGGTTTTGGCATATGAATACAACATGGGGAGTTTGCGAGGTTCTCCCCGTGGGCAGGAAACTCTCGGTAGCTAGCCAGGTTCTCCCAGAGGGAGAAGTAGGCTATAAGATGTTGCACAGTCCTCGGAGGGGATGGGCTCCAGCTTTCCTCCCCGCCCCAAGCAGCTCTCCCACAGCTTTCGGAGCCTAGTCACAGCCATGTTCAAGGCCAACTCTGAATATTTTTGAACACTTTTAAAATACGTGTCATTCTCAGAAGTGTGAGATGATAGCTTGATTTTCTTCTTAAAATTTTATTTATTTATTTATTGTTTTGGTGGGCTACACCTAACTATGGTCAGGGGTCACTCCTTGCTCTGTACTTAGGAATTATTCTTAGTGGTGCTTGAGGGACCATATGGGATGCTGGGACTTGAACCCTGGTTAGCTGTGTTCAAGGTAAGTGTCCTACTCAATGAATTATTGCTCTAATATTTTGATTTTCATTTCCCTAGTCTGGAAATTAGAAAGTCCAGAACTAGTCATTTTGATGTAATCTAGCATATTCCTCTAGCTTCATTTCCCTCACTCTAAACTGTTGATAACTGCACTATTCTCAAAATGATTTCACTATAGTCTGACACAATTTTCACCTAATACTTTAAAAGAAATATGTAAGTCTAAGGAATCCTGATGCTTCTGTCAAAAACACATTCCATATACAGAGGAAAATCAACCCACACTATGAATTACATCAGTGATTAAAGGACAGGGTCACTGCTTCTCAGTTGAATCAGCCTTTGACCACTGGCCCATTGGTTGCAAAAGGAACTATTTCTATGTGATTTATTTTAATTTTAATTTTTTTCTATTTAACTGGAGTCTATGGTTTACAATTTTGTTAATGGTTTCCCATGTGAATAACTCCAACACCACAACCATCACCACTGTACCTACCACCCTCCCCTAAAGAACCCTAATGTCCCTCCCTCTCAACCTCCCAACTCAGTTGTGTGGGTAAGTTCTCCCATTATGTTGCCTTTGAACTTTATTTCTACCTTGCTGTGTATCTTGAAGTCCCACATATGAGAGAGATCAGTTTGTATCATTTTCCTTTTGACTGACTTCACTCAGCATGATATTTTATAGTTCCATTCATGCTCTGCAAATTGTATAATTTTGCTTATCTTAAAACTGCATAGTATTTAACTGTGTATATATACCACATCTTTCTGATCCACTCATACCTAGTTGGACATTTAGGTTCTTTGCTTATCTTGGCTATTGTGCTACGTGTGGTGATAACCTATGTGTTCATATATTTTCAATAAATATTTTTGTGTTTTCAGATAGATACCAAGATGTGGCATTGCTGGGTCATATAAGATTTCTATTCCTGTGTTTTATATAGATCTCTATATTGCTTTCCATAAAGGCTGGCTGAACCAGATGACATTTCCACAGTGGTTGAGGGCTTCTTTCTACCACAACCCTGCCAACACTGGCTTTTTACAGACTTTTTGATATGTATCATTCTCACTGCTGTGAGATGTTATTTCAGTTTTGTTTTGATTTGAATTTCTATAAAGACAAGCTACAACTAACACTTTTTTCATAAGCCTTCTGGCCATCTCTATGTCTTCTTTAGGGAAGTGGCTGTTTATCATCCTGTCCCATTTGTGGATGGGTCATTGTGGTTTTTGTTGTTGAATTTTGTGAATTTTGAAAAAGATCTTGATACCAGCCCTTCACCTAATGTACTATGTGCAAATATTTTCTCCAATTCAATAGGGTATCTTTTTATTAGAGCTTGAGTTTCTTTTGCTGTGCAAAATCTTTTTAATTTAATCCATTCCCATTTGCCTATTTTATTTTGTTTTACTTTACCACTGTGGACATTTTGTTGAAGACTTCTTTGTTCTCAGTTTCCTGGAAAGCTCCACCAATGTCTTCTTCTATGTATTTCAAGTCTTCTGGTCTAGTCTTTATATATTTTATTTATTTATTTTGTTTGGAAGCCACACTGAGTGAAATCTGTGTTCTCTGCTTAGGAATAACAACTTGTAGGACTCAGAGGACCATATGGGGTGCCAGGGATTGAACTGGGTTCAACCACGTGCAAGGCAAGCACTGCACATGCTTTACTTCCACCTGTAATCTCTGTGT
This sequence comes from Sorex araneus, assembly GCF_027595985.1. Lineage (NCBI taxonomy): Eukaryota > Metazoa > Chordata > Mammalia > Eulipotyphla > Soricidae > Sorex > Sorex araneus. The sequence continues at coordinate 109,360,226 of NC_073313.1, forward strand.
TTTTAACCCATTTTGAAGTTAATTTGTGAGTGATGTGATTTACAGCTCAAACTTCATTTTTTAACCTTTACCTATCAAGTCTTCCAAGTACCATATGTTGGAGAGATTTTCCTTGCTTCACTTCATGTATTATCTGGCCATAAAGCTGGTAGCTTTATTTTGGACTTTCAATTCTGTTTTGTTTGTCTGCAAGTCTATCTTTATTTTGGTGTTACACAGTTTGGATTATTATAGCTTTGTAATATAGTTAAAAGTTAGGAGATGCAATGCTTCCCAGCTTTTTGTTTGTTTTCTCAAAACTGCTTTGGCTATTCAGGGAGTTTTAAGGTTCCACACAAATTTTAGTGGAGTTTGTTACATATTTTTGGAAAATGTCATTGGAATTTTAGTGGGTCTTGCATTGAATATGTTTAGTACTTTGGATAGAACAGTCATTTTAACAATGTTGATTTTTCTAATCCATGAACCGGGAATGTTTTTCTGTTTCCTGGTGTCTTATGATTCTCTTAGCAGTGATTTATTATTTTCACTATAAAAGTTTTTCACCTTCCTTATTAGATTGATTCTTAGGTATTTGATATTCAGGGGCACTATATTGAAAGGAATACTCTTTATTTTTTAACTTCCACTTTATTATTTATGTACAGGAATTTAATTTATGAGTCTTGGAAAATATGAGTTCTTTCCCAGATATGCATGATTAGAGATCCACAGTACTCTAGTAAGGATGAGAAAGGAAGCATGGAATCTTGAGTAAGGTTGACAGGAAATACGTGGCAAATACCTCTAAAGAGGTCCAGGGATTGAAATTCTGGGGATCTGGAGCTTCTGCTCTCCTTAGACACACTTAATAGTGCCTTTTGTGGGCCAAGAAGATATATGAAAGGGATGAAGTGCAAGCTTTGCAGAAAGGAGACCCTAAGTTTGATTCCTGGCACCATATATAGTTAACTCCCATAACCACATCTGCAGTGTTGGGTATAGTCCTCATGGCTCGCAAGCAGCACTGGGGATGCTTGTATTAAAATAGCACTCTTTGAGAGCATAATTTCAAACCAGATTCTCCAAATCAAGGAGAAACAAAAGAGAAACTAAAAAAGAAACTCTTGAACTGCCTTTTGCATCAAACATGAAGTTTTGTGTTCCTATATTTCATATTCAACTTTAGCTATCAGGCTAACTGCTTAGCCAAATGAGTGCTAGCCCTGCCAGGTGCTAAAACTTGAAGACCTAATTTTGGGCAGTATCTGGAGCAATGATGTAGTGATTAGGGGATAGGTGAGAGAGGGAATTGGGTTCATTACAATTCTTCCCAGTACTTCTAAAAACATAAGGAAATGCTTGAAGCAAGAGAAATGGTAGGGAGTAGAGATATGTGAGGAGTGAAAGGATAGACTTTCACTGATTGACATGTCATTAAAACATTTTAGGGGCTAGAGTGATAGTACAGCAGTTGGGGCATTATACTAAAAATGTTTAATTTGGGACCTAAGGACAACTACTGTGAGTTGGTTTAGAGAACCTAGAGCACATACTGTTTATTTTTAAGGCTCTTTAAACTATTTTTTTTGGTTTTGGAATGCATCCAATGGTGCTCAGGGCTTACTCCTGGCTCCTAACTCAGGGATCACTCTTCATGGTGGTGCTCAGGGACCAAATGGAATGCAGGGCATTGAACCTGGGTCAACTGCATGCAAGGTACAGTGCCCTACCCATTGTACTATCGCTCTGGCCCCAAGAATCTGTACAATTAACTTGAAGATAAGAAATATACTTTGCCTCTGTTCCACATTTAATTTAGCTAGTAAACCCCGAGGCAATTGTAGGTATTTAAATTTAAAAAGCTTTGCAAGTGATTATAATTGCTTTTTACAGTATTTTATTATAAATATTTCAACCATAGTGTAAAATATGTATCATCTGCATTCCACAATTAGGATTTTATATATATCATTATCACAAATGTATCCCTCTATCTTCTCATTAACCCATTTAATTTTTATATCTTTCAAAATAAGCTGTATAAGTCAGTATACTTCATTAAACACTTCAACAGACACACAGTGTTCAATATTCGTGTAAAATAGGTTCTTGTTATTAGAAAACATTTACAACTAGTAAAGTGCATAAATTGCAATGTCTCACTTGATGAATTCTGACAAATTTAAACACCAGTATAATAAAATCGTTATCAAGATGTATAAAATTCTCCTCATACATCATCCCCATGGATAATCATTGCTCAAGCCTAATTTTTTTCCAAGTGATTCTAATTTTCAGTCAGGATGACAAATCCCTTTAAAGAGAGACAAATTTCAGTTCCCCAGGCTTTTGTAATTAAGGCAGCATGGCTTGTTGATGAACAGTTCTGCTGTCAAATAACTTAAAGCCAAGGATAGCTCAACCAAGTACAATTTCTGAGATTTTCTGCCAAGCTAACTTATGCAAGCCTCAGTTTCCTACCTATATAATATAGATCATAATGATGACCACTACAGATGGTTGATTGAAAGTCTTAAATATAATAGCAAAATTAAATTAGTAAACAACTATTAAGTGCTTATACTTTGCTAGGTATTTATTTAATTGAATAGATTATCTTATCTTATACTCCCTACTGCTAAGATCCCAGGAAAGATGGGAAAAGAGAAATATAAATGCTAAGCACCTTGCCTAAAATGACACAGCTAATAATTGTAAGTAGTTTGATTCTAAGGATCAACTCGCACACTGCTATATGTCCTCTATATATTTCACTGAATAAGAAAGAGCTCAGAAATGCTCTGTGTTTAATAAGAGCACGTTGTGTTATATATGTATTACTAATCATTTGTACAATTTATTCAGCTACATATTCCGTATGAAATCATGGGACCACTACACAAAAAATTGCTTATAAATTTAATTAGCTCAGTGTTGTTGGTCCACAGATTGGTATATCTATTGTGCTCCTAGCAGTGTACTTTCTATCATGACCTTGAGAAATATTAGCAATAAGATTAGCTAAAGCACTGACCAAGACACAAAGCTTCCAGCAACAACATCCTTCTGGAAAAAAGAACTAGAGAAAGTTCTTTTTCCCTTATTAACACATTCAGCTCCCTGGCATTCTGCTCTGCATCTGTGCTGCAGTCTCTCAGACAAAGGACTTGCTGGAAAATCAGTTACATCATCCACTTCACCCCTGACAGACTTGCCAGCAGCAGCGTGATTAACATCTTCGCAGAACCAGAGAATGGGCAGGGCTCACTTAAGCTACATTATGCTACCCTTCCCCCAAATACAAATCCTATTAAATTGGACAATTATCCACACCCCATTCAGGGTGATTGTTTATGCACACTTGAGTGTATTTTTCCCCTAAGTAAAGCAGTCTCACACAAATCCATCATATTCCTTAGTCTCCCATATTGGGCCACTCATTTCTAACAGCCTATCTTCACAGGCTATGTTCCCAATTTGTTGGCAAAAGGAAGACAATGCCATGCTCTGCACGGGACAGCAGATGGGTATCTAGTAGTAAATTCTCTAGCTGAGACTTAAGAAGAAGCATGGCAACAGCTGAAAACCGAACACTACTTCTTTTAACACTATCAGGAACCTATGCATAAATAGATGGTACATCAATTTCAAAGTTTTAGAAGCTCAATTCAGCAGAAAGGCAGCAATCAGTGTTCTAAGAGAATGAGAATTGCTCATTCTCTTAAATCACCTTCAAGCTCAGTGGCTCCTTTGGAATCTCAGATTTCTAGGTTTCTTCTAATTGTGTGAAGGCTATTAGGGAACCTACCACTCACTGGGAAGAAAAATAGCTGAAAATTTAGCAAATAAAGTGCCTGGAGTGATGATGATGTCAACATTCAAGGGATCCTTGCCAATAGAGTAAAGCTGATAACACAATGAAATAAGGTTCTCTGTTACAAAAGCCAATGTTGCATTATCACAACTCCCATAAATTTATTGTCCCCAGGGTAATGACTATTGTGATTTGTTGCCACTAGGTAGCTAGGGGACTTGTGGTTGAATTACAGCCAGGCTGGTCTTTCCACCATTATGCTTCTTACCCAAGAAAGACTGAGCATCTCATTAACAGCTATAAGAATAGACGGAACATGTTTACGGTGTCATAAATTGTTTGGCTCCTGATTCCATAAAATAGATACATTTTTGTGAATATTAACCATCAATGACTTCCCAGTATTAGTTCACAAGAGTTTGCCTTCCTGGGAGCTGGTGAGATACAACAACGGGTAGCATGCTGCTTACTTTGCAGATGGCTGACCTGGGATTCCCAGCACTACATATGGCCCCCATAGTCCCCCTCAAGAAGTGATTCTTGAGCACTGCTAGGTGTGTCTCCACACACAAAATAGGAGTTTGCCTGTGTGGTTATTTAAGGAGTCTACTATATTAGAAATAGTTCTGGTCTTCATTCAGTGTTATACATACACAAAAATGGTGCTTGCTGAGCCGATAAATGGGAAGAAATCTATTGTATTTCCCTCATTTTGTGGGAATGTATACTGTTTCTGAGATACTTATGTTAGACATGCTAACAGAATTCAATGTCAATGCCTAGATAGCAAGAGAATCTTATCTACCAAGCACAACCTCAATGAACAAACATTGCCTCACAACTGAGGTAAAATATTTGTATTAATCAATAGTACTGGAGTCAGGCCACATCTGGGGGTGTTCAGGGCTTATTCCTGGCTTTTCATTCAGTTATCACTCCTGGAAGGTCTTACAGATTGAACCTGAGTCAGGTGTATGGAAGGCAAGCAAGTACTTTATCCATTGTACTATCTCTTTGGCCCCATCAATGATAATTTTATTGTGTTCTATTTCTTAGTGCCTACTATGCACCAGGCATATTCTAACAGTTATATGTAATTGTAAGAGAGATTTGTGAAGTCTGAACAGTGTGTGACATATATTCACTACTTATATAGTATCTAATAACTTATTGTGCCCTTTTAGAGATGATAAAACAGGGGCTCAGAGCTTAGTAACTTACTTAGAATCTTTTTTTTAGAATTTAATGTGAAATTTTTGCAATTAGAAATATATCTGTTTTTACTCTGCTAGACAAACCCAGTCTTCTTAGAATAATATCGGTTTCCTTTATACCCAAATTGAGTGAAGAGTCCATTAAATTACACTGAAATTTGAGATACATGCCAGTGTTAGCATTATATCACTATAGACACAGAGGAGTTCTCATAATGAGAACTCAAGGAGGAGTGAAGAAAACCAAAGTCTAGTGGACAAGGCTGAAAAAAGTATAAGTATTTGGCTAATCAATTCTAACTATCTGTGTTCCACTATCTACCACTCAAGTGAACATATCCCATAATAGCATTAAGAAAAAAATATGGTAGTCTTGCTATGATTATTGTTTTTTCTTACTCTTATTTTTCCTTTTTGAGTCACAGCTGGCAATGCTCAGGGGTTACTCCTGGCTCTGCACTCAGGAATTACTCCTGGCGGTTCTCAGGGGACCATATGGGATGCTGGGAATCGAACCCAGGTTGACTGCATGCAAGGCAAATGCCCTACCCGCTGTGCTATTGATCCAGCCCCAAGTTTTTTCTTACTCTTAAGGACGCATTATGGTTAAGATGACTTGAGTACGACTTTATGATTTTGAACACTAACTTTATATCTTTGTATTCTTGACATTTAGTAGTATTTAAGGGGGACTGTTCATTGCGCTTAAAAAAACACACCTTTGTATAGAGCAAGCTCATTCCATTAGAACAAAATATAATTACCCTATTTAGAAGTGCCTTTCTCTACCAGTCCATTAGAAAAGCACTAGAGAAAGGCGCTGGCTTATATAACAGCAAAATTTCCCTGATCATCTTGACTAAATAGCATGATGTGTTTACCAAATTCATTAGGCTCTCTCCAGTGTGAGATAAAATAAACAAAGGACATACAACTACAAAATAAACAATCCAGATACCTCTCCCTTGCAAATATTTCCCAAAGCTTTCTGATGTTTGAATTCACAACCACATTTAGCACCAAGGATAAATCTGTATGACACCCATTGCAAGAAATGAGTTGTGGTGTTCACTAGGTTCCTATTTATCTCCTCTTCATTACTCTTCTCCATCTTGCAAAAAGATAATTATGGAGACAACATGGTGGGGACGCATAATTTTCTATAGAATTTACAATGAATCAGGAAGGAGATGGAATTTTGGAAACAGGTTTCTAGGAAATATCAGAATTGAAGGCATTCCTAGTTGTTTATGCATAGCGACACCAAATGCACATAGAGTCATTTGTCTATTAGTGAGATGAAATATGTTAGGGCATTGCTGACTGTTGAAGAAACCTTCATATAACAGTGGTCTGCTAACAAATTGGACTTTGAAACTCTTGCAAAAGCTGACTGAGGAAGGCAGGAAGTGTAGGAAAATAGGAGAGGTTACAAGGATACATCAATGTGTAAAAATCAGGGACATCTCAGTGTTGTGTAATAAAGTCCATACAAAACTGTTATGGAATGTTTTTCTGAGAAGGGTAGGAATGACGATATCAGAGCATTTCAAACAACATGTTGTCCACTGAAATTGCCAAAAAGTAAAGAGAACAGATGAATTCAACACTTAGTGGTTCTGTAGCTCAATGTTTCTTAAATATAAGAGTACATGAGAGTCATGTGTAGGTATGTGTTTAGATACATATTACATGATACTACTGCCAGAGTTTCTGATTTAGGTGTGGAGTAGGTTTTTTTAATCTGCATTTCTAACCAAAACTCAGATGGTTCTGATGCTGTTAATAGAAAAGAAAGAAAACTTTGAGTATATTGTTCTAAACTAACCCATTTAGGGCATAGAAAAGGCAGATAAGACCTTAACGAGACATGATGTCTTGGATCATAATCAAGTCTTACACCTCAAGTCCCCAGATTTCCAATTCTGTGTGGTGCGTGTGTTTTTATGCATGGTGTAGTGCTAGATAGTGAACACAGGATCTCACATATCTGATTCTTGTGCTTTGCCACTGAGCTATATCATATACAGTCCATTAAATTCTATGGGGATTGTTTTTAGCTTTTGGCCACACCTGGCAATTACCAGAAGTAAGTCCTGGCTCTGCACTCAAGATAAACAATGTAAATTTAAATTTCCTAGTAAATTTCCAACGTAAATTTCCTAGTGGTGCTTGGTGGACCATGTTGGCTACCAGGTACTGAACCCAGGTTGGCAACATGCAAGGCGAGCAGTCTATCCATTTTACTATCAATCCAGCCCCTCCCCCAATTCTGTGTTTTTATTCCAAAGCATGGCACCCAGGTTTATATGGTAGCTATAAGGTAACAGTGATAGAAATGAAGTTTGTCTCTGCATTACTTTTTATAAAACTGCTTCTTACTTTTGGCACACTGTTTGGATTACTGCCAAGTAATGACTGAGGCTGACTCCTTCATAACAACAATACAATCAGGTCTTCTTCCAGTTTTATTACTCTTTTGGCATCAAACCTATACAAAATCTATACCATATCGGTTGTGTAGAAAATCTATATACCAGATTTTGCCAATTATCTAGTTAAATTTTAACTTACCATGTTTATCTGAAACTCAGATTTAACCATTATTCTGTATTTAATGTGGTGGCAAAATCCTAAGATACTTCCCGTAAATTTGAAGAAAGAGGGCTATCTTCTTAAATCATGGCTTCCCACCCAGAAGTTAGAGAAGTAACACCTGACACCCATACCTCCTGCCTTCACTTGCAGCCTTTGGATTTACTGGGCCTCTATTAAGCCAGAAAAGATGTGATTTGAAGAGCGGGGGATAAGGGGTGGGCGAGGAGTAACAGCAGCTGAACGGATACCCTCCAGCATTTCTCATTTCTCTGAAAAGTTTGATTCTGCTTCCATGCCCTGTGATTAACCAAAACAAGGGAAGACAAATAAAAATTCTGTACAGCTGTTTCACACTGACAGACCTGACCTTCCCAGCTGAGGATTCTTTGTGCTGGGAAATTGTTACCTAGCAACCAGACCTTGCAGCTGCCAGACTTGCAATGCTAAAAGCATAACTTATAGAAATGAAGCCAGGAGCAGGATGGGGTGGGGATTGCATTAATCTAAGCTTTGTCTTTGGGTCTAATACTATATTCCAGTGAGAAAAATCAGTGGAAATCAAAGCCCCTTACTGTGGCGAGTCAATTGCCAAATCAGGCTTCTTGGGCTCAAGTTCCTGTCACCTCCACCTGCTCTACCAATCTGTGTATGAAAATGGGCGGACTGGGGGTGGGGTGTGGGAATGAATATGCCTCTCAGAGTTGTTAAATATTCTGTGCCATGCACATGGTCTTTATTCTTTGACGTTGTGCGTATCAATATTTAATATGCGTCTTTAAAAATTGAACACCTTCCTCCTCCTTCTCTTGCTCCTCCTCCTTCCCCTCCTCTCTATCTCTTCTCCCCCCTCTCTGTTTCTCTATTTCTTCATATATTTCTTTATGCCTTTGAAAAATACAGATGGGCTTGGAATGTGACTAAGTAGCCAAGTGCATGGCTTCAATGAATGAAACCTAGGATTGTTCCCTAGCACCACACACACAAATACAGATGGAAGGTCCTAACTTCCTGCAGTTTTTTTAAAGCTTACCTCAGGTATTTACAATGTGTGGTCAGTGTTGAGAACTCCTCCCCCCTCTCTGTCCAAAAGTAGAATAACCTTATTTACTATGATTTAATAAGTTATTTTGAAAGGCTGGGAACACTGTTAACATTATTTGAAATAGAAAAGTGTGTGCATGCCAAATAGAAATGCTCCAGTTTGGGATAGCAGGGAACCTTCTGAAAAAGGTGAAATGGAGTTTAAACATTAGCACTTATTGTATTTCAGGACCAGATTCTAGCAAATCAAATCGAGAAGGTTTGAGGTAGAGATCAGGAAGTTTACATTTTGAACAAGCTTCATTAGTTGGATGGGATCCATATACAAAACTGCAAGATACTGGATTATTGTATCTTTTGACAAAAAGTGCTTTTTAAATGTTTGTGTGTTAAAATAACAGCTTTTTATGCTACCTACCCAATTTTCCATAACAGTTCACCATCCTCCAATGTTATGGGTCCAATTGGGTGGTGACTCAATTTCTTTCTTTGGGCATCACTGTCTTGCTCCATTACTATACCACAGTTGCTTTTATATACACTTTTACTTCTTCATTAGCAGAAAAGGTCTGACTTCTCCTATCTCTAAGTCTTCTTTATTTTTAGCTTATTTATGCCATTCTACATGACAACTTGGAAATTTTGTGCTTAAAAGTATGCATTTAGGGACTGGAGTGATAGCACAGCGGGTAGGGCGTTTGCCTTGCATGCGGCCGACCCGGGTTTGATTCTCAGCATCCCATATGGTCCCCTGAGCACCACCGGGGGTGATTCCTGAGTGCAGAGCCAGGAAGTAATCCCTGAGTATCGCCAGTTGTGACCCAAAAAGAAAAAAAGTATATGTATTTAAATGGCTCTTATTTTATTCAGTTATGCAATTATTATCATACCAATTTTAGTACATTCCCATCAACAAATGGAATGCCATACCTATTAGTAGTTACTGTTAATTTCTTTCCAAACTGCATAATTCAAGCAACTGCTAATCTACTTTCCATCTCTATAAATTTGCCTAATTTTGTCATTTTATATAAATGAACTCATAATGTGTTGTTGTGTGTTTAGATTGCTTCATCTAAAACAACATTTCCCCAATTCTTATTGTTATAATATGCATTAGTACATTATTGATTTTTATGACTGAGAAATATTATATTGAATGAGTGTAGCACATTTTGTTTACCTATTCATCCATTGAAAGGCAATTCGATGGTTCCACATTTTAGCCATTGTGAATAGTGTTATAAACATTTGTGTGGTTTTCTGTAGATCGATATCTGTATTTTCTTGAATTTATCCTATATGTATCTGAAGACTAAATACCTAAAATTTTCAGAATTGTTGCATTATATGGTAATAATATGTTTTTATATGTCCAAAATGAAAGCCTATTTTACATGTCATCAACTGAGAGTTTTGTGAGGGTTCAATTTCACCATACCTCTTTTAATTCTTGTCATTCTATTTTTTATTATTTTTTATCTTTTTGATTATTGAAATTCTAGTAGGCACGAAATGGTTATATTTTTCTTTTCAGGCCACACCCAGAAATGCTCAGGGGTTTGTTCTGACTCTGCCCTCAGAACTACCTCTGGTTGTGCACAATGAACCATTGAGTTGGGATGCTGGCAATTGAATCCTGGTCTTCATAATGCAAGAAAACTGCCCTATTCATTGTGACTCCAGCCCTCATTGTGGTTTTAAGTTGCAATACTCTGATAGCAATTATCTTTTAATAATTTTATTGGCCATCTGTATAACTTCTTTGACTATTCTAATCACTAGTACATTTTGCTATTTTTTACTATTGATTTATCTGTTCTTAATATATATTTTAAAAGCAAAGCCCTAATCAAATGTACAGCTTCTAAGTATTAGACGTTATTGATGGTATCATTTGGAACTCAAAAAGTTTTAGATAAAATTCAATTTTTCCTATTTTTTCTTCAGTTGATTTTATTGTTTTTTTTATCTAAGAAAACCATTGCTTAGTATAAACTCAAGAAGATTCAGACATTTATTTCTAAAAAGTCTCATAATATCTGCTTTTACATTTACATCTTTAATTCATTTTGATTTGGGGGCAGGAATTGCTGAGAGGTTTACTTCTGGTAGTTTGTAACGAACCAAAGAGTGCCAAAAATCAAACCCTGACCTTAGACATGCAAGTTAGGTGCTCTACAACTGACGCACATTCCAAGTTCTGATTCGTTAATTTTTTTTATGTGGTATGATAAACAGGTTTGAATTTATTTGTGTACTTGGTTTTGTGTATGGATACCCAGTTTTACCAGTATCATTTGTTGAAAAGACCATTCTTTCCCTATTGAACTGTACTGTTTGTTACTCATTTTGAAAATCAGTTAGCTATAAATATGATAGTTTATTTCTGAACTTGAGATTATATTCCACTGACCTACAAGTTTGTCTTTATGCCAGTACCATACTGTTTTGATTACTGTGATCTTGTGTTAGTTTTCAAAATTCTAAAGTGTCCTTCTATTGTGTTCTTCTTTTGTAAGATTCTATGACTGTTCTGGATCCTTAGTGTTTCTAAATGGGATTTTGCACCACCAGGAGTGACTCTTGAGCACAGACATAAGAAGAGTAAATAAACCCTGAGCATAGATGGGTGTTGTCTAAAATATACAGAAAAAAGGGAAATTAAAATATTAATTGTATAAATGATGTAAAAGTATTGTTAGATATGTTCTGGAACATAATTCATGGCTAACCCCTTTATTATCAATAAGTATTTAGGGGTCCTCCCCAGCAGTACCAGAGGTTTAAGAGACCACTTTGAGCAATAGACAAAGAGAGTTCTGGTACGCCCCAGTGATGTTGTGCCTGATCTGGAGCAGCAGTGGTCACATGCCATCAGGGTTACATCTAGCAATGCTTGGGAACCTAACGCATGCGATAGCATGCACTTCAACCCTTTGACGTATCTCCCCAGCCAGAACAATACAAATTTTCTACTGTACCAATTTGACATCCTTATGTTTTCAAATATATATTTGCCATTGCTGAACTTAGAGGTTTGAAATATTTGTTTACTCAATCAAAAAATACTTTGGTAAACACAACTAAATGCAAAGGGTTAGATAGAACACAATATTAAATCAAAGTACCAAGGGTGCACAAAATCAGTGAGGAAGGGAGAGGGTTTTAAACAGAATTTTAAGTGATGGAGAATTATCAGTGTGTAATAGTCTTGGTGGACTGCTTTGTAAGGGGAGGAGGGTGAGCAGATACTCAGTGGTACTCAAAACTTATTTCTGTCTCTGTGCTTAGAGATCACTTCTGGTGAACTCGGAGGGTCATAAGTGGTACCAGGAATTAAATCTGGGTCAGCATCGTGCAAGCCAAATGCCCTACCCACTATACCATTGCTCTCACCCCATTATTCATGTAGGATTTTTATGGAGGGCTTGGGGAAAGTGACATGGCAGAACACAGCATTGCCCTCAAGACCCAGTCAGGTATTCTGTTCATTATATGAAGAAAATTTGTCAAAAATCTATTTTTAAATATCCTCTAGCGCCCAGAGAGAGAGAGAGTGCAACAGTATGGCCCTTGCCTTGAATGTGGCCAACCGACATTCTAATCCTGGAACCACATATGGTCCCCTGAGCACTGCCAGAAGTGATCCCTGAACACAGAGCAAGGAGTATGCTGTAAGCATACTCAGGTGTGGTACAAATAAAATAAAATATCCCCTTTAGAAATAAAACATATTTTATCCTTCAGTTTTGTCTATTCAAGCAAAATATTTAATTCTCCATCATTTATTTATGAATAGGAAGTATCTATTTTATAATTTAAATCCTAGTAACACTGACTATACCAATTTGAAATTTGATACCCACTTATTAAGTATGAGTCATGAGTCATGTGTCATACAAACTTTAGCTTGTATTAATAGATAATTCTTATTAATAATACATTGTAAAGGTATTTCAGTAAAGAAAGAATAATTTCTGGTTTCCTATTTTAGTTATCCAATTCATACCTTTGATTTTTGAAATATACTGCCTGCCAATAGTCAATAAGGCTTTTTACATAGATAAATTCCAAACAGAAATGTTTAGTTTTGGCTTTCTGAGAGTTGCTATATTGCTATATGCTTTACACAAGCAAATGAATAAAAATTGGACAGGTTTATATTTTTTAAAGGCAAGTTTTATATCTGTGCCTGTAGTTACCTAATTAGCATGTAATGAATATCTGACATGAATTTTGCTTTAATCAGTCAGCTTGATATGAAGGAAAGAGCACAGGTTTGGGAGTCAGAAGAGTTTGAATCTAAGTCTCTGCAATTGTCTCTGTCTCCATTCTTTAACATTGAGCAAGGTCCTTCACTTTTTGAATATGTGAGATTCTGTGTCTATCAAAAGGAAACAATCATATCACTCAAGTTATCTCCCAGGGTGGTTGTTACAATCAGACAATAGAAGTGAATCAGATAATAAAGTACAAGTCAGGTATAAGATATTCTTATTACAACTCAATTCAGTTCTTTGAGTATTTACCAAGGGAATGTCTGCTAAAGCTTGTTAACAAAACAGAACTATGATAAGTGCAAGCTATAAAAAAACGACAGGGTTTTATCACATCCACAACACATTTGCAATGTACCTGCTAAGGGTACAAAAACCATATTAGTTTTTTTGGTATTGTTTGGGAGCCACATCTGGCAGAGACAAGGAATTACTCTTGGCTTTTCACTCAGGGCTCCCTGAGGGCAGTGCTTGGGGGACCATATGGAATACTGGGAATCGAACCCAGATCAGCAGCTTGCAAGGCAAGTGCCCTACTCACTCTGGCCGCCTGAGTTGTTGTGTTTTTTTTTTTTAATCACCACGAGCCTCACAGTTACAAAACTGTTCATGATTGGGTTTCAGTCATACAATGTTCCAGCACCCATCCCTCCATCAGTGTACATTTCCCACCACCAATGTCCCTAATTATGTAAGATAGGACCTGTATCTTTCAAGTTAAAAGTCTAGACCTATGTTTTAGATAGCTTTCAGTTGACCTAATGTCCAAATCAGTATGATACTTAATCATACTGAGTTTTTCCTGTTTACTTTTATTTCTAGAAATCAAGCATTTCAAAAATATCACCTTTACACTATTAGATACTTCTGCTGAATTCACAGTATCCTTCTCTTTAGCATTAAAAGGACTTCCAAATTAGCTTTTTCCTGGTCCTGGTCTGTATACGCATGCACTGCCTTAGTAATCATTAGCAAGGCATATACTCTGTACTCATTTATTATATAAATCCTATATATATGTGTGTGTATATGTATATATATATATATATATATATATATATATATATGCTTGGGGCAGGGAGGGAAACGACCTACCGCCTTCCATAGGACTCTGGTGAAGACAGCCTGGCGTGGGGGCAGGAGATTCCCTCCCTTCTCCAAGCAGAGCCCCAGCAGCCATAGACTTGCTCCAGAACCCAGCCATAGACTTGCTCAAGACCACTTTCCACACACTCGGGCGAAGCTTGCCCATGAAGGAACCAGCAGAGTAACCCAGGTATGCGGGACCCGTGGCTGAGATCTCCAAGCCTGTTTGGATTGGGACTGGGCCTCCTCCACCCAGATCCCCAGTTTTCCAGTAGCTTGGCAGTCACACACACAAACTGCCCCCGGCGTCATGTAATCTCATAAATGGCCAAGATCCAGAGACTATAAAACAAAGCTCCCGGAAGAGAATGACACAATTTTTCCTGTAATCCATGAGGACCCGTAAGGATGATTAGAGACCGTCCCAAAAGCCTCAGTCCCTCTCGCAGAGCTTGGCAAGCTACCGAGGATATTGCACCCACCTGGCAAAGCCTGGCAAGCTACCCGTGATGTATTTGATATGCCAAAAACAGTAATAGTAACAACAAAGTGCTCTTAGTGTTCCTGGAGCGAGCAGACACCATTGGGACTAATGAAGAAGTTACTGGTGTCTGCTCAAGCAGTCGATGAACAACGGGATGACAGTGACAGTGATATAATATCCCATGCCTTGGACTTTTTTCTAGACCCTGACAATATTCCATAAATGAGCCAACAACTCTGCTTCCAATAGTTACTGATTCAAGAATGTATTCTAGTTATGGGGTGTGGTTTTTCTAACAAGATTCTAAACATCATATCAAGACAAAAATATCTTTTCTGGGGGCTTGAACGATAGTACAGTGGGTAAGGACATTTGCCTTGCACATGGCCGACCCGGGTTTGATTCCCAGCATCCCATATGGTCCCCTGAGCACCACCAGGACTAATTCCTGAGTGCAAAGCCAGGAGTAATCCCTGTGCATCACCGGGTGTGACCCAAAAAGCAAAAGAAAAAAAAAGAAAAGAAGAATTTCTTTTCTGGTACTTTAATATAGAGTATTCCAAAGGGTACAATAGCTCACAAATAATAGATTTTTCTCTTATTTAATGATTACAAAGACTGTAACAATGAGTCAGTTATCTTTAGTAGAATCTCTTATCAGGAAACCACTAATAACTCTAAAAACTGGGTACCTTGTTCATACTGTCTGTTACATATCACTGAACTTTACTGATTTCTGGTACTATTGTCAGTGTAGTATCATTTCTAGAATAACAGGAAGTTGTAACTTTGTCTTTTTGGTATTTTCTAGATTAAAGTTGTGGTATCATAGAACTTTAAGTATAGAAAGAACTAAAATGCAAATAACATTTGTTCTGTAGAAAAATCAGTAGGGGTATGCATTGTACAAAAGCAGAAATAGATTCAGAAAGGGCAATTGTTTACTCAAATTTAGCACGTTAGTGGTGGCAGAGCATGAGACTAACTCCCTTGCCCAAAGCTCTTTTCCATTGTTTCTTCCTTCCTCTATTGCTGGAGTTGCACATGTTTTTTTTCTTTGTTTGGTGGGGGCAAGGAAGGGGTAGGGGTTGGGACTCACCGAACATAGGGTGTATTTCTCAGGGGACCATATGCGTTCCACTGGGATTGGTCATGTGCAAGGCAAGCACCTTAATCCCTGTATTATCCTATTATCCTTCTTGCCCTACAAGAATTTTCTGTTACAGGCTGTGCCTTCAAACTCCAGATTGAATCGTTAACTTTTCTTTAGTATTCTAGGCTACTCTGAGTATTTTAGATATGCCAGCCCTCACAATTACTTGAACCGATATCTTAAATCTCTGTATACACACATACACGCACACAGATGCACACCTTATAATGTTTGCTTTTATTTTCCCCTGAGGAACCCTGGTAAACACAGGCCATATAACAAATATGTCAGGATTTGTGGTGTCACATGGTCTGTGTTGTATATTTTCTTCCCTTTTTAAAAATTTGGCTCTTTGACCCTTGATTTAATATACTGTGAGTAATGGAAAATCAATTTCTTTCTACCCCAAAAGGGACTTTTTCAAACTGATCAACCTTAATTCTTTTCAATTATATTTCTCTCTGATGACTTTTGGATTGTATTTCACCAGTTCTGGCTTTTGTGCAATGATTTCCAGCATCTGTGTCTTCGTATTCATGCTGTATGTGTTACACACACACAAACCCGGCTGCCCCACCCTATTCTGTTCTCTTTCAGACTAGGACTTGACAAGCACAAGGGCAATATGGAGCAGATGCAATCTTCTCTAAAAGCCACATTCAGCTGTGGGATGGGCAAATATTGATTTAAACACATTATTTTTTTCTTTTAAAGAAGGGAGGGAAAGAGATTGCTCAATCTGACCTCAAGGTCTCAGCAAGGTCCCTGTGGAACAGCCTAAATCCATACCACTCGATTTACTAAACCAGAGCCAGGATTGTTACACCATATAGGGCAGGATATAAATATTTTGCTTTCTTGGTAATAGCCATTGTCTCTATAGTCTCAGTCCTAGTCCCTGTTGGACTAAAATTCTCAAAGCAAGGAACGCTGTGTATAGTGAACCATATGAGAGGGTTTATCTTGTCTTAAATTCTCTTATATATTAGTTTAAGCCCAATTCTCAATTCCCAGCACCACCAACTTCCAGGTGTGGCTTATTGGCTTATTGGTTAACAAACCGTGTGGCAGCCAAACCATTTAGAGCCCAATTCCAGGTAGTGTGACTACTGCTAAGAAAAATTAGGATAGGTGTTGAGAAAGAAATGTGTATATTTGTCTCCATTGAAAGTGTATTTGGATTTAAACCAGCCCCAGGCATTTTTGTCTGGATAAGCTGCAGTAAGCCACTTCACTGCTAATCAACTTCCATACCCACTTTGCTCAGATGTTTTGTGCAGGTCCACAAGCCAAATGACAGAAACAGTTCTAGCCTGGAAATAAATGATCCCAGTTCTCAATCCCAGAAGTCTCTCTTTGAAGATGCAGAGGAGGAACACATATTTATTCGCAACTTTGAGTCCACCATGGCAAATGAAATGCTATTTTCTCATGCTTTGTAGAGTGGGTAAAATGTAACTTAGAGTCTGAGTATTACTTGGTACTTCTCAATTATTAATTGATATGCCTAAGAAGCTGCCTCTCTCTTAGACTGAACCCTGGATCACAGCACTTTTATTCACTGCTTAGTTCACATGAGCCTGCAGCACTAGACCATGAAGCAGCCGAGTAATACCCAGAGATGAGTATCCACTAGGTACAGTAGGTCTATCAGCCCAGAATACTTTTTTTTTTGTTTTTGGAGCCTCCCAAGAAGGCTTAGGGTATTCAGAGGCCACTTAGCCAAACTGTCAATTGGTTTGGTGCTAGGTTTCAAATTTATGGTGCAATTTGGACCCTGGAAGAACACCTGGTTGCCCAGCATTTAGTTATTTATGTACAGGGGCCTCTAGGATTACACATGCTTTGGGACCATGTTGCTCAAGGGATCTAACCAGGGTCAAGCACACATACTTTGCTATCACCCTGACTCTGTGGCCAGAATACTTTCACAGACCCATGAAAATTATTTAATTTCTTTTAAAATTTGAAAAATCCTTCTACTTTGAATACAATATTTAAATATATAGTATTAATCTATTCCTCTTCATATCAACACTGTGATTTTGTGCAGGCTTCCACAAAAACACAATAAGTGCCCAGAGCCCACAAGAGTCACAGTAAAACCATACATATCTCAACTAGTCCTGCAGACCCACAATCTAAAGTATAGGTCCTTGTAATCAGTGAAGTCCTAGGGAAAGCACAAACATTAATTCCCAGCAGGCAGCAAGCCAAAAACTTGAAACTTCAAGGGAGGCAAGGCTTCATCTCTGCAAACAGCAGAAGGAAATTCACCTATCAACTACCATATTAACTTGTGGAGGCAAAGATTGCCAGAGAGAATGCCTTGCAGAGCTTTTTTATTAAGACGTGTAATGCATCTGGTGAGAAGGGCCAGAAATGTCCTGATATATAAATATTTATATGTAACGTCATCAGATGAAACATCCAGTACTTAAGTGAAAGGAAGGTACAGACTTGCTTGCACAGACACAAAGAGTCTGCGGGAGGTAATGGTCTCTGGCTCAAATCTCTTTTAAGGAATATTATCATGCTGGGCAAGGCATTCAGACCCCTAGGGACTGCCAAATTGTTGCCAGCTGGAAAAGCATGGGTTTGGTTCATGCTTGGAAATGGAAAGTGTGCAGTTTACTTCAATGGCAAGAACTACTTATGGCAGTTAGGTCTAATTAGTAAACCTGTCTGATTCCTCCAGTGAGACTGCAAAACTGAGATATATATATATATATATATATATATGTATATATATATATGAATAAATCTATTGTGAAGGTTTTGAAACTGGCAATAGAATTGTCACTGGCTCTTTACCACTGTGGTTTAGAGAAGCCAACATGTAGTATCATTGACCATAAATTATTCTTTTTTATCTTTTACAACATTTTTTGGAGGGAAGGACTCTTAAAACATCTGCTAAAATCTCTCACTTCTTGACCAATTCCTACATTTTCCTTCAAAGTCTTTATTATAGGGGCTGGAGAGATAATACAACAGGTAGGGAGCTCACTTGCCATGTACTCAGTGTGAGTTCAATGCCTAGAACCCCAGAGGGTTCTCCCCAGTAGCCTGCTAGAACGATCTCTGAGGACGAGTTAGGAGTAAGCACTTAATAATACCTGGTATGGCCTAACCTCCCAACCCAAAAGTCTTTATTAGAGACAAAAACTCTCAAACTGAATAGCTGTTACCTTTGTAGTGATTACAGATGCTGTGCCTATAAGGGCCCTGCGGTCTCAGTTTATCATTCCTGTCAAATGGATAATGGTGCCTGTTTTCTTTTCCCTTTATTATTCTTTGGATTATTAAAAGGTTTTTTTCTGGTTCCTGTACAGAGATAAAAAGGCTTTTAACTCCTCTACTTCTAATCACATTCTTCTTTCTTTTCAGTCTTTTCAAGAATTTCTAACTAAAATGCAAATAAATTCCTAAAGCATAGGACACTGATTCCCAAATGCAATCTACCATATTGTCACAGTTTGCTGTTGTTGTCATTGTGGTTTAAATTTGGCGTTCAAACAATACTGGATTAAACAAAATCAAGCAGGGGTTGGAGCAATAGTACAGTGAATAAGGTCCTTGCCTTGCACATGGCCATACTGAGTTTGATCCTTGGAACGCCATGGGATTCCCTGAATACACAGGAGTAATTCCTGAGTGCAGTCAGGAGTAAGCCTTGCACATCACCAGGTGTGACACAAAAGCAAACAAAAGAAAAGCAGATTTCTTCAGAAAGGATTCTTGACTCTTTATCCAAGAGGGACATTTACTATCAATATTATTAAAGTTATTTGAACAGAATATTTGGTTAGATTATATATAATAATGTACTATAAACTGATAGGAGCTAATATTATAGGGAGGATTAGTTTGTGAGTTTTACCAAATTAATTTCTCAGGTAAAAACATGTCCCTGAGAAACTTAGATCAAAAAAAAGAATTCTACCTTATCTAGAGCTAGCTCTGCATATTAAAATGCATACATATGAACATAAACATGGTAAGGGCATTTTTCTAATCATACTAATCATGTACCCTGTGTGATAACATTGGTTTGCCCTTCCTCCCTGGGCCCTGGGAGCTTGTGTTTGTTGACTGCCCCCAAACCTGTCAATTACCTTTGTCTCCCGATCAGACTCTGACTTGTAAATATTGTCTTTCTCTTCTTCTTAATATCCTTTGCATGGTTAATTGCTTTTTGTGTGGATACAGGAATACAGTTAAAAAAAAACAAGCCTGTGGCTTGGGAGTTGATTGACTCCAGATATTACCTCCTGGACATCTGCTCTCTTGACTACAGTCTCAGTTGCCCTCACTTCCTAGATCCCCCAAATCAGGGTCCCGACGAGGCACTGGATGGACCCAGGGCAAGCTGTGAACTATGAGCTACCCTGGCATCGAAAGGGGCTTGGCCAAAGTTTTAATACTTAACTATAAGTTAAGAACTTGGTCATGGACAAATTCTGACATGATCCAAAAGTAATAACTAGATTTGTATCCTGCTGGGGTTAGGAATGATTGATCCGGCCTGAGCATTGTAGTGTGAGTCTGTGGTGAGATGTCCCCTGGAGAGGAATCATATAAGCCTAAAAGTGTCTATTACTGTGTCCATACAGAATGGTAAATATTAGGAAGTAGAATTAAAGATGTTAATTAAGTTGCAGGTCTAAGGAGAGGAAAAACATACATTAAGGGCTGTTTTCCCCTTGTGGGCTGCAGGTAGTCGGAAATACTGGGAAAACATTTTTTTTTAGGAACAATCACTTTATTTTTTTTTAATTTTGTTTTCTTGAATCACCGTGAGATAGTTACAAGCTTTCACATTTGGGTTACAATCTCACAATGATCAAGCACCCACCCCTCCACCAGTGCACATTCCCCACCACCAATATCCGAGGTATACCTCCCCTTTCTCACCCTCCCCCGCCTCCGTGGCAGACAATATTCCCCATAATCTCTCTCTACTTTTGGGCATTATGGCTTGCAACACAGTCACTGAGAGGTCATCATGTTTGTTCATTATCTACTTTCGACATACATCTCCCATCCGAACCAGTTCCTCCAGCCATCATTTTCTTAGTGATCCCTTCTCTATTCCATCTGCCTTCTCCCCTCCGCTCATGAAGCAGTCATTCTTCTATGGGGCAATCTCCCTGGCCCTTGTATCTACTGTCCTTGGGTGTCAGTCTCATGTGATGTTATTTTATACTCCACAAATGAGTGCAGTTCTTCTATGTCTGTCCCTCTCTTTCTGACTCATTTCACTTAGCATGATACTCTCCATGTCTATCCATTTGTAAGCAAATTTCATGACTTCATCTCTCCTAATAAGCTGCATAGTATTCCATTGTGTAGATGTACCAAAGTTTCTTTAACCAGTCATCTGTTTTAGGGCCCTCAGATTGTTTGGGAAAACATTTTTGACCACACTTCCCGTGGGGAGATGTGGTTGGGGAGGCCTGGTTGAGAGGATTGATTGAAGGAGGGAGAGGACTGAAAGAGAAGGAGAGAAGAGAAACTGTTACGGAGATAGCAGAGAGAGAAAGATAGAGGAAATAGATACAGCAGAAAGAATGAATTAGAGAGAGACACACAGAGAGGGTTGGAGACAGCTGGGAGAGACAAGAGGTTGAATAAATGGCAACTAATCAGCAACCAGCTTGGCCCTCGTTCTTCCTTCCTCCATCCAAGGCAACAGCCATCCTGGGTGGAGAAGCGGCCCAAGAGCACCGAACGTGGGTGGCGACAGACAGCCCCGTGGAGAGCCTGCGAAATCCTTTTATGTGTAATCCCTGAGCACGAGAAGGGCTTACACAGCCTGAGAGTGTGGGGGAATTTTCACAGTACCCAAAAGCTAGCAAAGAGTAAAACCCAGTGAGAAATGAAACACTAGATAGACGAGTTGTGATAGGTCTGAAGCATGGGGAGCTGCTAAGAAACCTCAAAATCCTATAGTGTATTCCAGTCACAACTCCATCTGCCTAGAAAGCTCAGCAGGTCTAACTTCGCTGGCTCTGCCGTCTAGCATGTGGGAGATTTTTGCTCCCATTTTCCAGCAATAATGATGAGGCATATCACTCGAATTTGACAGGTTAAATACGTAAATATTCATCATAAATAAATTTTGTCTGATACATTTGACACAGATACACAGTCTTGAAACCATTGTCTTAGTTTTTTTGGAAATGTCTTCATTTAGTTCTCCAAGTCTATCTCTAACAAACACTGGGTTTCTCTCTAATCTTTACCCTTTATTGCAAATCGCCCTCCAAGGTCTTTTCTGCGAAAACTTTTCAAATGCAAACTTATTAGTTCATCTGCTTACTTAATTTTGACTACCATCCTGTGTAGATTACTGCCAAATCAGTGTTTCTATCACAAACCATTCTCTGGGTATTTCAGAATATATACAATTAACTTGTCTAAACTCTATTTCTTGTTCTGGATTTCCCTTAACTCAGATACTGGCCCTACTGTACATTCACATAAATCACCTAAACATCCCCTTGATCAGGTAAGGCAGGCAGAATTCTAAGAATGACCTTTGCTCTTGCATAATCTCCTACCCTTGAGTAAGGCTGTAACCTGTACGTATTATATATCAACCCTCATGAGAAAAAGGTATTTTTTCAGATGTAATCAAGATTAGTGTTTAGTTGACTTTAGGCTAACCACAGGGAAAAATAACCAGATGGAGGCAATCTTTTCATATGAGTATTTTAAAAGCAGTTTGCTGAGCCAGAGAAGATAGTACAGGGCATAAGGCATTTTCTTTGCATGCAGATGACTTGGATTTTAATCCTGGAACTGCATATGGTTTTATGAGCACTGCCAGGATTGATCCCTGACCACAGAGCCAGAAGTAAGCCCTGACTACCATGGGACATTTGGAAAAATTCTAAGCATGAGAGAAAATAATATCAACTCCTGTTGGGTTGAAGATGGAAAAAATCCATGAAAAAATGATGTGGGCAGCTTCTAAAAGTTGAAAATGCTCCTGATAGAGAATAGGGGAGAACAGGCAGGAAAAGATTGGGGATATAGCCCTTACAAAAAAGGAATCACCTGGTATTGAATATTGCAGAGAAGCCTGGGTGGTGCCTGAAAAACTGGATGAGCTAGACCTGCTGGATCCAGAAGATAATTACTTCAGCATCCTCTCACCTGTTTTAATGCCCCACATTCTTGGAATACATTAAAGAAATGATCACCCACCCATCTTTGTTGAAAAGGTATAAAAGTCGAAGGGCTTCAGAATCCTTTTTTTCAGAATGCTGCTTTAGGAGCTCCCCCCCCCATACTCTGGGAGCTTCGCTGGCTTACTCTCCCCTTCTTTGCCTAGCCATAAATAAAATCTTTACTGAATTCAGCCATTTGCTATCTGGTACCTTGCTTTCAATTTTTACTGTTTGACGACAACTACCTCTGTGGACACTACAACACTCCCAGTTGACAATCAGCAAGGATAACAGTCCTATAGCTCCAAGGAATTGGTTTCTGCCCAAACCTCTTAATGACATTGAACTGGATTTGTCCCTCAAGGCTCTAGATAAGAGCATAACCCGTTAAACACATTGATTACAGGTTTAAAGATATCTTAGCCAACCATAATGTAACTTTGAACTGTGAGATGATAAAGGAGTGATGCTCCAAGGTGTTATGTATGTAGCAATTTATTACACAGAAATAGAAAATGGAATTAAAATTATCCCTAGTCTCTTAATTTTCCTACCTGTTTTTACCTGGATCTGTTTTCTTCTTTGTTTCTGGTGATACTTTGGGGGACCTTAATCAGCCACAACAATAGGGATTAGTAAACAGTGTATCAAACTGGCAAGGAAGCTACAATACCCCACCTTGAGTAATAGCCTATTTCTTCTTTTCGATGACTATTAGCCTTCTATTGTTTCTCTACGACCACATAGCTCTCTAATTTGGCTTCAATACTGGATTTGACTTCTTCAAATTAAAAACAATAAAGTCCCCTACTCAAACTGCAAATTTCATTATTCTTGTGCTCAATATCTTCTAGAGGCTTTTATCTCTACAGGATAACATCCAAGATTCTTAATAGTTTGCAAAATTATTCCTGATTCTTGCTCTTGAATTTATATCAGTTTCATCTTCTGTCATGCCTGCTTGCACTTTATTCTGTAATGTACAGTTGCTCAAGCATAGTATTGTTGGCATTTGGTGTCAGACAATTCTTTTTCTGTGGTGAACTATTACCTCTGCATTATAACATGCTTACCAGTACCTGACACCTGCCAACTAGATGAAAGAAGCATCCCACCCCCACTCTAATAACCAAAAATGTCTCTAGGCATTTTCAAATACCCCTGGAAGCAAAATTACCCTGGTAGAAAACCAATGGAATAATGATGTGAAACTAATGTGTCTCCCTTGATTCAAACTATTTTTTTCTCAGGAGTCTTGGAGAGAATAGAAACTGTGGTATTAAGAACAAAAGTTTTGGGGGACTGGATACAGTGCAATAGACTGAGTTCATGCTTCACAGGCGGGAGGTCCAATTTTGATCCTGAAAATCAACTTGTTCCCTACGCATAGACCAGAGTGAACCCCCAAGCACAGAGCTGGAAGTAACCCTCAACGGTTTCTGGATATAGACTAAAATCCAAAAAGAAAACATACAGATTAAAAATATTTTAAGTCTAGGAATAATAGATGGACTTAGACTCTAGAAGTCCAGTTTGGTATGCTCTTTTAAAATTGAGGAAATTTGGTGATTTAGGGAGAATCAGTGATTCTTTGTACTGGACATGGATTCTGGTTTTTTTTATAATTTCATTTTTTGTTTTGGTTTTGGGACCACATCTGGTGGTACTCAGAGCTTATTCCAGGCCATGGTAGAGGGGCTATATATGGTAAAGGGATTGAACCAGGGCCGGCTACATGTAAAGCAAGCACCTTACCCTTTTTTCTATCTCTCCACCAGGGATGTTGCTTCTTTCTAGAAAGCATTTAGGATTCTGGAGAGTAAGAAGGGCCAGGGTGATAAAGTATTAAAAGAAAAAGAAAACTGGTTTCTTTATATATATCTTGGCTTCAAGGAAAACTGCCAAAAGAACATTTGTATTTCCTTTTACATTATTTCAGTAAGAACTGTGAAAGTTCGGTAAGAAGTTCTCTCCACAGAAAAGTATTTCAATATGTCAATAAACCTTCAAATGTATGTTTTAGGAACTTGGGTTTGGTGGTGAGGGGACAGGGAAAGTAGAACCCACCCATTCTATTACTAGGTATATACTAAAAAGATAAGAAACTATAATGATCACATAAAAAGTAATATACAAATGTTCATGACAACATTATTAATATTAGCCAATAGATGGAAATAACTCAAATGTCTACCAATTAACATATAGATAAAAGTGGTATATCCATACAATATAATATTATTCACCCATTAAAGTGAAATAACGTGCAACTACATCCTACAACACATAGCATGAAAATATGCTCAGTGAAACTTGATAACATTATGGTAATTAAAATAAGTTAGCCACAAAATATCTCGTACTGTAGGATTAATTTATATGAAGTGTCCTGAAAAGGCAAATATATAGAGAAAGTGTACTAGCTATTGTTTAGGGATAAAATAAGTGAGAGATTTATGGGAGGAGGTAATAGCTAAAATGTATTAAATTTATTTGAGATCAGGCCATAATCCATAAAATCCACTGAGGAAAATATTCTCAGAGTGCTCCAAGATTTGGACTGCAAAGGTGATTTTCAGGAGGAACTGCAATTGAGCCAAACCTGCTAGGCCAGATCTCTGGGCCCAGATCACTGGAACTTTGTCAGGATAGGGCAAGCCAAGTCCTTGACCTATTGGAGTGCCCGGGGCTCCACACTTCCACACACATTTCTCCTCAAATTTAAATAGCCTGCCCCCCTGATGAGTCTTGGAGTGAAGCTACATCGAGCCTATCCTGGTAGTCTGTCTCCAGTACTAACAGCCCAATAGGAGCACAGAAAACTAGAGGGTAAAGTCATGCATAAACCCACTAAGCTCAGTGAGCAAAAGCAATGGCAGAGAAGGCTCAACTAGCACTTCATAGTTCATCAATTCCTCAGACAATGACTTTAGTAAAACCATTGTAAGATATATGCTGTAACAATAAAGTATTGTGTGCCCTCTAAGGAGGAAGGCTGTGGATTTGTGGGTAACTTGGGACATTGGTGGAGAGAGTGTCACACTGGTCGTGGGATTGGTGTTGGAATATTGAATATCTGAAAGGATTGTATTATGAATAGCTTTGCAAATAATGGTGTTTAAATAAAGTTTGAAATGAGGGAAAAGGTGTTTTCAGTAATATGAATCAATTGGCAAAGGCAGCAGAAACAAAATAAATAAATGGGACTACATCAAATTCAAAAGCTTCTTCATGGCAAAAGAAACTCGGGATAAAACTAAAATAAAACCAATTGAATGGAAGTAAATATTTGCACTCATCAAGTAAAGGGTTAACATCCAGTATATATAAATTCACAAATATCAAGAACAAAAAATTCAATAGCCTTATCAAAATATAAGAGAGGAAATGTACAGACACTTCTCTGAAGAACACAAACAGATGGCCAATAGGCACTTGGAGAAGTTTTCATCAGTTACTGTCAAGGAAATCAAAATAAAAATGACAATGAGATATCATCTCACACCAGTGATAATGGAACAAATAAAAAAACTGGTAGGGCGTTTGCCTTGCACGTGGCCAACCCAGGTTCTATCCCTGGCATCCCATATGGCCACCCCAGCACTGCTAAAAGTAATTCCTGAGTGCATGCCAGGAGTAACCCCTGTGCATCGCTGGGTGTGACCCCAAAAGCAAAAATAAAAAATAAAATAAAATAAACTACAGTGCTGTGCCATCCCGGGTGGGGAAAGGTGTTTGTCCCTTCTGCCTTTTCTCCCCGGTGGTGTGGTGGCCGCCACCTTTTCAGAGCCTATTGCAAAGCCAGCTATGAGACTGCAGTGACGTGACACGTGTGGTCTCACGGAATGGGGGGTGAAACCGGCCCCTCTTCCCGACCCAAGGAGGACCTGAGTTGCCACCCACGAACAACTCCTGGCTCCTGAACAGCCATGATCCCAGAGGCACACAGATCAATCTCGGAACCCAGCGGCCTTTTGCAGAAATCCCTTCAGACTTACTACTACAATATCAGAAATCCAAAATGTTCTTCATATCAGCAATAGAAAACAAATGATGCCTTTTCAGCAGGTCTGAATGTTGGGGAAAATTCCAAATAAAAATGGTGGATATTTTGTCAAAATATTTAATGTGATCAAAGCGGAGAGAGAGTGAAGTGGAAATCATCTGCCACATAGGTGGGGGGAAGGGCGGGGTGGGGGGCATACTTCGGTACTTGGTGGTGGAGGGTGTGCA
This sequence comes from Sorex araneus, assembly GCF_027595985.1. Classification (NCBI taxonomy): domain Eukaryota; kingdom Metazoa; phylum Chordata; class Mammalia; order Eulipotyphla; family Soricidae; genus Sorex; species Sorex araneus. The sequence continues at coordinate 109,387,289 of NC_073313.1, forward strand.
CTGGTGAGGGTATGGTGTTTGATCATTGTATGACCAAGACTTAGACTGGAAAGCTTTGTAGCTGTTCTCACGGGTGATTCAATAAAAAATGTGTTATATCCATACAATGGAATGCTATTCAGACATAAAAATTAATAAAGTCCTCGAAAATGGAACTCTATGATGACCCTTGAATTTTGAGTATTATAGTAGTAAATAAACTAGCCACAATAAAACACATATTGTACGGTTACATCATATTGTATGTCCAGAATAGTAAAACAGGTAGAGATAGATTACCAAGAGATAAAAGGTTTAGAATATTGTGGTGTGATATCTAGAAGGTGTTGTATGACTTTTTGTGGTGATGAAAATGTTCTAAAATTTGTATTGATGCCATATGCACAACTGTGTGAATATGTTAAAAAGCACTGGACTATATATTTAAAATGGGCAAATTGCATTTTATGAGAGCAATACCTCAATAATGCCATTTTATCTTTATTTTTGTGTTGTTGGGAATAGATAGTAGGGCTTCACACTTGTGAAGCATGTATCCAATCACTGAGCCCATTACAGACTCTAATAATGGTATTTTTAAATTATATTTGGAGATAAAGCTTTTACTGCTCTTTCGAAAGAATGGTAATGAGACTACTTACGTCAGTGGTTGGTAATGGAACTGCCTGCATCAGAACCAATTGCTATATGATGGTCCTCTTCAAGTTACTCAATATAAATGGATTTACCTCTCATGCTAAGCCTTGACCATATATTTTTATTTCCAACTTAGAGCCTAGTGCCACATTTAGTCACAGAAAGGTATGGAATCTCAACCAAGCAAATGCAAGCCATTGTTACACATAAACGTTTCTTCAGAAACATAGAGGAAAATCATATTCCCAATTAGTAATAGTACTCATCTGTAATCAAAATGACTAACAGATGTTAACGTAACAACTCTCATCACCAAAATTGTAAAATGAGCTGGGATCCACTGTTCCTTTTTATTTTGTCACAAATGTTTAGCATGCTCAGCATCTATTTTATAATTAATAGGTTTTTACCTATACCCCCACAGTTTAATTTTCATACTGTAACCATAAAACAATGATTAATTTGTGTTTTATTCCTTACATACCAACTATCATTTAGGCTAGGGTACTAACAAACAATTCAGAATCTCATGAAAACTATGTTTCCTAGTATATTCAGCATATATATGTATATTATATTTATTAGACTATAAAAAGTTTTGTATGCTTAAAAGGAACCATTTCACATTGCTGACAATTAAGAGATGTTAAGTTGTACGGATGCCTTTTAAGCAGGTCTGACTTTGGGGGGAAACTCCAAATAATAACAGTGAGTTTTTTGTTGAAATATTGAAGGCAGTCAAAGTAGCAGCCATTTCTCTAGACTGAACTAAGCAACAGCCCCACACCAGCCGAGAAGAAGAAATATCCCTCTTTCCTGGTTGTTTCCCATTTTCGGTGAGAAACTCGGTGTGGTGTCCACCATACTATGAGGCTTGTGAAGGGGGATGAGGGGGAAAAAAGGAAATGGAAAAAGGAAAAAGAAGAGTTATGTACTTGGAGCAGTGGGGCTGCATATCTCTTCATTCTAAGCAATGGAAAACTAATTATCAAAATTATCAAATGCTTCCTTGGTAGTAGGGCTGTCCTTCTTGGGGGGAAACTCCAACAACAATAGTGAGTTTTGTGTTGAAATGTGGAATGTAATCAAGGTAAAGAGAAAATGAAGTGAAATTCATCAGTTATGCAGTTGGGGGTGGGGGTGGGGGCGGAGGTATACTGGGGTTTTTGGTGGTGGAATATGGGCACTGGTGAAGGGATGGGTGTTTGAATGTTGTATAACTGAGACATAAGCCTGAGTATTTTGTAACTTTCCACATGGTGATGGTGATTCAATAAAATAAATAAATAAATAAATTTTTAAAAGTTTTGTATGTTTGGGGCTAAGTAACTTTTGCAAATCCTGGTTATATAATAAATAAACTTTATTTCTGCAAGATATAATAAAACATTTCATGCGTCAAAATTGTGATTCTCTAGAAAATCTCATAATTTCCAGAATTTTACATTATGCCTCACTTGATCACAGGACCATTTTAAGAGAAGATCCTGGAAGGGTGGGGAAACGGGGACACTGTTTAGATGACAGTAATTAAAAATTGTTTGAGAATTTTGCACTTGATGACTTCAAGTAATTAATGGAAAGGGGCTGACCTGTTTCTTCGTGGAATATGCACTCATTTGGAAAACCCTTTTTCTTCTCCTACATCTTAGGATAGTGTCTAGGGAATTAAAAGCAGAGGCTTTCTCAGAAAATCTATCTGAGTCATGTGAGAATATCATTTTATTTTATTTTTTAAATTTATTTATTTTTTTAATTAGTGAGTCACCAGGAGAGTACAGTTACAAATTTACCAATCTTTGTGCTTGTGTTTCCCTCATACAATGTTCGAGAACCCTTCCCTCCACCAGTGCCCATTCTCCACCACCAATGAACCCAGTATCCCTCCCACCCTCTAATCCCGTCCCCCCATCCCACCCCGTCTCTGTGGCAGGGTATTCCATTTTGTTCTCTCTCTCCTTTTGGGTATTGTTGTTTGCAATAGGGGTATCGAGTGGCCATCATGTTCAGTCTCTACTCTAATTTCAGCACGCATCTTCACTTTATTTTTTTAAATTTTATCGAAACACCGTGAGATCATTACAAGCTTTCATGTCTGGGTTACAATCTCACAAATATCAAAAACCCATCCCTCTACCAGTGCATATTCCCCACCACCGATATCCGAGGTATAACCCCTCTTTCCCACCCTCCCCCGCCTCTGTGGCAGACAATATTCCCCATACTCTCTCTATACTTTTGGGCATTATGGCTTGCAACACAGACACTGAGAGATCATCATGTTTGGTCCATTATCTACTTTCGGCACACGTCTCCCATCCGAACTGGTTCCTCCAGCCATCATTTTCTTAGTGTTCCCTTCTCTATTACATCTGCCTTCTCCCCACCGCTCATGAAGCAGTCTTCCAGCTAAGGGGCAATCCTCCTGGCCCTTTTATCTACTCTCCTTGGGTGTCAGCCTCATGTGATGTTATTTTATACTTCACAAATGAGTGCAGTCCTTCTACGCCTGTCCCTCTCTTTCTGACTCATTTCACTTAGCATGATACTCTCCATGTTTATCCATTTATAAGCAAATTTCATGACTTCATCTCTCCTAACAGTTGCATAGTATTCCATTGTGTAGATGTATCAAAGTTTCTTTAACCAGTCATCTGTTTTAGGGCACTCGGATTGTTTCCATATTTTGGCTATTGTGACCAGTGCTACAATGAATATATAGGTACAGATGCCATTTCTATTGTGCTCTTTTGCATCCTCGGGATATATTCCCAGAAGTGGTATTACAGGGTCATATGGAATCTCAATTTGTAGTTTTTGAAGGACTGTCCATATTATTTTCCAGAAAGGCTGGACCAGTCGACATTCCAACCAACAGTGAAGGAGGGTCGCTTTTTCCCCACATCCACACTACATTATCAAAATGGCAATACTTCCCAAAGCACTATACAAATATAATGCGGTCCCCATCAGGATACCAATGACATTTTTCAAAGAAATAGACAAGACACTCCTGAAATTCATATGGAACAATAAACTCCCACAAATAGCTAAAGTGATCCTTAGAAAAAAGTAGATGGGTGGCGTCACCTTCCCCAACTTCAAACTCTACTACAAAGCAGTAGTAATTAAAACAGCATGGTATTAGGATAAAAACAGACCTGCAGACAAATGGAACAGAGTTGAATATCCTGCCATAGACCCTTGAATATATGGCCACTTAATCTTTGACAAAGGAACAAGAAATGTGAAGTGGAACAAGGAAAGCCTCTTCAACAAGTGGTGCTGGAAAACTGGATAGCTACCTGAAAAAAAATGGACTCTGATCTGTCTAATGCCAGGCACAAAAGTCAGATCAAAGTGGATTAAACACCTCAATATCAGACATGAATCTATAAGGTACATAGAATAAAATGTAGGCAGAACTCTCCATGACATTGAAGCTAAAAGCATCTTTAAGGATAAAAGAGCACTGACCATGCAAGTGGAAGCAAACATAAACAAATGTGACTACATCAAACTAAGAAGCTTCTGCACTTCAAAAGAAACAGTGACCAAAATACAGAAAGGGCCCACAGAATGGGAAAGAATATTTACCCAATACTCATCTGATAAGGGATTAATATCCAGGATATACAAGACACTAGTACAATTATATAAGAAAAAAAACTCCAACCCCATAAAAAAATAGGGAGAAGAAATTAACAAAAATTTCCTCAAAAAAGAGATACAAACAGCCAAAAGGCACATGAAAAAATGCTCCACATCGCTAGTCATCAGGGAGATGCAAATCCAAACAACAATGAGATATCATCTCACACCACAGAGACTGGCACACATTCAAAAGAACAAAACAGAATATCATTTTATTAGTATACTTAACTCACATTTATAAAGCATCTACACTGTACCAGGAACTGAAATAAATACACATATGTGTATATACATATATTGATTTGGGGTAAACACCTGGCTTTGCTCAGGGCCTAATGCTGGATCTGAATTCAAGGATCACTTATGGCAGGACTTCAGCACTATATGTGATATTTGAGATTGTTTCCTTGTCCATTGCATTCAGCAAAAGCTCCTTAGCTGCTCCACTGTATCTCTGGCCCTGAATATATATTTTCTTAATTACAAAGAACAAATTTTATAAAGAACAAAATACACCTAAATTTCATAAGTGTAAACAGGCTTTGGAAACAAGTGGAAACATGACATTTGAACCAGGCCTCAGAAGATAACACCAGGGGTCACAGTAGGTAGAAAGAGGTCTATAGGGAGACAGAACTGTGTATGACAGATGCTCCAGAAATCATTGATCTGTTTCCTTGGGTACTGTTTCCTGATGTTTTTTGAATCCACAAATACAGTGCACTGGCTTCTCACAATGCATTAACTGATGCTTAAAAGTTGGAGAGGACTTTTTGCTAATTTGGGGCTGGTTGTGGAATGAAAATTTACCCATCACTGGGCAGTAGCTTGCTTATCAAGGAGGTAGAGATATCCCTGTATTTATTATTAGGATCAATCACAAAATGGCAAAGTATGATATATCTGCACTAAACATTGAAAATTCATCCTAAAAATGATAGAAGTAATGTACAGGGAGTAGAGTTAACACTTATTAATACATATATAAATTATTTAAAAATTGTTTTGGTTAATCTTATTAAATATGCATACATATTTAGGTTATGTGTTCTGATTTACAGTGTACTTTCAAATCCATAATTTCTTTTTATCTTCACAAGAATCACATTAGTATGAATAAAATAGGTGTGATCAACCCCTTTGTATAGAGAAATTTTAGGCCCTGAGTAGCTAAGTAATTAATTATCCCAAGATCATGTAGTAAATTGTAATATTAAGACTAGCAACAAAGTCTTCTAAATCTCAATCTTCATTGTTATATCCTTGATTTATAATTTTCCTATAATATTTCAAAAGACTGAAAAAATAGTAGATAGATATATACCCAAATTCAAAGCTGTTGAACAGTAGAATAAATTATCCAATGAGATGACTGTAATGTGACTTTAAAAATAATATTCTTGTCTTGGGAGACTAAATGTCATGGCTTCTAAGTTTACTTTCAATTCTAAGATCCAATGATTCTTAAATTCCTTGGTCCTACTACTTTGAGATGGGATTTTCAGTGACTATGCTTGCTCCAGGAAAACTCTTGTCTATCATAAAATTAATCCTATAAAAGGAGATGCTCTTTGGAGTTGAAACTATTCTCAACATCTCAAGTAAATCTCTACTTTTGTACAAAATACATAAAATGTGAATAACCAATGACTCCAGGTGTCTGTTAGATTACAAGATTACAAAGCAATATAGAAGACATATATTTATCAACATATTCAAGTATATAGGTTAGAGTTCTCCCAGAAACTTAAAATGTTGTATAAACGTCAGAAACTATGGGAGGCAGTATGGGCCTAAGTTTGGGTGGTCATCAGCCATTCTGAAGTATTTTTAATCTTTAAAAAATATTTGGGCCCCGGGGGCTGGAGCAATAGCAGAGCAGGTAGGGTGTTTGCCTTGTACTTGGCCGACCCGGGTTTGATTCCCAGCCTCTTATGTGGTCCCCTGAGCACCACCAGGAGTAATTCCTGAGTGCATAAGCCAGGAATAACCCTTGTGCATCATCGGGTGTGACCTAAAAAGCAAAAAGAAATATTGGGGGCCCAAATCTGGCTGTGTTCAGGGCATACTCCTGGCTGTGAGCTCAGGGATCACTCCTGGCAGGCTCACAAAATCATGAGATGCTAAGGATCAAACCCAGGTATGTCGTGTGTAAGGCAAGTGCCCTACTCTATGTACTATCTATCTGACCCCCACTGTTTAATTTTAATTTTAGAATTTACACTGTTTTACAAACACCAAAGGTATTTTAAGATGCATAAAGTATGGACTGATAATAATCCACATTTATCTTTTCTAATGGGGGACCAGGATCCTCTTTAGAGCCAGCCGAACCAGCCACTGCTCCAATTCCCTTGGAACATTTTTGGGTCATATATTTACAGCTCCCCGTGTTTAAGAGAATGATGCATCTGTCTGGTGGAGACGTCTGGCTGCATACTTTCTCAGATATTAATATAGGTGGCACTTTAGTAGCATAACCAATGACATAAAGAACCTGATTTGGAGGGGAGCAGATGGCAGCATCTTTCTTGGTCTAATTTTAGGATCCTGAAATAGTCCCTTTCTCACACAAACCATCAGTGAAGCCAAATTAAGACAGCTATGTCAGGGGAAAGGGAGCAAGAGAAAGGTGGTCTCATACGAGGCAAACACAGGACCAATATGGCCCCAACTCACCCACTCCATACATATATCTTATTCCTTTCATTGGTTATTAAGGTCATTCCAACTTCTTTTCACAAGAATGGAGGATGAATCCCAACATGAGAGTATCAATGAAGAAATGAGCAGACAAAACTCATTTCCAGCCACATGCATTAACAAACAAGGTAATGTCATGTAATTCACACGAATATGAAGGACTTAGGTCCTAATATTTCTTAGCAGCTCTGGAAGCTGAGGCTAAGAGACCATTCTACTTAAGTAGGTCGAATTTCAAAGCCTCAGATTCATGGTCCATTGTTTTGTCTGCTGAAAATCCCCCAACCCCTGCCAATGAGACATCTAATCCTCTCAGGTGGTGATAGTAAAATGTGGAGGAAGATCCTACAACCTGGAAAGGATGGCTGAAGTATAAGATGGTCATGCAAGAATTTAGAACAAAGGAGAAAAAGAATGCTTTGAAACAAAAAGTACTTACCTGTTTTCCATCCAGAGTGTAGAGTTTTTTAACAACCCCGGTCTCTAGTTTGATGGCTTCAGTGATATCAGTGAGGACTTGCTCAAAGGAATGGGCTGTCTTCTTATTCAGAAGAACACGCACAGCCTTCCGAGGCTTTACCCCACTGCGGATGATGGTTACCAGCTTGGGGCGTACGAAGTCCTTGTTCTCCCTGGCCTGGGCACTGTTGCTGCTTGCCAGAGACTGGGGGGCTTTCATATTGGCAGATGTCTTCACATTAACAGACCAGTTTGGATTGACATTCTTGGTGTACTCCACCTTTTTAAAGAAGTTATCTGAGGAACAGACATAGCTTTCCCCTAAGGGAAGAAATAAGTGTAGATTAGCTAAATAGCAGATTATATATATTGACTATTCTAACCAAACTAATATGCACTGATGTTAAAATAGGTCTTTGAGGAAATGGTGATAATCACCAACATTAGGTACAATTCCATATTGGGCTCTTGAACAGCTTGGTTCATTCAAAGTCAAGAGCAAGTAATCCATTTGCTCAAAACATTCTTTGTAAAAATGGCATGTCTAGGTGAAAAACCCTATAAAACTAAGGCATCTTAAGAATACTAAACAAACATAAGTTTACTATAGCAAATAGGACTGTCTGTGTTAATTTTGAGAAGTTTGTTATCATTTAGAAGTTTTTGTAATGTCTGCATTTCTTCAGGCACAGGGGAAGAAAACTTCCTAAGAGGTGCGGTTCTTTACCAATTGGGCAGGTTATTTAATGTGAATGTTGGGGATGGGAACTGCTCTGACCCTTTGGTGCGGAGTTACCCAGGCAACCACATAGACATTGGTGTGGGGAGCTTCCAGAGCTTTAGCTAGTGACACTGGGGCAAGGATGTGGTGCCAGGCATGAAACTAGGGTCTGGTATATTCAAAACATGCACTCTAGCATCTGTACCTTCTCTATTGCTTCTCTATTTCTTATTTATCCAATTCTTATTTTGGAATTATAACCCCATTCCAATTTTATAAGCCAAGGAGAACTTCAAAGTTTATACATTTCACTCAAAATCAAAGTTATTCAAGAAAAGTTGCACACTGGACATACAGTATATATTTATTTTGCCAAGAAGTCAGATTGTTATTTGCACTGAGTATATGGCTAAGCAATTAAACATAGAATTCTGTAATATGTATGTGTGTGGCAAATGCATATTTGTGTGTATAACTGTGTTTTCTACTGCCCACTTCCATGCCCAAGTAGAGAAACTTAATAACAGATTACACACACACACACACACACACACCATTCTTTGTGTTTGCAAGTGTGACCCTTGCTGATAAATATTTTCCCTTGTTCCTATTACCCATCCTCATCTTTTATCTTACCAATTGTCACACACTAAAACTATGTACTCAGAGCTGTCTTTTGCCACTGCTCACCCTTGTCAGACACAGTAATAAGGTGGAGATGTGAGAATACATTCTACAGCCTGATTTATGCATTGGAGGAATCTAATATCACTTTAACATTTACCTAGAGGAAATTACTAACTCCGTGGAAGAAATGCAAGGGCCAGAGTCAAGAGAAGGGGATTAGACATCTGGGAATAGATGCTGAAGGAGAAAGTGAAGGGGGGAGTGGAGAGAATTGGAAAAGGTTGACTTTGTTGAATAAAACACATTAGCCCCAAGGTATATAGAAGTTCATCCAGAGGTCAAGCTTCAGAAAGCCAGTATGATTTAATCAGGCTTAACTCATCAGTAATAACACTAAATAAATAAATAAGTCAACCCTAGCCAGTGCAAAGAAAGCATTAACAGTAATTATAGTCTGATGACTCTTGTTCCTTTGGTCTCAGCAGGAGAACTGTACAGAGACATTTAGAAACACTGGGCTGATAATTCACTCTCTTTGCAAATAGTTATTGATTTTCTGTAGTGCCAAATCCTTTGTCATGTTAATTAATAAATTTCTCAGTTAGTGCCAAAAGCAATTCAATCAGATGTCCTATAAAACCTTTGAGGTCAGTATGGTGTATGTGTTTGTGTGCATGTGTGTGTAAGGGGAGAAGGAAAAGGTTCTAGTATCTGGAAGGAGGCTTCCATCACTTTTCTGAGTCCCAAAAGCTACTAGTGTTTTGTCATGACTGAAGAACCGAGGGATAGTCTTGGTGGGCAAACATGGGTGCCCTCACTGACTCAAAGCACATTAAAACATGCAGAATGGAACTAGGACTGTCAAAGACTAGAGTCTCAAGGAGTCCTAATATTTCTACCTCCATGGCTGACTGATCCAATTCAAACCAACCCAAGTCCTTAGAGGTCTTAATTTGTGATTTAAAAGCATGAAGAGCCCATTCAAGTCCCTCATATACTCAAAGTTAATATTAATATTCTCACACATTGGAAATGGCCTTTTGTCTTAAACCTCTAGGAGATTCACAGGCACATTCAAAGAGGTCATGATCTTTAAGTCAGATGTTTTCTGTAATTTGTCATGTACTTTTAAGACTGTCAGAAAACTGGTGGTGTGTAAATTTGTGAGGATATATATTTATGATTTCACTCGTCCATAGTCAGCTGTGTAGTGTTATTAGGAATCTGGACTTTCTTTGTTCCCATCTCTTAAACCACTTAAGCCTCTGAGCTATGAATATGATTAACTATCTCCAGATGAAATTGAACATGATGGCAGACAGCTATAGTATCAAATGGCGGCTAAGAACTTTCCAGAGGGGCCAGCCCTCAGTGCAAACTATGTCGAGCACTTTCTGGCAGTCTATTTTAGCCTCATCAGTGTTTCCCTTTTGAACTCTACTATGGAGTAATAAAAAATGGATGACAATTTTGATGTCAATCAGACTGGGGTCCCCAATATTTTCTTGGTGTGTGCCCGTGGACGACTTGCTGGTTTCTTTCCTTTAAGGTATTTGTCTATGAAGATGAGAGGAGGTCTACATCTCTATCACAGAGTTGGGAGGCACAAATCAGATGATGAATAGAAAGGGCTGAGCCTAGAGTGTGGTACTTAGTAAACTCTTATCAATTCTGGATATTATCACTATCATTATTATTAAAGACCTTATCTGAAGGAATAAAGGTAACAAGAAGAAAAGAGCAAACAAAGAAATTAGGGGGAAAAAGTGTTAAGAGAAAGAAGTGGGAAGAGGAGAGAAATACAAAGAAAAACAGGCAAGGGCAGGCATTCAGAGCTATCATTATTGCTGTATAACATAAACACTGACATGCCATGCTTCAAAGGAACTATTTTCTGCTTGTTGAGAGAAGGCCTCTAGTTGCTACAAATTCCAAATGTAGGCGTTCAGAAGCTATCCCCCAGGAAATTCTCTGTTGTAACTGCTGAAACACACAGAGGGCAAAAAATCAAACTTCATTTTAAATAGCAGTTTTTGGTTCTATATGCATACATGTATCCACCACAATGCTTAATACACTAGTCAGATATGGAAACAGTCCAAAGTCCAATTAAAGATGAATGGGTAAAGATGTTGTGGTTATATATATGAATATAATAATATATTGTGTATATATACATTCCACACACAGTGGAATATTATGCAGATGTAAGTCAAGAAGAGTTCTTTAAGTTTATTTTAATGTGGATGAAAGCAGAGGACATTATGTTAAGTAAAGTAAGTCAGGGGAATAAGGACAAACAATGGATGATATCACTCATCTATGGCATAAGGAGAGACAAAGGGAATAGGGTATTTTAAATAATGACAAACTATTGACCCTAGGGTTCAGAACTGAGACTAGCAAAGAAGGATGGGAGTGCGTGTGTGTAGGGGGTGGTGATGATGACTGGAAGTACCTGGGGGACATTAATGAAGTGTTTTGGACACTTTGGTGGTGGTGATGTATATGTTTTTCAGGGTAAGGAGGTAAGGAAATGAAGTTAAGTAAATAAAGGGCAGGAAGGGATCAAGCTGTAACCTGAAGAAGATCTAAACATCATAAATACCGTGTGAACTCAACCATAATTAAAAAATAAAAAAGTTTTTAAAAGAGAAGAAATATCAGTGTTGCAATAGTTCCTTATTATAAAAAATAAAATATCATCAAATAAATAAAATCAATGTTAGGCTTCCATAAAAATGAAGGGAAAGGAACAGAGATTTGTTTGTGCACCCCCAGTGCATGTAAAGCCTCCTCCATTAAAAGCATCCCCCACGAGTGAGGAGGATATTTATGGTGGTTAAGCGTGGCAACTGGGGAGTCAGCCAGCCTGGATTTAAATCCCTGTCAGGAATTTATGAGCTCTGTGACCTCAGGTGAGTCACTTATCTCTGAGACACAGCTTTTCCATGTATAAATCAAAGGTATTAAACAAGCGACATCTGAGTCCCTTCCAGTTCCAAAGACCCTAAAGGAGGAATTTTCTTTTCTGTCCCTTTCCAAACAGATTTGTGGAGACAAAGTTGCTACGGAGTCCAATGTTAAGGAAACCAGAACCCACCACTAATGGCTCTCCACTTCTACTACTGGAAAGACATCAGATGTGCAGCTTCTGTAAATGATCTACAAGTGTCCTTTGTCTGATTTCGCAAACATCCACAAAATCTGCTGCAGAGCTCAGTTCCCTTTTGCATTCCAGATACCTGGCACTTGTAATTGGCTGAGGTGTGTTTCATACACTGGGTTCCCATTCTGCCACAATTTCCAGGGCCCAATTCCCACCTAGTGGGAGTCTAGACGTTGGATACAAAGTGCCATGCATGGTGACAGCTTGCTGTAACTGACAACTTATTTCAGGGCAAGGAGGTGAGGCAATAAAGTCAAGGAAGCACAGGTCAAAGGGCAGGAGGTCATCACCGAAGAATATCTAACCTCTACCTAATCTCTACCTCCCTTCACTTTCAGGAGGTGCCGATTTTCAGGAATACTAAACATATTTGTTTTTTCTCCACAAAAAAGATAATTCTGATGGGCTTTCTGTTTTCTTTTCTAAGGTTTTCTTATACAAGAAGGAAAATGTAAAGTGGTATTTTGTTATATTGTGACATCAATCAATGATGCATCACTCCCAGGTATCTCAAAATCCTCCTTTCAGGATTTTGGTGGTGGCGGTGGAGTAACTTTGTATGCCACAAACATAAACATTAATACTAAGTAAACCATGTCAATGAAACAATTCAAAATCTCAAGTAAATTTTTTATATGAAAGAAACCTCTTTGAGCAATGTGTTTGATTTAGTACTTAATGGATAAATTAGTGAGAGGTGGTTCCAGGTCATTGAAACAAATAATTCAGCAAATGAATTGAATTATAGTTAATGTCACCATATACCTCTATATTCTAATTAGAGTCTCATCAGTCAATAAGGTGCCTATGGTCTTCATAATAATGCTCAGAATGATAGCCCTAAGATTGTTACGTGTACACACATATAAGGAAATATAAAAAGATTAGTACAGGATATGAGGCAAAGGAGAGTGATTGCATAAAGATTATGCAAAATAAAAGAAAAACGAATTTCTGGATTTTATTCATTTAACCCACTGGAAACACAGTTAATATAGATATGGTGACATATGGCTTTTATAAGACCATTTGTTTGCCCCAGGTGCTGTAAAAAAGCTGACACCAATACTCTAACTTTGCTCTAAAAGCTCTCTTTGCTCTTTTATCAAGTAGGCTAAAAGCATTAGACAAAGACGTGTCATAGAGTACTGTGATTATTACCCAATTACTTTTTTTAATCCTCATTTTGGACTATATATTTGATAATTGGGTAATTTAAACATTGTTTGTCCTACATGGAATTGCTCCTTTAAAAAGATCTAAATAAGACAAGGATGTCTGATTTCCTAGGAACTTCTTGCTTTTTTTTGGGAGGAGGGTCACACCTGGCAATGCATAGGGGTTACTCCTGGCTCTGCACTCAGAAATTACTCCTGGCGGTGCTCAGGGAACTATATGGGATGCTGAGAATCAAACCCGGGTTGACTGCATGCAAGGCAAACACCCTACCCGCTGTGCTATCGCTACAGTCCCTTCCTAGGAACTTCTACTGCAGTAATTAGTGGAAAAGGACTTATTTGATCACCCAATCCATTATTTCCCAAGCCTTGGTTCTCAAATCACCTGAAAATAATTATAAAATCATAATTACTGGGTCCCTAATGTTGAGAATTCTGATTCAATGGAATTGGGTGTGGTCCATGAATTTGTATTTGTTCAAAACTCTCCGATTCTATACAATGGAATACTATGCAGCTGTTAGATAAAAGGAGGTCATGAATTTTGTATTTAAGTGGATCGGCATGAAAAGTTTCATGCTAAGTGAAATGAGTCAGAAAGAGAGACAGACATAGAAAGATTGTACTCATCTATGGCATATAGAATAACAGAGTGGGAGACAAACACCCAAGAATTGTAGAAATAAGTACCAGGAGGTTGACTCCATGGCTTGGAGGCTGACCTCACATTCTGGGGAAAGGGCAACTCAGAGAAGGGATCACCAACTATAATGTAGTCGAAGGCCATGTGGGGGAAGGGAGTTGCGGGCTGAATGAGGGCTAGAGACTGAGCACAGTGGCCACTCAACACCTTTATTGCAAACCTCAACAGCTAATTAGAGAGAGAGAACAGAAGGGAATGCCCTGCCACAGTGGCAGGGTGGGGTGGGGGGAGATGGGATTGGGGAAGGTGGGAGGGATGCTGGGTTTACTGGTGGTGGAGAATGGGCACTGGTGAAGGGATGGGTTCCCGAACTTTGTATGAGGGAAGCATAAGCACAAAAGTGTATAAATCTGTAACTGAACCCTCACGGTGGTTCACTAATTAAAAATAAATAAATTTAAAAAAAAACATTCACCTTCATAAAAAAAAAAAACCTCTCTGATTCTGAGGACAATAAAGATTTGACAAATGCAAAGCTTTGACAGCCTTGAATTATATCTTCACCCTGCATAGCCCTCACCCCCTATTCACACAAAGCACAGAAAGTGAAGACCTGGGAACTTCCAGCACTGCTTGGCCTGATATACTGCATCATTGAGTCTGAGTCAGCTCAACTTCAGGTCAGCTCTACTGTCCTAAGTATTCCTGGAAGTGACCCTGGAGGCTCTAAGCATCACTAGGGAGAAATCCCCTAAAACAAGTAAATAAATGTTTCTAAAAGTCATAATGGGAACCACTGGTCAATTTTACTTCTCACTCGTGCCATAACTGTTATAATCAATATTAAGCTTACGTCACTGGCAATATTACTTCATTATAGCTTCTACTTTACCTTGTCCCTGTATTTCCATATCTTATAAATTTATCCTCAGAAAGCATTAACATGATGGATAAAGAATGCCTATGTTACCATTTTACAGATACACAATATATTGCAACATACATACAAAATGTAATATATGCCAAATAGTATTCTATTTGGTATTAGAATATACCAAATAGATTGCAACATACATACAAAATGTAATATATGCCAAATAGTATTCTATTTGGTATTCTATTTGGTATTAGAATAGAATAGAATAGTTATAAATAGACTAGTTATAAAAGATATAAAAGGAATACTGTATAGCCATAGTATACAATAGAATACTATATAGTCATAAAGAAGAACAGGCATCAGGTATTCAGTGGTATGGTGATATAGGTGGAAAAAATGGAAGAAATGAGCAATGACAGCTATTTGGCACATACAGATTTGAAGTAAATGTTGTTGAAAATTAACTAAACTTAGATTGTGGTGATGTTTGTACCCTTGGTAAATTTTTTAAAAACTTATATTTTAATTATAAACTTAAATATATTATACACTTAAATTGTGAATTTAGTGGCACACATCCAAAAGAACAAAAGCAACCGCTGTTGGAGAGGATGTGGGGAGAAAGGGACCCTTCTACACTGCTGGTGGGAATGCCGGCTAGTTCAGCCCTTTTGGAAAACAGTATGGACGATTCTCAGAAAACTAGAGGTTGAGCTCCCATTTGACCCAGCAATACCACTGCTGGGAATATATCCCAGAGAGGCAAAAAAGTACAATCGAAACAACATCTGCACATGTATGTTCATCGCAGCACTGTTTACAATAGCCAGAATCTGGAAAAAACCCGAATGCCCCAAAACGGATGACTGGTTGAGGAAACTTTGGTACATCTATACAATGGAATACTATGCAGCTGTTAGAAAAAAGGAAGTCAAGAATTTTGTAGTTAAGTGGATGGGCATGAAAAGTTTCATGCTGAGTGAAATGAGTCAGAAAGAGAGAGACAGACATAGAAAGACTGCACTCATCTATGGTATATAGAATATCAGAGTGGGAGACTAATACCCAAGAACTGTAGAAATAAGTACCAGGAGGTTGACCCCATGGCTTCGCGGCTGGCCTCACGTTCCGGGGAAAGGGCAACTCAGAGAAGCGATCACCAACTACATTGTAGTTTGAAGGCCATGTGGGGGAAGGGAGTTGCGGGCTGAATGAGGGCTAGAGACTGAGCACAGCGGCCACTCAACACCTTTATTGCAAACCACAACAGCTAATTAGAGAGAGAGAACAGAAGGGAATGCCCTGCCACAGTGGCAGGGTGGGGTGGGAGGGAGATGGGATTGGGGAGGGTGGGAGGGACGCCGGGTTTACGGGTGGTGGAGAATGGGCACTGGTGAAGGGATGGGTTCCCGAACTTTGTATGAGGGAATTATAAGCACAAAAGTGTATAAATCTGTAACTGTACCCTCACGGTGATTCTCTAATTAGAAATAAATAAATTATAAAAAAAATTGTGAATTTAGGGGCCAGAGCAATAGTACAGTGGGTAGGGCATTTGCCTTGCATACAGCCCACCTGGGTTTGATCTTCAGCATCCCATATGGTCCCACGAGCATCGCCAGGAGTAATTCCTGAGTGCAGACCCAGGAATAACCCCTGAGCATTGCTGGGTGTGACCCACAAAGCAAAAAAAATTGTGAATTTTATGGCATGAAAATTATGCCATGATAATGTTGTTTTTACCAAAAAAATTAGAGTTATATAAAGACAAAACTTTGACTATGTAGCTGTAAGCCAGAGTGACTCAAATGGTAATTGCTACCCTTTATTGAATGCTATTGTGTTTCAGTCAAAATACTCAATACTCCATATTCTGTGTCTTATTTAATCCTCAAACCAGGAATTTTCCATTAACAGAAGAAAAACTGAGGCTCTGTGATTCTGAATAATACTCCCAATCACACCACTAGCATGTGGCAAATTTTCAATTCAAATCAAGTACAAACCCAAAACGTCTTTTTCTGCTATAATATTCTGTTTCTCAAAAGACTCTCAGGGAACAATGTGCATGGTTTATTTTTTTGCGTTCAAACTGTACTAAAGGTTAAAATCTTAGAGACATTTTTCTTTATTCCTAGATGTGTAATTCCGAAGAACAAAATAAAGAAAAGAACCCCTTTTCTTTACCTCTTTATCCCAGTGACCTTTCCCATCAGACTCTGTGATAGCGGAAACTCAGTGACATATCTCATCATTATTTGATAAATAACACAGAATTTCTTTGACTAGGATATACTAGAAATGAGAGGGCATTGAAACCCACCGCACCTTGTGGTTATAGATGGAATATGAATAAAAGCAATTGTGAGTCCTAGTACATTCTATACAGTGCAGGAATTCACCAAGAAGTATTACCATCACACCCAAAAGAGGTAAGTGAAAGGAATCTAATCTAGTAGAACTCAAGGAAACTCAAGAAAAAAGAAATCTGCAGTCTGCCAAATTCGATTTAATTATACTAGACTAAGATTATCACAGCAATACTAAACACATGCATACATTCATACATACATACACACATCAACACACATCCAGGGTGGAAATCAATATCAGGGACTTGACCTTGAGTAAGATATGTTTTAAAATGTATTTTTCATGGGGGATAACATGGCATGACAACTCTATTTTATCAGAAACAAGAACATTCAAATCTTGCCTCCAAATACAATGACATGACCCAGACTTCTTCCCTGATGTATATTGTGGTCTTTAGGCGACTAGAGACAATGAAAGTGTGGATATATTGAGTGAGTCAGGGTTCTTTGTTTGTGCGTGTTATTTTTTTAAATGCATTTCAAATTTGAGTGATCTGTACATTTCACAGTAACAAAGACACACACCCGGTTGGACAGCTCCTTCAACCTGGCTTCAAGCCTTTCAAGTTTGCCCTGGTTCTCCTTTCCTTTATTTTAAGATGCACTCTGTATGTCCATTTCTTCAATGTTCAAAAAAACCCAGTGATGTTCAAGAAAATCAAACATATGCTCAAATAATGAAATCTCTTCAGCATATATTTTTCAAGGTCATCAATGTAAAAAAAAATCCTCAGATATCAATTTTGGGACCCAGATCCAGTAACTATATGGACACTGTTTCTTGTAAGTCATGGGTCCCAAAGTACTGGACCTGACTTGTAAAATAGTAGCTACTTGCAAGAGTATGATCTTTAACAAGGGAAGCCCTCATGCTCCTTTGTCTAGGAATGCAAGAAACCTAGAAGCAGTGTAGTGGAGGCGGGGTACTCCCACACCAAATCATTGAATATGCTGTTTCTCCTCTCTTGTTGGTGTTTTGTAATTTGGTTTCTCTCAAGACCAGTATGCTCTCTCCAAGCTCACCTTTGCTCACATAATGGAAAGAGTAAGGAGAGAGTGCTGAAGATGGGGAGAGATTTGAGGAAAACATTTTTTTTATTATCACCACTCCTAAAAGTTGCCCTTTAAAGCACTGTGTCAGGTTAAACTGATCATATTTTTAGTACTAATCTAAATGTTCAGATAAGGGAAACATCCTTAGTCTAATTGATTTGATACCACAAAATAATAATAATGATAATAATTATAATAATAATAATTGATCCACCATTGCACCCATTGTTTTTTCACATGTTACAAACAAATTGCATGGCTGAACAAGTTTAGTAAGAGCTATAATTTCTCGTATTTTGTGGTGGGTATGCAGGTTGTCAGGATTTTTTAGCAACCTAGTCATAAAATTCAATTACAAAAGACAAAATCTAGAGAGGATTTAAAGGGATTTAGGTACAGTGAGTCAGTTCCTCTTCTAATAGAAATGGTCTTTATTAGAATGCCAGACATACCTACAGCTTTCTTTGGCATTTCTCACAATGACCTCAGCTTTAGGGACACACCCTGAAGTGGGGTCTTTAGAAGCAACAGCTGAGTGGTGACTACTTAAAAGTATAACCCTTTGAGAATATATCTAGGAAGTATTGCTTTTAGGCTGCATATTTTCATGAGGTGCATAGTGTCTCATTAGTTTAAAAAAAGTCTGGAAATAATAGCTTTTGTTAACCTTACAAAACCCCTTTCTTTATGTTACACTCCTAATGATTTCATGGCTCGCCTCAATAGGGTTTCTTAAATTTAAGAACAGTATCGAGATAACCAACATAATTCAGATTTCCCTTTGTATAACCTGACAGATCAGCACAATTCATTATTACCAGCATCCACATTCAGCCCCAGCTAAGACAGAGTGTGATGGGAGTAATGACTAATGGCTCGATTGATGCTTATAAAATGAGAGGTTTCAGCATCAACCTGGGGGGTTGGCAAAGATATTTCCTAATCACTTTCAATGAAATTTAAAAATTTTTACCATAGCTAATTATGCTGCCTCCCACTAAAGGCTACCACCCACACTTTGTTGAGTACCTTCCTCCAGCTCATCCATGCTCCCGATTTTCCTGGATCCGTCAATGGTGTAAATGTAGCGCACTCCCTGAGGCAGGTTGATGTTGTCAGACAGAGATCGAGTGAGGTCGGCCAGCAAGGCATCGAAGCTGCGAAAACGGTCAGAGGACACGGCATACACAATTCCCTTGAAGTAGCGGTCCCCATTGCGGTAGAAACGTACCTTCTTAGCTTTCTTCTCATTACTCAGAGCCTGCAAGGTTCTGGTTCGGTAGAAACTACAATGGGCGCTGTGAGTGGGGCTAGGCAGCCCATTCATCCGAGAGCCTCGCATGTTCCTGGATGTCTTATCTCTTTCATCAAAATGTCCAAAATCAAGTTCCATATTTTGGTGGAACCGCAGAGACCTGAGTGTTAGAAAAGGGGGTGGGGATGAAAAGAGGCAAATAAAAAGCAGGCAAGGTTGGGGGGGGGGAGGAATTAAAATATTTGCCAGATCTAGATCTGCAATCTGCTGCTTTTGAAAAGAATTGTGTTTTTTAAAGCCAGTGACCCATCTGCTTCTTGCCCCTGACCTGCAGAATATTGATCTTAATAGAGAGGAAGGAGGGGGAGGGGCGATGGTGGCTATTGGGGGTGGGGGTGAGTGATAGGGAAGGAGGCACTTTGGGCACTGTTCCAAACACAGACAAGGGCGAGATTTCGAAAGAGCTTAAAACCCTAGGATATACTGACAGTGACTCCTATCAAATTGTAACTTCAGGCTAAATGCATTAAAACTGGCATCTGTTTCCTCACACATGCCCACATGACTAACAGTTGTAAATGAATCCAATGCCTGATAAAATTCTCCTTGAGGAGAATAGAAGGAGCTAGCCAAGGTTATCATCCACAGCTTAGGAGTCAGTCTTTAAATCTCTGCAAAATGAGTATGGGAGAATGTTTTAATTTTATTCCAAACCCTCTCTCCTACTCTACTGTGTGCCTCCCCTCCCCCTGGAATAAACTAGAATTCTCCTTTACAGGGACAGCCTCCAGGGACTAACCAGTGCCTTTGTGCTATTCATCAAACCCTTTCTCCACAAAGATGGTGTAACTATTCGACATAATTCATAAGAAATAAGCTGGAAAAAAGGATTAACCAAATCAATCATTTAATAAGTTATTAGTTCTGCTTTCCCCTTTGGTCATAAAACCCTTTTTGTTTGTTTGTTTTAGATGCTCTTTCTCCTCCCCACCATTGTAGTACCACCCCTTAATGGAATAATTTGATTGTTGAAAGATTCCCAAATGAGTTCCTGAACAGCATATGGGACCTTCTTTAGAAGCAAGCACACCTTTCATTGTTCTGGCTTTCTACCCTGACTGAAATAGCATCTTGCCTTCGCAGCAGGCTATTCACACCAAACTTGTCTATTCCCCAGGTGTATTCACCGAGGCAAAAGATGGTCTTCTGCCAGGCTTCGCTTTTCCCCCCTTCTATTGAAAAACCACCACCAACAAAAAGCAAAAAAGAGAGAAATAAAACAGAAGCTCCTAATGCTAGCAAATATAGTGAGAGCCTAGGAACCGAAGTATTAACATGCATCTCACAGACAGGGATAAAAGGACTCTCAATGCAAGCAGGGCTCAGCTGCTGCACACTGCCACATTGAAATATTTGCAAGGGACAAGGAGAGCAAGAGATAAAGGAGGCCTGGTGCCTAGCAGATTTGCCAGTCTCACCCCCTTTTTTTTCTCCAATGTCACCATGACCTGTGCTGAGCTCAGCATTGTCTCTGTCAGACACCCTGCAGTGGTAAGAGACCCCACCTCCTCAAGACAAGTAGCAAGCATTTCCCCAGGCATGCCAGTTATGCTTGGTTTGCTTTATCATCCTTCCGGACTAGTATTCTAAATAAGCATCACAGTGAAAACAAAGGAAGGGCAAACTCACTTTTCCAAAGGAAAAATCCCAGGTATAAGCTTAGGGGAAAATCCGATAGAATAAAGCAAGAAAAGAAGAGAAACGAGAGAGAGAGAGAAAGAGAGCACACACTTTGACTTGTGCTTTCCCCGTTTGACATCTGTTACATGCTGCCTGAAAATCTCTTGAAAGCCCCACTCACCGGTTTTCTGCTGGTTGGGTGGAGATGCTGAGAGAAAGAAAACCAATCTCTCTATGCCTTTGTTGTCTGAGCTCCAAGCAAGAAATTCCTGCCAGGGTGGATAGATGCCTTCTAGGTCCTAGTGCCTTGTCCAGCTTCTCCCCTATACCTCAGGATTAGCGAATCCCCCCAACCTCCTATGATTAATTACATGGTTTTTTCAATTCACAGCCAGCATCAACAGCTAGAAAGGTTTTTATTTGTCATCAACACGACATTGCAGAATAGCAAAAAGATTGCATAGGCAAGTCTCAAAATGCTCTAATGAGCAATGTGCTAGCCTTTTCTTTTACGGAAATGGCAATTTCATTGGACCAAAACCTTAATTTAATCTGTGTAGGGACAGTCCATCAAGCTTCTAAGAAAGTGTAGCTCTCTTTCTTTCACTTCTTGCGATAAACTAATCAAATCTACCAATTCATTAAGGTATTTTAGTTCATCTTTCAACAACTGGTTGTTTTGTAATAAGATCAGTGGTATACAAGGAGTTGAGCAGGGACAAGACAAAGAAATAGTTTCATAATTTCATGGAGGATGGAATTTAAAAAGGACCTAAAGACATTTCAGCCTCATATGATAATTTGGTTAATAGAATATTCAATATTTATCTTTGAGAGTTCAATTTTTCGACTCAGAGATCTTTTATGTGAAGTTGTGTCTTGTGGGATATAAGATAAATATTAATGCCTTTTCCTCAAATTCCCTATTTGCTACTAATTTACCTATTTGTATCAAATATGTCATAAAGGGCCAAGAAGCATCCAAATTGAATTCACAAAATCAGAACAAACTCCAAGACAGAAAAAAAATCGTGAGACTAAATTGGAGGGAAAAAAGAAAAAGATGAGAGACTAATAAACTACTATCTTCATAATTTTTGCTATATGTATTGAAATATAACCATTTTGAAAAATCATTGATGTATTTTTGTATTTCAGAAATCTCAGAGTTAACAGTATTCTCATAATTATAATTGATCTAATTCCTACTACAGTGAGTCTTCCTTTATATATAGCCCTTGGTTGATGGTTTGTTGTTAAGTGCATTCCATTCATATGCTTAACTGTAAGCTGCCTCAAAGTAGAGTCACTTTTCTTTTTTTTTCTCTGGAAGGTGTTGGTGCAGCAGGGCTTAAGCTAGCTGTTAGTTGGGTGGTCCGACTCAAGTGTGCAACCTGCCCCGTCAATTCCTCCCAACATCTGCTGTTGATCTCCGGCTTTCTAAATAAGTATCTAAGGGGAATGCATGTGTTTGCGTGTTTCTTATATTTGTTGCTATCTTACATTGTGGCCACTGTTTTCAAAAATCAGGATTATTCAAGTCAGAGACCAAGTGATAACAAAAAAAAGAGCAAGAAGATTGAGAGATAGTACATCGGATAGGACACTTGTCTTGTACATGGTTGACGAGCCTTGTTCCTGGCACCCCATAATGTCCCCTGAACCCACCAAGAGTGATTTCTGAGTGAAGACCCAGGAGTAAGCCCTGAGCACTGCTGGGTGTGGTCAAAAAGAAAAGAAGGAAAAATAGCAGGGACATATTGAAATTGTAATGGTTGAAACTTCTTTATCTAGTAATGTCAATAACAACACTTTTCTCTTGCACAGCTTAAACATTCTACAGCCATTTACTTTTCATCAGAAATCAGAATCATTTAATTTTCAATAAAGATCTAAGAATAAATGCAATGCTAAAATAAAAATAACAAGACATTTAAGTGGTTAATTTTACTTTAACCCTATAGCTTTATTATACCCATTGACATCGGTATGCCCTCATTTCTGAGGTCTATCAGCTCGCTATTATTTCTAGAGTAATTCAGTTTATAGGAACGTTGACCATTATCCCATCTCAACAGATAAAATAGGTATAGCATGTGACTGGTTTATGTTACCTCTGAAATGGGTTTTATGGCCAAAAGATTCAGTCTTGTTCAAAATATCCAATGTAGCTCAGGTTTCTGTATATTAATGGTGGCAAGTTTCAGTAGAAGATTCAGGTTCAAGTACCCCATATCTCCCCCACAGATCTACAGATCTTGGTAAAGCCTCTTATTTTGAGAGATAACTCATAATATGCTTGTCTGGCCTGAGTAAGAACCAAATAGTTTACCATGAGATACAGAGTAATCCTTAAACCCCAGCGGCCTATTGTAAATGGATTATAATTGATTGATTAATCAACAGGGCTATAGAGTTGAGTGTGAAAAGCAACATTCCACTATCTAAATTATAGATACAAGATCAGGACTAAGCATGTACTAAAATATTGTGGAAAGTAAACATTTTATCTGTCAATGTCCTTGAGCAGCAATACCAAAGTTTGCTCAATGAAATCATGAATCATGACTATGATGATGAGACTCAAAGCTACATATGAGTAAATAATATAAGATAATTCTCATAAAAGTGGCTATAATTGATGTTAAACTATCACTATGCTTAAAGAAATGATGATCATTGAGTTGCTGGTTTAGTACCATAGCAGAGCATAACCATGCAGCCACGTGGAAAATCGGATGGTTACATTTATTATCTGGAAAGAGATATTTGCTCTCAATGCACTAGATAACCAATATCTAGATATCAATGCACTAGATAACCTTGCCTATTCAATGTTTCAGCTAATATTAATACCTATGGATTTCCTGAATATCTTACAAATCATTAAAAAATCACTTGCAACATTTCTTCTAATCAAATATCTTATTTAATTGAAAAAAGAGATAATGGTCTTACATATATGAATTTCATTGATTTTACCATGAATATTATCAGCCAGAAGCAGATAATCTTATAAAATGATGAAATCACATAATGCAGAATCAGATATAACCTCAGTTGCAAGACCACATATTGTTAATTTGAGGAATTATCTTTTGGATGTCGTATGTCTTCTGAACCAGCTTCCAATATTTCTCTTACAATTATGATATCAGAGTATAGAAATTGAGGTGGAAACTATTATTATTATACTTAGTGATTCATTCATAAAAAGTGACTTCTATTGCTACAAAATTGAATTTGCATGTGTTATAGGGAAATTTCAAAGGGATATTACCCTATTTCTATTTGCTGAAAGAGCAATCTAAATGCAAACTATCAAACATTAATCTCGACAAGATGCAAAGCTTTTTGAGACCCTCGTCACCCTCCAGCACCGGCCCGACGGCCCGCTCCCTTTTGCAGGTTAGTGGACTGAATGGACGCCATCTCATCTGCGCCTGCACCTCCCCACCCACCCCCACCCCACCTCCCGCACCTTCTTCCTTCGGACCCCGACTCCACTCTATCTGAGCAAGGCCTACCTAGACCCTCGTCACCCTCCAGCACCGGCCCGACGGCCCGCTCCCTTTTGCAGGTTAGTGGACTGAATGGACGCCATCTCATCTGCGCCTGCACCTCCCCACCCACCCCCACCCCACCTCCCGCACCTTCTTCCTTCGGACCCCGACTCCACTCTATCTGAGCAAGGCCTACCTAGACCCTCGCGACCCTCCAGCACTGGCCCGGTCCCTTTTGCAGGTTGCTAGCTAATTCCAAGTTTGAAAACTACCAATGAATATAAGCGGCTATTCAAGCCAAAGCTAAAGGATCCCACTCTCAAAAAGCATTGCTTGAAGTTTCACATAAAGAATAGAGGAATATCAGAGAGGGACATGTTCTAGTGGGGGTACAGAAGAAATTGATCACCACTGACCAAGCCCATTCAGAATCCTTTTTCACAACCAGAGGTGAACTTGAAGGTCCCTCTTCCATACCACCACAATAATATGAAGAAACAGCGCATATCCCCGCCACAAGGAGAGGACGAAGAAAAGAGTCCAGATGCCTCAGTAGAACTTTCCTACAAACTGGAGCTCTCCGATAAAGAATTCAGAGGTGAAATTCTCAAGATGTTCAATGAACTCAATGGAAAGATTGACAAGGTATTCGTTACATTAAAGGAGGACCTGACAGAAACGATACAACAGACAGCCGAGAAATTACGGGAAGAAATGAGAACAGAAATAAAAAAAAAAACCTACAGAAGGAAATGTCACAAATAAAGGATTCGGTAGATGAATTAAAAACTCAGTGGGTGCCCTCCACAATAGAATGACTGCAGCAGAAGACAGAATCAGTGAGCTTGAAGATCGGCTGCAGGCAGCCTACAGGCAACAACAATCAATGGGGAAAGACCTCAAAATAGCTCTAGGAAGAATTAGAGCCCTAGGGGATGAATTCAAGAGGAACAACATTAGAATCATTGGAGTACCAGAAGGATAGGGAACCAACCCCAATGAAAAAGCCACAGTCAAAATGCAAAGCTTTTGTTGAGCCAGATATAAGTCCTGAGCACCACCAAGTGTGGTTCAAAAAGCAAAATACAACAAAAGAGAACAAAACTACTATGGATAAAAGGGTAAATATAATACATATATAAAATTAATATTATGTGCTCATTAAATGTTTCATGTAGATTATATCTCAAGTAAACTGTAAAAGACAACAAAGAAGATTCAAACGATGGAACAAAACAATGACACACATGTTCATAAAGAGATTGTATTTAAGATATATAAACAGCTCTTACAACTTAACAATAAAAAGCAATTCAATTTTAAAATGGGAAGTGGATTTATTTTCTATTTCTGCAAAGATACAATCACCCAATGGACACATTTTACTAAGTAAATTAAATGACTCAAAATTATTAACCAGCAGATTCATGCAAATCAAAATGAGAAGATAACATTTCACACTCTTTAGGATGATTCTGGTAAAACAAATGCAAACATAGCAAATGGAGAAAGTGTAGAAAAATTGAACCCTCATGCATTGCTGGCAATGATGTAAATAAAATGTTGCATCCACTTAAGAAAACAGTTTGGCAGTCTTTGCAAAAATTAAACATAGAGTTTCAACATTACCCTGGAGATCTAATTTTATATGTGCACACAGAGAAATAAAACAATCTTCCACATAAAATCTTGTACACATGCTCATAGCAGCTTTCTGTATAACAGCTAATAAGGTAAAAAAACAGCCTAAGTTTTATGAAACTGATGAGGGAAAACAAAATATAATGTGGTGCCACAGAAATAGTAAGGAACAAGGTATTTTTCTTGCACATGTCTGACCCTGGGTTTTTTTGTTTGTTTGTTTTTGTTTTTGGGTCACACCTGGCAATGCACAGGGGTTACTCCTGGCTCTGCACTCAGGAATCACTCCTGGCGGTGGCCAGGGGACCATGTGGGATGCTGAGATTTGAACCCGGGTTGGCCACGTGCAAGGCAAACGCCCTACCCGCTATGCTATCGCTCCAGCCCTGACCCGGTTTGATCTCTGGCACTGTTTAAGGTCCTTGAGCACTGACAGGAGTAAACCCTGAGCAATCATAAATAAGACCTGAGTATTACCATATGTGCCTCTCGAAAATCAAAAATTCAAAATGCTGCATATCCGGGCAACATGTCACTCGAATATAAAAGTAAATGGTGTTGGTGTTGGAGTATTGTATGCCTAAGACTAATCTATTAATCAATAACTTTGAAAATCACAGACCTTAAATTAAATAAAAATACATTTAAAAATAAAAAAGGAATGAAGTACTGATACATACTACAATATACATAAACTTTGAAAACACTATGCTAATTAAGAAACCCAGACATAAAAGACCACATACTACTTGTGTGGAATACCCAGAATAGAAAAGTCCATAGGGACATGTAATTGATTGTTGCCAGGGATTAGTAATAGGAAGGAATGGGGAGTGACTGGTAATTGCCACAAGCTGAGGGTCTATCTACCAAAGGTAAAGCAATGGCAAATACAAAACAGATTACTGAGTGCAGGATAGACTGAAGACAGCAGTCTGTCCTGGGGGTAGGGATTGGAGACATTAGATAGACTTAATAGATTTAGGGCAGAGGGATATTTTGTTATTTATAAGTGGTACTGTAACTATTGTGAAGCATAGTTGTAACTATTTTGCAGTATATTTTCCAGATGTGATTTTTCTACAGTTAGGCAAAGCTGCCTCCAGTCTAAAGTAGCAATATGTTGTGAGAACAGGATTGCGCATATGGTTAGATAACCTGCAGATTTGTGATCACAATTTACTGCTTTGTAGCCCACAGCAGTAATAGGTAGATTTTTGTATCATTTAAAAAAATAATCTGGAATCAGTGGTGAATATATTATCCTTGTGAATATATAAAATTTCAGTGAAGAGAGCACATTTGTTGGGGAGATATGACTTACACAACATTATGGAAAATACAAACCGTAGGAACAAATATCAGTATTGTGAGAGGTTAGATGGAGGGGAAAGGTGTGCCGACAAGCGAATAACACATATGAGGTTTGGAGGTGAAGAACTACCCTGCATCCTAATTGTGGATGCAGGGGGCAGAGGGATAGGACAAGGTTTAAGGTGCACTTGGCCAACCCCAGACTAATCCAAGGCACAGAATATGGTCTCTTGAGCACCACCAAGAGATTCCCTGAGCACAGGGCCAGAAGAAAGTCCTAGCAACCCCAGGTGTGGCCCCCAAACCAAAACTAAATAGCTCATTGTGGCAATACTGATGCAAATCTCTAAGTGCTGAAATTCATAAAACTGAATGTCCAAATTAAGTTCTCCTGAACTCACATAAAAATAAAATGTTTAATTATGGAAAAAGTATGAATAAAATTGGGTGGTGAGATATGAGTATTGCATCTTTTTTTCTCCATATGTTTTTAAAACTTTTTAACTTTGATATTAATATACATTCATAAGGAGTTTAAAATTATACGGAAAGTTTCCAATTTACTGTTACTATTTTGTGTGATTTCTCTGTTCAATCTGTTCATTCCTAATTCAGTTTTGGAGGTTATATCATTCTTTAAAAACTGCCTGTGTCTTCTAGATTGTTCAATTTGCTTACGTCTAGTTATTCATTGTCTCATGATCCTTTCATTTCTTCAGTATCAATTGTAATTTCACCTCTTGCCTTTCTGATTCTTTTATCAGAGTTTGATTTCTCTTTCATTCCAAGGAGAGCAGAGAGAGGGGCTTAACAATTTTATTGTCACTGTCACTGCCATCCTGTTACTCATTGAATTGCTCGAGCAGGCACCAGTAATGGCTCCATCGTGAGAATTGTTGTTACTGTTTCTGGCATATCAAATACGCCACGGGTAGCTTGCCAGGCTCTGCCATGCTGGCGGAATACTCTCAGTAGCTTGCTGGGCTCTCCAAGAGGGGCGGAGGAATCGAATCTGGTCGGCCACGTGCAAGGCAAACGCCCTTTGGTTTCACTGATCTTTTATGTTCTCTTTTTGGTTTCTATGCATGCATTTCTACTCCAATTTTTATTATTTTCTTCCTCCTGCTGAATTTTGACTCTGTTTGTAGCTCCTTTACTAGTTATTTGATGTACAATCTTAGATTCTTACTTGATACTTATTTATTGAATTGGGCCTGCATTGTTTCCAGGAAATTTTTAATATACCCTTTGATTTCTTCATTTATCCAGTGTCATTCTGAAATATGCTGATGTTCTTCCCTTCTTCTTTTTTGTTGATTTTTAGCCTAATAAAATTGTGATCAGAAAAATTCTTTATATGATTTCCATATTCACATTTTAAAAGACTTATTTTGTGTGAAAAACTAGACAATATTCCATGTGAATTTTATAAAAATATGTATTCATTTCTTTTAAGATAGATTTTTGTACATACACATTTATTAACTCTACCTAATCAATTGAGATTATTTTATTTAATGCCATTATTAACATTTAGATGGTACTTCAGGTACCATGCTGTGCTGGTGTTGATTCCAGGACTCCTACAGGCAAAACATGTGCTCAACCTGTTGAGTTTCCTCTCAGCCCCCAAAAAAACGTATGTGAATGTGATCTCTCTCTCTTTCAAGATCTCTTGTTATCTCATATTAACCATGGAAAACTGAAGGCATGGGAAATAAAACTGTAGAAAAGGGGTAACTAATCTTAACAGTATTTTTAATATCAGCTTTCATATTAAAGAACTATAAAATTATTAATAATCTTCAGAAGTTTATTGATTAAACTGTACCCATAAGTGGTTATTAAAAATAATGTTTAGATTTTTTAAATGTCTATACATAGTATTGAGTTTTAAAAAGATCATGACAATTGGAATTATAATCTCATATTGCACCTTGTTTTGTGTGTGTACAACTACGAGGCCGACCCAGATTTGATTCTTCCGCCACTCTTGGAGAGCCTGGCAAGCTACTGAGAGTATTTCGCCCCCACGGCAGAGTCTGGCAAGCTCCCCGTGGCTTATTTGATATGCCAAAAACAGTAACAACAAGTCTCAAAATGGAGATGTTACTGGTGCCCACTCGAGAAAATCAATGAGCAATGGGTTGACAGTGACAGTGACAGTGATTAATATTTTGGAAGATCTGTATATAGGTGTAAAGAATGTGTTAAAGTTTCCAAATTGTTATATTTTAGAGTGGTGAGGCCACATATGGCAGTGTTTAAAGCTTACTCTGTGCTCTATGCTCTGTGCTCAGGAATCACTGCTGGTGGTGCTCAGGGATCATATGTGGTACCAAGGTTAAAACCAGACAAGTACCTTAATCTCTGTGCTTTCTCTATGGCCCTGAGATTCTGTAAAATTATTATACTATTGTCAATGTATCTCTGAAGATGTTTTATTGGGGACGGGGAGGAAGGATGGAAGGATTGGGACACAACTGGCTATGTTTGGGTGCAAGATTATTCCTGGGTGTGTGCTCAGTAGTGACCCATAGCTGTGTCTTTGGGTAGCCTCATGTTCAGTGCATAAATATTCATGCCTATAATATCTTCTTGATGAATTAAGTCCTTAATTATTGTATGATGTCCATCTTTACTTCTTATTGACCTTTTTAGTTTGAATTCTATTTTATCTGATGTGAAAATAATACCCCTTGACCTTTTCTTTGCATTATTGATTCCCATGTGGTTTAATTAATATTTTCTTCATGTACAATGGTATTGAATATCTTTTCATATGCTTGTTTTTTAACAAGATACCTTCTTCAGTGAGATGACACTTTGTGTATTCTGCCTATTAAAAATAATTAATGTTGACATTTCAGAGCTAGTTATAAGTTTTCAATATGAACCTTTCACATACACGTCATTTGCAAAGATGTTTTCTCAATATTTGTCTGTCACTATCACTGTCATTATCACTGCTCATCGATTTGCTTGAGCGGGTACCAATAACGTCTCCATTGTGAGACTTGTTACTGTTTTTGGCATATCAAATATTCCATGGGTAGCTTGCCAGGCTCTGCCGTGCAGGCGGGATACTCTCAGTAGCTTGCTGGGCTCTCCAAGAGGGACAGAGGAATCGAACCCGGGTTGACTGCAAGCAAGGCAAACACCCTACCCGCTGTGCTATCGCTCCAGGCTTTCTTAATATTTAGGTTATCTTTTTTATTCTGTTATATAGTTTCACACAGAGAAAGCAATTTATCCTTTTTTATAGATTATACCTTTGTCCTCATGACTAATAACTGCATGCAATCTGGGTCCTGAAAGTTTTTCTCTTATATTCAAATGTTTTATGGATATATATTTTACATTTAAATATGTGATACATTTAAGTTATTATTGGTATAAAGTTTGAAACCTAGATGATACTTCCTAATTTTTGTTTAAGAATATGTAATTACTCCACCAATATGTATTGAAAATTTGTCTTTTCTCCATTGAATTGCTTTATCATTCTTGGAAAACTCAATTGTGTTTATAATTGTGACTCTGTTTCTGTATTTAGCATCTTAACATATACATGTACATTGATTACCTCGCTGATATCAAAATTCTTGATCAGTGAAGTTGAAATCTAGAAGACTGATTCTTCCAACTCTATTATAAATTGTTTTGCCAGTCCTAGATGTTCTATCTTTTTATACAAATTGTATAACAATCCCATCTGCATCTATAGGAATTGTATTATAGACCAACTTGAGGAGAATGTATACCTTTGCTATGTTGAGTCTTAATTCTACACTTTATATATATATATATATATATCCATGTTTTTATCTTTGATTTTTATCTCAATGTTTCATAATTTTTAGCATATTCATCTTGTGCACATTTGTTGGCGCTATACCAGTTTAGTTTTTAAGTATTATAAAAAGTATTATATGTAAAATTTTAAGTTTGATGTGTTGATAGACCATCATATTTAAAACAACTGTTAACAGACATGTAGAAGATATTGACAGTAACACAATAGTAATTAGCAGACATTAAAGCTCCTCTATTACTGCTGGATAGATCAACAAGGAGACGTTTTCTTCTAGCCATGAAGGAAGAAATGGAAGGGATGGATTTATAAAGGATGCACGCATCAGATATATTTAGGGACCCTCAATCAAGCAAATTTGAGTATGCATTCTTTCCCAGTGAATAAGGCAATTACTGTCTCACAAAAATGTATGTCCATAAACTGAGAAGATAGAAATTACATCAACTGTCTTCTAAGAGTATGATGCTTTGAAAATGGTAATCAATCACCAACATAAATGGAAAAACTCAAAACACTTTAATTTTATTTTATTTTTTATTTTTTAAATGTAAGAGTACTGCTATTT
Source organism: Sorex araneus (assembly GCF_027595985.1). Taxonomy (NCBI): domain Eukaryota; kingdom Metazoa; phylum Chordata; class Mammalia; order Eulipotyphla; family Soricidae; genus Sorex; species Sorex araneus. The sequence goes on from NC_073313.1 coordinate 109,419,162, forward strand.
ATTCAACCCCTGATCAAGCTGGCTGAAGCTGGTATGAACTACACATTATTCTTTTAATACTTTTAATTAAAACTATTTTTCTTGAATATTCGTGAGACAAATTATTACACTGTTGTTCATGATCTGATTTCAGTCATACAATGATCCAATACCATCCCTCACCAGTGTACATTATCCACCACCAATAAACTTATTGTATCTCTCTCTCTTCTCTCTCTCCTCTCTCTCCCTTCCTTCCTTCCTCTCTCCCTCCCTCCCTCTCTCCCTCCCTCCCTTCCTCCCTACCTCCCTCTCTCTCTCCTTTTGTGTATTGTGGTTTGTAATACAGGTACTAAAAGGTCATTTTGTTTGTTCAAGGTGTTAAGTATTTTTATACTGACCAAAAAAGTGCTCAACTTTTTTAACTGGGTGGCAACTTTGGAGTGAGGATGTGACTTCCCTGGCTTCGAGAAGTAAGTACAAAGAGGTGTGTGTGGAGCAGGGGAAGCAGTCCATCCTGGCCCTGAGAAAAACTGGAGAGTTCAGTCACAAAACCACATACCTGATACCCAAATTTTCAGCAGATTGTATCTCAGTGAAGTCCATCCCGGGACAGTAGAGTTCGACCTGAGGACATGGTGGTAATTTTGGATTGTGGAAGCAAGCAGCTGCCAGGGTCTCTGCTTGGGTGGGCACCAGGATTACCCACCCCCTTCTGATTTACCTCTGTCTGTTCATCCTTTCACAGGTCCAAGATTAACTGCAACTTAGATATGGGTCTCTAAAGCAAAGCCGGCAGAAAAACTTACATAGTGACACTGGAATTAGTTTGTGGAAGTGGTGCTTCCAGGAGTATAGGAAAGCTGGGGAGGTAGACCATGCCATCCCCAAGAAAGTCTGAAGATTTCAATCACAAAGCCCTCATACCCGAATTTTCAGCAAATTGTATCTCAGTGAGGTCCATCTAAGACAATGGAGTCTGGTCGGGGTCATGGTGAAGATTTTGAATTGTGGATGCAAGCGGCTGCCAGAGGCTCTGCTTGGGCAGGCACCAGGCTGACCTGCTCTCCTCTGATTTACCCCGTTCAATTCAGACTTGTGAGTATTGAAGATTAACTGTGGCTTTTGATCTCTTGAGACTTACTTATGAGTCTCTGAAGCATGGCTGATAAATGAGCTTATATAGCTGAGCCAGAGGTGGTTTGTGGGGGTGGTTCACACATACCTAACTTTTGGCTGCTTTATTTCTCAGGAAACTAGGTCCCGTGTTGTTAGGGTCAGACAAGAGGCACAGGAGCAATTTTGGGGTATCAGGAAATTTGAAGGCACCATCAGGCTGCTGATGCACTCGCCTCATGGGTACAGGTTGACCTGTTGACAGCACCATACCCCCCCGCCAGATTCTATTTTATAATTTTTTTATTTATATTTTGGGATTGAGTTTCTTTTAATACTATATTGATTTTTTTAATTTACAAAGCTATTCATTGTTGAGTTTTAAACAGTATTCCAGTACCAATCCCACCACCAGTGTCAAATCCCCCCAGCAATGTTCCCAGGTTGTCTCCCATTCACCCCCTACCTGCAGCCTGCCCTTTTGACAGGTACCTTTTAAAATTAGGTAACTAAAGTTTGGGTCTGATGATTTTAGTGTTGTTGATTCTGTGATTTGAATATTTAGTTCTATTATTCCTTGACACCACCAATGTACCTGAGTCCCCTTGACCCATGCCCCTGATATTCCTCATCTGTCTTTTCTTCCCCTCCCCATCCACTCTATTTCCTTCTCCATATACTCTGCGGCTTAAGGTGATCTGGGTACCCTCCATTTAAACCACCGCATTCCCTCATCTAGATTGTCTAAGTACCACACATAAATGATTAGACATTTGATATAAGGATGTGTTTTTCTGGCTTACTAAATTTTTTGTGTTATCTTCCACTTCCACCCATGTTGCCATGAATTGCATGATTTTATCTTTCATAGTAACCTGTGAATTATTCCATTGAGTATATAAACCACATCTTCATGATCCACTTATCCATCCTTGGAGATCTCGGTTGAATCTTTGGGTTCTATTTTAATTTTAAAATTTTGTTTGGTTTTTAACCAGACCTGGATGTGCTCATTGCTGACTCTTGTTTCTGTTCTCAGGGATCACTCATGATACATCTCGGGGAACCGTATGTGGTGCCTGAGATTGATCCCTAGTCAGTCAGTTCCTTGCCTGCTATTATTTCTGGTCCCTACACTTGGATTTTAGACAATAAATAAACAAACAAATAAATAAATAAATAAATATTTTGCAAATTCAAAAAGGACAACTTGGAAGCAGAATATCTAAAGACTAAAATAAAATAAACATATTAAAGGGCAAAACATATGGCCAAAGGCAACAGAATTGATGAATTAATCTATGAAATTAACCTCGCCTAAAAGTGGGACATTATGTAGGAAGGGCTTTTGCGATATTGGTGAAGGAAAGTAGAAGAAACTGTGGTAGTGAGTGTGGTGTTGGAACAATGCATACATGAAAATATCATTGACAGTACTGTAACTCTCAGTTCCTCGATAAAAATAGGAGAAAACAAAATGCTTTATACTTAAAAGATTTGCTTTCCATGTGTACATTGCTAGTACACAAAAATGTAATTGATTTGTTCGTTCTGGTTTTATGTTTTTCAGATATGATGAATTCTTGTATTACAGAAATTTGCTGTAACTATCTTGGGATAGTCTATGCAAATGAACATATTTTCATCCTATTAGCAATCTTTGCCTTCTCTGAATAAATGGCTATTCAGATCTTCAGTCTATTTTTTAATATAGATTGTTGAAGTCTCACAATGGAGATGTTACTGGTGCCTACTCCAGCAAAGCGATGAATAACAGGATGACTGTGCTACAGTGCCATTGTTGAGGTTTATGAGTTCTTTATTTTGTATATTATACCATTGTTAGATAAGATGTACAAAATTTTTCTTCAGTGTAGATGAATGTATTTGACATTGGATACTAATTTCTTGCACTGTGCAGAGGCATTTTGATTGGTCCAGTCCCATTTATTTGTCTTTGAGGCCCACGACCAGTGTTTCTCAGGGCTTTCTCTTGCCTCTACACTCAGGGACAATTCCTGGAAGGGCTCAGGGGACCATCAAGCTCAGTAATCAAGCTCAGGTGAGTCATTCACAAGGCAAGCACCTTACTCACTGTACTCTTTTTCTGACCACGTCCCATTTTTATTTAATTTTGTTTCCCTGGCATTTGCAAATGAGAACCCATTAAAGCCAACGTTAAGGAGTGTATTGCCTATTTTTTTCTGATATGTATTTTATGGTTTCAGGTCTTATATCTGAACCTATAACACATTTTGAATTAATTTTTGTGTATATTGTTAGATAGTGTTTTAGTTTCATTCTTTTTTCCTGTGTCTGTCTAGTTTTCTCAATACCGTTTTATAGAATGGCAGTTTCCATACCTATGTACTGTCTTGGCTTATGTGTCATAAATTGGTTGTTCTTAAATGTGTGGTTTTGTTACTGAGATCTCAATTCTATTCACTGATTCTTCATCTCTGTTGTTATTCCAGTAGCATGCTCTTTAGAATAATGTCACTTTGTACCATAGTTTGAAGTCAGGAATATGGCTTGCACTTCTGTTCATTTTTTTCTAGGGAGTGTTAATAATTTGAATCTTTGTAGTTCCAAATAAATTTCATGATTTTTGTACAATTTCTATAAACAATACCGTTAAGATTTTGAGAAGCATTGCAATGAGTTTGTACATTACTTCACTTTAATGTAACCTCTTAAAACTATACTAATACTTTTTTATAAATGAGCAAGGAATAACTTTCCATTTTATAGTTCATCAATTGTTTTTAAACAATTTCTGAAACTTTTCCATTTTGCAGTTCTGAACATTTATTTGATTAAATTTATTTCAAGGTATTTAATTCTCTTTAAGGTGATAATCAATAGCACGTTTTCCTGTTTCTACTTCTGCTAGTTAATTATTTGGATGTGTAAACACAAAACTATTGTTAATGCTCATTTTCTAGTCTGCCACTGTATCTATTTCTGTATAAATTTCTAATGGAGTATCTGCTATTATATATACATATGTATATTATCGTGTCATTAGTATATATTATATAGATATAGTTTAATTTCTTTTCCAAATTGAATAGCTTTATATTGTTATTTTCTACTTACTACTGTTATAACTTAAAAAATATATTGAATAACCATGGAGAGAGTGAACATTCTTATTTTGTTCCTGATCTGAAAGCGGAAAACCTTCAATTTCTCAGCATTTAGTATTTTTTGATTATGGTATTTGTCCTATATAACGTTTTTTATATTGATGGGCACAATTTCTATACCAATTTTGTTGAATATTTTTAAACATAAAAGGATTCACTTAAACGCTTGTTTTATGCATCAGTTGACATCATTATATTATTTTTGCCCTTTATTTGGTGAAGTGGTATATCACATTTATTTATTCACATAAGTTGAGCCGTCCTAATATTCCAGGGGTAAATTCTCTTAATCATGGTGTATGATAATTTTTTATCTATTTTTATATATGATCCTGTTCACTTAGTTATGCATTTATTTTGGTTTAGGTCCACAACCGAAAGTACTCTGGGCTTACTCATTGCACTGAGCTCAGAAATTACTCCTGCTGTGTCTCAGGAGGGCAATATGGGGTGCCACAGATCAAACCTGTGTCAACTGTGTGCAAGACAAGTGCCTTCACCTATTGTATTATCTCTCCAGCCCCTAGAGATATTGTTTATAGTTTGATTTTATTTTGATGCCTTTGTACATTTTAGGGATCAAATAATGTTGGCTTTATCTTATGCACTTGAAATTTCTCCTTTCAACTGAAATTTCTCCTTTTCAATTATGAAAAAAGTTAGATAAATATATTAATTCTTTTCTGAAAGTTTGGTAGAATTTATGAGTGAAGACACAATGGTTTGGGGAAGTTTGTGTCTAATGTTTCAGTTTTGTTACTTAGACTTTTCTTCTCATACATATTGTTTCTCTTCTTTAAGTAATGTGTTTTGTATGTTTCTAAGAATCTGTCAATTTTATATTGTCAAATATGTTATTGTGTAACTATTCATAATATTCTCTCTTATCCTTTGTATTTACATAATGTCTGTTATAACTTTTTTGTTTCTGTATTTATTTGTGCTTTATCTCTTTATTTTTGTGATTATGGCTGAAATCGTGTCTATTTTGTTCATCCTTTCGCAGAAACAGTTTTAAGTTTAATTGATCTTTTAGGTTGTCTTTTGATTTTTATTTTATTAATTTTTGTTCTAATCTTTGTGCATTTAATTTTGTTTTGTTTTGTGGTCATATGTTCCGGGCTTTCTACTAGCTCTGATTCAAGGGACTATACATGGTGCTGGAATTCCAACTGGGATTTGCTGCATGCAAATCAAGTGCCTTAACCCTTCTACTATCTCTCCACACTTTTGTTTTATCCTGTGGCAAATAAACAAAAAAATTCACTGGCAAATTTGTGTTCTTGTATGTACCTATATTTCAACTAATGTCCTATAACATAGTAAAGAAAGATACTGTAATAAGACATCCTGAATCTTGAAACTATAACATTATATATTAAAACCAAGCATAGTAACACAAACATTATGTAAATTTGAGACAATGAAAGATAAAGCAAAATTATGAATAAAAAAATAGTTCTGAGAACATTGGATCTGGTGTACTGCTATCAATTTATTATCAGTTATATTTTGTCACTAGAATTCTTAAATCACAGTAATCAACTGTTTTTAGTCAATTTATTAGTTTAGTTAGTAGGTTTGTGATTGCACTGAGCATACATCCTACTAAACATAATCAAGAAAATGAAATTAAAAACCTTTACTGGAATTGGGAGATAGTACAAAGGTTAGGGCACATGCCTAGTAAACGATTGACCTGGCTTAATTTCTTATACTTAATCTTAGCCTAAAGGTCAAAAAGTGATTGACCTGGCCTAAATGCCTGGCACTACATTATAATGTAAACATTATCAGCTACACACCAAGAAATTCTCAGCTCCGCTGTGGTGGCCTAGATAATATCTAACACTATAGGCTTCAAGAAGCATCTCATTTATGGGATCTCGCATTGAACTGCAAGCCTGCTTCCTAATTATTTCCAATGCGTCCCATAAACATTCTTATTACTACTTGAGTGTACCCACAGCCCCTAAAATGTTGTACTATAGCAATAATCCAGTATGAAGTATAAGTATCTGATTTTGTGTTCCTAACTATTTAAAGCCATCTCTAATTTAAATTTCAACACCTAATTCATTGTTACTTCTTACAGACAGCAATGATCAAATACCAGTTCTGGCACTTTGGTTCCTTTACTTTGGATTTTTTGTATCAAAAACTTTACGAAAAACAGAAAAAATAGAACTGCCTCAGTGGCTTGCTCCAATCCAGGGCTGCTGGACAAATGATTCTCCTAGATTCATTTAGGAATGGGGTTACTCCATACCCACTTCCTCTTCCACAAGGAACAAGGCATTCATCTCTTCCAACTGCTTCTGAAGCAGGAGTCCCACATCTAAGCTGGAGGCCACTCTAGGTGAACAGGTCCTTCCAATTGTAGCCCGGGCCCCTCTAGTTGGCTGGCAGAATCAAGGGTGGCTGATGTTCTGGAATTCCACAGCCCATCAAAGCTTCCTTGAGCTGATGAAAATCAGAATTGTGTTGAGCTCCTAAGGTTCCTCAGAGATGGTCTCTTAGGTTGGAGATGACTGATAATTCTTGTTGGTGTAAATTTCTTCCAAGCTTATCTCCTTATTCAACCTGATTGGTCAAGGCAGCCCAATTTGTGTAAGGTTTAGCTGAGTACAGGGCTGGTATCCTGCATATTCAAAATTGAGAAACTTTTTCTATGATCTTAGTATCAGGGTCTGAAAACAAGGGATCTTCTGAGATACTTGGCTCCTTTCCTTTCGTTAAGCACAACCTGGGTTCTGCCGATTAAGAGAAAAAAATGGATGTACAGAAAAAATAAAAAGGGGTTAGACCAAATAGGGTTTGTTTATTTTAAGAATATCTTAAAATTATTGATTAAAGTTAGAATAAAAAATCTCCAAGTGCTGATAAGTAGTAAGCAGTTTTGTTTTCCTGTCGATAATAAAATTCGAAAAGAGTTTAAGTCTCCTCATCTTAAGTTTTGTTTATACAAAAAATATTTGCCACAAACATGGACATAAGAATGTGTTTACAAATTGTATTTTATTAAATTGTCATAAGTTACAGTTATTCATAGTTGGGTCATTGACATACAATGTTCCTTCACTGAACCCAGTGTCAACTTCCCTCCACCAGTGCTCCTAGGTTCCCTCTCCTTCCCCAAACCCCAGTCCTAGACTGCCATCTTGACAGGCCCTTCAAGTTTGGTTATTAAAATTTGGGTATCATTTTAATATTATTGGCTCTGCTTTGGTTATTTAGCTATATCATTCATTAATACCACTGATGCACTTTAATGTCCTTAGCCCCTGCCCCCGTTGCTTATCATCTATCTCTTATCCTCTTCCCCTTTACTCTATATTTTTCTTTTTCTCCTTATACTTTTGGGTAAAGGGTGATCTAGACAATCCCCACTTAAAGGATTACATTTACTTATCGAGTTACTCTGAATACCACATATAATTAATATCTCTTTGTCTTTCTACTTCAGGCTTACTTTATTTAATGTGATATCTTCCAGTTTCATGTGTTACAACAAATTTCATGATGTCATCATTTCTTAAAGTACATAATATTCCATTGTGTGTATATAAATATATATGTATATGTATATATATATATATATATATATATACCATACCTTCATGATCCACTGATCTGTTGTTGGACATCTAAATTGATTACAAGTCTTAGTTGTTGTACTGAGTGCTGCAACGAATAATGGTATGCATATGTCGTTTCGCATGAATGTTTTTCTGTTCTAGGAGTATACACACAAAAGCAGAGTGCTGGGTCATATGATATCTCGATTTTAAGTTTACTGAGAAACAGAGGTTGAACCAGGCAACATTCCACCAGAAGTGAACGAGAATTCTTTTTTCACCACATCCATTCCAACATAGTTTGTCTGTATTATTTTTTCCTTTTAATTTTTTTTAAATAGACCACTATGCACTGTAGCACTGTCATTCCGTTGTTCATCGATTTGCTCGAGCGGGCACCAGTAATGTCTCTATCGTGAGACTTGTTGTTACTGGTTTTGGCATATCAAATATACCACCGATAGCTTGCCAGGCTCTGCCATGCGGGCAGCATACTCTAGGTAGCTTGCCGGGCTCTCCGAGAGACAGTCTCTCTCTCTCTCAGAGAGCCCGAGAGGGACAGAGGAATTGAACCCGGGTAGGCTGTGTGGAAGGCAAACACCCTACCTGCTGTGCTATTGCTCCAGTTGGGTGCATGCAGCCTGCCCAGATTCTATTCCTCCGCCCCTCTTAGAGAGCCTGGCAAGCTACCCAGAGTATCCCACCCACATGGCAGAGCCTGGCAAACTACCCGTGGCGTATTCAATATGTCAAAAACAGTAACAACAAGTCTCACGATGGAGACATTACTGGTGCCCACTCCAGCAAATCTATGAACATATTTGAGTTCTCACACTTCATTGTGCTTTGCTGACTACCTCTGCCATGATATCTTATGTTTCATCCTATGTTTCTGCAGTGCTGAAGGTGAATATTTGTAGTTAGAATTCTGTGAGAGATTCTGAAGATTTAGACTGGGAGTTGGTTTTTCCTTCTCTGCCTATCTTCACACAGTGATAGAAAGTATAATTGTGAGCACTGTGAACTTTGCTAGGTAGCCGTGGCATGGGCCTGTTAATTTGGCAGAGGTTGGGTGTGAATGCTGCTGGAATCTTATCAGAATTTGGGGATTGCCTCCTGTTCCAAGTGGGGCCAGAGATATATGCTGGAGATTAATATTACCTAGAAGGATAGAGGGACTGGAGCTATTGCACAGCGGGTAGGGCGTTTGCCTTGCACATGGCCGACCAGGGTTCGATTCCTCCGTCCCTCTCGGAGAACCCAGCAAGCTACCAAGAGTATACCTCCCGCACATCAGAGCCTGGCAAGCTACCCATGGCGTATTCGATATGCCAAAAACAGTAACAACAGGTCTTATGATAGAGACATTACTGGTGACCGCTCAAACAAATCGATGAACAATGGGACGACAGTGCTACAGACAGTGCAGAAGGGTAAAGAAGCAATCAGATAGATATTTAGGAACTATTGTGTGATCCCCTTAATATGGTGAAGGTCAGATATGAAGGCTGCTGGAATCAAGCCAGACGGAGGGTTGTATTTGATATCTTCTGACAAATCACATCAAAACTTTTTGGAACAAGGTGAGCTACTAAGTAAATATCTGACATCAAGAAGAGATAATACAGGGTATAAAGTGTTCAGGGCCATTAAAAAAGGTAGAGCTTAAGTGGTAAGGAGGTAGTGAACATTTCTGCAAGGAGAGCAACGGGAGTCTCTACCTCCCTCAGTATCTTGATGTCAGTCTCCCTATAAATTAAAGAGAAAAGAAGTCCGAGGATGTGTAAGTGGATCATAGAAGGATAAGAGCAGAGCTAGTCAGTAGATACATGTGCAGCTTTGTTAAATGTGTACAATTCAGTTTTTATGAGGCCTCCTTTCGTAGCCGCTCAGCCTTTGCTGGACTGTATGCTGTGCTTCAGATAACCTAATGGTAAAATACGAAAAGTGATGCAATCCTATTAAGTTGGCATGTGACTGAAACCAACACCTGACCAGCACTGAGTATGTGGAAACATGAAATTCTTGCCATTAGCAAGCATGCTGAGGGAAAAACCAGATACAGTGAAGTGAGTTTTCAGTATGGCAGCTTCAAGCTTAGCTCAGCTACTAATGTAGCAGGCAGTAACTTCTCAGCTCACAAACTATAAAAATCATTACAATTAAAACACTCCATATTACTCTGACCAGGGCTGACAGCTATGAAAGCTGAGGTTATAAGATAGGCACATATATTCTTGTATCAATTCTGGTCTAGGGGTGGATTGTAATCATCTCACCCCTACAATTTTGACAACAAAGCACACTTCTATTCCTGAGAAATGCACAAGTCAGAAATGCCTAAGTCATTTTGTGGGAAAGAGATACTTCTCCACATCACAAACTTGGCATATATATATATATATAAATCTTTATAATAAAATTTAAAAACAAACGTCAAAGTCTTACAAAATTACATATATACCAATATCATGATGCAGCAATTAAACTACTAGTTTAAGATAATTGAAAACACTTACCTCAGAAAAGACTTGTATATAATTACTCAGTTTTATGTAGTAGATCAAAGTGGAAATAGCCTGTGTGCACCAACAGATAAAATCCCTATTACCTACGCAGACAATAGAATGATACTCAGCAATAAAAGAAAAAAAACTACAGACAATGCAAGACGGATGTATCTATATAACATGTAAAATAACAAATGCTTACAAAAAACAACCTTCTGTAAATAACAAAATTATCCCCTTGGCTAAGAGAAAAGATTGATGGATATCAGATAAAAGGATGCTAAAGGGGGGTACATAAAGGATTAAATGGAGAAGTTTTTTTGGTATTTGGATGTCTCTGAAATGTTAAAGTAGGATGTGTTAAAACTTATACACATATAGAGTTATAAAGTCACATCCCTGAAATTCTATAGCATTAAAAACATATGATAAATTAAGTGAACTCCCTAAAAAAGCATTTTCTGTATGATTCCATTATGTCAAGAAATATAAATGGTGGGGAAAATCAGAACACTGATTACTTTCCAGGTGTTAGGTGTAAGGAAAAAATAGAATCGACATGAAAGAAACCTCTGGAATATTATTTATATCCTATTACTTTATAGGCTTACTTTCCACAGGCATATATCTTTGATAAAACTCAGTGCAAGCACAAGAGGAAGCAACATTGAATAGTAAATAAGATAATAAATGTCATGTCGTGGGGGAGAGAATGCATAAGGCATTGTCATATTTCATTATTTAAATGCTATCCAGAAAAAAAGGATTAAAGTGGCAAAACTATTGAATAAAATTGCCAAAAGGCCATGCAACGGTTAATAAGCACATGAAAAATGTTCCTCATCAATTACTATTAATTAAATGCAAATTGAAGTCACAATGAACTTACCCAGGAATTGAGCAATTGGCTAAAATATAAAGTCTACTGCTAGCTCTGGTGAAGTTTGCAAGCAGCCACAACAATCATATTATCAGTAGGATTTCAAGACTGTACAGCCACTCTAGAAAAGTTTGGTAGTTTCTTATAAAATTATGACTGAATAATCTAACATTTAGGTATTTATCCCAAGCAAATGAAAACTTCTGCTCACACAAAAATGTGTTAAAGCAAGAATAACTTGTCTCTGAACTTTGAATGGCACCTTCTTCTTTTACATGTCTGTTACATGAGTTGGAATAATTCAAAGACCACTTAGTGGAAAATCATTATACTGGTCTTGCATAAGAACCAGGTAGAAGCTACATAACCTTTTCTGATGTAACCTCAAGGGTCATACTGTCAGTTCCACCATATCCCATTAATACAATTCACTAAATCATCCCAGATTCAAGGGAAAAGGATTTTGACCCCATGTCTTGCTTGACATGTTAATGTCACACTGTTAAAGAGTCTGCGGCGTAGTACGTATAGTTGCCTCTATTGATGGGAAATATAATCCTCCACAGTGAACAAATAAGATAATCTGTATAGAAATATACATAACCAAGAAATCTAAAATCAAATTACATTAAACAATTTAAATGTTAAAATTAAGATGGATATTAAATACTAAATGGCAATACCTTTGATACATGAATATTTATAGCAACTCTTCATGATAACCAAAATTGAAATAATACAAATCTTTTTCAGAAGATAAGTGAACTAGATAAAAGTTAAATACCATGTAATAAAATATTTCTCAGAAATAGAACAAAATTAACTACTGATACATGCAACCAATTAGATCAATCTCAATCGTATATTAAAGTATCCTTTTCAGGGGCTGGAGAGATAATATTGTGCGCAGGGCACTTACCTTACACCTGGTCCCCAATATGGTTCCTGGAGCATCACCATAAGTGATCCTTGGGCACTAGCCAGGAGAAAGATCTGATCGGGTGTGGCTCAACTTTCCACCAAAAGATAACTTTTAATGTTATATGGTTATTGTTGATTACTTAGTTATGAAATAATTCAGTTTTGTGACGTAATAATATGATATGATAAAATAATATAAAATTATAATTATTTTATGAGTAATAAATAATATAATAAATATATTAACTATACTATACTACAGAATTGTGTGTTTGAGGGGAATGACTTTTGTGCTATATAAACTAATATAAAAATAGAGTATTTCAGAGAATAGGATAAGACATGGATCTTGTAGAGATACAAAAATACATTTAAAGATTTGTTTTAGTCATATGCGGGACACATTCAGGTATCATAATTGAAAAGAAAAGTGAAAAGAGCACAGATTTATATGAATAGAAGTAAAATCCAAACCGGGGTAAAGTTTTCTTTTTGACAGAAATATAAGAAGTCAATAAACACTCTAATAGATGTACTTTGAATCAGTTACTTAAAACTTTCAAGATAATTTTACCCTTTGAAAAATTACTAAAAAGCAATCAACAATTCCAAATAAGACACTCTGGAAGAATGTACTATATGCATAGTTTTCCATTAAAATATATTTTCTACAATGATCAAATTATACAACTATTCAACTTCCAGGTCAAATTCACTTTGTTCTATTTAAAGAATTTAAAAGTTGTATTCCCAGGATCCCATATGGTTCTCCAAGTACCGCCAGGAGTAATTCCTGATTGCAGAGCCAAGAGTAACCCCTGTGCATCGCCGGGTGTGACCCGAAAAGCAAAAATAAAATAAAATAAAATAAAATAAAAGTTGTATTACTATGCAGTGTCTCTATGGAACACTCAATAGGAACCTATTTTAATTGTCTACTAAACTCATAGTGGAAGCTGGTGTTAGTGTAGATGGAGGATGGGGACAATGAAATTTAAATAAAAACTAATTTGAAGTTTTAAGGATTAAATCATATATTGAAAAGCTATTTTTGAATGCAGTAAAAACTTCTCCAATAGAGCAAACTTATGAGTTGAGAGCAAGTGTAGTCATATTAACAGACATACCATTGTTCTGGATTGATGGGAAGGTGGGGCATTATGCCATTTGAGCGCACTGACTGTTAAGGTCCAGTTCACCAGGCCATCATGTTCCTATCCTTGTTCCCCACTTCCAATCCCCATTCCTTTAAATACTATCAGGGACATCATCAAGTACGACACTTATTAAAGATAAAAGAAAAAGAGTGGCAGCTTCATACTAACAAAAAACCTGGAAAGAAGGTGACTGTCCACCAAACAGCTCATCAATAGAAGAATGAATAAACTGTAGTATGCTCAATGAAATACAACTTATTAATAATAAAAAGGGATGTACTCACTGATACATGATATAAAATAGATGACTCTCAAAAGCATTCTGCTGTCAAAAATCCTTCCATAGAGAGTACACATGAGGGGCCTGGGGAGATAGTATCGATAATAGGGTGATTGCTTTGCATACAGACGACTTCAGTTCAAGCCCCAGGACTGAGCTGGTTCACTGACAAGAGTGAACCCAGAGTCAGGAGTAAGCCCTGAGTACTTCCAACTGTGCCCCATCAAAATAAGGAGTACATGTGAGGGATCATTGATACAGTTCTGTGTGTTTATTACATGCTTTGCAATCAGGAGGGCTGGGTTTGATCTTTGGGAATACATAGATTCCTGAGTCCATTGGAGTGATTCACAAGCAGAACTGGGAGTAGATCCCGAGCACCAAAATCCACATAAAAAAGAGAGTGCATATGAAATTCCATTATATGAAATTCTAAGTAAGAAAAAATTAGACTGTAGTGCAAAAGTATCAGAACACTGTTCCCTCTGAAGGTTATTGGGTGCAAGCAAGGACCAGGAAGTAGGGGAGATGGCTCAGAGGTACAGTAGTTGCAGCACACGTGTGAAGCCCTGAAGTTCCAGTGTCACAGAAACAAGGACAAAAGAGACCAGAGAGAGAACCAGGAAGAGAAATTTATAATTTTATTCCACATATTTTATGTGTGTTGTGTGTGTTTAAAAGCATATTTAAGTAGCAGGCTTCAAAAGCAAATTTCTGATCCTTAAGACAGCTATTTATGACTCAATTAAGAGCAACCAACTTTCCTGAGTATAATTGCAGGGCAACAGATAACCTTTTTTTATTTATTAAATTCTTTTCAGAGTGATTTAGAGGATTAATTTAAAACAAGCATGTTTTACATTGCCTGGAAGTTCCCTAATCAATTGTGTAGATTCTGTGTTGCACAATAAAACATTTTACATCTTTAAGCAAGAAAAAAATGCCACTAAATTTAAATTGTTAATGTATGTAGCTACTTCACTCACACCCATAAAAATGATCTATGTCAGAAAGGTCAAAAACAACTAATGTTTGTAAAAATGTGGAGAAAAGGAATCCCAATCCACATTAAGTATGGATATAAATTGGTACATTCTCTGTGGGGAAAATTGTATGGATATTTCTTTCTAAAATGTAGATATATATGACCAGAATATCACTCCTAGACATTTATTGAAGGAGAGGAAAATACTAATTCTAAAGGTATTTGCACCCTTATGTTAATTTACAGACAATAACCAAAACATGGAATCAACCTAAACACCTGTAAATGGTATCTGAATAAATAGGCTGTAGTAGGACACAATTGAAATTTTACTGTACATTAATTTGTGGGTAAGGGATGTGACACTTAAATAGAAAATAATTTTTGTTTTTTATTTTTGCTTTTTTATTGATTGAAGTTCTGTGATTCATAATACTATTAATGATGGCTTCCAATGCACGTAACTCCAACACCAAATTCATCATGAAAGTACCCATCTCCCTCTTCCAAGGAACCCAACAACCTTTTTTTTCCAGTGCTCCTACCCTCACCCACCAGCTTAATTGTATGAATCAGTTCTCCCATTGTGCTGTCTTTGGTCCTTTGTTGTTATCTCGCTGTGTGTCTTTAACTCCTGTATATGAAAGAGCTCATTCTGTATCTATTTCTTTCTTCCTGATGACTTCACTCAACATGCTATCCTCTAATTCCATCCACATTGTGGCAAGTTTTATAATTTTGTTCCATCTTAGACCTGCATGGTTGTCTGTTGTGCATGTATACCCCATTCCTCAATAGAGTTATCCTTTGTTAGGCATGTGAGTCTTTTTCAAATCTTGGACATTGTTCTGCAATGAATGTAGGTGTGCATATGTTCTTATGAATAAATGTTATTATGCCTTGAGACAGATACCAAGAAGTGCTATCATTGGTTCATACAGGTGCTCTATTCCCATTTTTGAGAGATTCCACATTGTTTCCTACAGAAGCTAGTCCAGATGACATTCCCAGTAACAGTGCATAGATGAGGGTTCCTTTCTCAACACAACGTTGCTAACACTGGTTGTTTCAGTGTTATGTGCATTATGTGAAGTGCTATATTCAGTTGGTATGTGCCATTATCACTGTGATGAGACAACATCACAATGTTGCTTTGATTTTCCTTTCCCTAATCATGAGTTACAATGAGCACTTTTTATATGCCCATTGACCATCCATATCTTCTTTGGGAAAGTCTCTATTCAACTCTTCCCACATTTGTATCTGGGATAATTATATGTTTTACTGAGTTTTCTGAGCCTGACAAGCTACCCATGGCATATTCAATAAGCCAAAAACAGTAACAAGAAGCATCACAATGGAGACATTACTGGTGCCCGCTCGAGAAAATCGATGAGCAAGGGACGACAGTGCTACAGTGCAGTGCTATTGAGTTTTCTGAGTGTTTTATAGATCTTGTCTATCAGCCCTTTATCTGATGTATTGTGTGCAAATGTTTTCTTCCATTCAGTCTTTTTATTGTAACTTGATGTATTTTAATTATAACTTGAGTTTCTTTTTCTATACAGAGGCCTTTTAATTTTAGCTAATCCCATTTGTTTATTTTTGCTGTGTTTGCCACTATGATGATCTCATTGAAGACCCCTCTGTGCTCAGTTTCCTGGAGAGTTTGGGTGAAGTTTTCTTCAATGTATACTATGGATTCTGGTTTAATCTCCAGATCTTTAATCCACTCTTGAGTTTCCGTTTGTGAATATTGTGAGGTATGGCTCCCACTTGCTTTTTCATGTAGTGATCCAGTATTCCAAGCACCATTTTGAAGAAATGTTTTTGTAGTTCGGTGGGGTTTTTTCATATTTTTAAGGACTTTCAATATAATCTGAATGACTCAGTAATAGGTTCCAGAAACTTAGGCTCTTTTCATTGGTTCTCACACAATTGGCTTCTCTGGGTAGAGTGGGCTAAACTCCACTATCTTTCTCCTTGGTTTCATAGTTTTACTGGTCATTTTCCTTCACATCTCCTTCACTCTTAAACTGCTTAACTTGCTGAAAATGAACTTTAATTCTATTGGCAAGGCTCTTGCTTTTTATTTGTTTGTTTCATTATAATGCCAACATGCATGCTGAGGAACATTGTGGACTTCCGGTTTTGACTTGGAAACATTTGTGGGGCATTATCTTTTGAATAGTGCCCATTTCCTTTATGTATATATCGCTTTTTAGGTAGATCTACTTGTTTCTGACCAAAGTAATAACTCTATGTATTCTAAAAAGTCTAGATAATATATAGAAGAAGCCTCTCTTTTTTTAAAAAAAAATAACCTATGTTGATAGTTTTGAAAATTTACTGGAAAATGGCAGAGCTTAAAGGGAAGGTTTTTTTTATCATTTCTAGATTTACTTATATGTATTTTTATATTTAATGATTTACCAGAATACAATGTTTCTCGTTGAAATGAAAAGTCATATGCCATATTTTGTCAGAAGTTGGGATGATACAATTTAATGTTAAATCAAAGGAAGACCTGCTGCCTTCAGAAAACATAATATTGTTACCCTAGAGGCGTGTTAAGCCAGAAACAGTAGATCAATGGACTTCAGTTCATTCATGAACACCATTTGAAGTTGAATGAAAGC
This sequence comes from Sorex araneus, assembly GCF_027595985.1. Lineage (NCBI taxonomy): Eukaryota > Metazoa > Chordata > Mammalia > Eulipotyphla > Soricidae > Sorex > Sorex araneus. The sequence continues at coordinate 109,436,356 of NC_073313.1, forward strand.
TCATCCTTGCACCACAAAGTCAAATATTGTCACAGTCTTTTGCAAGGAAGGGAAAACTTTTACTAAGTGAGGTCTGTGGTCCAGAGTGCAATGAAGGCAGGACTAATGTTCAAATCTACCTTCCTGTCTTTTTGTTTCAGGGAATATTTATATGGACAGTTGTGGGTGCTTGAAATTTTCTATTTATTGAAAAAATGCAGTGGGTTTTGGAGTAAAGAAATAGGATCTTGAAGAAAGAACAGAAGTCTCTGGATAAATAGATTCATGTGACAGATTTTCTATGGTTTTCTTCCTAAAACATGTAAATGTATCTTATATTCTTCAGGTTTATTTTCAAAGTAAAGGCCAGCAGGAATGAAGAGAAAGGGATTTCTGAATAAATTTCTGCTTATTATTTCTTCCTGCTAAACAGAGTCTACTGCTTCTGCAAAGCGTTTCTGAAAAACACTGTGAATGAGTCAGGATATCTTGTTTATTACAGCATAACAACGCCAGGTATATGTTTCTTCAGGGTCATCACTTCATATGTTTATGTCAAAATTCAGCCAATGTAATCCTTAAGATTAGTATATATGGGGGCAGAGTGGTAGCTAAAATGGGTGTGGCACATGCCTGGCATGCATGAGGCTCCAAATTTGATCTCTGGTGCCACCTGGACACTTGAACATCAGAGATTATAGCTCTCTTTGGCATCCAGCACAGCTGGGCCCTGGGGGCACAACATTGGGAGCCCAAGCACAGAACTATTAGGTTCACACAGCTTAATTTAGTGTCAGTGAAAGTAGCTTCTTAGTTCCATGAGCACTTTCTTGGAAGTCTTCCCTCGCCCCCCAACCAATAGAAGAGATTTTTTTCCATGCAGTACAAATGCACCAGTGTATTCAAAAGTCACATCAAAATATAAAGAGAAATTTAGACAATTATTGAACACATAGCCAATGATACACATAGTAAAGCATTTAGAGAGAAGATTGTTGAAAAAAAAATGAGAAGGGTTGATGAACACATTGAAAGTGTACATAAATGGGTAAGTATATTTTAAAGCAATTTCAATAAAATATAAACTAAATGATGAGCAGGTAGGTGAGCACTGAAAGTTTTTTATGACAATTTTATGAATTTTAAAGTTTCCTAAATAGCAGTGGAAGAGCTCTTTTACCAGAGTTCACCCCTCTCCTGCCCCAAAAGGCAACAAAAATTATTGCTTATGAGTTAAAGACAGCCCCTCTCATTTTTAAGTAAAATACACCACAGGCTTTGCACAATAAATTAGGTGAAAACTAAAATAAGAAAATAATCCAGGGAAAATCTTGGTGTCTGTCTAGGTGGTACTCAGGGCTTTTATGGTGGCCTTTGTTTCTTGTTGTTGTTGTTGTTGTCTGGTTTGGGGCCACACCCAGTGGTTTTTCAGGCTTACTCCTAGTTCTGTGCTCAGTGATCACTTCTGGAGAACTTCTGAACCATGGAACTCAGGTTGGCTGCGGGCAAGACAAGGCAAGCACCTTATGTCCTTTACTGTGCCCTGTGTTCTGCCCCCAGGGCAGCTTGTTTCTGAGTGAGGGAGGACACTCATTCCTCAGAAGACAAGAATCAGTATTTATAGAAGATGAAAAAGGGGTAGATACTTGCTTCCTGGTTCATTTGTAAAGTGTTATGGAAAAGTAAAGATATTTTTTTTCTTTTTGGGTCACACCTGGCGATGTACAGGGGTTACTCCTGGTCATGTACTCAGGAATTACTCCTGGTGGTGCTTGGGGGTCCATATAGGAAGCTGGGAATCGAACACCGGGCCACCAAGTGCAAGGGAAACGTCCTACCAGCTGTGCTATCTCTTCAGCCCAATAATAATATTTTTTAAAAAAAATCAGCAAAGCACAATCATATTTTAGTAGGAGTCCTGCTTTCATTTCCTAGATTATACATTTTATATTTCATCACACTCCCACGTGTGATGGGACCCATTTTACCCATCACAGTGTGTTTTCTCGGCTTGTTGGTCACATTATTTCTATTCTACAAACTCTGAATTCATTGAATCTTTCTTCTTACAAACTTATTCTCCTGCTGAGCCTCTTCTGGAACTTTTAATTAAATTACTGTATTTTAAGAGTGTCATGTCCATTTTGTTTTTCTTATATATTATATTAATAAAATTAATGGGAAAAAAGTTGAAAGCTGTTTTGAGGGGAGGCGGGCACACCCAGGGTGCGCAGGGCTGACTCCTGGATGTACTCTCAGAGTTCACTCCTGGTAGGGTCTGGGGACAACCTGGGATGCTGTTGCTCAAATTAGATCAGCCACATGTAAAGTAAGTGCCCTACCTGCTATACTATCATTCTGGCCCTTGCTGAAGCTTTTAAAAAATATCAGATTCAAAGGGTTGAATTAAGGGTTCAGTTAAGTTTGGAGAAAGTTTTCAATGACTGCTTTAAAATTCTTGTCAAATATTGCTAAAATTTAGATCATCTCAGTGTTGGCATATATTAATTATCTTTTTTCCACTGAGTTCAATAAGTTTCTTCTTGGTACTTATTATGACAAGCATTTTACTATTGAAGTGTTTTTCAATGCTTCTATTGGCACATTTTCACTTTAGGCTCTCAGTCTCTGGATGTTATTTAAACCGTTTGTTTCTGTTCCCTTTATTTGACACCATTCCAAAAGAGGAAGGAGGGAGTGTCACTTCATTATTGGAGATGAGATAGAAGTCCAAGATCCCCACATGGACTCTGTTGACATTTGAGTAAGTGAATAGCTCCTTATTTTTGCCATGTGGTGACTGGGAGGTCTAGTTCTTCATGTGGTCTCAATTGATGTACTATTAGGCATGGTTGTATTACTCTACACTAGACCTCCTCTGACACCACCCTGGCAGAGAAAATGAAGGACACCTTGCTATTTAGCTACACGGTCATGGATGTTCACGCTCCCCTGGTGATTTCTCCAAAATCACAATGGCAGGAGAACTCATCACTACCTAGTACAGATAAGAATCTCACCTTTTCTTTTATATATATTTTTAGTGGATCACCGCGAGATACAGTTTCAGACTTACAACTTTCGTGATTACATTTTAGTCATACAATGATCAAGTACCCATCCCTCCACTAGTGCCCATTCTCCACCACCAATGTTCCCAGTATCCCTCCCATCACCCCCACCCCATCTACCCCCTCCTCTGTGGCAGGCACATTCCCTTCTACTCTCTGTCTCCTTTTGGGTATTATGGTTTGCAATACAGGTAGTAAGTGGCCATCATGTTTGGTCTATAGTCTACTTTCAGCGCACATCTTCCATCCGAGCGAGCCCGCCAAGTATCATTCACTTATCGGTCCCTTCTTTATCCCAGCTGCCTTTTCTCCCAACATGTGAGGCCAGTTTTCAAGACGTGAAACGATTCTCCTGGCCCTTATCTCTATTATCCATGGGTGGTAATCTCCACATTCTGTTACTTTATATTCCACAAATGAGTGCAGTCTTTCTATGTCTGTCCCTCTCTCTCTAACTCATTTTACGTAGCATGATACTCTCCATGTTGATCCACTTATATACACATTTCATGATTTCATTTTTTCTAACAGCTGCATAGTATTCCACTGTGTATGTTTACCAAAGTTTCTTTAACCAGTCATCTGTTTTCGGGAACTCGGGTTTTTTCCAGAGTCTGGCTATTGTGAATAGTGCTGCAGTAATATACAAGTGCATATGTCATTTCTGTCACTGTCACTGTCACTGTCATCCAGTTTGCTCATCAATTTGCTCAAGCCGGCACCAGTAACGTCTCCATTTTGAGACTTGTTGTTACTGGTTTTGGCATACCGAATACACCACGGGTAGCTTGCCAGGCTCTGCCATGCGAGCAGGATACTCTCGGTAGCTTTCTGGGCTCCCCGAGAGGGGTAGAGGAATCGAACCCAGGTTGGCCGCATGCAAGGCAAACGCTCTGCTGCTGTGTATATATTTTGCATCTATGAGATATATTCCCAAAAGTGGTATTGCTGGTCAAATGGGAGCTCAATTTCTAGCTTTTTGAGAAACGTCCATATTGTTTTCCAAAAAGGCTGAACCCATAGGCATTCCCACCAGCAGTGAAGGAGAGTCCCCTTCTCCCCATATCCATGCCAACACTGGTTGGTTTTGTTCTTTTAGATGTGTGACAGTTCCTATAACCTCCCAAGGCTGAGACAAGATTTGAAATACCTGAATAGACCTATTTATATCAAGGAAATTGTAATAAAAAATCTTCCCCAAAACAAAAGTCCAGGTCCAGATGGATTCACTAGTGAATTCTTCCAAACATTTAAAGAGGACCTATTGCCAGTTCTTTTCAAGCTTTTCCAGGAAATTGAAGAAACAGAAATACTCCCAAACAGTTTCTATGAGGCACTTATCACACTAATACCAAAAGAAAACAGATACCACAAAAAAGAAAATTAGAGGCCAATATCCCTGATGAACATGGAAGTGAACATCCTCAACAAAAATATCATATACCACAACCAAGTGGGATTCATCCTGGGGATGCAAGAACGGTTTAACATTCACAAGTCAATCAACGGAATCCATCACATCAATAAAATAAAAGATATTATGGAGGGTTTTTCAGACCTTGTCTTCAATGTACCTTATGGATTGTGGTCTGATGTTGAGGTTTTTAATCCATTTTGATCTGACTTTTGTGCATGGTGTCAGGTCGAGGTCTAAGCCCATTCTTTTGCATGTGGTTGACCAGTTATGCCAGCACCATTTGCTAAAGAGGCTTTCCTTGCTCCACTTCACATTTCTTGCTTCCTTATCAAAGATTAGGTGTTCATACAATTGGGGTGGTGTGTAGGGATATTCCATCCTGTTCCATTGGTGTGTGGCTCTGCCTTTGTTCCAGTACCATGCTATTGCCGCTTGTAGTAGAGTTTAAGATTGGGGAGGGTGATGCCTCCCATCGTCTTTTTCCCAATAATTGCTTTAGCTATTCATGGGCATTTGTTGTTCCATATGAATTTCAGGATTGCTTGGTCTATTTCTTGAAGAATTTCATGGGTATCCTTATGGGGATCATATTGAATCTGTATAGTGCTCTAGAGAATATTGCCATTTTGACAACGTTAAGTCTTCCTATCCATGAGCAGGGAATATGTTTCAATTTCCTCGTGTCTTCTTTTACTTCATGGAGTAGGGTTTTGTAGTTTTCTTTGTAGAGACCCTTAACCTCTTCAGTTAGGCTGATTCCAAGGCACTTGATTTTCTGTGGCACAATTGTGAATAATATTGTTTTTGCAGAAATAAATAAATGGGACTATATTAAACTAAGAAGCTTCTGCACCGCAAAAGAAACACTGACCCGAATACAAAGGCAATCTACAAAATGGGAAAGGATATTCACACAATACCCATCTAATAAGGGGTTGATATCAAGGGTATATAAGGCACTGGTTGAACTCTACAAGAAGAAAACATCCAGCCCCATAAGAAAATGGGGCGAAGAAATCAACAGAAAATTTCTCAAGGAAGAAATACGAATGCCAAAAGGCACATGAAAAAATGCTCGTCATCACTAATCACCAGGGAGATGCAGATCAAAACATCTATGAGATACCACCTCATACCACAGAAACTGGCACACATCCAAAAAACATAAGCAACTGCTATTGGCATGGATGTGCAGAGAAAGGGACCCTCCTACACTGCTGGTGGGAATGCCGACTGGTTCAACCCTTCTGGAAAATAATATGGTCACTCCTCAAGAAACTAGAGGTTGAGCTCCCATTTGACCCAGCAATACCACTTTTGGGAATATATCCCGTAGAGGCAAAAAGATATAGTCGAAATGACATCTTCACATGTATGTTCATCACAGCACTGCTTATGATAGCCAAAATCTGAAAGAACCCCGAATGTCGGAGAACAGATGACTCGCTAAAGAAACTTTGGTACATCTACACAGTGGAATACTATGCAGCTGTCAAAAAAGACAAAGTCATGAACTTTGCATGTAAGTGGATCAACATGGAAAGTATCATGCTAAGTGAAATGAGTCAGAAAGAGATAGAAGAATTGCACTCATCTGCCGAATATAAAACAACAGAATGAAGGACTAACACCCAAGAAAAGCAGAAATAAGTACCAGATTTGCTCCATTGCTTGGAGGCCAGTCTCACATGCTTGGGGAAAGGGCAGCTCAGACAGAGAAAGGAATACCAAGCAAAAATGTGGTGGGAGGACCTGCTCAGGATGGGAGAGGCGTGCTCAGAGCAGACTATAGACCAAACTCCCAAGACCTCCATTGCTAACCACAATGCCCAAAGGGAGAAAGGGAATAGAGGGGAATGCCCTGCCAAAGAGGTGGGGTGGGGTGGGGAGTGGGATGGGGTGGGAGTGGGAGTGGGTAGGGGGATGATGGGGTCTTCAGCAGAGGACAGACACTGGTGGAGGGATAGATACTCAAGCTGTATATGACTGAAACACAAGCACGAGAATATGTAAACCTGTATCTGTACCCCCACGGTGATTCATTAATAAAAGAAAAAAAATTAAAAAATAAAGTAAAAGTTAAAAACCATATGATCATGTCAATAGATGCAGAGAAAGCATTTGACAAAATCCAGCACCCATTTATGGTGAAAACTCACCTTTTATTTTTACCTCTTCAGGAGGAGAGAATGTGTATTAAAATTCTGCAGGGGGAGACACACACAGAAATCTCGGACCCGAGCAACTTACAGCAGAGATGGACTGGGACTTTGCAATAGGCCTTCTTCACTGGGCCACTCTAGATGGGGACAGGTGCCGTCCCACAGCCTGCCCTCTAAGAGCCCAGCGGTCACCGTTTTCTAGAAGCCAGCAAGAAGTACCAGCTCCCACGTGGCCACTATTCAGAGACATATACAGGAATCCCAGACACGAGCAACCTGGACAGCAACTTCTTCAGATCCTAATTATTAAAATCTTAGAATTCCTAAAGCTCAAGGCCACTTTTGTGGCTGCGTAACACTATATTATATCCATAACAAGCAATACAAAACACATTGCCTGGTAATTGTATTATCGGCAGGTATGAGGGGAGGTAGGACTGGTCTCAAAATATTGACGGTAACTAAAGTAGAGAAAGAATACCTTGCAAATTGTATGTCACACAAGCAGGGGAAGGTATGGAATAGGGGGGTATACTGGGATTTTGGTGGTGGAAATTGTGCACTGGTGAAGAGATGGGTGTTGGATGGCCATATGATCGAGTTCAAACATGAAATTTTTGTTACTGTATCTCACGGTGAATTAATAAAAATAAAAATTAAAAAAATATTTGCAGGGGTGGAAGACTACGTTCCCCACTTGACCTTGCTAATGTGGATGAGATGAAGACAGGGTTACAATTTTTATTGGTATTTAACTGGAATCATTTTTATATTGAAGCATCATTAGTTTACAATGTTCAGGAGCGTTTTTTTAATTTTTTAAGTTTTTAAAATTTTTATTAGTAAATCACCGTGGGGTACGGTTACAAACTTATGAACTTTCATGTTTGTATTTGGTTTGCATACTTCCACCAGTACCCATTCTCCTCCACTGAATGTTCCCAGTATCCCTCCCACCACCCCCACCCCAGTGGCCACCACCCCACACTGCCTCTGTGGCAGGGCATTCCCTTTTGTTTTCTTCAGGAGCGTTTTTTTCATGTCTTCGAGAAACTTGTTACCACACAGTCACCACCAATGTGCCAATATCTCTTGACCATTATCTATTCTTCTCCTTTTTCATCTTTTGTGATCCTATGTCCAAATACTTGAGTGGCATCAGTTATTCAGTCTGAATTAGATTGGGATTTGTTTTGTCTGTTTCCTTGCTCTGTTTCTCTATGTGATACCAGGAGTGAGATCATCTGGTATTTATCTTTCTAATTTATTTCAGTTAGCACACTTCAACTCCAGCCATGTTCCTGCAAACTTCAATAATTAATCTTCCTTTATATAACTGAGAAAAATGTTATTGTGGATATATACCATAACCTTTTTATACACTCATCTATCATTGGACATGGTTTTTATGTCCATATTCTGGCTACATTAAATAGTACTGAAATAAATATAGGAATCTATATAAATTTTTAATTAGTTTTTCCTATTTTTAATAGACATCTCAAAATGGAATTGCTTATTTTTTAGCAGATGAGTGAGACATGTCCAAACCGATTTCCAAGGTGTCTAGACCAGTTTAAATAACTACTAGTGACAAGAGATGGCTACTTTTCCCAAAAAACTTTGTTAACTATTTCTTCTCTTTTTGATGCAAAAATTGTGTTTCTTAACACTTTACCAGCATTAACTCCCTAATTATTTTTCATCCTGTGGTCTTTTGTCCTAATACGTTGCCCCTCTCATTTCACATGTTACACAATTTTGACCTCTAGTCCCCTGGTTGAGAAACACTGATTTCTGCTCTGATTAGCATTTCTCTGCTAGAAAGTGATGGTGAGCATTTGTAATGCCTGTTGGTCATCTTAGGAGGTGTGTTCACAGGAGATATTTAATTATTTGCATATCCGTTTGTCATGCTGTAATTTTTGTTGTTGTTGAGTTTTTTGTCCTTTACATATTTTGAACGTTAACTTTCATAGAATGTAAAATGTATAAATACTTAATCCCATTCCCTAGATTATATTTTGTGGGCAGTGTCTGAAATCAAACCCTTGTAAGGCATGTCCTGCACTCTTCCATAAATTGCATCCCTAGCATTCTTTATTTAGTTCTAATAGCAGCTTATTACACCTTGCAGGCCTGTTTAGCTTGGTTTAGTCTCATTTGTCTATTTTTGTATTTGTTTTCCATACTACTAGAGCTCCAGAGATGATTCCTGAGCAGAAGTGAGTCCTCGACACCTCCATGTTTGCCCCAAAGACACAAAATAAGTGGCTCTAGGGGAAGAATCTATTGTTAACCCCATTTAATGGATGAGAAAATGACTGTATGACAGTGGACAACTCAAATACTTTAAAACTCACTTAAATACATATTTTATAAATTCCACATTTTATAAATGTAGGAAAGTTCTGGCCATCCGATTGCACAGGGATTATTGAAAAAAATCTTGTAAATATATATGTATCATGAGTGGTAGCACAGCGGGTAGGGTGTTTGCCTTGCATGCCGCCGACCTGGGTTCGATTCCTCCGCCCCTCTCAAGAGCCCAGCAAGCTACCGAGAGTATCCTGTCCACACAGCAAAGCCTGGCATGCTACCCGTGGCGTATTCAATATGCCAAAAACAGTAACAAGAGGTTTCACAATGGAGACGTTACTGGTGCCCGCTCGACCAAATTGATGAGCAATGGGATGACAGTGATACAGTGATATAGTGGTACTACTGGAGCTGAGTTTCTAAAGACATCACTGAAACCAGCTTCAGGTGTTACATGCAAGCCTGTAATCCACTTTAAATGATTTTTCTGTATGGTGTGAGGCAGTGGTCTATGTTCAAGTTTTTACATGTGGTTAGTCATTTTTTCCAGTACATTTTGTTGAAAAGATTTTCATTTTTGCATTGTGTGGTCTTGGATCCTTTGTAATAAATTAACTGCCCACATATGTGTACTTTATTGGTCTCTGTGTGTGTTTTCTGATTAAGATAATGTTCTAATTATTATTGCGCTCCTCTCAAAATTGCTTTGAATATTTAGGGTCTTTTATGTTTTATAGTTCCATACAAATTTTAGAATTATTTCTCTATATACTTAAAATAACTCCATTTGACAGGGATTGCATCAAATCTGTAGAAGATTGTTTACGATCACCATTTTAGTAATGTTTATTTTTAAAATATGAACACTGGAAGTATTTTTATTTATTTCTCTATTCTTTTATATATTTAATTAATATCAGTTTTCAACTTGTAGGCCACTCTTTTCTTTATTCGATTTAATCCAGGTATTTTTCATTAATTTAAAAACTGTTCTCTTAATTTCTCTTTAACTCATTGTGTATAGAAATGCAATTCATCTGCACATTAATTTTGTATAAATGACACTTTATTAGTTTCTTATATCTGGTAGATTTTGGTGGTGGTATGTAGGGTTTTCTATGTATGTTATGTCACCTGAAAATAGTGAAACTTTTACTTCTTTTACCATGTGGATTACTTATATTTTTATTGCCTAATTGCTTTGGCTATGACTTCCAAAAAACAGTGTTGAAAAGGGGCTGGAGTGATAGCACAGTGGGTAGGGCGTTTGCCTTGCACACAGCCAACCTGGGTTCGAGTCCCAGTGTCCCATATGGTCCCCTGAGCACCGCCAGGAGTAATTTCTGAGTGCAGAGCCAGGAGTATCCCCTGTGCATTGCCGGGTGTGACCCAAAAAGCAAAAAAAAAAAAAACAAACAGTGTTGAAAAGTAGTGATGAAAGTAGACTTCAAAATCATGTGCAAGATAATGCAGGAAAAGCTCTCTTACCCCACCACTGAGTGTGGATTTGTCTGTGTCATGTATAGCCTTTATAATGTTGAGGTATGTTCCTTCTATTTCTGATCTATTGAGAAATTTTATTCTAAAGGAATGTTAAAACTTGTCAAATTCTTTTTAGCAGCTATTGATCTAATCATGTGGGTTTTTTTCTACTGATGTATTTTGTTACATTAATCAGTTTTCTTCCATTGAGCCAAGCATGTATTTCTGTAAAAATTCCACTTGGTTATAACGGACGATTCTTTTGTTATGTTGTGGCATTTGATTTGCCAAGATTTTGTTAACAGTTTTTGCATTTTCATAAATCAGATATAGTTTTTCTAAAGTTTTCTTTGTTCTGTTTCTCTGGTTTTGAGATTAGTGTAATGTTGGCCTCATATGATATGTTAGGGATTATTTCACCCCTTGAACTTTGGAAACATTTGAACAGGATGAGTATTACTTCTTTTAAAGTTTTATATAACTCACTGGTAAAGCCATCTAGCACTAGGCTTTTGTTCTTTGAGAGAATCTTTGAGAGATTATTATTTCAATTTTTATACTTGAGACTAGTCTGTTTAATCTATCAATTTCTTCCTGGTTCAGTCTTGGAAGTTTGTATGATTTAAAAATTTCGTCCATTTTGGGGCTGGAGCAATGGTACAGTGGGTAGGGCGTTTGCCTTGCACTCGGCCAACCCGGGTTCAATTCCCAGCATCCCATATGGTCATCTCAGCACCGCCAGGGGTGATTCCTGAGTGCAGAGCCAGGAGTAACCCCTCTGCATTGCCAGGTGTGACCCATAAAGCAAAAAAAAAATTGCTCATTTTATTTAAGTTGTACAATAATCTCGGCACCCAAAAATAACTCCTGATGGGCTCAGGAGACTGGGGATTGAACCTGGGTCGGCTACCTGCACGGCAAGCCATCTATACTATATGGTCCTGGATACTCATTTAATGATGTTAGTTAATCCATTCCATAAGCATGTAGCATTTTCTCATTTTTTGTGCATTGTAGAGATCTTTTACCTCATTTTTCAATCCCTAAATGCTTATTTGATTTTAAAACAACTACATATGCAATTATTTATCTTGTGTTTTCCTTTTTATTTTTATATATATAAATGCAACAAAACATACTTTTTTTACAAATTTTGTAACATTTCACTTCACTATATGCTGTTGGTATGTTGTTAACAGTAGTTATTTTAGTAGTCTTTGTTACATTTAAGAATGTTTCTCTTTTTTTTCTTTTTGGGTCACACCTGGCGATGCACAGGGGTCACTCCTGGCTGATGCACAGGGGTCACTCCTGGCTCTGCGTTCAGGAATTACCCCTGGCCGTGTTCAGGGGACCATATGGGATGCTGGGAATCGAACCCTGGTCGGCCACGTGCTAGGCAAACCCCTACCTGCTGTACTATCGCTCCAGCCTCAAGATTGTTCCTCTTATCTAAATTTTACTGGGCATTTTAAACATAAATAAATTTTAAATCTTATCAAATGTTTTCTCACATTCATTGATGTGATTTTATTGTTGTTATATTTTCTGTGATATATTGCTCTTATTGATCTGTGTATGCTGAACCATCCAATTTTTTCTAGTATAAAGTCTACTTAATCATGATATATGGGGGCTGTAGTGATAGCACAGCCGGTAGGACATTTGCCTTGCACACGACCAACCCAGATTCGATTCCCATATTGTTCCACGAGCACTTCCAGGAGTGATTCCTGAGTGCAAAACCAGGAGTAACCCCTGAGCATCGCTGGTGTGACCTAAAAAAGCAAAATATATATATATATATATATATATATAATATGATTATTGAACTTTATTTGCTTTTTTGAGGATTTTTTAATCTCTATAGTCACCAGGTATATTAATCTGTGGTTTGGTTTATGTGGTTTCCGTATCCTCTGTCTGCTTTTAGTGTTTGGGGAATAATGGTCTTGAAAAATGGGTCTGGGAGTATTTCCTTATCTTTATTTTTTGTGAGAAATTTGAGAATGATAGGTATTGACTACGTCTGAGGGTTTGGTACAACTGACTGATGAAACTATCTGGTGCTGAAATTTAGTATTAGGAGTAAATTTTGATTACTTTTTTAATGCCCTTACTCTAATTCTTGTGTTTAACTTCTGATTTCCTTCTGAATCATATCTAAAAGTTGTATTATTTAAAAAATTTATTTACTTATTCTAGATTTTCAAATGTATTATTATGCAGTTTTCCATAGTTGTCTCTGTTTCACATTTCTTTTTCAGATTATATTTATTAGGTATTTGTTCCTTTGTAAATTAGTGATCACCACTAATTTTTGTCAATATCAATTTTTGTCCATTAAAAGAACTTAGTTATTGGGGGCTGGAGCGATAGCACAGCAGGTAGGGCATTTGCTTTGCACGCCGCCGACCTGGGTTCGAGTTCCAGCATCCCATAGGGTCACCTGAGCACGGCCAGGAGTAATTCCTGAGTGCATGAGCCAGGAGTAACCCCTGTGCATCGCCAGGTGTGACCCCCCCAAAAAAAAAAAACCACAAATAACTTAGTTATTTTATTTATTTATTTATTTATTTATGGGTTTTGGTCCATACCCAGTGATGCTCAGGGGATACTCATAGCTCTTAGCTCAGGAATTACTCCTGGCAGTTCTCAGAGGACCATATGAGATGTCAAATTCAGGTCCGCCACGTACAAGGCAAGTGCCCTGTAAGTTGTACTGTCACTCCAGTCCAGAACTCTATCCCCAAATCAAGAACTTAGTCTTTTTATTTCTAAAATTTCTTTTTTTTCTTATTTCTAAAATTTCTAATTTATTATTTCCCACTCTAATTTTTATTATTTTCTTCCTTCTGGTTTTTGACAATTTGTCTATCTTTCTGAAGTTTCTCAGATCATCATATTCAGATGGTTGATAACATACACAGGTGTGGCCACATAGATAGTATGGGTTATGGCAACTCCTTTGCAGGTAGTTGGTTCCAGTTTTAATACATGGCACTACATGTGGTGCCCTAAGCTCATTCAGGAATGAGCCCTGACCACAGAGCCAGGAGTCAGCCCTGAGATCAGATGGAAGATGGATCTGACTCAAAGCCCTACACCCCCCCCACACACACACACAAAGAAAAGAAGTGCAGTTGATGGTAACTTGAACTTGCAACTGTTTTTTCATATGGGATGGGAAAAGCAGTCATATGATCACACCTCTAAACTGTGACAAACTTATGTATCAGATGCTGTCTCCCAGATACATCGCATGAGAAATGAGTTGAATTATATTTCATTCTTCTGGCATCAAAGGATTACTTGAAATTGGTGTTACTTTTCCCATGTACATTGAAATTGATGCCAAGACATCCTATTAAGTACCAATACCTTTAAAGTTTATGCCCTCCTGTAAAATTTCCCTCTGTTCTACTGTCTTCCTAATCGAAAATTTCCATTAACATTTCCTCCATATAATGGGGGTTTCCTTATTGGTGAATCTGTTTTTCCCTTGATGCGTTCAAGTTCTTTTTAATCTTTGACTTTTATTACTTAAATTTTAATGTGTATTTTTTTAACTCTGTGAGCCTTTTGGATATATATATATATATATATACAACTCCCATTTTTCTGATATTATTTACTTGAATAAATCCCACTCCAACCTATTCTTCTATAACTTTTTAAAATGCTTATTATTTTCTTGATGCCGTCTCATAAATATCTAATGCTATCTTAATTTAAACCTCTGATTTTATGCCTATATCTATGTTCGTTGTTTCTTTTGCTGGATTTTATGTCTATATTTATTGTAAAACCCTTAACAACCAGGAAAAGTGGTACTAGTACCTATATTACCACTATCTACAGTTATTAGAATTAGCCCACACACTTCTAAAATTTTGGACTGGAGCAATAGCACAGTGGGTAGGGCGTTTGCCTTGCACGAGGCTGACCTGGATTCATTCCTCCATCCATCTCAGAGAGCCCAGCAAGCTACCGAGAGTATCCCGCCCACACAGCAGAGCCTGGCAAGCTACCCGTGGCATATTCGATATTCTAAAAATAATAACAATAAGTCTCACAATGGAGACATTACTGGTGCCTGCTTGAGCAAATCGATGAACAGCGGGACAAAATTGCTACGACAGTGCTACAGTGCTACTTCTAAAAATTTATTAAGATATATAGACACCGTATACTCTGTTTCTCTTTTTCAATTAGTTTATTTTATTGAATCCCCATGAGATGCACAGTTGCAAAGCTATTCATGATCCAGTTTCAGTCATACAATATTCTAACAACCATCCCTCCACTAGTTTATGTTTTCCACCTTCAATGTCCCCACTCTCTCTCTCTATCTCTTTCTTTCTCTCTGTCCCACACACACCCCACATTTGGGCATAATGGTTTGCAATACACATACTGAGAGGTTATCATGTTTGTTCCTTTACCTGCAACATGCAGTTCTTTTCCAGCGATCATTTCCAGTGATCTTTGTTATAGTGATCCCTTCTGTATCCCAACTGCCTTTCTGAAGCACTTGAAGCAGTGGACCAATCCTCCTAGGCCTTGTTTCTACTGCCCTTAGGTATTAGTCTCATATTATTTTTTCTTTATATCCCCAAAACTAGTGATATTATTCTACATCTGTGCCTCTCCTTCTAATTTGACTAAGCATGATACTCTCCATATCCATCCATTTATAAGTGATTTTCATGACTTCATTTTTCTTAACAGCTGCGCAGTATTCCATTGTGTAGATGTACCAAAGTTTCCTTAACCAATCATCTGTTTTTGAGCACTCGGGTTGTTTCCAGATTCTGGCAATTGTGAATAGTGCTGCAATAAAGATAGAAGTGCAGATGGTATTTCTGCAGTATCGTCTGCTTTATACATAATTATAATTAAACTTTAATAGAAACAAATAAGTGAATAGTTAGATCATGAAAGACGGGGAACACCAAAATGATACTAAAGTAAAATTAAGTTGAAATGTCTTTGGAAGCATATTGAAGTTGATGTTATGGGCAAATAAGATAATGAAACAAGATGTGATATCAGATGTAGGTAAGAGCAAAATTATGATAGTCTTCCAAAATTATGATAGTCTTCCAATAAATTATGGCAATAGTCTTTGTGTATGCTTTGTTTAGTGTTTAATTTTTCTGAAAATCTACTAATGCAATATGAATTCATTTCACCATAGAAGCGGCACTTTAAATGACAAATCCAGTGAAGAATCCTGGCCAGCAGACACCGCAACACCAGAGAATGCTCTGGACCCAAAACTAGCCAATATCACCGGAGTGTCCCAGACAGAGCAGGCGCAGTCTCCCTGCCTTCTCCAGATGGAATCTCAGCAACCACGAGCTTCTACAAGCAAGGCTCCAGTATCTGGGGACCGGGACTTTTTCTCCGGGACCTTTACTGATATGCAAAGTGAGCAATGGAAAATAGATGATCTACCACGTGCCCCTAGAAGGCTGGTTTGAATGGTGGTGGGAATATCCAAGCAAAATATAATGCCCAAAACTAGAAAGAGTATCTTAACAATTGTCTGCAGGGTAAGGACTAAAATGGAAAAGGAGGGGACAATGGGGATATTGGTGGTGGAATGTTTGCACTGGTGGAGGGTTGGGTGATGAATCATTGTATTGCTGAATATCAACCATGCGGCTTGGGGCAGAAATGCATCTGTAATACACATTTGGTTTCGGACGCCAGACCACCCCAGGTGAGAATAGATATCATGCCTTGGCCTATTTCCCCTGATGGCTCGGTTGTCACTGCCATCTTTCAGAGGCCTAAGGACAGTCAGTCAGGGCTGCACACATTTGATGAGGAATGTGGGGCCTTAAAGGATGGGGTCAGAACCGGACCTTCCCCCGCCCCCCCCATTCCAGACCCCAAGTTGCTGCCCACGAACAAGCCTTCTGGCTGCTGATTGAGCTGCTTACCGGCCATGATCCCAGAGTCTCAGAAACAAAGCTTGGAACCCAGCGGCTTTTGGCAGAAATGTGTCTGGAGTATGCATTAGGTTTCCGGCGCCAGACCACCCCAACTGGGAATGGGTTTCGTGCCTTGGCCTGTTTCCCCTGGAGGCTCGGTTGCCTCTGCCATCTTCCAGAGGCCTAGGGACAACCAGGGAGGGGCCCGCAGTGATGAGGAATGAGGGGCCTCATGGGATGGGGGCAGAGCCGGTCCTTTCCCCCTCTGCTCCTATGAGACCCCAAGTTGCCACCCACGAACGAGCCCACTGGCTGCTGATCGAGCTGCTTATCGGCCATGATCTCAGAGACTCAGAAACCAAGCTCAGAACACAGCGGCTTTTGGCAGAAATCCCTCTAGATTTAATTATAAAAATCTCAGTATTCCAAAATCTCGCGGCCACAACAATGGCCACACATCATCATATGTAATATATAATCAGCAATAGAAAACAAATTGCTTAATGTTGCCTTTTCGGCAGATCTGAGTGTTGGGGTAAAATCCCAAATAATAATGGTGGGTTTGGTGTCAAAATGTTGAATGTAATCAAAGTAGAGAGAGAGAGTAACGTGGAAATCGTATGCCACACAAGTAGGGGGAGGGTTTGGGATGGGGGATACTGGGTTTTTCGGTGGTAGATAATGTACACTGGTGAATGGTCGGGTGTTTCACCTTTGTATGACCAAGACTTAGACCAAAACCTCTGTAACTGCTCTCATGGTGTTTCAATAAAAAGGAAAAAAAGGAATAAATAAATAAATAAACAAATGACAAATCCTTTGTAATAATATGAGGCTTAATTGCTGGTGTGTTAGGATGTTTCCATTACCCTGTATTACAGCTAACTTTGTTTATAGCTTCAATTCTATAATCGTATGCCTTAGTTTAATTGCTCCTATGTGATTTCTATCCATACAGTTTCACATTTTCTTAAAGTTCTTTTGTTCTTTCTGAATTGTCCATTATTACCCAACCCCCATGGTTCCTTGGCAAAAAAAATCTCTATCTTCTATCCACTGGTTGCTCTCCCTTAATCACTTGCTCTGAAGATTTATTACTCCAGGTTTCAGGTATGCATTGATGTGGATTTATACATATTTTAATAGATTTTGTCTTTTCCTCTTTCCTGATCAGTAGAGTTTCATCCTTATACAGACCTCTAGGTTCAATGTCATAAAAAGATTTTACTGTGTTTTCCTCTATGTACCTCATGAATTCTTTTCCAATATTGAGGTTTTTAATCCATAAAAAGAATTTCTTGAAACTTATCATGTATCACTCTTTAGATCCTAAAGTCCCGAGCAATTCTAGCTTTCTTTTCATCACTTAAATTTCCCCTAAATCTTTGCATATTTGTTTCACAGAGATTTGCTAGTACTTTCTCAAAGGAATGGAAAAAGTGCATCTACTACACTTTGCTTGATATTAATTATGTTTTTGTTTTTATGGTCTTTTCCAGTCCAATGTGGTCATCTATATTACTTTACACAAGGACCACAGTGCTTAAGAAGACAAAGATCATAAATCATATCAAACATATCCATGATTTTGTGTCAAAAGGGAAAGTGACACAGCTTTTTATATCTGAATTTTTTTTAGAAACTGAACAATAAACAAACAGTAGGTATTCTCAGTATCACTAATCACAAACTGATCAAACCCTATGGGAATATGTTAGAGATCTCACTTTCAATAGTGACAGGAAAGTATCAAGGTGGATACAGACAGGAAAAGAACGGTAATATTTAAATGATGATTCTATGAGTTTCTCCATTTTAAACAAACTTACTTTTTCTCAAGCATTTTTACAAAGTGTAGTGTGTCTACACTACACTTGTAGACAAGTCCCTTGATAGGCACAGACCTCTGTGCCAAGATTGCTTATCCTAAGCCTTTATTTAGAAACTATTCTGTAAGTTAAAATAGTCTATGTCTTTGACCTCTATCGTTTCTATATCCTAGCAAGTGGAACATGTGAAAATGGTAAATCCAGTGCTAGTCTGAAGATGCTCAGTTATTCCAGGTGCTGCCTGAGCTGTCAGGGAGAAATAGTTCATAAGCTAAATTTTAAAAGGTGAACGGAAAATTTCTAGATAAGGGGTTGAAGAGACAAAGGTCTGTGCTGACTGCATGAGAATCCTCACAGAATGTTGTTGTCTAGTGTGCTTAGTATGAGAACAAAATTTTTTAGACTAAGTAAGTTTACACAAATTCGTTTTCTCATTATATTAGAGACTGGTAGTTCAAGCAAACATCATAGGTTTCCAGTAATAATACTTTATAGTTTGTATATAGATGTCTTCTTCTTTTCTTTTTGCTTTGTGGGTCACACCCAGCGATGCACAGGGGTTACTCCTGGCTCAGGCACTCAGGAATTACACCTGGCGTGCTCGGGGGACCATATGGGATGTTGGGAATCGAACCCGGGCCCTCTGCGTGCAAGGCAAATGCCCTACCCGCTGCGCTATTGCTCCAGCCCCTATGGATGTCTTCTTGCTGTGTGCTTACACGCTCTTTTCTTAGTGCGTGCATATATAGAGAGAAATCTTTCTTTTTCTCTTCCTATAAGGCTATCAATTCTATTTGTTTATGACCTACATTAATATGATTTTATAATCTTTGTTAGCCTTAATTTCTTCCTAAAAGTCATATATCTAATTGCTGGGAATTAGAGATTTAACATGTGATTATTTAAGGGCCATAATTTGATCCATAGTATTTGCTTAAAAAAAGAATTATGAAGTCAGCTCTGTCCCCAGAGGTTTTGATTTAGTGGGGCTAAGATAGACCCATAAACCTCTGTTTTAACAAAAACAGCATCTTTCTTATCCATTAGGAAATATCAAGGGTTTTATAAGCTCTGTGCTAGAAATGGAGAGGGACACAAAATATAGTATTATAGGTCACAGTATTACGGTATAGTTGAAAAACTAATGTAGATAGAGAAAAAATAATCGCCTCCATTACAAGAATATCATTAAATGTTATTTTGACCGTTTTAAATGCTAGTGGTAAGATGAGAAAGGGAGAACTGAATGTATTAACACATGGTGGGAATGAGAATAGTACAATTTCTGTAAACAGATTTTTTTCTGTCTGACAAAATATCTTGACATAGAAACAGGAAGCAATGGAGTTATAAACTATGGTGAGGCTGGAAGTAGATACAGAAGATCTAGAAAACCAGAGAAATATATTTGTGCTTGATGTGGTAGACAAATGGATCAGTACTTGTTAATGGGACTGCATCAAAGAACAGTAAAGCTGAAGACATATTGTGTTTGTGCCTCAATCCTCTAGCAAGCTAGTTGGCAAATGCAACTCCTCAGGTATGTTTAGAGGAATATAGTGAGGCAGAGAGTATCTCCAATCGAGGGAACATTTATAGAGAAGTGGTAGGTGTAGGAATCTGTAATAATAAGACTAATTACAACCTAAGATCTCCAGAATAGTGTTTTTGGGTATAGAAAAATATTTCCAGATGAAAAGGAAATTCGATGATTCTAGAAACAAGGGGCCCAAGAAACAGTATAGCAGGTAGGTGCTTTTCTTGCCTGTTGGTGAAGTGCATTCAATCCCAGCATGATATATTGTCTCATGAACACCACCAGGAGTGATCCCTGAATGTAGAGTCAGGAGTAAGTCCTAACACAGCTGTGTGTGAGCCAAGAAAACAAAACCAAGAAAATATTCTATACACAAAAATATGAGATATATTTGATGCATAGAGACCTGACCAGAACATTTTAAAGGGGTTATAAATATCTTAGTTCATACTTTATGTTTCTCAAAATTCTTCAGGAACATACAGCCTAATAAACTGAAGCCTAATGCACACCAACCAAAGATAAGCAGAAACTATGTTTTTTTTCTCTGGGGGGAAGAGACTCCCAAGAAGCTCTCAGGGGTCTTGGGATCACACCTTGCAATATAACAATCATGTTGTATGGTTTGATGCTCATGTCAACAATTTAGAGCTGCCAGCCTCTGGCAGTGATATGAGTCACCAAGGAAAACCTTGGCAGTGCTCAGGGATCAGTGTAGTGCAGATCGAATTCAGGTCTCTGCATAATGTAAGGATGTGCCCTTGACCACTGAACAATTTCCCTGGCCTCGATTTGGTTTCACTTAGCTTACTGTTTCATATAATCAAAAGCTTCTAGAATATAAATGACTAAATAATGCCATCTCAAAATCAGTTGTTGAGTATCTACTATGTGCAAAACACTATTATTAAACTATTAATAAAATATTTCTTCAAAACATATGCAAAATCTTACCAAACTAGCACTTTGATATTTAGTGCTCTGTACGTCTAGGGTAGGCTATGATCTTCCCCTTTATAGAAAGGTTAATAACATCTATGATTTCATTTTTTATGGGCAGATACCGTTAAGACAGATAGTATTACATAATATTTTAGATAAATAACTTGAATAAATTACCTAAAGTTAAATTTTTACTACTTTATACCAGGAGGTTGTCTCCATGGCTTGGAGGCTGGTCTCTCATTCTGGGCAACTCAGAGAAGGGAAAACCAAGTAAAATGTGATTGGAGGTCATGTGGGGGAAAGATGATGCGGGCCCAATATAGACTAGAGACTGAACACAATGGCCACTCAACACCTTTATTGCAAACCACAACACCTAATCAGAAAGAGTGATCAAAAGGGAATACCCTGCCATCGTGGCAGTGTGGGGTGGGGGGAGACAGGACTGGGGAGGGGGGGGAGGGATGTTGGGTTTACTGGTGGTGGAGAATGGGCACTGGTGAAGGGATGGGTTATCAAACTTTGTAAGGGAGAAACATGAGCACAAAAATGTATAAATCTGTAACTGTACCCTCACGTTGACTCACTAATTAAAAATAAACTATTAAATTAAAAAAATTTACTACTTTAATTGCCTTGTAATCCTGGGAATTTTTTTCTTTTACTTTACTCACTTAAAAAATTTGATAGTAATGACACCACTGACTTAGATATTGAGAACAATTCACAAAATAATGTAGATAAAATTTTCCTTAGTTTCTGTTATATTGTAAGCTACTTGCAAATGTTATGTATAAGAAGATTAACATTCACCTATAGTTACATATTCCAATTATAGATATCCTTCATCCTTTCATATATAAAAAAGCTAGGAATTTTTTTGGAACAACCACCAGAAAAATGGAACACCATTGAATAAGGTGTTACAGTCAACGACAGGTCCCTGTGGCTTGAGAATACATCATTTGCTCTAAAGATTTTGTCCCCAGTACAGTTATTAAAGTCATGGAGAAAATCATTGTGAATCTCTTCTTAAATAATTTTTATGCCTCAAACAATAGAAATTCTTCTGAATTATCATTCAATGTTTTAGTCTAGCTTCAATATTTAAGTTTAGCCTAGCTTTCATAAAAGACTTTTAATGACTTTTCCTTATATAATTCTTCCACATTATGACAATTTTTTTAAATTCTTTTATTGATTCACCATGTGGAAAGTTACAAAGCTTTCAGGTTAAAGTCTCAGTTATACAATGCTCAAACACCCATCCCTTCACCAGTGCACATATTCCACCACCAAGAATCACGATATACCTCCCCCCTTCCCCCCACCTCCCCAACTCCCCACCCCGCATGTGTAACTGGGACATTATGACAATTTTAAACAGCAATATTTTATTGTGCTACCAAAATTCTTTCTTTATGAACATGTCTGACTCTTACGGATTTTTGCCTTGATTCGTTATGACTATACTCAAGATTTTCCTTTGAATAAGATAGACATAATCTGAGTAACACAGTTACTAAACCACATGGTATGGTTCAGTAATGGCTCATATTTACAAAATTTAAAATGATAAATATATACTAAATAATGAATATCTACAGCTTTTGATGTATCTACAACCTCAAGATGCAAAATTCTGCGAATTAATGCAGGCATATATAAGAGACAAGGAAAAAATTCAACATTAATATTAGGAGATACATTTTTCTTTACTTTTTGGGTCACACCCAGCAGTTCACAGGGGTTACTCCTGGTTCTGCACTCAGGAATTACTCCTGGCAGTGCTGGAGGACCATATGGGATGCTGGGAATCGCACCTGGGTCAGCCTCGTGCAAGGCAAACGCCCTACCCACTGTGCTATTGCTCCATCCCCCTAGGAGATACATTTTCGGAGTAGCAAATTATTTTGGAATATTGTAGAAGCAAATCAGCTTTATTAACTCCAGAGTCAACAAAATTAAAAGTGGCACTTATTTTCAGTACTTATTGGATATTTTTCCTTGATTTCTTAGCTACTAATATCTGGGACATTATAAAATTGACTATGAAAGTTAAAGGAAGTGATTTTGCTATTATTTCTCTTAAAATTACCACTGTTTTTTTAAAAATTATTTAATTAAAAAACTGTAATGTACAAAGTTATTGATATTTGTTTTAGGCATAGAATATCCTAGTACCAATGCCACCAGCAGTGAAGAATTACTACTCTTAAAGGAATCAGTAGAAGCCAATTCTGTCACGGTCCAACAACTCGGAAGAATTGGCTAGAGAAAATTAAAAATGAACCCACCTTTCACAGCCGCCAGCATGTCTACTCATCCATCAACCCTGCTCTTCATATTCATAAATTAAATCTTCAGGGAGATTCAAGCCAAGCAGCAGAAATACATAGACACACTAGTCTCCCATCGGAAAACTCTGGGATGCCCTCAAGAGGGAGTGGGCCTGGTCCCACCCTGCCAAAGACCCAGCAGCCACACACAAACCCCACTGCTGCTGCCATACCAACAGGCCCAAACCCACAGCTTCACTAAGATTCTATGCAGACTGGTTCCAGTTCTACAGATCCTGAAGGTTCTAGACCACATGACCATTTCTCTCCAAATCCCACCATATTGAAATTCCAGTGGGAGCACACCAAATTAGATGGGAAAGTAACATAGAAACCAACTAAACTCAACAAACAAAAACAATAACACAGAAGGCTCAGCTAGCCAAAAACAGGGTAGTGTTTGTGGCTGGGCAAGGACTTAACCCTGTGGTGAGTTATAACAATTTTCACAAATTTTCTTTCACTGAAGTATTTTTGATAATTCCTTTAGCCATTTGGTCCTAACAAAAAATATGAAACAAACTATTGTGCACCTTCTAAACGGGTAGGCTTGGGAGGGGTTGGGAAAATGAGACAATAATGGAGGGAAGATCACTCAAGGAGTAGGATTGGTTTTTGGATGTAAAATGCCCCTAACAACTGTATTATGCACAACTTTGTAAACCATTATATTTAAATAAATTTAAATAATGGAATTAGAAATTAAATAACTGTTGGTCTTACTAAATAAAACATAGTTTAAACCAAGTAATAACCTAGTTCTACTGGAGGCACTATTAACCATTATACATGCGTTAAATCACAGGTCCATTGATTAATGATACCTTTATTGGATCAATATGGTTGAAGACATATCATTAAAGCTGCAAAAGTGTTTAGTTTTTCCTGTCTGTGCAAAATACAATTCAAATAGTTCTGTTGTCATGACTCCTAGATACTCTAACTTGTCAAATAGACCATTTAAGATATGGCAATTTTATGCTTACCCACTTCTCATATAAATATTTTAGTTGTGGTCTTTGTGCTTTTTCACTGAATTGAAAACTTCCTTTGTAAAGACTATTGTCTTTTCAAATTTTGAAAAATATTTCACCTATCTAGAGCACTCCTCATGAGTTCGATAGTGATTGAGGATCCATATTACCAGCTAGAAGATCCAGCAAGTTTATGCTGCATGACCGATTTGCAACATTTTCATAGTTATTTAGTTTACTCAGTATACCAAGAGCACAATTAAAATTCCATTTACTGTATCTATTGGGATCTTCCAAATGCCTTGGCCAAAAACTTCTCATTTTATCATTTAAATCTCAGGAACAACCCATCTGGAACCCATTTGATCATCTAAATCTCAGAAACAACCTTCTGGAACCCATAAACTCTCACCTTTGTGAGTCACGGGGTGCTCAACATACCCAGTCTCTGATTCTTTTAGTGTACAGACAATTAAAGGAGATATATTTCAATATTGCAAAGGCCTCATGGACTCTGAAAGAAATAACTATGGCTGGGCAATCCTTTCAAAGAACATTTTAACATGATGACCTCAAGAAAAGCACTCTACAACTTATAGCTTCTGTCCCTTGGGGAAAAATCCTTCAGAAAAAAGCTCTTTTAAAGTGCTACTGATACGTAGCAAAACTTATGTAGCAAAACTCCTGGGAATACTTTTTTTTTGGGTCAAGTGAACACATCTGAAAAAAACACATTCTTATTTGCCCTAAAAAAGGTTATTTCAACCAATTCAAAACAGAAATCTAAATATTTAATGTTTTTAAAATTATAAAATTGTGCCTAAATGTAGTTCTCTCAATGTTTTGCATAGACAGTGCTCTTTCCATATCTTCTAATTTACTACAAAATAGTAAAATATAACTGACTATTTAAATCATTAAACTTAGATGAGTTCATCAAATTCCAAAATCAAAACAGTTTCAGTTCAGCAGCCACTGCCTGACTCTTATTTAAAATAGCGATGTAGTCCTCGGTCATCTGTTTATTGAAAAAAAAAGATCTATATGTGTAATAGTAAAATCACCTTCATTGTGCTAATATCCCCTATTGTACTTAGACAAATGTCTCTGGAAAACAATGAATTACATAAAATTAAGAAACATAAAATGAACATAAGTTATGTAAAATTAAGAAGAAATGAACTGACTACAGCAAGCCTACCAAATTACTTTTGGTCTTTTGATCTATTCAGCCAAATGATCCGTTCAGTCAACTGTTTTCATTTAGCTCCATCATATAAAGCGGACTTGTAATATTACGTATAACAAGCATTCTTCTTACTATTAGTTCCTATACTATTTTCTTTATAAAACTTTGAAGAAACAATATGTATAAAGAGATAATGTGGGCCAGAACGATAGTACAGTGGGTAGGGCTTTTGCCTTGCATATGGCCGACATGAGTTCAATCCCCAGCATCTCATATGGTCCCCCAAGCACCACCAGGAGTAATTCCTAAGTGCAGAGCCAAGACTAACCACTGAGCATCATTTTGTGTGACACAAAAAGAAAACAGAGAGAGAGAGATAATGTTGGACCAACATATTAATAAGCGTTCTATTATCTACAACCTTGACATTATAGAGCTGAGGTTAAAAAAAAAAACTGGTGTCTTCTTTGTCTCCATCATTATCCTAATGTTATGCCAATAGGTTTGCAATCTGCCTTTCCTTGAATGTGGCACTTGTCATATATGAAGGTTTTTACAAATTTCATATATGACATTACATATGTAAAAACATATTACATATGGCATTACATATTTCATATGTAAAAACCACACCCCCCTAAAAGAGAAATAGAACTGGCCTATGACAGACAAACCTTCTCTTCCTTTTGCTTCTTTTTAGCTCTTCTTTGCCATTAGAGTTTGCTCTTTTAATTCCTCCAGTTCACTGAGGACTGGTACAGTAAAACTCTATTCCTTCACTGAGCGACATATGGCCTAGAGGAAAAAAGACAGATAATGAGTGACTTAGTCAATCCAGGTCATTTTTTAAAGAAAGTTAGTGAGAGATAGGAGGTGAGTCATGGAGAGAAGGAACTAAGAAGATCCTTAGCAACATTGTAATCTCAAAAATCTTTGTAACTGTATATTCACTGTGATTCAATATAAGAAAAACAGAAAATGGAAGGTTGTTTACTACCAGGTTAAATAAACATTATTCACAACAGCCAAAATCTTTAAATAAACCAAATGACCAAGAATAGATGACTTCATAGAGAAACTATGATATATATACACAATTAAATACTACTCTGCCATAAGAACATATGAAGTTATGTGATTTTCTGATACATGGCTGGACCTGTAGAGTACCATGTTGAGTAAAATCAACCAGAAGGAGAGTAACAGACTAGGAATGCTCTCTCTCATGTGTGGGATATAAAGAACTTCCTAGGGGAACATCAAATGCCCAAGGGTAATAGAAACAAAGAGTTGGAGAACCAGTCTTCAGTAGGAAACTTGTCCCTGGAACTGGGTTGGGGGTTTAGTTGGGAAGGAACACTAAAACAATCTTGGAGAGGAATTGTGCCTGCCACAGAGGCAGGATGGACATGGGGAAAAGGGAAATTGGAAATGCTGGTTGAGTATAGTGAACACTGGTTAAGAGATTGGTGTTGAAATATTGTACACCTACAACTCAATCACAAATATCTTTGTAACTTTGTAATCCATGGTGATTTAAGAAAATTAAATATTTAAAAGAAAAAAGAATAAAAAGAAAATGTTTAGCATCCAACTTTACTTACCCTCTTATATGGGTCCCAAGAGAAATGAAAAAGGAATCTTAGGCAACATACATGCCCTGAAGATTGAATATAGTATTTAATATAGTATTTTCTTGGTCATATTTATTCCCTGGCAGATATTTTTAAATGACCGTTAATTTATTGAAAATTCTCTTAATATGCGAAGTCTCAATTCTCTCTCCTTAAGTCAATGTGTCTTTCTGATTGCATCAAGCAATATAGAAAGCAGAAACAATATCATATCCCTTTGATTATATGCAATAAAAATATATCCACTTTTTACCTGATTCTTTTAAAATAATCCCTCTAAGGGAATCCAGTTGCTCAGTAAGACATTCAATAAACCTGAGATGGTCAGATTGAGCTAGCCATATGTAAGCCTGCAGGCCATAATTTCAGTTGATTCAATCTTAGACATTCTCATCAAGGCACCAGACATGAGAATGAAGCCATTTTGATCGTGCAGACTATTCCACCTATCATTTAAATACCCCCAAGCAACCTTAGTTCATACCACAAGAAGCAATAGAATCACCATTCCAAACTCTTCCCAAATTCCTAAACCACAAATTCATAGGCATAATAAAATAGAATAAAATAGTTGCTATGCTACTAAAGTTGGTATATTTATGTGGAAACTATACAAGTATTTTGTTAGGGTCTGCATATTTTTAGTTTGGGTTTGGAGTACTTAAGATAGTCCACTCAAAAGCTCACTCTA
This sequence comes from Sorex araneus, assembly GCF_027595985.1. Lineage (NCBI taxonomy): Eukaryota > Metazoa > Chordata > Mammalia > Eulipotyphla > Soricidae > Sorex > Sorex araneus. The sequence goes on from NC_073313.1 coordinate 109,463,866, forward strand.
CCTATGGACCATAACCCTGAATTTTCAGTAATGCTTTTCTTATGCCACATTTTAGCTCATTTTCAACAATCTTTGTCTATGGTCAAACATTGCATGGTAAGAGAATCTGTGTGGTACAAGGTAGAAGAACATAAAAATATGGAAAAACTGCAAAATTAGTACTCCTCTAATGATTTTATTAGGAGGAAGAGCTAGGTGAGTAGAATTAGCTTTTGAAACTTTCTCTAGTTCTTTTTACCCTGACAATCTGCTTCTGTCTACTCCAACATCCAGGTGGACAGCCACTAATATTTCCTTTCCATCATCATCAGCCCATCTGCCATTGCCAGTTTCTTCATGTGGATTGACTATGAAAAAATTCAAACTGATAATAACTGTGATCTTCCCATCTCTGGGAAGCCAGTGGAGCTGAAACAAACAGAAAGGAGTTAGTTATAAAGCACAATGGATGGACTCCAATGTCTTAGCACCTGAAATTTCTATAACGAAATGATAATCTAAAGGAAGTTGAACTATTTACAAAGAAATATTCAAGGATCCAGTGAGAATTAAAATCACAGAATTTGGGGATATAGAAACTTCAGAGATATTTTAATCCAATTTCCTTATTGAACCCATGAAAAAATGGAAGCTTAAAAATTGAAATTGGGGGCTGGAGTGATAGCACAGCGGGTAGGGCGTTTGCCTTGCACGCGGCCAACCCGGGTTCGAATCCCAGCATCCCATATGGTCCCCTGAGCACTGCCAGGGGTAATTCCTGAGTGCAGAGCCAGGAGTAACCCCTGTGCATCGCCAGGTGTGACCCAAAAAGCAAAAAAAAAAAAAATTGAAATTGGATGGAATGAGCAGAGGATGTGCGGAACGCTTCAGCTTGGGGAGCGCGTGCGGTGTGCCTCAATTCCCATCCCCGGCAGACCAGTGGGGGGAATGTGCACTGGTGCAGGGATGGGTGTTTGACCGTCATGTGATTGTAAGCCAAACAGGAAAGCTTGTAACTATCTCACGGTGACTCAATAATTTTTTTTTTAAATTTAAATTGATTTGGAAAAGTTTCTAAAATCATCAGCCCTAAATGCAAGGAAAGAAACCTACTTTTTGAATTCTTAATCCAGCGTTGTCCTAATGATACTCTACAGCAATGCTTCACAAATTTTAATGAGCACACAAATCACTTGGAGAGCTCCACAGGACCCTACATTCTGCATTTATAGCAAGCTCTTAGGTGAAACCAACGCTTTTGGCACTCAGACCACACTTCATATAGCATAGTAATGGATATAATTAGAAGTGAACAGATACCTTTTTTTCTTTGAGTGCAGACATCAAAGTCAATGCTGTGTTGTCTTTTACCCAGTAAGTAGTCTACTTTTATTATTCGTCTCCTTGTGGCCCCTTCTTTTGACCTTTCTTTCCAATTTCCTTGGAATTAACAGCAGGACATGATGAAACAGACAAGCACAGAGCAAAGATAAGAATTATGATGTTATAGTTAAGTCAATTTTATTTCCCCACAGTGGCTTTTTTGCAAAAGGTTTGTTAAAGGTGGAGGTATAAAGTGACTTCAAATCAAGTTTAGGGGTTATTTCTGTATTTCCTGTCCCCTGCATTCATGGAAAATTCAGAGCATGTGGCATGAATATATAATGATGTGCCCAGTTTTCTTGTGTGGTTTGTGGAAAATGGTCACATTGCTTTACAGCCACACCACATGTATTTAAAGGCTATAGCTGTGCAAGGGGGTTTCAGATCAAATGATTCACAAAATTGTTTCAATCCTTTACTTTGTCAGTAGAATTTTGACTGGTAGTTCTAGCAGTGAACAAAGAACAAGGGAACTTGCCCCTTCCATTTAAGATAGCCAGACCTTAAATTTAGGCAAGATTCTTTTTCATTTCCAAGTTTTGAAAATATAAGCTTATATCAACTCAGGCTCACATGACCTTAGAGAGTTCACTTCTCTCTCTGGTTCTCAGTCCCTCATTTAAGGAATTGGATTTCTTCTGAAGTTCTTTTATTCCAATTACTATTTCATGATTTGGCTAGAAATCACTAACAAACAAGACAATGACTAAGGCAATGAAAACATCTGCTTCAACTTTACTCTCCAAGTTCTTTTACTTTCTAGTGTAAAAAAGAGACAAGTATATTTTCAGTCATAAGGAGCAAAACAATACATTCTCGAGTTATTCCTTAGCTACTCAGAAAAGTCAACCAGAAACCTTCTCTCGGCCACCAAAATATTTCTGTTAACCCGAGGCTTCCCTCGGATAAGTTTTTCTACTTGTGTACTTTATGCTTATTGGTGGTAACAAACAGAACTAGAAGCATCTGGAGTGTGGATTCAATAGACTCTAAGGCAAACCAGAAATCATGTCTTTTTTTAGGTTTCAGAATGACCTCGGTGGTATATAAAATAAGAGTTTATGCTAAACAATGTTCAGCAGTTCTTTCCAGGGAGATTCAGATTAAATTTCCTTTGTCACCACTTTAGAAAGATAACAGAGGAGAGGACAATGTAAGTCTAAGTTTTAGCCCCTCATCTTTATTAAAAAATTATTTTTTAATTAAATAACCATGATATACAGTTACAAACATTTTGTGATCAGTCATACAATGTTCCAACACTCCTCCCTCCAGGAGTCTACATTTCCCACCACCAATATCCCCCGAGTATCTCTCCTGCCACCCCTAAGCCTGCTCTTATGGCAGGGGCACTTTTCTTATCTCTGTGTCTGTCTCTCTCTGTGTCTCTGTCTCTGTCTCTCTCTCTCTCTCCCTCTCTCCTTTTGTTTATCCCCTCACCTTATAACTTAAGCCTTCAGTAGTCTCCTTGGTGAATTATTAGTAACATCCCTTCTTTATACGTGTAGGCACTCAATGTTTTTAAAAACGACTCAAATCCTTCTGGACTAAGAAGAAATTAAAAAGCAAAAGCATATAATAAAATATAGATTATCCCAAATGTAACCAAATCATTTTTATGTCTTCACCTTAGAATTAGACATTTTGTCTCTCCCTCCCTCTCTCCTTCGTTTTTTCCTTCCTTCCTTCCTTCCTTCCTTCCTTCCTTCCTTCCTTCCTTCCTTCCTTCCTTCCTTCCTTCCATCCTTCCTTCCTTCCTTCCTTCCTTCCTTTTTTCCTTCCTTCCTTCCTTCCTTCCTTCCTTCCTTCCTTCCTTCCTTCCTTCCTTCCTTCCTTCATTTCTTTTTTTACCTCTTACTTTTCTTTGGTTTTTGGGCCACACTCGGTGGTGCTCAGCGCTTACTCCTGCCTCTTTGCACAGAGCTCATTCCTAAAGAGCTCACAAACCATAAGGGGTGCTGGAGTTTGCATCTGGGAAGGCCTTCGGCAAGACAAGTGCCCCACCTGCTGTACTAAGGACTCTAGCTTTCTCTTTATTTCATTGTCTTTTTCTCTCTTTTGTTGTTTCTTTTTCTCTTTCTGTTTTTCTCTCACTTTCTCTCTTCCTTCACCTCTTTCCTCCATCTATCTCTCTCTAAATCTTAGATGAATGAGAAATCAAAAGGATCCAAGTTGCCACATTATTTTCCTGGGATCTAATTTTATACAGGGTAAGTTTCCTCAAATTTGTTATTAATGACATTTGAAGTTGTAGAATTCTTTGTCATAGGGGCTGTTATATACATTGTAGGATGTTTAGCACTACCTCTGGTCTTTGCACCCATTAGATTCCAACAGTGACTTTTCCAGTTGTAATAATGAAAAAAAAATGTCTCCTGGTACTGTCAAATATTCAGGGGTTGTGGGTGGCCCCACTTCTTTCAACGCATCTTTACATTTACATTTTTTACAACGCATCTTTACATTGACATTCATATTTGTAAACTGCCTTTCAGTTAGGGGTTATTGAAAATATTGTGGAACATACTGTAGAATCTGCTGATTATCTCTCTCATCTCTTTACAGATGTCTTCATCTACCAAGGACTAAGGAGCCTCAATGATCCTGATTACCAGGACAGATCTACTTTATCTTACCTTGACAACTTTTTATCTGCCACATGGGCTTTCTCCAGTGAGTGTTCTGCAACAGTGATATATAAAACACATGATCTGTTAAAGAAATTACATTTGAATTTTGAACTATTTTGTTTAAATCTGGGTCACACCTGGTGATGCTCATGGGGTTACACTTGGCTCTTAGCTCAGGAGTCACTCCTGATGTTGCTTGGAGGAACCAGCTGGGGTGCCAGGATCCAAGCTGGGTGTGCCGCAGGCAACTATGGTACATAGTTCCGGGTCTGAGAGGTATTGTTGTTTTCTGCAATTCAAATACAGAAGCAACATGAGATAAAGGAAGGAATTTTTAACAGATCATTTTAACAGTAAGAGGGAGGCAGGAAAACAGATAAGGTGTATGATTTATCCTTTGTATTAAAAAGAGAACCCTAAACCAGCTCAAGAAGAATTGACCACATGTTTTTATGTGTCTGTATAAGGAAATTTCACACTGCTTATTGTTAATACTGCTGCAATTTCTGGTCAAAAAAATTCTATTATGCTTGACACTTTTGTTTTCAGGACTTTTGTCTTCTGGGAAAAAGTAGGAGAACTACTCATAATATTATTCCAGAACATACTAGGGTGGTACAAGAGCTGAAAATGAGTTTTTTAAGTGTGACAGAGGAAACTGATAGCTTAGACACATGAATTTTCCTGGTATGTCTTCTAACTAGCAACGAAATCTTGAGCAACTTAACCTTAAACTTGGAAAATACGAGGGCGGGTTATAAAATCTCTAAATTCTCTTCTAATACATAAAATATTTGGTTTTATTTTCCCCCATATTTACTGAGACACCCTGGTTTACAACGTCCAAATATTTGGCTTGATTTTATTTTTAACTGATTGAGATTCTGTGGTTTACAATACTGTCAATAACAGTTTCCAATGCACATAATTCCTATACCACGCCCATCACCAATGTAACCACCTCCCTCCCCGACGGATCCTAGTGCCCCTAACTTTCAAGACTCCCTCATACCAACTCAGTTGTGGGGATTAATTCTCCACTTATGTTGCCCAATACTTGGTTTTTAAATGGGCTGAAAAACAGCAGCTTGAAATTTTATTTCCAAGAAGCCAATGCTGCCATCTTGTGGTCAAAACATTTTTTCCTTTTGTATAAGGTTTTTCTTTGTCCTAAAAATCGTTCTGATGATGTCTTACCACCTTCCTTTGTTATTATTTGTTGCTGTGGTTAGCTGCTTCTTCAGTGTCTGGATATCACACACTTGGTTGTGGCAGTCACCAGTGGGTTGTATAGTTGACTGTGTGTAGGATAACATTGGTTCTTTGTCTTCTGTCCTTTCTCTCTTGCTTCAGGGAGCTTATGTTTATTGAGTTTCACCCACCTCAGTGCTCCCGAGGTACTTCCATTTCTCTGTGTTTATTTTTAATCTCTCCTTTGTACTCTGCTTTTCCCTATCTATGAATCACTTATCCCCAAATCATACCCTGTGACTTGTACAGTCAAATTCTTCTAGGGCTCTGGATTTTGTATGAGATACTGTCCTAGAAGAGCTCCGAAGGACTTTACTTACGTTGACTGTGCTATCTCACCTATGTGTAATTGCTACCCCCAATCCTTGGTGTTTGTTCTCTATAACTAAGGCTGCGATACTGGGGACAGAGAAACTAGCATGAGGGACAGTAGGAGATGGCTATGAGGGGGCAGAGTGAAACTGGATGGAAAGGGCAAAATTGGTTGGAGAGAAGGAACATAATGGGGTGTGCGAGGCTAGGATGAGAGGAATGTGAGCCTGGTATGGAGACGGAGATGAAAATAAACGGCAACTGATCACCAACCAGCCTGGCGGCCCTGTTCCCTCCTTCATGTGTCTGTTGGCAGCAGCCAGCCAGAGTGGGGAAGCGGCTGATGGGCACCAAACGCACATGCAGAGAGCCCACTTTTTTTGAACATACGGTTTTGCATTGTTAACCACCATATGTTGCAAAAAATTGCATACTGTGATAACAGAGGATAACAATCAGGTATGTCGTCAATGCTGAGGATCAAATTTTGGGCATTATGTTTTCAATCCAGGTACTCCATCATGCACTCCTGGGCCATCAGCACATTTTAAATCTATTTATCTATCCATCCTATATTAATTTTTATTGAAGCCAAACTTTTCATAACGATTATAAATTTTCAAAAGCTGAACACTTATAGTAGCCATGTTATGAAACAGAACATTAGCAGATTTCAGAAAAATTTTTGTGCCCCTTTTTCAATCACGACCAAAAAGATTTCCCCCAGACGCTGAATTTCGCAAAATTAATGTTGAGTAAAAGGAACTAGATGCAAGTCACTGCCCTCACTCCAAGGGTTACTAACATCCTTGTTACAAACAGAATAGCATAATTTTTGCTTCAAATTATACACTAGTGTTGCGTACTACGTATTCTTTTGCACCTGGCTCCTTTTGCTAGTACTATTCTTATGAAATTTATCCATATTGTTATTTGTAGTTGTAGAGCATTCTCATTGCAATAGAGTAGGGCTTTTAAAACTTTGCATTTGTGACCCTTTTACATCCAAGAAATTCCATATTTGGGAAAGCCACTATGAAAATCCCCACAAAAAGCCAGCAAAACACGAACCAATCTGCCTTGAGAAATAGAAAACACTGTTTTATTATCATAGTCCAGTTGAGTTTGTGCTCCGGCATAGGCAAGAGCCCAGTTTTCTTTTAATTCATTCTTTTATTGAATCACCATGTGGAAAGTTACAAAGCTTTCAGGTTTAAGTACCAGTTATACAATGCTCGAACACCCATCCCATCACCAGTGCACATATTCCACCACCAAGAATCACAGTATACCTCCCCCTACACCTCCACCTTCCCAGCCCCCACCTCGCCTGTGTAACTAATAAATTTCACTTTAATTTCACTTTACTTTGATTACATTCAATATTTCAACCAAAAAACCTCACTATTATTATTTGGAGTTTCTCCCCCCTAAAGTCGGACCTGCTGAAAAAGGAAGCATTTGATAATTTGTTTTCCATTGCTGAGAATGAAGAGATATGAGGTCAAGCGGCCACACTAGCAGCCGCACGGTTTTGGATTTCTGTATTTTAGTATTTTAGTAACTAATTCTAGAGAAATATCTGCCAGAAATTGCATCATTGCAAGCTTGTACCTCTCAGCTACTTTATATTCCACATATGAGTGCAACCTTTCTATGTCTGTCTCTTTCTTTCTGACTCATTTCACTCAACATGACACTCTCCATGTTGATCCACTTATATGCAAATTTTATGACTTCATGTTTTCTGACAGCTACATAGTATTCCGTTGTGTAGATGTACCAGAGTTTCTTTAACCAGTCATCTGTTTGGGGGCACTCTGGTTTTTTCCAGATTGTGGCTATTGCAGCCCAGTTTTATAGAAAATCTGATGGGGAGTTGAGCATTTTCAAGCAGCTGGAATAAGATCATGGAAGCAGAAATTCTCAAGCAAGTTATTTTGCAAAGCAGAATCTGGGCCACCTCAAGGACACGAGAACATTTGGAGTATATTCCCAGGTTACCACAGTCACAAAGCAAGACTATGAGTACCTCAACTACACTTTCAATGCACTCCATGGTTGTGTTATGTCACCCAGACTCAGACTTCCATTAGTTCCTGTTCTCCGGTGTTAGTCTGTTTGAAGTTAGCCTGTTTGAAATATGCCAGGGATCTATTTTCTTCATCACTATCAGAAATACCTTACACAGAAAATGTTTACTGTTGCCAATTTTTTTACCAACCACAGTAATCAGTTCCATGGCCTGATATGGGGCTGCAACCCACATTTTATAAATCTCGGCTCTGGAGTATTCCTCAATAGCCTATAAAATAGTCCAGCATTGATCTTAGTATAAAATAACATAGGTGCAATTCTTCACTTGTCTTGTATCACTTGTCTTCCCATTGATCTTCGATTTGCTAGAGCGGGCGCCAGTAACGTCTCCATTTTTCCCTGTCGTGTGCGAGTGTAGCCCAATGATATCTGTTCGCTCCAGGGACAGGAAGTGCCTCAAATCGTTCATTCAGGGTTTTGATGAAGAAGTCTGACCATCTCGTTGGTGGGAGGCCACGCGATCTTTTGATGTCCCGTGGAATCCAATTGGCAACAGCTCTAGTCCAGCGGTCATCTCTGATTCACATTACATGTCCGGTCCATCTGATGTTTGATGTCTTGGCATACGAGACAGCATCCCTGATTCTTGACCGTCGACAGAGGTCGGAACTCCGGATTCTTTCTCTCACTTGAGTGAGACGTGATACTCCTAGCATAGCTCTTTCGATTCCTCTTTGGGATACCTGAATAGCGTTCTCATCCTGTTTGCATAGGGCCCAGGTTTCTGAGGCATATGTTAGTGCAGAAAGAACGGTGGAATTGAAAAGATGTGCCCAGAGCTGGAGATCCTTAGTCCTCTTAACCACTTCTTCAATGCTTTTGAAGGCTTTCCACGCTGCTCTCTTCCTCCTGTGCAGTTCTGGCGCCAAAAAATTGTGCAATTCTTATTTTCGTTTATTTGGGGAGGTAGTCTCCAAAGTGGTGCTCAGGAGTTTGGGGGCCCCACTGGTCATTCTTAGCATACTAGACTGGCTATTCAATGCAAGGGCCCGAAGATGTGTGGAGCTCAGGTCCTGGGGTGTCAGGGATTTCTGAGGCTCCACCACTACAATCAGTTTTTGAGCCTCCAGAGTTGTCCCAAATGATGCTCAGGAGACGATGTGATACAAAAATTCACCTGGGTTGGGCACATGCTAGCCTGTGCCCTAACTACTGTACTATCTCACAGCATCAATGTACAATGATATTTTTTTACTTATTAAGACTTTTTCCTTTTCTGGCCACCCCTATAAGTACTCAGGACTTAATCCTCATTCTGTGCTCAGGGATCAGTCCTAGAAGTAATTGGGGGACCATATGTGGTATTGGGAATCGAACACTGGTCAGCCATAGTTATGATAAGTACCTTAACTCTTGTTCTTTCTCTTTGGTCCTAGTATGCAATGCTTTTGAGTTTTTGTTTTGGGGCCACCCCTGGCAATGCTCAGGGGTTTCTCCTAGCTCTATACTCAGGAATTGTTCCTGGCGGTTCTCCAGGGACCGTATCAGATGTCATTGATCGAACTCAGTCTGGCTACGTGCTGGCAAGTGGGCAAGTGCCCTACCCACTGTACTCGGTCTCCTGCCCTAAGTATATAATGTTTTAAACATGAAAAATAATCCTCCATTCAAAGAAAATCATCCTTAATATTTTGGTCATTTTATTTCAGACTTTTGTATATTTTTCAACATTTTGAATTGTCTTTATATATTGATTTAAACTTACATACAAATACATTTTCTTACCTTGATTCTATAATATAAACAGTTCATTATGTTACGAAAAGTCTTCACAATGTTATTTTTTTAAATAGCAGCCCCAGGCCTGAGAGATAGGACAGGACATAAAGTGCTTGAATTGCACGTGCCTTACTTAGGTTCAGTCCCCAGCACCACATATAGTCACTCCCCTGAGCATCACCAGGAGTGAAGCCAAAGCACAAAGCCAGCAGTAAGCCCTGAGTACAGCCAGGTGTGGCTCCAAAACAGAACAAAAACAAAAAGACTAATAGCAGTTTCCTAGCATAGACATTTGAGTAGTCAATTGTGAGTGTATATTTATGTGTTTTCCATGAACAAACACAATAACTATCCTTGACCACAAAATGTTTCTTTCCTTCTGAGAATTTCATTGTAACATAATGTCAGAAGCAGAATTAATTATTCCGTCAAAGGTTTTAGAAACAGGAGACTGTTCCAGTGTGTATGTGGCTGAAATGATGATAAACTGGGGAAAAGAACTGGAACATATTGCGTATATAGTAATACATGTATTAGACCACGTTCTAGGTTCTTTGCCAATAGTTTTCTCACTTTATTCTCATACACAGAATGTAGGTAGCATGTATAATCTGCATCTGACAAGATAAAAGTCACGACTCAAAGAGATTAAGTAACTTGTCCAATGACACACAAGTAGTTCAAGCAGCAGTCAGGATTTGGCTTGCAATCTTTTAAACTTTATTATAGTGCCCCTCAGCAATTTACATAATGCAACTGAAAAGCACACTTCCAACGATCACAGCTTGTTATGGGTCTTAATAACCTAACCTATCCAGACAAAGACAAATTTTAGCTTTTTCAGCCTTTATTTTGAACCTAAAATATCATTGTAGCACTGTAGCACTGTTGTCCCATTGTTCATCGATCTGCTCGAGCGGGCACCAGTAACCTGAATGGGATTTGTCGCCTAGCAGGTCTAAGACATAAAGATTAGGCCCCAGAGAGTTTGAGCAATACTTTTCACCTATGCTCACACCATTTTTAATTATCTCCATGTGAAATAGGAAGCTTCTTTTTTTTTTCTTTTTCTTTTCTGCTAATGTTTAGGAGTGCTCTCTCTTCTCTGTCTTTTTTTTCCTTTTTTGGTCACATCCGGCGATGCACAGGAGTTACTCCTGGCTCTGCACTCAGAAATTACTCCTGGCAGTGCTCAGGGGACCATATGGGATGCTGAGAATTGAACCCAGGTCGGCCGCATGCAAGGCAAACGCCCTACCCGCTGTGCTATCACTCCAGCCCCTCTCTTCTCTGTCTTCCACTGACTTTCTTCCACCTTGAATGTTGTCATAGAAAGCTTTTACCTGATTGATGTTTTGCCTCTCCTTTCTACAAAGAACTACAGCCTCGCTGCTGAGTTATTTGCACCTTTCTTGCTCGTTCCTACCTGATTTTTGGTTTTACTGCTTTTCTTTCCTTCCCCACCTCATGTTATATTCATCTTTTTTATTTCTACCCTTCTCATAACCTACTACTACTACTACGTAGTAGTAGTAGTAGTAGTAGTAGTAGTAGTAGTAGTAGTAGTAGTAGTACTATATTAACTTGAGTTAGGCAAAGTTATTTTGGATATAATGATAAAAGCATAAGTGACACAAGGAAGAAAAATTAGGCTTTGTTAAATTTCAAATATTTTATTTTATTCCAGAAGTTCTCGGGGCTTACTCCAGGCTCTGTGCTTAGTGGTAACTCCTGGAACTTCTAAGGAGATTAGATGTGGTGCCAGGGATTGAACCTGTGTTGGCCTCATACAAAGCAAGCATCTTACCTGTAGCATTATCTCTCTGACCCTCAAATACTTCTTTTTCAACAAGTTATATGCAACTTATTAAAACTTATTGAATAATGAATAAAAAAATATAAACAGACCTATAGCAACCAGGAAAGTTGAGACCATTATTTTAAAAATTCACAAAGGGTCTAGAGAGACAGTACAGTGGGAAGGTTATTGCCATGTATGAAAACAACCAGAGTTGGATTCCCAGAATCGCATATGGTATCCTGAGCACACTAGGAGTGATCCTTGAGCTCAGAGCCAGGACGTAGCCTTGAGCATGGCTGGGTGTGACCCCCAGTCAAAGAAAAAAAACAACCACAAAGTCCGGAATAGAATAGCTACTCTTGTAATGTTTACCATTTTCAAAATGTGTTACCAATTCTTCAAAAACTACTCCAAAAATAGAACAAGAGTGAATACTTTCAAACTCATTCTATGAAAACAATTTTGCCTTGGTACCAAAGCCAAAGGTATCACAAGAAAATGACAGACAGCATCCTATATGAATATACCAGTCAAACATTTGGTAAACAATATCAGCATACTCAATGCAACAACAAATTAAAGGCACAAGAGTAATTAGGATTTATCAGAGAAATGAAAGGGTCATTTTGAAAGTTAATAAATATAATTCATCATACACTTTCCAAATTGCTCACAGATAGAATTTTCTACCTAGGTAAAGTCATTAAGGTGTCATTAAGGAGAAGAGTTTGAAATTTTTGATCATTCTCTCTACGTCCTTATCACGGCCCTTTGTTCCCACTGTAGCTTCTCTCATAGGCGGTTGAGGCTTCTCAAGGCCGTTGCTTGCATCCAAGTTAGAGTCTTATCAGATCTCATTTCTTGTGTCCACAAGGTAGATCCTGGAAATAACGCTTTCAGCAGCTTTGGGCTAGTGACAGAGTAACTCCTTCAAATCCCACAATCCATGGTTTGTATTATGTTTCAAGAACTCATTCCCACCCACCCCCCAACCCCTACCTGCCTGACTGCTTCAAAAGCACAAGTTGGCCAGCTTGCACAGCCTATCCCCTAAAGCTTCCTAGTAATAGGCTGAAATTTCTCAGAACAGGAATTGTACATGCCTGAAGGAGAAGCACGCAAACTGCAAGAAAGAAAGCAAGACTTGGCACTAAACCCCAGGGGCTACAACAGAGCTTCCTGGTGAGGTGACCAAGCCCTCTCAACTCAGCTCATTCCTGGAGCATATTTCACTCCCCCTTTCTTTAGGCTCTAAACATTGCAAGGCAGGAATGACAAGGGAAGTAATTCTTATCTATAGACACATGAATTATGCAAAGTCTCTCAATAATAAGACACGTTTCAAGACAATCTTTTTTTTATTAATTTTTATTAGTGAATCACCTTGAGGTACAGTTACAGACTCACAAACTTTCGTGCTTGTGTTTCAGTCATACAATGCTCGAGTACCCATCCCTCCACCAGTGCCCATTCTCCACCACCAATGATCCTAGTATCCCTGCCACCACCACCCCACCCCCACCCCCTGTGACAGGGCATTCCCTTTTGTTCTCTGTCTCCTTTTGGGTGTTGTGGTTCGCAATAGAGGTATTGAGTGGCCATTGTGTACAATCTATAAGGACAATCTTTTTTAAAATGTTAAACACAAAATTACCATATAATCCAGCATTTCCATTTCTAGAAGAAATGAAATAATACAAGAGATAAAAAATATTTTTTCATAAGAATCGGTGCAGAATGTTCATAACAGCATTATTCATTACAGTCTGAAGCAGAAAGAACCTGAACGCTTATCAACTGATGAGTGAATAAGCAAAATATCACACGTACATAAATAAAATCTGATTCCCCTTTAAATGACTGTTCAACTTTGTTCAACGTGTTCTCATTGTTTCCGATTCTAATTTAAGGGGGAAGCAATAGCGCGGTGGGTAGGGCATTCGCCTTGCACTTGGCCCACCCAAATTCCATTCCTCCACCCCTCTCAGAGAGCCTGGCAAGCTACCAAGAGTATCTTGGCGCATGGCAGAGCCTGGCAAGCTACCCGTGGCGTATTCGATATGCCAAAAACAGTAACAAGTCTCCCAATGGAGACGTTACTGGTAACAGCTCGAGCAAATCAATGAGCAACGGGATGACAGTGACAATGATGACAGTGATCACTGAATGTGTGAATTTAAGGATTCATTTGGCAATATTTTCTCCATGTACCCCTGGCTTTTGTTACCATGGCTTGGTAAAGTGGGGAGCATTGGAAGTAACCTCAAGAAAATAGTGTTTCCACCTCTTTGTTCAATCCGCCTTAGATAACAGGGGAAAGGACTTGCATGGATCAGGACTGCTAAGATCAGCTCTGTGAACTTAAGCACTCACATCCCACCAGCCCCACAAGGCAATTTTCAAGCTATGCCTGAAGTCAACTTGCTCTATACAATAAGCGAACTGGTCACCACCTGAGTTCTGAAATAGGCATGAACTGAGAGAGGAATTCCTCTTTATTTATTTTTTTATTTTTTAATTTTATTGGGGCTGGAGCAATAGCACAGTGGTAGGGCATTCACCTTTCATGCAGTCGACCCGGGTTTGATTCCTCTACCCCTCTCGGAGAGCCCGGCAAGCTACCAAAAGTATCGCGCCCGCCTGGCAGAGCTTGGCAAGCTACTTGTAGCGTATTCGATATGCCAAAAACCAGTAACAATAAGTCTCATAATGAGAGACATTACTGGTGCCCAGTCGAACAAATCGATGAGCAATGGATGATAAGGGATAAGTGACTAAGTGACAATTTTATTGAATCACCGTGAGATAGTTAAAAGCTTTCATGTTTGGGTTACAATCACACAATGATCAAACACCCATCCCTCCACCAGTGCACATTCCCCACCACCAATATTCCCAGTATACCCCCCTTTCTGACACTCCCCCTGCCTCTATAGCAGACAATATTCCTCTTTACAGGAAAAGAAAATCCTAACCTCAGTGCAGTCATTCCAGATCTGTTGCCTTTTCTCACAGAAAAACATTAAGGAGGTGAAATCATGAAGCAAGAGGGTTTCTCTGTTTGTTTGATTTGCTTCAGTTTTTAATTGAATCGCTGTGAAACACCAAAAAATTTTAACTGACAGAAGGTTATGCAGAGAAGTGAGAGAGCAGAGAAAGAGAACAATACATGCTCAAGAAAGGATATAGGTTTCTCCAGGGTGTAAAAAGCAGAGAATTCATTTTGGAAGAAGGTCAAACACAATTGCTCGAAAATGTTTTGGCCTACAGTTCTCTACATATATGAAAGTTAATGTGGACATTGTCAGAGGGAAATCCTTGGCCTTTTAATGGTCCTTTCACGTTATCCTGACCTCTAGAGTCTCCTGTAGCTTCTCTATTTCTGAGGGGCTAACCTTTCTCTGGGTCGTGCCTCAGTTTCCCTATCTCCAAAGAGCTCAAAGTATGCATCTCAATTTGATTAAGTCTTCATGCCTTTGGGCCACTTCAGGGCTTGGCAATTTTTCCTAAGTTTTTTTTTATTGCCAGCTCTTTACCGGGGACCCTGATATGCCGTAACAGTTCCTATACGTTTTGTATAGTTTTGAATCAAAATGTTTTGCTTCACCTACCTACAACCATACCATGTATTGTTTACATCACATTACTCTTCAACTACCTTCAGCATCTTTCTTATTCCAAGAAAACAAAAATTGTAAATCAACTTTTGTTGTGCAGTATAGGGACTTACTGACATCGAGTGATCAGCAGAAAACATTAACATTTTACACCCAAAGAATCTTTGACTACTTCTTGCACATCCTCACTTTCTATGTCCATATATCATAAAACTGTTTATCATGATTCTTAATCAATCATAATCAAGTTCTCTGCCCATAAAATATCTGTCTTAAACAAGATGTCAAAATATCTTAAATATTCTTACATCATTCTCCTAATTTATAGATGCTACTTAGTAAGTACTCCCCACTCATTAGAGAAAGAAAAATACTTCAAGTCTGCCTCATCAAAAGATTGTTTTGGCATTAATTTGGAGTAATGATAATTGTACAGTTGCTTACATGTTTATCTCTCTACACACAATTTTTATTTTCTTAAGAGCAAAGGTTGTGTCTGCTTTTCTCAATTGTCCACATCTAGCACATTGGTTCAAATGTAAGGTAAGAATTTGAATGAATGAATGAAACAGTGGGCTTGAGAGATAGCACAGTGGGTAGGGCGTTTGCCTTGCACGAGGCCGACCCAGGTTTGATTCCTCTGTCCCTCTCGGAGAGCCCGGCAAGCTACCGAGAGTATTTCTCTCCCACGGCAGAGCCTGGCAAGCTACCCATGGCGTATTCGATATGTCAAAAACAGTAACAAGTCTCACTTGGAGACATTACTGGTGCCCGCTTGAGCAAATTGATGAGCCACGGGATGACAGTGACAGTGACAGTGACAATGAATGAAACAGTGAACAAATCTGGAGGCTATGTAGTCACACAAGAACCTGTTGGAAAAGCACAAGCTTGAAAATGAATGTGAATGCTTAAAGACAGCAGTTTTAATGGACAAGTGGGTTAAACATTTATAAGAGAATTAATGAGACTACATAACATACTTTTATGAGCTAAATAAAAGAGAGGAGATAATTAAAAGTTTCATGAAGTTTGAGTCTTGAGTCATAATGTTGCTTATGAATTTTAGGGGAACAACATAGTTGGGAAAAGAATAATGTACGTTTGGATAGTTAAATCAAACTCAATCATATATTTATATTTCTGTAGAAATATATGCCTGATTATGGGACACTGAACCTTGAGCTCAGAAATCTAGGTTTAACCCTTATTTTAACTAACTTTAGGTATTTTACCATTATGTATGGTTTGCTTTAATCTTTAGTATAAGACAAAGTGATAATGATATATCCATTTACTTTAATATGGACCAAGTTTCTTGTATACTAAAGCTGTACAAGAGACCAGCAGAGGGCATCATCTTATAAAAGATAGTTTCAGAATTTTAAAAATCACAGGCAGTTTAATGTCCAAGAAAATATTTTCTAATATTTTATAAAATTAAATAAAGCATATATGCAATTTTATAATGGAGAAAATATTTTAATTAAAAATAATTTATTATAGTGACATCAGTCTATAATATTTCTTTTAATTACACAGAATTATATAAATTGTCACCTGTGTATATTATGCTATGTTTACTATCAACACACTAGGCTCCCTCCTTCACCATAGACATAGATTCTTGATTTGAAGGCATTCTCATCAGTAGTGTTTGGGGTCTTGGGAACACTCACAGCCTGAGGCAGTCTTGGTGATGTGGACCTGATATTTTTGTGATGCAGGCCTAGTAAGTAATACAGCGCTTTTTGAACCTGTAGGATCACCCCTGGTAGTCCTAAGAATTGAACTTTGGGCCTCACACATGCATGATGTTCACTCCAGCCCTTTGAACTATCTCCCTTTATATATATATGAATTTTTACTATGTGATATCTCTTCACCATAACAGGAGAGATCTGTTCAAGATATAGATTATTCTACTTATGCATAAACTCTGAAAGATGAACAAGTATTCCTGACCTATGTAGTTAGAAATAGAGCAAAGATTAAACGAAAGCCAAATCTTTCAACTCACTTGCTTCAACCCAGAGTTAAAGGTTGACCCAAAGCCATAGAGAGACTTGGAATTATTTACTTAGGATCAAAGACCTTGGGCTCAGAGGATAGGTCAGTGGGTTAGAACATGTGCCTTGTTAGCACAAGGATAGTAAATTCAATCTTTGGTGACACAACCTTTTCAGAGAACAATCCTGGCAATACTGTTGCTTGAGTCTGGCAGCTGTCTGCGTCTGCGATTCCTGGTTCTCTAAGCAATTTCCAGCTGCAGCACTGCCAGAGGTGTCTGAACACACAACTACATTGGTACATCACCATTTAAAGATGTGTGGAAACCACAACCAGTAAGTATGCCTCAGTAATCACCTGTATGTGCACTGCAAAGACCCAAAGACCCCCAATATGCACTATAACAAGAATGTGCATGAGAACCTCCTCTAGATTGAGCATGTACATGAGCATCACAACTAAAGAAACATAATCCTTGGTAAGCACTGCAGCTGACTGTAGGAGCATCACATATGACTTCCTGTAAGCACCAGAACTGAAATATGCAAGCACCACATCCAGGCACATGTGTAGCTCACAATCATCACAACAATGAAAGGAAGAAGAGGGGGAAGAATATAGAACAAATACTAAAGATGCTAATGTTCTCTATTCTGTATGGTGACTAATTTACAAGTATAATGAAACATGACTTGATTTATCATGTAACACTGTAGCATTGTCATCCGGTTGTTCATCGATTTGCTCGAGTGGGCACAGTATCATCTCCATTGTGACTCGTTGTTACTGTTTTTGGCATATCGAATATGCCACGGGTAGCTTGCCAGCTCTGCCATGAGGGCGGGATACTCTTGGTAGCTTGCCAGGCTCTCCAAGAGGGATGGAGGAATCGAACCTGGGTCAGCCACGTGCAAGGCAAATGCCTACCCGCTGTGCTATCGCTCCAGTTCTATTTATCATATAGGTGTAACAAAAGATGACTTGATTTATCACTACTGTTCTCTCTTCTCATCTTATTCAGAAGCTCCCAGCTGCACTGAGTTACAGGTAATATTAGAGGGTAAAGATCCTCCTAGGAACTGGAGGATAGATTACCAGTTCTCAGTGTCATGCCTCTCTGCTAGTCTGTTGGTATTTGCTACCAGATGGTCTCTTAAGTCCAGTTTATTGACTGGCAAATACTGTGAGCAAGTTGTTCCATTTGTCTTTTTTGACTTGAAATATTATCAGTGCTGCTGCCTGTTGACATTACTTACAGATCATCTTGTCCCTACCTTTAGCATCTCTCTCCAAATTCCAGGTCTTTGCTGGTCGAGTGGTCATAGCAGTCTTTCCAGGCCCTTCAAGAGAGTAAACTGCTGGATCCATTAGTATCTTCAAAAAAGTAAATAGTAAAGTAGGTTTAGATAAAAAAAAAAACCCTTTTATTGGAGGAAGTACCTGTGAAAGATAAAGAGAATGGGCCAGGAGTAAGAAGCAAGAGTCTTCAGGTTCCATGAAGGAGACAGGTAAGGAAAGTGGAAAAGGAGGCTTGGGCAAAAGACACAGGTCTAAGAAATTTTTGGTCATGTTAATAAGGGAATTTCCTTATTAAATTTTCTTTTTTTTTTTTTTTTGCTTTTTGGGTCACACCCAGCGGCTTTGCACTCAGGAATTACTCCTGGTGGTGCTTGGGGGACCATATGGGATGCCGAGGATCGAACCCGGGTCTGCCGCATGCAAGGCAAACGCCCTACCCGCTGTGCTATCGCTCCGGCCCCCTCCTTATTAAATTTTCTGATTAGAGGTGTCATCCCTCCCTTAGAAATGGGCCAGTTTTTTAGCATGCTCGATTCTTGGCTGGTGAGGAAAGCATGGTTTTGTTGTCATTGTGATGTTATATACAGAGTCATATAATATGGGTATGTAAATTATGCATCCTGTAAAAGTTTTCTTTTGAAGATCTGAGAATAGTATCCCACAGCTGCCTCTAAAAGGAAAACAACTAATTCATATACATCCAGATATAGAATACAATTTTCAGTTTATGACAAGTGCTTGAAGAAAATATAAATTGTGGTAAGGTCGTAAAGGTGACCCTTTTAATTGTAAGAAAGAGGATAGAACTGATTTTAATTAGCATGATCCCAGAAAGCCTGTCTGAGGAGGTGACACTGTATCAAAGATGTGAAAAAGAAACTAATTAAACCAAAAGAAAACTTGAGAAAAAAAGTGTTCCATGTGGAGGAAATAGTTAACTAAAAGGTTTTTAAGTAGAAATAGTTTAGTGTTTGGAGAAGCAAAATGAAAATCAAATGGTCCAGAACAGAATAATTAAGGAGAGGAATGGTGAAAGGTAAAGTCAGATATAAACAGGGTTTGGGGGCCACAGTTAGCAGTTTGGAGATCTGGGAATGTGGGATAAGATCGAGAGAACATCACTGAGGTATATATTTAGGCTTATATCACAGCATTATTTTTTAAAGACCAGAATATACCATGAAGTAAATCTTCAATTTCTTGTAAAATTTAAGGTTTATCACTTTGATGTGTTATGTTTATTTCTATGTTTATAAAGTTCATCAAAGTTATATAAACATTTATTGAGTTTATGCTTTAATTTTCCAGCCAGAAATGATGATTCTACGAGTCAACTCTAGAGAATCATTGGGCGAGAACTTGGCCCCCAGGTTGACACAAGAATTTCCCAATTCCATTAACTGAGCATTAGTATGCAAAATATCTCATTTAGTATTTACAACAACCCTGTGAATTGTTGTAAGTTATCTCCTTCTCACCAATAATTAAATTGAGACTTGCAATGACCAACCTCAAAATTACTTCAGTCAGTATTGTGCGTCATAATTTGAACCTGATGCCATCTTATTTCAAAGCATAAGCTGAGAATCTTATAGCATAAACTATATTTTATATCAAGTTTTGAAGGATAGGGAATCTAGCAAATCGGTATAGTCTGGTTTACCCCCTTGATCCCTGAAGATAGAAGCCAAGCAGTTAATGGGAGAAGGCATTTTCACAGAACACATTTTCATAGAAATGCCCCAGTTCTTTTTCTCTTGGGGCACACATGGTTTTACTAAGGGCTTATTCCTGGTTCTTTGTTCAGGGATCACACCTAGTGGCGCGGGGGGACCCTATATTGTGCTGGGGATTGAACCTGTGTCTGACATATGTAAGGTAAGCCTGCTATACTAACTCTCTGTCACAGAAACGCCCAATTACTTATTATTCTTGTAATATGTTGTCAAGGGCAGTAGTTTTCTTTAATGAAGCTACCAGTGTGCCACAAAAAGTCAAAATTTCAAGCTGGACCAATAGTACAGAAGTGATTTTTTGTGGCACACTGGTAGCCTTGCAAATGGTCTTTCCAGTTGTTTACCGTAAAGAGACCTATTTACTGGAAAATTATATTACATAAATAGCTTTACTTCTAGGTACAAAAATTGCATGATTTCCAGAAAACATTCTTTTCTCTTCAAAGTAGCCTGTGAAGCCTTCAGTGATCTTTTTAGCACTAATTAGCAATACTGTCATCCGAGAACAAATAGGAAAACCGGTTTTAACGTCAACTCTAGACATCAAGAAAGGGAGTGTAAGCCTGGCTGTTTATTTTGTTTTTTTAAATTTGAAGTAAAGAACTTGTGCCCATCTAAGATAAAATTGGAACCTTCTCCTGGGAAACTTGCACGATGTATGTTTGATTAGTGATTTGAGAATGTTGGGGTCCAGATGAGTGGACGAGACCTTTTTCCTCTGGGACTTGATGATAAATACCTGTTGTTTGGCTACTTACCACTGCCTAGTGATTTAACAACAAATACAGGGAAGGAAAAGGTCCCTGAGGGAGGCAATGTAGAGTTTGCAAAAGAGTCTGAGTTTATAAAACAAGCCTCTGGGGCAACAATCAACTCCTATGCAAATTCAGCCTCAAATACACACACCAGTCCAGAGCCTGGTGAGGAAAACACAGCCTCTTTTCAGTACAGAATCATTAGACCAGAGAGGAAATTATAAATAACAGTAGTCAAGTTAAACAAAAACAGTCTTATTCTTACATTTATCAAACATTTTAGTGTGATTCTCATTCTTTAAGCATATCATAGAGCATAATATATTTTCTTAGCCAGCCTCCTGTTATGTAATGACAGTTCATTATTAACTTCCTACACACAGTTTCTGTGTAGGTAGAATTCACTGAAAATCTGGAACTGTTGTTTTTGTTCTTTATAGTTGTGTGAATTAAAATATTCTTGTGTATAAATAACAGAAAAACGTTACCCCTTTTAATCAGATTACTTGGTTCTATAGTAAGTACTTATTTGTACTTTATGACACTTTTAATTTTTAATAGAGTACTGTTGGTTTTCAACACTGTATATCTGTTTGAGTATATACTTCTTCAAATGAACATACCAAAATTACATAATATAATATAACATAATACAAAATATACACCATACCAATAAACAAATAACTTTCCTACAGTCTAACCACCCTCTACACTTCATTTACACCTCTATTTACTGTAACCTAAATCCTGCAGTCATAATCTAAGCGTTTTATTTGCCTTTTTTGGGTTTCTTTGCTTTGTTTCTTCATATTTGTCATATCAGTAAAATCATTCATTATTCAACTTTATCTGGCTGATTATTTTATGTAGCATAATTTCCACAAATCCCATTCACATTGTTGCAAATGGCAAGATTTCATTTTTTTTAAATTGCTGAGCAGTATTCTATTGTCTATAGAAACTATATCTTTTATCACATCTTTATTTATTTAAGGATTGTTGGGGTACACCTGGATGTGTCCAGTTCTTATTTTTAGCTGTGTGCTCAGGGATCACCCCTGACAATGTTTGGGGAATATTCGGCTTCAGGATCAAACCAAGATAGTCTGTACACAAATCATGGGTCTTAACCCATTTACTATCTCTGTGGCACATCATCACATTTTTTTAATTTTTTTTCTGAACTGGAGCGATAGCACAGCGGGTAGGGCGTTTGCCTTGCATGTGGCCGACCCGGGTTCAATTCCTCTGTCCCTCTCGGAGAGCCTGGAAAGCTACTGAGAGTATCTTGCCCTCATGGCAGAGCCTGGAAAGCTACCAGTGGCATGCCAAAAACAGTAACAAGTCTCCCAATGGAGATGTTACTGGTGCCCACTCCCACTCGAGAAAATCGATGAACAATGGGATGACAGTGCTACAGTGACAGTGCAGTGCTAATTTTTCCCATCATTATCACATTTTCAACGTCCTTAATCAACTAACCCTGAAAGATAATACGACTTAAACAACCAGTGTGTATTATCTTGCTGCTATAGTGAATTACCACAAGCTTAGAGGCTTAAAACAACACAGATCTTACATTTTGCAACATCTAGAAAGTCCAGAGCAAAATCAATTCCTGACCTTTTCACCTTTCAGAGGCTTAACATATTATTTGATTCATAATCCTATATTACTAAAATCTTTGCTTCTACTATTAATCTCATTCTTTGCTTCTGAGTCTGTTGCCTCCCTTTCATAAGGATTATTGTGATAGCAATGGATACACCTGCATAATCTGTAAAATCTCATTTTATTATCCTTCACATAATCACATACATAGAGTCCTTTTTGATATGTATGGGATGATATTCACAGGTATCAGAAATTAGGGCATGAACATCTTTGGTGTACAATTATTCTATCTACCCTAGGTTGTTTTCCACATTATTTGAATGGGGGTATGAGTGAGAACAAACTTCAGGGTTCATTGAGTCAGCATTTTTTTTTGTTTTTTGGGTCACACGCAGCGATGCACAGGGATTATTCCTGGCTCTGCACTCAGGAATTACCCCCGGCGGTGCTCAGGGGACCATATGGGATGCTGGGAGTCGAACCCAGGTCAGCCTTGTGCAAGGCAAATGCCCTACCCGCTGTGCTATTGCTCCAGCCCCTGAGTCAGCATTTTAAATGTGTCATCAAGTAAAATCCAACAGGCTGATGAATTAAATGTACATTTCTCCAAAAGAGGTATACAAATGACCAATACTGCAAGAAAGGCTTTCAGAAATCACTAGTAATGAAGAAAATTCATGTAAAAAGCATGGTAACATGCTATTTCACATCAGTTAGAAGGGTTCTTATTAAAATCAAAATAATACAGTACAAAATGGAGAAAATAAGTGTAGGAAAGTATGCAGAAAAAAATGCTTGGATTTTGCAGGTGGTTATGTAAAATGGTAGAGCGACTATGGGATATAGTATGTCGATTCTGCAATACATTAAACACAGAGTTATGTTTTTATGATGCAGGAATTCTTCTTTTGGTATATATTCATAGAAGTATTATTTATAATTTACAATACCAGAAAGGTAGAGGTGACCCAAGTCTCCTAAGAATGACAATTGAATAAAAAATGTACAATAGAATGTTATTTAGCACTAAAAATTAAGAAAAAAATATATGTACAACCACATAGATGAATCCTGATGACATGCTAAATGAAATAAGTCAATTACAAAAGGTTAAATACTATAAAAATTACCACATATATATGTATTTTCATACTTATATGCACATTCATGATCTCTCCTTAAATTTTTATTAATTCTTCATTCTTAATAAAATTTACATTTGTAAAATTTATCTGGGATAGAGCGATAGTACAGCGGGTAAGGCATTTGCCTTGCACACGACCAACCCAGGTTTGATTCCTCTGTCCCTCTCTGGGAGACCGGCAAGCCACCAAGAGTATCCCTCCCACACGGCAGAGCCTGGAAAGTTACCCATGGTGTATTTGATATGCCGAAAAACAGTAACAACAAGTCTCACAATGAAGACGTTACTGCTGCCTGCTCAAGCAAATAGATGAGCAACAGGATGACAGTGACAGTGCTACAGTATTATATAATACCTCTCATATAATATTTCTGGAGTAGTCAAATTAATAGAGATGGAAGGTAGAATGAAATTACCTCAAAGTTGTGGATGCAATAATGGGAGAGTTCATGGTTAATGGATAGAATTTCTGTTGATGAAAATGTTCTCTAGATGAATGGTAGACAGGGTGGGGTGGTGGGGGATGGGGTGGGGGTGGTGGGAGGGATACTGGGAACATTGGTGGAGGAGAATGGGCACTGGTGGAGGGATGGGTAAATGGTCACTGTATGACTGAAACGCAAAACGAAAGTTCATAAGTTTGCAACTGTACCTCACGGTGATTCACTAATACTTTTTTTAAAAAGATGAATGGTAGATATAGTTGCACAACAATATGAATGTATTCAGTACCACTGACCCATGTACAAAGAATAATCAAGATGGAAAATCTTGTCCTAGGTACTCTGTTATAATACAAATTAACCCAGAATCTTTCCACCTCTGTAGTCAAATATCCAGAGATCAGCTGCTATCTATAGCTATCTTCTCCTCCTAATCATTAGAAAGTTATCAACAGCAATCAGAACCAAGTGTTTTGTTGCTTATCTCAAAATCAAGATCAACCAGGCTTATTCCTTAAACTGAGACAGAAATGAAATGTATCCTATCGAATTATTCACAGTGTACTAAGTGTGTACACAGTATTTCTTCACAATGTACAGTGTTGCTGCTTTGTAACTTTTGTATCAACCACAATCAGGAAAATCTCCTTGGGAATAATATCTCTGTGCAAATTTCAAGCCAGTTTTCTAATTCCTTCTCAGTGATTTCCTTCCAGAGTCAGTAATTTTCCCCTGTTTTAGTTCAGAGTCCTCCCCATATTTCATCCTATAGCAGATAGATGACAGATGCCAGGAGCAACAGAAAAGTGGCTACATTTACATTTCATTACCTGAAGTAGCTTGACAATAGGGATTCTTACATCAAACCTTGAAATAATGTCAGGAAAATAAACAAAAATCAAATTATTTATCTCTAGTGAATTTGCATTTCAAGGGCACCCTAAATCTTGTAGCACTTTAGCACTTCTGTCCCATTATTCATCAATTTGCTTGAGCAGGCACCAGTAAAGTCTCCATTGTGAGAATTGTTGTTACTGTTTTGGCATACCGAATACGCCATACGTAGCTTGCCAGGCTCTGCAGTGCAGGCAGGATACTCTCGGTAGCTTGCCAGGCTATCCGAGAAAGACGGAGGAATAGAACCCGGGTCAGCCGCGTGCAAGGCAAACACCCTACCCGCTGTGCTATGGATCCAGTCCTACCCTAAACCCTAGCTTATTAAAACTGTGGGGTTCCATTTGGGGTTAAATGACTAAATGTGGACGTGTCAGGATGAACGAGGTGTCTAAGGCACCAGATTTAAGTAACTAAATGTGGGAGGGTCATGAAAATGTTTTCAATAACAAAAGGTTGCAATGTATAAAATTAATTTAAAATTAATTAAAAATTAACTGGGTAATGAGTCCAATGCATCTAGTAGGGCTACACCCATATTGTACTTTTATGACAAAAAATAGCTTTAATAAGAAGAACCTCACCTAAAAGAAACAAGGGTTAGGAGGACTGGCCTATGGTTGGAAGCTTGCTACAAGTGGTGGAGGGGGGAGGGCAGTTAGAATAGACATAATAAACTTTCAGTACCTGTACTGCAAACCATAATGCCCAAAAGAAAAAGGAGAGACATAGAGAGGTGGGGAGGAGGAGAAGAAGGAAGAGGAGGAGGAGGAGGAAGAAGAAGAAGAAGAAGAAGAAGAAGAAGAAGAAGAAGAAGAAGAAGAAGAAGAAGAAGAAGAAGAAGAAGAAGAAGAAGAAGAAGAAGAAGAAGAAGAAGAAGAAGAAGAAGAAGAAGAAGAAGAAGAAGAAGAAGAAGAAGAGGAGGAGGAGGAGGAGGAGGAGGAGGAAGAGGAGGAGGAGGAGAAGGAGAAGGAGAAGAAGGAGAAGAAGAAGAGGAGGAGGAAGAAAGATGAGAAAATGACAACAACAACAACACGACAACTGGGACATTGGTGATTGGTGGTGGGAAATGTACACAGATGTAGGGTGATGGAATATTGTGTGACTGAAACCCAGCCATGAACAACTTATTAACGGTAATTCAATTAAAAAATGAAAATTCTTCCCTATTAGATAATTCTAATGTTGCTTCTTGGAATATGTTTTGAGAAAAACACTGGTCCTGTCTTTGATAAGAACTGTCCCAGGTATGAAGGGTAGAGTAGTAAAAAGAATATGGTTTTTACGCAAGAGTTGACAATGTAGTTGGGAGAACAAACACTTAAATTATCATGACAATACCTGGTGGGAGCTATAGTAGAGATATTAATAGAATCTATGAGGTTGATAATTCCTAAGGGATTCAGCGAAAGATTCATAAAATATTTGTCCCTAGTAAGATAGTATTGGTGCTTCTACACTGAAGAGAGGAAAAGACATTTCTAATAATTCAGACTATCAAGAAAACTTTGAGGATATCATTTCACACCACAGAGACTGGCCCACATCCAAAAGAACAAAATCAACCACTGTTGGCGTGGATGTGGGGAGAAAGGGACTCTCCTTCACTGCTGGTGTGAATGCTGACTGGTTCAGCTCTTTTGGAAAACAATATGGACGATTCTCAAAAAATTAGAAATTGAGCTCCCATTTGACCCAGCAATACCACTCCTGGGAATATATCCTGAAGAGGCAAAAAGGTATAGTAGAAATGACATCTACATTTCTATGTTCATTGAAGCACTGTTTACAATAGCCAAAATCTGGAAAAAAAAACAGAGTGCCCAAAAATGGATGACTGGTTAAAGAAACTTTGGTACATCTACACAATGGAATACTATGCAGCTGTTAGAAAAGATGAAATCATGAAATTTGTATATAAGTGGATCTACATGGAAAGTATCATGTTAAGTGAAATGAGTCAGAAAGAGAGGGACAGATATAGAAAGATTACACTCATTTGTGGAATATAAAATAACATAGTGGAAGACTAACACCCAAGAGTTGTAGAGATAAGGATCAGGAGGTCTGCCCTACAGCTTGAAAACTGACCTCACATGCTGGGGTAAAAGGCAGCACAGATAGAGAAGGAAACACCAAGTACAGGATGTCAGGAGGACCCATTCGGGTTGGAAGATGCAAGCTGAAAGTAGACTATAGACTGAACATGAAGGCCACTCAATACCTCTGTTGCAAACTACAACACTCAAAAGGAGAGAGAACAAAGGGGAATACCCTGCCACAGAAGCAGGGTGGGGTGGTGCGGATGGGTTGTTGGTGGTGAGAGGGATACTGGGATCATTGGTGGAGGTGAATGGGCACTGGTGGAGGGATGGGTAAATGATCACTGTATGAGTAAAATGCAAACACAAAAGTTCTTAAGTTTGTAACTGTACATAACAGTGATTCTCTAATAAAAAAATTTTAAAAAATAAAAAAGAAGACTCTGAGTTTCAGCATTAGATGAATTATATTTGTGATTTCCTCATTTCAGATTTTTGGTGTTTTTCTTCTCTGAATGAAATTTCAGTATTCATAATACATATTTTGATGCATATTTATGCTCAAGTTAGACAAATAAAGTAATGTATTATGCACTTTGGGTAGTTCAATCCATAATAATTTAGAGCTTATATTGCATATTTTCATTTATTTTAAGTTATGGGCCAAATCCAGTAGTGTTCAGGGCTTACTCCTATTTATTCACTGAGGGATCACCCCTGGCAAGGCTCAGGGAAAAATATGGGGTGCTAGGATCAAACCCTTGTTGGCCTGGTGCAAGGCAAGTATCCTATGTGCTATGCTATTGCTCTGGCCTCTTGTTTTTAGTTTTATAACAATATTTTCATTTTAGTACCATAATTTACAATACTAATAATGGTAGGGTGTCATGCATAAAGTGCTTCAGCACCCCGAGTATGTCTGCATCCCTTCACCATTGTCCCAGTGTTCCTCTCTCATCTTTACCCACTTTTGTTCCCCTGCCGTTGTAAGCTTCCTTTTGTAGGTCATTTCTCAGGTTCAGTTGCCCTCTGGCCATTTGTTATTCCCTTACTGTCTCTTCATATTCTACACATGAGAGAGATCATTGTGTGTCTGTCTCTCTCTTACTGATCAACTTTAGTAAGCATTATACTCTATAAATACATTCACACAGCAGCAATTTTCATTTTTGATGGCCTAGTAGTATTCCACTGTGTATAGTTACCATGGTTTCTTTATCCAGTCACTGGTTCTTGAACATTAGGGTTGCTTCCAAATTTGAGCTAATAATACTGCTATGACATAGGAACATGTATCTTTTTGTAATAGCTGTTGGACCCTTAGGGTAGATGAAAAGAAGGAAAATTGTTGGGTCATATGGTAACTCAATTCTTAGTTTTTTGAGAAATGTCCATATTATGTTCCAAAAACATTAGACCAGTCTTCATTCCCATAAACAATGGATGAGGGATTTTTCCCCATATCCACATGAGCACTTTTATTCTTTGTGATGTTGCAACTTTCACTGATAAGAAGTGATATCTCATTGTTGCTTTGATTTGCATTTCCCTGATGATAAGTGAATCAGAGCAATTTTCATATACCTATGGCCCACTTTATTTTGTACTTATAGTAGAGATAAGTTCCAGGAGGATCGCTCCATGGCATGGAAGCCGGCCTCACATGCTGGGGGAAAAGCTAGCTGGGATAGAGAAAGGGCCACTAAGTAAATGATGCTTGGAGAGCTCACTCGGGATGGAAGACAGGTGCTGAAAGTAGACTATGGACCAAACATGGCCACTTACTACCTGTATTGCAAACCATAACACCCAACAGGTGAGAGTAAAAGGAAATGTGCCTGCCAAAGAGGCTGGGAGGAGATGGGATGGGGTGGAGGAGGGATACTGGGAATATTGGTAGTAGAGGATGGGTGGAGGGATGGGTACTCAATCATTGTATGACTGAACAATCAAGAAAGTTTGTAAGTTTGTAACTGCATCTCACGGTTATTCAATTTTTTTGAAAAATAATTTTCTGTTCATCTCTTCTCCCTATTTTTGGATGGCGTTGTTATTTTCTTCTCAAATTTTATAAGTGCATTCTGTAGATATTAAACCTTTGTCAGAGGATTAGTGAGCAAATATTTTCTATCAGTCTGTGATTGTCTTCTTTATGCTCGTCATTTTTTCTTTTGTGGTACAGCAACTACTTAATTTGATATAGTTCCATTTGTTTATCTTTGCTTCCATTTACTTACATTGCTTTCTTTAAAGTAAATTACACATCTCTTTTCTTACCCTATGTTGCAACTTTAAACAGTTCAAGAAAAGTGGTGCTCCAGGAAGAAAAATAAGAAGAGAGATTGCATTCAAAGGGGAAAAATTGTCAAATACCGGAATTATTAAGAGCAAGGCACATTTGGACAATAGTCAGTGAAAAATATAGCAGAACTCTCCAAGGATATATAAGTAAAGTGTTAGGAGATGTAATCATATAGGTCAGATGGTGTCAGACTGTTAAAGACAACGCTAAAGAATTCGGCCTTTAAATGAAGGAAATGGAAGCTATTAAATGAATTTAAATAAATGAATGACAAGATAAAATTTGTGTTCTAAAGAGATCATTTGTTAGTCAATGTTGATTACATAGTATTACAAAGGCACAGGCCTTTCAACAATCCCAGGAGTCTCAGTCTAGTTCCATTTTACTAATGCTCTTGGTATAATAATGACTACAGAAATAATACAAGTCACAAATGTGTGCACTACTCTGAAAGGTTTCGTCAAGAGAAAATTAGCATTTTTAAGGTGCACACAAACTAGAGACCTGTTTCTATTATTGCAAATGGAGATGTAAGTATAACTTGGAAGCCTAGAGCTTGCCTCACCACAACCTGGTTTTATTTCTAGACTACTACATTCTCATAACTTTTGCAAGCAATTTAATCTTTCTTAGTAAGTTTTATGACTATAAGAATAATAACTACTTCATAAGGAGTGATAGAACATTTGTATAGTGTCTGGGAACTTGGGTGCAAAAGTGTTGATATTTCTTCACAATCTTCAGAGATATTGAACTTGTTTCCATGTGCAATCACAGAGCAGTATTGTTTCACAGAAAAACATATACTCGGATTCTGACAAGCTGTCCTAAGACCAAGATTGGAAGGGAGATGGGTCCACCAGACTCTCCAAGTGCTTCTCCATGCATTTTATGCCATTAAATGCCATTAAAAAAGAGAGAGTATAGCCTCTGTCATTGTTGTCTACCGTTGGAGTTCTTTGCCTATGTATGTACTTCTGTATGAGTTAGTAATGCCACCCTCCTAATTATTTTCTTGAGCATTTACATAGTGATATTTAGCTCTGGTTTGTATAATTAAATAACGCTTTTTTGCATATTAAATATTTTAGCTTCTGGGGCTGGAGTGATAGCACAGCGGGTAGAGCGTTTGCTTTGCACGCGGCCGACCCAGGTTTGAATCCCAGCATCCCATATGGTCCCCTGAGCACAGCCAGGAGTAATTCCTGAATGCATGAGCCAGGAGTAACCCCTGTGCATCGCTGGGTGTGACCCAAAAAGCAAAAAAATAAAAAATAAAAAAATAAAGATTTTAGCTTTCATTTTCCTAAACTACAAATTCCTCAGAAGTAAGCAATACTTTCTCATGGCTCCTGAGATTACGTCTAGGAGGGTACTCATGTTCATTTGTTTCTGGACTATTTGTCCTCTTTCCCTGTTCAAGTATTACTACTCCCTTTGGGCTCAGTGTTTTTGTCTGGGGCACAGAGACATGTAACTCACAGTAACAATTCCCTAGTCGAACAACAGCAGTAACTCACAGTGCTGCAACAGGTTCCTGGGTTCCTGTTAACTTTATAGAATCAGATCATTGAGTTGGCATCAGATTTGGTGCTTAGAAGCTCTGCTTTATAATCAGGGTTATTTCAGAACATAGCATCAGCTAAATGGGTCCCTGGGCCTGAGCCAACCTCTAAGGACTCCAGTTCCAAGATTCACTGTTTGTAAGATCCTTTCCCTTAGAAGTCCTTGATGATTGTATATTTTAAGAGCTAGTAAAGGACAAGTACAAAAAAGAAACTTTGCAGATTTATTTATTATACTGTGGTAAGAAAGCAATATTAAGAAAAAACAAAAAGGCCTCTATTTGTTGTTACGTGTTGACACTAGGAATATTTGTTTGTGATTTGATTACCAATGGGCATAACAGAGATAAAGATGAAAACACAAATGGCCTCCAGCTCACATTCCCTTTGAAATGACCATTTTAATGTTATTTTTTATTAGCTTTCTGAAATATGAAATCATAGGACACGATGGCTGAAAAATGCAACAGATTATTTTATCTGTCTACTTACCTTTAAATTTATCTAGACGTAAAGCACTAACACAGATGAACGACCCTCTTGAAAACGGAACAATTTGTATTACAAGAGTGTTTGCAATAGCTATTCCCTAAATAGCTTCAGCTACAATTTAATATTCTGGTTTTCAGTCTTTAGTGGAAGACAAGTTTCCCCATTTAATCTCTTCTAGCTGCTAAATGGTCATATTTCCATTCCCGTGCGATTTCTTTCCCATGGTTTTTGTACTTTCCAACATTTCTTTTTTTTAAAAAAAAAAAACCTTTATTTATTTATTTGTTTGTTTGTTTGTTTGCTTGCTTGCTTGCTTTTTGGGTCACACCTGGCAGTGCACAGGGGTTACTCCTGCCTCTGCACTCAGGAATTACCCCTGGCAGTTCTCAGGGAACTATATGGGATGCTGGTAATTGAACCCCGGTCGACCCCATGCAAGGCAAACTCCCTACCCCCTGTGCTATCACTCCAGCCCCACAACATTTCTAAAAAGCTTTATGTATCAAGCTTTAATTGACTCTGTTAATCTTCATAAAAATCTCTGAATGTTCCTTGTCTCATAGATTGAGTGAAATATATCAACAACATGAACAAAGAATGAGAAATGTGAGAAAGAGTAGTCTAAGGGGGTGTTACCCTCAATTTGTATTATTTATAACATTGATGATTAAATGTATAGAAATTTTTAAAATAGGATGCATGTGATAAATGTCTACAGGATTAAGATTTACTCTGTATTTGTGTATATTCCCTTAAGCTGAGGTAATATATTTAAGTTTTGTTATCTTACTTTGTTAGATTATAACTTATAGACATTTACCATATCATCCACTTTTCTGCAGTGTGATTTTTGGGGACCAGGAGATGGCTCAACGCTTAAAGTGCTTGCCTTGTAAGCATGACGCCATAAACTGGATTGCTGATATCATAATATGCTCTAAGCAAGGCACTGGCAACTGTGTGGTTTGTATGCAGCCCTTCTAGTGTCTGAGTTTCTTGATGCTACAAGCTATTTCCAGCAATAGCTTGGCCAGGTGTTTGCAAGCATTGTGAAGATCACCACAAATAGATGTGTGATAGCTAAGCTATTGATTCAACCTAGGCGTCCAATAACAGATGAATTAATTATGAAGATATGGTGTATATATACACAATGGAATACTGTGCAGCTGCAAAGAACGATGAAATCATTCAATTTGCTGCAACACTGTTGTAACTGGAAAATGTCTTGTTAAGTGAAGTAAACCAAAAGAAGAGAGACAAACACAGGATGGTCTCACTTCTATGTGGAATATAGAATACTGGATGAGGAAATGTGTTGTAGTAAGAGGAGGGTGCCTAGATCACCCTTGACCCCAGCATTTAGAGAAGAGATGGACAGAGAAGGAAAGAAGTCAATGGGGGGAAGAAAAAAAAGGAAAAGTAATGGGTGATCCAGCATCAAGTCTTCAGTTATACCTGTGATATGAGTGAGGGGTATAGCCATATATCCAAAAGACTGATTCAACATAACTAAAATCATGATACCTAAGTGGCAGCCACTGAAACTTTGTAATGGTTGTACTCATTCCCCAATTCCCATAACCTGTCATTCAGCATTACAGATTATTTTTATTTTATTATTAAAATAATAAATAAAATTATTATTTTTAATGAATTTTCAAAATTTAAACAGTATTTATTTTCATTATAATATGGTTACAATAGCATTTACATTTATGCTTATGGTGCATAAAATTTTAATGCCCTACCAGTACTACTAAGTACCCAAGACCCTCAACCATTGTCTCACTATTTTCCTCTCTCCCACCTCCCTCGTTGGAAACCTCACTTCTGTATTGAAAATCCAAGAAATTTAAATCCATTTCCTTTTTTCATTTCTTTCTATACCACAAATGAAATAATCTGGTGTTTGTCCTCCTTCTGACTAATTTTGCTTAATATGACCCCTTTTAGCTTTGTCAATGTTTTAGAAAAAGGCAAGGCTTAAATTTTATATCAATGTCTTATGTGGACAATGAAGAATAGATAAATTACTCATAGCTTTCATTACTTTGCTTGTTTGGACCACACCACGTGGTGCTTAGGTCTTACTCCTGGTTCTTTGCTTTAAATCATTCCTGGTGGAGTTGAGATATTTATATGTGATGCTGGGAATTTAACCCAGGTCCACCCTGTGAGAGGCAAAACTCTACTTACTATACTATAACTTGGGTCACACAACTTACAATCCCTAAATAGCTCTTCCACCACTATAGGATAAAGTTCCTTTTCTTCCAAATTTTATTTCAGTTCCCAATTTTACTATGCTGTTAATGAAGGGAATTCGGGTGCCAGAGAGATAATACAGCAGGTAAGGCATTTGTTTTGTACAAGCCAACTAGGCCTGGATCCCAGACACTGAATATAGTCCCCTGAACTCCACCGTGAGAGATACCTGAATGCAGAGCCAGGACTAAGCCCTGCGTACAACACAATGTGTCCCCAAAACAACACTAACAAAAAACAAAAACAGAAACAGACCACAAAAATATTTATCAGTGACAGATTTTCATAATCACAACAGTCTAATTCCACACCCCCAACACACCAGATTTTCCTTTCCCTTATGATGTTTACCTTGCATGCAGCTGACTCAGGTTCGATCCCTCGCTCCCTCTCAGAGAGTCCGGCAAGCTACCGAGAGTATCCCGCCCACATGGCAGAACCTGACAAGCTCCCCGTGGCGTATTTGATACAATAAAAATAGTGACAAGTCTCACAATGGAGACATTACTGGTGCCCACTCTAGCAAATCGATGAATAATGGGAGGACAGTACAGTACTATATCATTAACTCAGGGTCTTCCCCTCATACTCCCTGCCTTCATACCTCTCCACACCTGCATGTCACCTCTATGGCAGCCTATATTCTAGACCAGTTCTCAGATTATGTTCATTTTGGCCATTTGTTATATAGATGCCTAGTAAGGACAGAA
Source organism: Sorex araneus (assembly GCF_027595985.1). Classification (NCBI taxonomy): domain Eukaryota; kingdom Metazoa; phylum Chordata; class Mammalia; order Eulipotyphla; family Soricidae; genus Sorex; species Sorex araneus. The sequence continues at coordinate 109,497,929 of NC_073313.1, forward strand.
CGTTCCATTTCTTTCCACTTTTTTATTTATTGAATCACTATGAGAGCAGTTACAAAGCTTTTGTGTTTAAGTCTTGGTATACAATGATAAAACACCCGTTCTTTCACCAGTGCACATTTTCCACCACCCCAAACCCCAGCATAACCCCAGCATATGATGTCACCTGGCCAACATCATATAAAATTCTAAAATTTTAATAATGAAATCCGGAGGAATTTCTGCCAAAAGCCGCTGCATACCGAGATTTGTTTCTGAGTCTCTGGGGTCGGTGCTGGAGCAATAGTACAGTGGGGAGGACGTTTGCCTTGCACGTGACCAACCTGGGTTTGATTTGCAGCATCCTAATGGTCCCAGAGCCAGGATTGACCCCGGTGCATCGCTGGGTGTGACCCAAAAAGCAAAAAAAAAAAAAAGGAAGTCTGAGTCTTTGGGATCATATCTTAAGCTGCTTGATCAGTAGCCAGAGGGCCCATTCATGGGCGGTGACTTGGGGACTTGGGGTCTCGTTAGGGCAGAGTAGGAAAGGGCCGGCTCCACCCCAATACTGTGAGGCCCTTCGTGTCTAGTCACTGTGGGCCCATACCTGGTTGTCCATTGGGCTCTGGAAATTGGCAGCAACTGAGCCACCAGGGGGAACCGGTGGAGGGACGACACCATTTCCCACCTGGAGTGACCGAAGTCCGGTAACATAATGCAAAGTCCGGATGCATTTCTGCCAAAAGCCTCTGGGTTCCGAGATTTGTTTCTGAGTCTCTGGGATCATGGCTTAAGCTGCTTGATCAAAGTTCCATTTCTTTTTTTTTTCTTTTTGGGTCACAACTGGCGATGCACAGGAGTCACTCCTGGCTCTGCACTCAGCAATTACCCCTCGTGGTGCTCAGGGGACCATAGGGGATGCTGGGAATCGAACCCGGGTCAGCCACATGCAAGGCAAATGCCCTACCCACTGTGCTATTGCTCCAGCCCCAAATTTCCATTTCTTAACAGATCTCCCAAGAAACTTTTTTGCCACTTACATCTAGAACTATGTACTTTAGTAGTTCAAACTGCTTCTAGTTACTTGTCATAATTTATAGTGCTCTATGCTTGTAATTACAGAGTTCCATGTGCCTAGAAAACCCCCCCTGTCTTTTACCACTTCCTAATCCCAAATATTCCTTCAAGATTCATTTGCCACCCCTTGAGATAATTTTCCATAAATCACCAGGAAAGGCTAAGTGCACCTCAACTGTGTAACCATCATGCTCTGTGTATTTCTAACATTATATTGTAACCTGATTCTGTTTCTACTTCTATCACCAGACCATAAGTGTTCTGAGGACATGTTCCATGTCTAATTTATCACCAGCACCCTTGCCCCACACTCATAGTAAAAACTATAGTGCACCGATGGAACTAATTTAATACCTTATTGTGCTTGTGCTTCTATGCTGGTAATTCAAGAATTTTTGAGTTATGTATCAAAACCAGAGATATTGATAGCTCAAAAATGAGCTGAACATATGCTTTGTATGCAAGAGGCTTAGATTTGATGTAAGAAATGTTATGTCCCGTATTGGTCTTCTGATTCTGCCCCATAAGGAGAATGGCTACTCAACAAGAGGTTAACATGGGGACAGATGTTCCTTATTCTTTTAGTGTTGTTCTCAGTTAGTTCCACAGGTACCACAAAGGCGGAAAGAGAACAGAGACACGTGATGGTTGACTGACAAGTAGTACTACAGAAACTGTGGTTGCCAGTACCAGAACCATTTCAAAAACATTCTATCACTCAATAATTTTTTTTTGCTTTTTGGGTCACACCCAGCGATGCACAGGGGTTACTCCTGGTTCTACACTCAGAAATTATTCCTGGTGGTGCTCAGGGATGCTGGGATTCGAACCTGGGTGAGCCGCGTGCAAGGCAAATGCCCTACCCGCTGTGCTATTGCTCCAGCCCTCATTCAATAATTTTTTTTAAAAAAGACATTCTATCATCCATCAGGGTACAAAAGGATCCTAAACATCCAGCTTGTTTTCAGGCCTGCAAAAAAGACAGCTAGGGGCTGGAGTGATAGCATAGCGGGTAGGGCGTTTGCCTTGCACGCGGCCAACCCGGGTTCAAATCCCAGCATCCCATATGGTCCCCTGAGCACCGCCAGGAGTAATTCCTGAGTGCAGAGCCAGGAGTAACCCCTGTGCATCGCCAGGTGTGACCCAAAAACCAAAAAAAAAAAACCCACCTAAACCAAAGCAGCTCTCTACTCACTTACATTTCCTAGAAGGCTCAAGGTAACAGAAGTAAGTAATTACTAACCACAGCCTCTTTCAAAGTGGGGGTCTAAGGGCTATGACTGAAGTAGCTAATAACCTGTTATAAAGTTAATTGGCATGATCCTTTCAAGAACTGCAGATGAGCAGGAACTTAAATAAGAGCAGAAGATCCAGTGACCAGCCAGATGATTAAGCTGTTATTTCAATCAGCACATGGATAGCAGTTTTTTTCTATATGCTTGCTTTATTTGTTTGTCAGTTGGTTGGCTTGGGGGCCACACTTGGCTGTTCTCAGGACTTACTCTTGGATCTGTGCTCTGGAATCACACTTTGTGGTGCTCAGACAACCATAAGCTGTGCTCTAAAATGAACTTGGTTGATTGCATGGAAGGTATACAGTGTCATATTTGCAGTTCCTTATCCACTGAACTACTTATCTCCGTGGCCTTTCCTGTATACATTTAATATCATATAGCTTTCTATAATGAACAAATACAATGGTATAAGTTTATAACTATTACTTTAATAAAGTAATTTTTCCACATGGAAATAAAATGTGCTCCAAAAGTTTGGGAATAAAAACGCCCTATTCTTCTAGAATTAAATGTTATATGTTAAGTCTAAAGTTCCTGATCAGGACATTATAAAACCTATTAATTCTCAGAGTAGTTGAGTGATTTTGTTAGTTGGAATACTGTGTTCTTATATTTTGTTAACTTCTGGGAGAGATTTGACATAAAATAATGAGGATATAGAGGAAAAAAAGAGGAAGAAAAGTCTTTCTTTCCTCTCTTGGGAGTGGTTTTGACCCGCTTGAGGCAAATTTTCAAATACATCAATTCTTTCTGAAAAATGCCCATCTAGCTTTCTAAATCCTTCCTCGGTGAAACTATATTACTTATTTATTTTTTTTTTAATTAAATCATCATGAGAACAGGTACAAAGCTTTCAGGATTAAGTCTCAGTCATACAATGATCCAACACCCATTCTTTCACCAGTACACATGTTCCACCACCAAGAACCCCAGTATACCATCCTGCCACTCCCCACCTTGCCTGTGTGGCAGATGATTTTCACTTTACTCTCTCTTTAATTTGAATACATTCAATATTTGACAGAAAACTCACTATTATTATTTGGAATCCCCCCCCCGTCCAACAATCAGATCTGCTGAAAAGACATCATTAGATAATTTGTTTTCTATTGCTCATAATGAAGAATATATGATGTTGCACGGCCATGAAAGCAGCCACGCGGTTTTGGAATTCTGGTATTTTAGTAATTAAGTCCAGAGGTATTTCTGCCAGTAGCCGCTGCGTTCTGAGATTGGTTTGTGTGCCTCTGGGATCATGGCCTCTTAGGGGCGGAGGAGCCATTTCTGAGTAGTTTTTTGTATATCAGGAAAGAACGAGTGGCTGCATAAGCGGCTGTGTGGTTTGGAGAAATAGTCCCGGTCCTCACATACTGGAGCCGTGTTAGTAGAAGCTCAGTGTCGCCAGGATTCCATCTGGAGAAGGCAGGGACTCTGCACCTTCTCTATCTGGGGCACCCTGGTGTTGTTGGTCCTGTCTGGGTTCCGGAGCAGTCTCCTGAAATTATATTACTTTAATTTTTTTTAATTTATTGAATCACTATATTACTTTTAACGGTATCTTAAGCCCGAAAATTGAAAGATCCATCAGACCCCATGACATATTTAGCCCTTTTTAAACTATGGCTTGCAAACATATTTGCCTTCTATTTCCATAAAATTAATATTTTTTCAGATTGGAGAAATATTACAGTAAGCCCATACTTGCACTTCACATGGCTGGCCCAGATTTGATATTTGGCATCCCACATGTCCCCTGAACCCTGCCAGGAATCCCTGAGCACAAAGCCAGGTGTAGTCTTCCCAAAAAGTTAAACAATGATATTTTGTCACAAAAGTCCAAAACCTACCTCATCTACCTATTATGCCAAAAGTATTCTGTTTCCTAACTTTCTGGGGTTTTTAAATTGAAATACAATTATTGAATTTTAAGTTCAAAAGCCCTGAGCTCATAAGTCATCTCGTAAGTCAAACATCTTATTGGTTGTACTTCTGGAAGGTAACCATCCATATTTTGGATCTCATCAGTATAAGATCTCATCTTACACAGATGCCATTTTGGAATTGGTATATATGATCTCTCACTTGACCTACATCAGTAGTCTCCTGATTGCTTTCTTTAAAGTCTCCTTCCTTTTCTTGCTGATGTACAAATATTTCTACAGCATAACTTCAACCACCTCCACTACAATTCCCCAAAAATCTACCAGTGGTTCTCCTAACATATAATAAGTGCTCTATTCCTCATAAATTTTCACCAACAAGGTGAGGTAGATCTCCCTATTGCCATTTTGAAAATTAAGACAAATAATTGAGTCTATGGATTAATCTCCTCTGTTTCTGGTGTCCTTGGCTCTGCCTGCTCTCGAAACGCTGTCTCACCCAGCGACTGGGGAGGGGTGGGGAGGGGTGTGTTTTGAGGAATGCCTACGGATCCTGTTTGGACCACTCTCGACACTCTCAGAGCATGCAACCGCCCTGATAAAGGGGTCTGAGTGCGCCATGGACTACGACCTCTACAGTGTCTAGGATTATACAGTACCACCAAAGGAGAAAGCCCTAATGAAAACCAACATTCAAGATAGTTCTTCCTTCTGTGTGTGTTGAAAGAGAAGCTCCTCATTCTGGCTGGGCTGCAAAACACTTCAGAGATACTGGAGCTGGTGTTATACCAAATGTTATACCGGATCTCAGAATAAGGAAGAGGGACCACTCTTGTGATGCAAAAGCAAGGAATTATATTGCTAGCTCAAGCTAGCGTCCAAGTCCACACCAACACAGCGGCTCTAAGACAAGGACACCGACTCTAGTTTCATAGGGCATTATATAGAGTCACTGTCACTGTCATCTTGTTGCTCATCGATTTGTTCGAGCAGCACCAGTAACATCTCTCATCGTGAGACTTATTGTTACTGTTTTTGGCATATCCAATATGCCACAGGTAGCTTGCCAGGCTCTGCCGTGGGGGCGCAATACTCTCGGTAGCTTTCCGGACTCTCCGGGAGGGGCGGAGGAATAGAACACGGGTCGTCCACATTAAAGGCGAATGCCCCACCACTGTGCTATCGCTCCAGCCCATTATATAGAGTACGGTTATATAAGCTACTCATTCTTTGTGGTTAACAAAAGACAATTTCTGACACTAATTGTTGCTGACACTGCACATGATAATTGATTGAGCCCACTTGCTGGGCCCAAGGACTTTCCAAATGGGGTCTTGGTTGGCTATTTTTGCCTTGTTGCATTTCTGTTTAATGGGAAAACAAAACTGTTTCAGTTCCAGGAACTGAACCTAAAGCCTAGTTGATTTTTCTCATTTCTGCTGTCTGTCATGGTGTTGCCACATGGTGACTCATCTTTTCACTGGTATCATAGATGAAGACTGTAGAAGAAATGTTGGTGTTGTACTGTTTAATTTTGGCAAAGAAATGTTCTAAGTCAAAAAGGGTCAACTCGAACAGCTCTTTCTTTTAATTGAATCACGTGAGAGACACACTGTTACAAAGCTGTTCATGATCGTATTTCAGTCATACAATGTCAAATTTTCATAAATAAAAAATACATTTGTGAATGGACTGGAGCGATAGTACAGCGGGTAGGGCATTTGCCTTGCACACAGCCGACCTGGGTTCAATTCCTCCTCCCCTCTCGGAGAGCCCGGCAATCTACCGAGAGTATCCCGCCTGCACAGCAGAGCGTGGCAAGCTACCTGTGGCGTATTCAATATGCCAAAAACAGTAACAAGAAGTCTCACAATGGAGATGTTACTGGTGTCCGCTCAAGCAAATGGGTGAACAGGACGACAGTGCTACAGACAGTGCTACATTTGTGAGTGTATTTTTAAAATCCAGAAATAGAAGTAGTTTGAGTTTTGGTATATGTGCTGCCGAAGCGTGCACAGAAGTAGTTTGAGTTTTGGAGGACACAGAAAGATGTTCAGGAGGTCTTGGTTCCACCAGAAAGATTTTAAAATTATGTAAACAATAGAAAACTGGTGTGTTTTTTGGTTAACAAATAAAGAAGTATATTGTCTAAATTGCATCCCCAAAAATGGAAAACAATTCACTGCAGGTCACCACCCAGATCAGTGAGAGGATCAGGATTTCAACTTAGATTTGTTGACCTAGATGTGAAGAAAAAAGGAATCTCCATTCACTCTTGGTGGGAATGACATCCAGTTTAATGTCTTGGAAAATTGTGTGGCAGTTCCTCAGAAAAGTAAAAGTAGAACATATGTCTGAGGATTTATTAAGCTATTCATCTCTAGTGGAACCTTCTGTGTTAATGTTTTTGTCTGTTGAGTTTATTTGTTTATATGTTACTTTCCCATGTGATTTGGTGTGCTCTTACTGGAATTTCTGTATGGTGGAATTTGGAGGTACATGGTCGTGCAGTCTGGAAATTTCAGGATCTGTAGAACTGGGATGAGTCTGCAAAGAATCTTAGCGAAGCTGTGTGGCGGCGGCGGTGGAGTGTAGGTGTGGCTACTGGGGCTTCCGCAGGGCAGGGATTCAGTGCACCTTTCCTGAGTGTGCCACAGAGTTTTCAGCTGTGGAGATCCATGTGTCCATGAATTTCAGCTGCTTGGCTTTCATGAGCTCAGAAATTTTGTCTGTGAATCTGAAGAGCAGGGCCAATTGGTGAATCAACATGGCAGTGACTATAGGAGGCAGGCATGACTGCAAGGGGAGATATAAAAATACATATATTTTACATCATATCATTTTATAGAATATATATCACTTTGTATTTTATATAAATATATATTTTATATCTCTGGGGAGATATAAAAACTCACAATTTCTTTTACTGAAATCTTTTCCATAATTCCTTTAGCCATTTGTTGTAATAGACAATATAGAAAAAATTATTGTGTGATTTTCAAGGGGCAGGCTTGCAGAGTAGTTGGGAAAATGGGCAGAGTGGTTGAGGGAAGATCACTCTGGTGGGATAATTGGTGTTGGAACATCAAATCACATAAGAACTGTATTATGAGCAACCTTGTAAAGCATGGTGTTTAAATAAAGTAAAATGAAGAACATATGACGGAGTTTTTCCACTTCTTGACATCTAACCACAAGACCCAAGAATATTAATTAGAAAAGAAATATGCACATCTATGTTTTTTGCAGTAAAATAGCCAGAATATGGAAAAAAACCCAAAGTCCAATGATAGGTGAATGGATAAAGAAGTTGTGGTATAGGATGTGAGGGCAATCTGGCCGTGACATCTGTCACCCCATTGATCACCAGGGTTGATTCGGCTGATCTGGCTGGCTAGGCAGGTGTCTCCTTACTCCCTCACCGCTCTATGTGCGTTCCTCCCGAAGCTTCGGGCTGGTCGAAGAGGATGGCCTTCCCCGAATAGAGATGGACAGGTCTTCGGTCGAGGGTATACGAGTAGCTGCGCTCCCCTGCTAGAACCTCCAAACAAGCTCTCAAGAAGTTGTGGTATATATGAAGCTATAAGAAAAGAGAAAATTGTGCATTTTGTTGCAATATGTATGGAACTGCAGAGTAGCATATAAATAAAAGTAAGTCAGAGGGAGAAGAAAAAACACTAGGTGATCTTGCTCATCAATGAACTATAGAGAGACACACAACACGGGAATAGATCATTTCAACTAATGAGAAACACTTGGCCTTGGATTACAAAACTGATTACCAAGCAGTGGGAAGAAGAGTGAGAAGAAATGGAGATAGGGACCAGAGGTGACAGAGACAGTGTAGGAGAGCCTTGGGCACTTTGCTTATGGTGGTGGGATGCCATTCCTTTTTACATCAATACCATAAACCTTAACAATACTGTTACTTAAAACTACAATTAAATTTTTTGAAAAACAAAGACCAGGGCCTTTCCCCAACACACTACATCCTGACTTAGCCCTAATACCATAGGTTGGCGATCACGATCTTTGTTAATCTGGCTCCATTTTACATTATCATCTCATACCACATCTCTATGTACTTACTTTGCAGGCTGATTCTCAAGCCTTTCCTGGAGTGTAATGCCTTTATTTATATTTGAAATTCATTTCCTTGTCAAAGATGAACTCAAACTATGAATAACTTTGTAAATCATGGTGCTTTTATAAAATATAATTTGGGATAAAACAACAAAAAAATGAATTCAAAATCAATTTCTACCACAAAACCCTTATTTCTGTTACCTCTCTTCATACCTAACTACTCTCAAATGCTTGCCCCAAGTCTTCTCCCTATTCTAAATTATAGCTCTTTAGTTATATTAAGTAGATTATCAATACAGATACTACTCTTAATCCTTGTTGACAGGTCTATGTATATTAGACCCAAAGTTCTATTATACATAGGTTTCCATGGTTAGAATTCCTTAAAGTTCTAAGCAGTGACATCATAAATTATTTATTTATGTACTATTTATTATTAGATGATTATTATCATATAAACCAAGGCTAAATCTCATTATGACAGCTTTATAGTTGATAAAATAACACCTATAAGCTTTGTTAGTAGTAAATTAACTCAAAAGTTATTTTTAGGACAACAAATGAATATTAAAACTATAGGTTTGAAGAGCATTAGGCTGTATGAAACAGTTCTGTTATGCCTGGACTTTGAACATTTTCTCAGCAACTTTATTGATTTATAATGTATCTATTGCAAAATAAAAAGGTTTAGAGTATGAGTCAGTGTTTTATAATATATTCACAGTAACATAAGCATCATCACTAATTTAATAATATTTTTATTATTTTGTAAAAAAGTTTTACACTCATCAGCAGTAACTCCCTCTTTTCCAACAAGCATGCCAACCCCTAGAACCACTAATTTACTTTTCTGCCTCTATTGATTTGCCTCCCTAAGACACTTAATATACATGGAATCATACAAGTTCTTTTGTGTCTGACTTTTTTTCACTTAGTGCAACCTTTGTCCATTTTATAGCATGTATCAATTCTTAATTAATTTCAGTTGTTGAATAATATATTTCATTGTATGAATATAGTTACACTTTTCCCATTAATCATTAAATGCGCATTGGGATTTTCCAAAATTTTGACTAGAATAAAGTTGCTGTGAGCATTCACATATAAGTATTTTGTGAACATGTGTTTTCAATTCTCATATATATATGAGTGGAAATTCTGAGTCATACTGTAACTCTAGGTTTAACTTTCTAAAGAACTGAGAGGCTGCTTTCCAAAGTTATTGCACAATTTTACATTCTCACCAGCAATGTGTGAGAGCTCAAACTCTCCACATCCTTACCAAAACTTATTTTCTTTTTTTTAGTATAAGATATTCTCATGGCATAAAATTATGATTTGTGGTTTTGATTTGAATTTTACTAATGACTAATGTTAGAAAGCATGTTTTCATGTACTTATTGGCTATTTGTATAAGTTCTTGAAAGTTTTTCTTTTAATATTCTTTTCCTTTTTCATAAGGAATATGTTGCTTTTATATGTTGAGTTGTAACTGTTCTTTATATATTCTTGATACAAGTTACACACAGGAAAAAAGATAACTGATTTATTGATAGTTTTAAAAACATTCTTGGAACACTGCTCTGAAGCAAAGATGTTTTCTCTTTTCTAGGGAGGGGTGTTCCCAACGGTGCTCAGCACTTCAGTCTCTATGCCAAAGTATCACTCCTAGTGGGCCTCGGGGGAACCATATGGCATTCTGGGGATCAAACCTAGGTCAGTCATGTGCAAGGAAAGTACTCAATATATATCTCTCCAGCCGCAGAAGACAAATATTTTGTATTTTGGTGAAACATAATTCGTCAATTTAAAAAAAATTCTGTGCTGTTGTTGTCAGATATATGAAACTTCTAACTTAAAATTATAAAAGTTTACATCTGTTTATTTTGGGGGGAAATCAGACTTAGTGGTACTCAGGGGTCACTCCTGGGTCTGTTTAGGGTCACTCCTGGAAGTGTTCAGGAGACCATGTGTGGTGTCAGGGATTGAACCACGATCAGCCACATAGCAAGGCAAGAGCCATATCTTCTGCAATCTTCATATTTTCCTCTAAGAGTGTTTAGTTTACTCTCTTACATTAAGGTCTTTGATTTATGCTGTATTACTTCATTTGTACATGGATATCTAGTTGTCCCAGAACCATATGTTGAAAAATTATTCATTTTCCCGTTGAAATATATTGGTATCCTTGATAAAAAATAAATTAACTATAATATAAGTTTTTATTCCTAGATTCTCAACTCTGTTTGACTGACCTATGTGTCTGTATATATTTTCTGTGCCAGACTTCACTGACTTAGTTGTTAGTACTTAGTAGTAAGTTTTGAACTCAGGAAATGTGAGTCCTCCAGTTTTGTTCTTTTTCCAGACTATTTTGACTACTATGGTTCTCTTATATTTCTTATGATCAGCTTGTCAACTTCTACCCCAAATGGCAGCTATTATTCTAATAAGGGTTATATTAAATGTGCAAAACAATTTGGGAATATCTTAACCATATTATATTTCAATTTATGAATATGAAATGCTCAGGCATGTCACTTAAACTCTTAGAATTGTTTGCTTTATTTATCAAATGGGAACAATAGCCAGTGCATATCAAAAGGCTGTGAAGATTGCATGTAAAAATTCTTCCTAATGGGATATTTATGAGAGTTTAAGAGATAATATAGTGGTTAAGTCACTTGTCTTGTACAAGGCAGATCCCAGTTTGATCTGTGGTACCACATCTTAGCACAGGGGTGATTCCTAAGCACAGAGACAGGTGTAAGTCCTGAACAGTGTCAGGTATACCCACATGCCTCCCAAAAAAGATTATCTGTGGAAACATTATAGGAATTGGTGCAGCTCCTTAGCTGACATCTCTGAAGAACAATAAAAATATCAGTTCAGGTTTATCACAAAATACATAGTTTATTTATAAACATATTTTCTATTTCTATAGTGCCTACTGAGTAAATTGTGTCATATTAGTTTCCTTGGTATAGTGGTAAAGAGTTCAGGCTCTAAAGCCAGACTGCCAATTTTCAATTCCCTGCTTTACCCCTTTTATTTAAACTTGGTCAAGTTACTTGCCCCTCTGTTATTGTCTTCTTAATTGTAAAATGGGGATAATTATAATATCTACTTCAATCCCTAGGTTTGCATGATTTGAGTAAGTCAAGTATTTTCTTGGAACTAGAGTGAGTCTAGTCTATCAACTAGACTGGAATGGAAATTGCCACATAATGAATTAGAGGCTACAATTTTCCTTTAAAATTAGCTTTGTAAAGTAGTTTCCTTTAAGTTACAAGTAATATATGTAGATTTCTTGGGAAAGCTTTTATAGGAAACCACTGCAATGTCATTGCATCATTTTTTCCTTAGGAGTTTATTTCTCTCTGCTCCTAGCAGCGTTCAGTACACAACTATTATTGGAGTCAACCTAGATGTCCAACAACAAATCAGTGGATTGTGAAGATGTGGCATATATACACAATGGAATGCTACACAGATGTAAGGAATGATGAAATCATGCAATTTGTGGCAGCATGGATGGAACTGGAAAACTTCATGTTAAATGAAGCAAGCCAGAAGAAGGATAAATGCAGAATGATATTACACAAATGTGATATTTAGTATAACTTGATGAGAGAATGCAATGTTTTAAAGAGGGGATTCCCAGATCAACCTGACCTCACAGTATAGGGAGGAAAAGGAAAGAAAAAGCGGAGGGGAGGAGAAGAGAAAACTGAGAATAATGCAGATCAGGTCAGGAGACTTAGTTACAAAGGTGGTGTCAAGAAATGATAGAGTGAAATGTCTAAACCACGGAGTCAATGACACTAAAATCAAAAGACCCAAACTTTAATAAATAAACTTATAAAGGTGCCTGTCAAGAGGGCAAGGGGATATAGGAAGGAATCTGGAAACATTGTCGGAGGAAGTTGACAATGGTGGTGGGAATTATGCTGCAATAATGTATATCTAAAATTCAACTTTCATAACTTTGTAAATAATGGTGCATTAATAAAATTTAAAGTGTAAGATAATAAAAATAAATAGGGGAGAGAATCAGAGCTGTATATGCATATCATTATTCTGCCTTTTATAAGTGCCCTCAGAGAGTGTTTGATTCCTAATGGAATCTGGGGATCACTAGAATTCAAGGAAATTATTATTACTGCTATTGTTGTAGTCAGGAACAGACTGAGAATCAGGACATATATTCTCATATATCCTGAAAATGAAAAAACTAATTTATTTGAACCAGAGTATCAAGGAGCTAGCTATGTCTTCATCAGGCCATTGAGTTTTCACTTCATTCCTTAGCCTCTAGGAAGGTCTATAGTGAAACTATTTAGGGCAAACTGATGTGTGGGCAAAATCCAAAATCCCAGAATTGTTGGCTATTTAGTCCATTTCTTTTTTGTCTGTTTTTGGGGCCACATCCGGCTATGCTCAGGGGTTATATCTGACTCTAAACTCAGGAATTATTCCTGATTGTGCTCAAGGAACGATACGGGATGCCAAGCATCGAACCCAGGTTGGCAGCATGCAACAAGTGCTCTACCTCTGTACTATCACTACGGTCCTATTTAGTCCATTTCTTTCCCTTCACCAAACACACACAAATTTTGTTTTATTTAAGCATCATGAGTTACAAAGCTATAGTTGTTATTTTTAATTGAATCACCATGATATACACAGTTCATGGTTGGGTTTCTATGATACAATAATCCAATGCCATCCCTCCACCTGTAAATTTCCCATCACCAATATCCCCAGTTTTTCACATACAATTTTCCAACACAAATCCCACCACCACCAATTTTCCTCCACAAGTGTTCCCAGGTGTTCCCTCTCTTACCTCCCACCCCCAGTGTCAGCCTGCCATCTTGACAGGCACCTTTTTTGGAAGGTGTACTTTAAGACAACAGAGAATTTAAGTAGAGTTTGTGGAGAAAAGGCTAGCTAATAAATCCTGCTTACTTAAATCCCTCATTCCCCAGCATGGAAAAACCTAAGAAACAAACGAGAGGAAGAGATAAAGCCAAATAGCAACAGATCCCATGTGCCAGCCAAGTGTTGCTTAGCAGAGCAACCTGGGTATTGGATGTGGGCACGGCCATGTGGAAGCAGTAGAGTAAATAAAAGGCAAGGAAAATTAGCAGGAGGCTTGCAGTTCAACCTTGGAGGAAGGATCTGATGCTTTCATGAATATTTGGGACATTCTAATAAAATAATTTATTTGGTTTGCTGCTGATAGTAATTAAAAAATTATAGAACCAAACGTGATATGTATTAACCAGAGTTAAATTTGAAGCCCTTTGAAAAGAATTCATTGCTCTGTTTTCTTTTAAAACTAACGACTGTACTCTATTTCCTTGTTCTCTCCCAAATCTGTTATCTAGTTTGTGTCTGTTTCATTTCTCTCCATCAGAAGTTTTTCCATCATTCACATTTATCATTGATTTGAAAAATTTAGAAATTTTTTAAAAACTTTTGAGGCTGGAGTGGTAGTACAGCTGGTAGGGCACCTGCCTTGCGTATGGTTGATACCCTGGAATCCCACATGGTCCTCTGAGCACTACCAGGAGTAATTTCCGAGTGCAGAGCTAGGAGAAACCCCTGAGCATCACTGGATGTGACCCCAAAAGCAAGATAAATAAAAATAAATAAGTGAACCTCTTTTCATACTTGTTCTGTATCATAAATTACTGTAGAATTTGTTTGTTTTGTTTGCTTTGGGACCATACCGAGTGGTTCTCAGGGTTTATGCCTAGTTCTGTGCTCACTGGTCACACTTCGGAGTGCTCAGGGGATGTGTGCAGTACTGTGGATTGAGTCTGGGTAGGCTGCATGCAAGGCAAAGGCTTAGCCTCTGTGCTACGTCTTTTAATTTTTTTTTTTTTTGCTTTTTGGATCACACCTGGCGATGCACAGGGGTTACTCCTGGCTCGGCACTCAGGAATTATCCTGGCCGTGCTCAGGGGACCATATGGGATGCTGGGATTTGAACCCAGGTCGGCCACATGCAAGGCAAATGCCCTAGCCGCTGTGCTGTCTCTCCAGCCCCACCTACCTCTTTTAATTTTAAAAATGGGATAATTGTTAAGTATTCTAAATTCGAATGCAACACAATTTTAATATGAATTTTAATAGTTTATTTTCATTCACTAAATAATCAGTGGATGCTGTCACAGATTCAGAAACATTATATATAAATGTATGAATGCATGTATATATATATATATATATATATGTATGTACACATATGGGCTGGAGCGGTAGCACAGCGGGTAGTGTGTTTGCCTTGCGTGCAGTGGACCCGGGTTCAATTGCTACACCCCTCTCTGAGAGCCTGGCAAGTTACTGAGAGTATCTTGCCCACAAGGCAGAGCCTGGCAAGCTCGGCATATTCGATATGTCAAAAACAGTAACAACAAGTCTCACAATGGAGATGTTACTGGTGCCCACTCGAGCAAATCGATAAGCAATGGGATGACAGTGATGACAGTGATTGAAAAATTATTGAATTTCAGGGGTCTGTCATCAAACATTTTTGTATTATGTTCACTGCACCCACTACTGAGTTTCAGTGACATTATACCACCAAAACGATCCTTTTTCTCATTCCTCCCACCACCTCCACTAGTAACCACCATAATTAACACTGGTGAATGAATTTTGTTGTTTCTTACCAGTCTATGCTTTAGTAGATACTCGACATATGAGTGAAAACATCTGATAATTGACTTTAATTATTTAACAGTATAATTACCTCAAATAGCATCCATTTTGTACCAAATGTCATCTTTTTAAATGTCAGAGTAGTATTTCAATGAGTTTACATGCTACAACTCTTTTAAAAAATTCTTTTTGCCCACAACTACTTATCGAATCATCTACCAATGGAAATTTAGATTAATTGCATGTTTGGGTTATTATGAATAACAATAATGTTGCTATGAATTTAGAGAAGGCTGGAGCTATAGCACAGCGGGTAGGGGGTTTGCCTTGCATGTGGCTGACCGGGGTTCGATTCCTCCATTTCTCTCGGAGAGCCCAGCAAGCTACCGAGAGTATCTTGCCCACATAGCAGAGCTTGGCAAGCTACCCATGGGGTATTTGGTATGCCAAAAACAGTAACAACGAGTCTCACAATGGAGATGTTACTGGTGCCCGCTCAAGCAAATCGATGAGCAATGGGATGACAGTGTTACAGTGATGAATTTAGAGGTACATATATTCTTTTGAGTAAATGTTTTCATAGACTTTGTATAAATGTCTTGGAGTGACATTGCCAAATCATGTATTATCTTTTCCCAGTAGCTAGTGTATCTTTTTGTTTAGTGTTTTTTTGTTGTTGTTGTGTAAAAGCATTTTTAATTTCATGTAGCCCCATCTCCTTAGTCTTACTTTCTTTTCCCTTGCCAATGGAGTTGAGTTTGCAAATATGTTTCTGGTATTGAGGTACTTGGAATTACCTATGATTTCTTCTATCATTTTATGGCTTCCAAACCTTTTAAATAATATTCACTCTTTTGAGTTAATTTTTATGTGCAGTGATAAGTAGTGAGCCAGCTTCATTTTTTGCATGTGCCTATACAGTTTTCCCATTACTATTTGTTGAAAAAGTCTTCCTTTCTCAACTGCATGCTCAGCCCTTTCATTGTGAATTAGATGTCCATAAATGAAAATACATTCCTCATATTTATAAGTTTGGTTTTCAAGAGGTAGTCCTAATACTGTGGAGAAAGTGTTTGCCTTGTACATGGCTGACCTGAAATTGATCCCTGGCATCCCATGTAGTCTCCTGAGCACCTGTAGGTGTGATCCCTGAGTTCAGAGCCAGAAATAAGCCCAAAGTATTGCTGATGTGGTCCCCAATGCCTAAATAAATACAAGTTTGGTTTTCATTCTACCTTCTCATCATTAAAATTTGAGTTATTTACAATGCATATCCAATATAATACAAGATGGAAATCAATATGATTATGTTAAGTCAGCCTCAGATAGGGACAATTAATTGTAAGCTTTTAGGGTTCATTTTATTTTTATTCATTTACTTATTTATTTTTTTGTTTTTGTGCCACACACAGAACTTCTCAGTGCCTCTGTAACTCAGGGGTTACTCTTAGTGTAACCTTACTGTAAGCTACCAAGAGTATCCCGCCCATATGGCAGAGCCTGGCAAGCTACTGTGGCATAATCAATATGCCAAAAACAGTAACAAGTCTCACAATGGAGATGTTACTGGTGCCCACTCGAGCAAAACAATGAACAACATTGCTACAGTGATACAGTGCTACAGTGACTAAAGAAATATATTTCAGCATCTATATAACCAAGTTTCATCCCAGAGTTTCTAAGTAAGAATGTCTGGCAATGGGCCCAAAATATTCACTGTAAATAAGTTTTCCAGGGCAAATTTTAAAATAGAAAACCCTTTAGCTTCCCTGACCCAAGCAGAACCCTGGCAGCCAAAAACCTCCAGAACCCAACAGCAGCCATGCTCAAGGCCATTCTGCACATGCTCAGACAAGCCTCACCCAAGAGGATACGAGCCTAACTCAAGACGGGATGAACCTCACTCAAAAGTGGACCAGCAGAAAAACCCAGGTATGCGGGAACCCATGACTGAGATCTCCAAGCCCACTTGGACTGGAACTGGATCCCTACCCACAGCTCTCTAGTTTTCCAGTAGCTTGACAGTCACACCCACAAACTAAACCTGGTGCCATGTAATCATATCAACGACCAAGACCCAGAGACTATAAACTAAAGCTCCCGGAAGACAGTGTCGCAGAATTTCCTGGAGCTCCTAACAATCTATCTCACTTACTTATCAAAAGTAGCACACATTTGTTTGTGCTACTTAAAATACTTGCTTGTATTCTCTTATATTCAGACTTAAATGGCTCCAGAATGAAATACAACAACCTTAACACACTCCCCTCTTATTGTGGTGGGAAAATACTTGGTGGTGGGATTTGTGTTTGAATATTATCTGCAATGAACTATTGTGAACTACTTTTATGAAAATTATATTATATATATATGAAAACCCTTTACCTTAATGTCATCTGTAATGGGCTTTTTCATAGCTATGTCAGGTCTATATTATTACCCCATTTTACAGATGAAGTAAATGTGTGGATTCTGAATTTTCAATGATTGATTAAGGTTTCACATATTGTCACATTGGTTGGATATGAGTTTAAAGCACTCAAGGACAAGTTTTACTTTACCAGTATATTAATGAGAATATACTGAATTGAAAGTTTTATTGAAAATTCTAACATCTTCAATCTATTAAAGACCCTTTTTTAAATATGGTGCAGATTAAACTCTAATCATTCTACCTTTGATTTGTGCATTCGTCTCATTTACAAATCGAATCAACATTTTATGTGGTCCAGTTTACTCAAAATTTTAATTATTGCTTTAGTGATTGCAAACCAGGAACTCTTCACTTCTCTTAACTATAGACAGTTGGGTATCTGTTCCTTTTGAATCATATAATCTGTGAATACTTGAGAAAAGGATTTAAAAACTTTTCTACCTGGTTCTGACTTATTTTATTTTATTTATTTTTTATTTCTTTTATGAATCACTGTGAGATACAGTTACAGACTTAAAAACTTTTGTGCTTACGTTTCAGTCATATAATGATCAAGTACCCATCCCTCTACCAGTGCCCATTCTCCACCACCAATGTTCCCAGTGTCCCTCCCACCACCTCCACCCCATCCACCCCACCCCCAACTCTGTGTTAGGCACGTTCCCTTTTACTCTTTCTCTCCTTTAGTGTGTTGTGGTTTGCAATTCAGGTATTAAGTGGACATCATGTTCGGTCTATGGTCTGCTTTCGGCATGCATCTCCCATCCTGAGTGGACCCTCCAAGAATCCTTTATTTGGTGGTCCCTTCTCTATTTGAGCTGCCTTTTTCTTCAGCGTGTGAGACTGGCCTTCAAGCCATGGAGCAATCCTCCTGGTCCTTATCTCCACTATCCTCAGGTGTTAGTCTCCCATTCTGTTACTTTATATTCCACAAATGAGTGCAGCCATTCTATGTCTGTCCCACTCTTTCTGACACATTTTACTTAGCATGATACTCTCCATGTTGATCCGTGTATGCGCAAATTTCATGACTTCATCTTTTCTAACAGCTGAAAAGTATTCCATTGTGTAGGCATACCAAAGTTTCTTTCACCAGTCATCTGTTCTCGGGCACTTGGGTTTTTTCCAGATCATGGCTACTGTAAACAGTGCTGGAATGAACATACAAGTACAGATGTCATTTCTACTATACTTTTTTGCATCTCTGGGATATATTCCCAGATTTGGTATTTCTAGGTCAAATGGGACCTCAATTTCTAATATTTTGAGAAACATCCTATCTGTTTCCCAAAAGGGTTGAATCAGTCAACATTCCCACCAGCAGTGAAGGAGAGTCCTTTTCTCCCCACATCCACACCAGCACCACTTGCTTTTGTTCTTTTTGATGTGGGCCAGCCTCTATGGTGTGAAATGATATCTCATTGTTGTTTTGATCTGTATCTCCCTGATGATTAATAATGAAGAGCATTTTCTCATGTGCCTTATGGCCATTCAGATTTCTTCTTTGAGAAAGTTTCTGTTCATTTCATCGCCCCATTTTCTGATGGGATTGGATGTTTTCTTCTTGTAGAGTTCATTTAATTAAGTTTTTACTATATAAGACATATATAATCATGCAGTAAAATTCAAGTGTTACAAAATTTCAAAAATTAAAAGCAAAACGTTTCCTTCTTAGCCCTGCTTCCATATTCCTTCAGAAATTTTGGTGAATTGTGCTTTTTGTTGCTATTGCTGTTTGGGTCATACTTGATAGTGCTCAGTGGCTACTATTCCCAGCTCAGGACACAGGATTCACTTCTGGTGGAGCTCCAGAGACCATGCAGTGTTTGGAATCAAACTTGTATCTTGAACCTCCTGAAACAAAGCATGTTCTCAGCACCTGCACTATTTATCTCTGTGGTATTAGTACTTTTGAGTTAATTCCATTACTTCTTGCTTTATCAATTTTAATCTGACTATTGATGCTACACATTAAGAAAAAATGTTGACCCACCGCCCCAGCTTTCCCGTCCGTCCGGCTCCCTCCAACCCGGCCGTTTCCCAGGTGACCCACGTCCCAGGAGCCCCTGCTAGGAAGAAACGGGGGCGTGGCCTGTATCTTAGGGGCGTGGCCTAAAGGGGCGTGGCCTCCTGCCAGAGCGGCCGCAGTTATTATTTCCTACCTTAGCACATTAGGTATAGTCTTCTTGCTTTGAAAATCGCTTTAACACATCTCAATCACTTATGCGAACTAGCCTATCAGCTCCAAGTTTAGAAAAATTATCAGTGAATAAGAGAAGCTTAGCAAAGCCTTTGTAAAGACAACTTAGCCTTAAGTCTTCATTAAAGCCCCAACATCAATCAGAAAGAAAAGGCTGAGTGTAAGGAAGAATTCTAGAATAGGAATAAAGCTGCCATCAGCAATAGCACAAACAGAGCCCCTCCTTCTCTCAGCAAGAGGTAGTAGGAATAAACACCTACAAAGTTCCAATCCTATACTTCCATAACAATATGAAGAAGCAGCGAAAATCCCCTCCAGGAAGAGAGGGAGAAGAAAAGATACTAGAAACCTCAAAAGAGGCTCCCAACATCTACGACCTCTCAGATAAACAATTCAGAGAGGAAATCTGGAGGAGAGTCGACCTACTTCAAGCAACCATGGAACAGACGTCCAATAAATTAAGGGAGGAGATGAATGAATCACTGGAACGATCTACCAAAAAAATGCAGGAAGAAATGAGAGCAGAAATTTCAAACCTACGAACGGAAGTCACACAAATAAAGGAAACGGTAGATGAATTAAAAATCACAGTAGATGCCCTCAACAGTAGAATGACTACAGCCGAAGACAGAATCAGCGAGCTTGAGGATGGGCTGCAAAAAGCTTACAGACAACAACAAATCATGGCCAAAGACCTCAAAATGGCTATAGAGCGAATCAGAGCCCTGGGGGATGACTTCAAGAGGAACAACATAAGAATCATTGGAGTACCAGAACCACAGGGAAGTAACCCCAATGAAAAAAACATAGTCAAAGACATCATTACTAAGAAATTCCCAGAGCTGGAGAAGGCAGGCGTCCAGATACAAGAAGTCCGAAGAGTGCCAGCAAAAAGAGACCCAAATAAAAAGACTCCAAGGCATATCATAGTCAGAATGGTGGATGCTGTAGATAGAGACACAATTCTACAAGCAGCAAGGTCAAAGAGGGAAATCACATACAAAGGAGCACCCCTCAGATTTACAGCAGACCTGTCAGAGGAAACTCTCCAAGCCCGAAGACAATGGTGGGACATAGTGAAAAAACTCAACATAATGAATGCCTCACCAAGAATACTTTATCCGGCTAAACTCTCACTCAAACTCGAAGGAACCATACACTATTTCTCAGATAAGAAAAAATGTTGAATTTGACTTTGTTTTCTCTCTTGATGTAGTCAAGGACCTAATTCATTAATCGTACTTTTCCCTCTCTTTCCTTGAAATTTTTGTCTTTTATTTTCATAGAAGTGCACTTTAAAACCGAAATAATGACAGAGGCTTAATGGTTCCAAGGTGAGATACTACAGTTTTCATGCACTTTCCTCTAAGGAAATCTTTTTGATCATTTTTAGTGAATTATTTATAACAAGCAATGCAAAATAAATTATTTAGCACCGCCTTTGGGGCAGGCTGAGGCAGTGGTGGGAAAATTCTAAATAATGCTGGTGGGAAGGTGTCATGGTCATGGAATTGGTGTTGAAATTTTGAATGTAATAAATTACTGTGAATGACTTTATAAAAATAAAATTTATTAAAAATAAAATAAATGAAATTGATATAATGTACTTACCTCTTGATTTCTTAATATATCTGTTTGGTTTCTATTTTATTATATTTTAGTGAGTCAAACTCAATGTTTTCCTTTAATATCTTTTGTATTAATAAGGAAAAACTCCCAGGGGCTGGAGCAATAGCACAGCAGGTAGGGAGTTTGCCTTGCACGCGGCCGACCCGGGTTCAATTCCCAGCATCCCATATGGTCCCCTGAGCATGTCCAGGGGTAATTCCTGAGTGCAGAGCCAGGAGTAACCCCTGTGCATTGCTGGGTGTGACCCAAAAAGGAAAAAAAAATAAGAATAAGGAAAAACTCCCTTGCTACAAGGTCACAAAAACTATGATTTATTCTAAACATTTTTGTTGACACTTTAATCCAATAAACCATCTGAAAATGTTGCTATATAGAATATATAGAGGAGATTCAATTTCATACTTTATATGAATAAGTATTTGCTGCAGTACCTTTTATTAAATATCCTGAGATTTTCTTAATGCTCTGTAATGTTTTCCTAAGTGTGTTATATATCAAGTGCTGCACCAAACTTTCGTGAGGCTCGATCAAATGTATGGAGAGTATAAATTGTACGACACAAATATTAACATGGTGTGTTTTCATTATAATTCACTTTCAAATGTCTTCAAATTTCCCTCATTTTCCTTGTGAGTTTTTTGGCCATACCCAGTGGTTCTGAGGGGCTTTTTCTGCTTCAGTGAACAGTGATCATACCCAGTGGTAGTACTGTAGCACTGCTGTCCCATTGTTCATAGATTTGCTTGAGCTGGTACCAGTAATGTCTCTGTTGTGAGACTTGTTGTTACTGTTTTTGGCATATCGAATCCGCCACGGGTAGCTTGCCAGGCTCTACCATGCGGGCAGGATACTCTCGGTAGCTTGCTGGGCTCTCTGAGAGGGACGGAGGAATCAAACCCGGGTTGGCCGCATTCAAGGCAAATACCCTACCTGCTGTGCTATCATTCCAGTCTACTGGGTAATTTTTCAGACTATTTGGTAAGAGAAGATATATTGCATTATTTCAATACTTCTAAATATACTGAGACTGGTTTTATGGTCCAAACTGTAGTCTTTAGTGAATGTACCTTATCAATTTAAAAAGAAAATGTAGTCTGGTAGCCTTAGTACCAGTGTTTATAATTGTCAATTTGGTAAAGTTGGATAATAATGTTCGGACGAGCCTCACACATGAAGGAACCGGCAGAGGAACCCAAGTGTGTGAGACCTGGGGCCGAGATCTCTAAGGCTCCTTGAATTGGGACTGAGCCTCTTCCACCCAGATTCCCCATTTTCCAGTAGCTAGGCAGTCACACCCAGAATCTGCCCCCCCCCCGGCCGTGTAATCCCACCAACAGCCAACAGCCAGAGACTATAAAACCAAGCTCCTGGAAGCCTAGTTTCCCCTCTTGGAGAACCTGGCAAGCTATCAAGAGTTTGCTGCCCGCATGGGAAAGCCTGGCAAGCTCCTCGTGACGTATTCATTTGCCAGATACGATAATGGGTCTCATTCCTCTGATCTTGAAGCGCCTCTAATGTGGCACCGTTGGGAAGGATGAGTGAAAAGAGGCTGCTAAAATATCAGTGCTAGGATGAATGGAGACATTACTGGGGCTGCACAAGCAAATCGTTGATCAGTGGGATGGCAGTGACAGTGACACCAAACTTTCAATGTAAATGTTGATCTGTGTCTAGCAGCTGTATTCTGTCATATTCATCAATTCATTTGAATTCAATTGTGTTGCATTTCAAGCCTTAGAGACATCCTACTCTCTTAACCTTGGTTTCACCATTCTTAAAATCTCCTTTACAACCTCAGAAAGTTGGAGATATCAAATAAAATAACACTTGAAAAAGCACTTGAAAATGAAAAATTTGTTCAGTTTATGGAATCAAAAGATACTGGAATGAACTGACATTTTTAACATTTAGTCAAGTTTTTCATATTTATAGAAACAGAAACTCAGGTTTAGAGTGCATGAGTGATCTGCCAACATAGGCTTTATTATATACCCAGAGTATGCTTCCTGGAGCCTTAGCACAAAACAAAGTACATTTTATCTGATCCTACAAAATTCAAGTACTTATTATGATATGTTCGACTGATGGGCATAGTTCATATTTTCACCCAAATTTTAGGTAATTTCTGAAGTCTTATGACCACTTTCAAGGTTGAATAATACAAATGCAATATTGCATTGTCACCTCTAATTGAGCAGAGAGATTGATATACATTACAGCCACTTATCAAGTGGAATCTCTCCAGTTGATCTTTGCCTCACATTTGCTATGTATCAAAATTAAAAGGTACAGTTAAGTGATTTATATTGTTGCTTTATGTAAAATAAAAACATCTACTTATAGAAACTGGTCCATCTGCAAATAGGTAAGCACACTTGACAAGAACACAAAGGCTTGATTTATACATTAAGGAGAAATAATTATAATTCAAACTTTTCATTTTCATTGAGTTAGAAAAAATGTTCTCAAATTTGAACTTGAGCAGATAATTTATGTGGTATGTTTTAGCACAATAAAAAGAGGTTATAAAAGCATTGCTTTTCATTATTCACTATGTCCTCACTTAATGTGCTCCATAGTTCTTGGGAAATGACTTTGAGTGAAATGGAATATGATGAACTAAAGTTCTTGAATAATGTGATTTCATTCAAGTTCTGCTGGGATTGTTTTTTATCTGACCAATGCTATTTATAAAAACCAAAGTTCAAGAAAATGATACTATTCAAGATTCCGTTATATAATATTCACACAAAAGAGATAAAGAATACTTGCAAGTTAATGACTAATAATGGAACAGCAACTTCACTCAGGTAAAAACCAATATATTGGCCCCCCACTCTGAAGTTTCTTGGGTTGTGTAATTTCTCTTTCCTTATTTCACGGGGAAATTTCTCATCTCACATATCCTAAATAATCTGCTTCATCTAAAAAAATTTAAATTACATAATATATTATTCATAATTTGCAATTTTATTTAGTTAATATTGTTTCCAAACCATAAATTAAGAAAACTAAACTGAAACATCTCCAAAAAGAAGTTAGAAACGTAGTAGATTAGGGAAGAATTTGAGATAACAAGATAAAATTTTAGACTTTTTTTTTGTCTTTTTTGGAGGGTGGTCACACCCAGCAATGCTCAGGGTTTACTCCTGGCTTCACATTCAGTAATCCTGGCGGTGCTCGGGGGAACATATGGGATGCTGGGAATTGAATCCGGGTAGGCCGCATGCAAGGCAAATGCCCTACCCGCTGTGCTATCGCTCCAGCCCCAGAGCTATTTTGATATTTAATTAGTAATGATTTCCTACTTAACTAAGATTTTATTATATTTCAGAACTGCACCCTTCCTCTGTAAGATGCCTGGTCTCTTCCTAATCCTTTGCCAAGTGTAAAATCTAATGGGAACAGAAAGTGTCTTATCATGGTTTGCTATAACAAAATACTTGTCATTGTATCCTCACATGGTAAAGAGAAGAGCTACAGGAAGGAAAAACCTCTGTGTTTCTTCCTATAAGAGCACTCCCTATTTTGATTCATGAAGGCTCCACTCACATTACTTAATTAGCTCTCAAAATCCTTGTCTTATAACAGCATTTTATTAGGGCATTAGGATTTCAACATATGAACTGCGGAGGGGATACAAATATTCATCCCATAAAAGAATAGCTATCTATTGCTCCATCATGTTTCCCTCAGCTTCAAAAGCAATGTCCAAGAATGAAAAAGTGAGAATCGCTGCAGTTCAATTCTTGATTCTCAGATTTACTTCTAGACTCAGATTTATCAGCCTGCCCAGGTCAATATCCATACTGTGTGCTCTGACTACGCAACTATATAACTCAATGGTTAAAGGAAAAATGGCCTAGCCTCCACAAACTTGTAACTTTGATAAATTCCATGATTGAATTTATTCTATGATCAATTCCCACATCCTGGAATATACTTCCGTGTATCTTTCTCAGATCTCAACTCATTTTTCTAACCAGATAATGGGTTCTAAAGTGTTCCATGAATTCATGTCCAATCTCCTCAGGTAGAACTTAACCTTCCCCCACATTTTCACAACACTGCTTAGTACTACAAGTACACTTCATTTTTAAATTAAAAATATTGACCTTTGGGGGCTGGAGCGATAGCCCAGCGAGTAGGGCGTTTGCCTTGCACGCGGCCGACCCGGGTTTGATTCCCAGCATCCCATATGGTCCCCCGAGCACCGCCAAGGGTGATTCCTGAGTGCAGAGCCAGGAGTAACCCCTGTGCATTGCCGGGTGTGACCCAAAAAACAAAAAAAAAATTCTTAAAAATATTGACCTTTGGGTCTGGAGCGATAGATACCGAGCAGGGCATTTGTTTTGCATGTGTCCTACTTGGGTTCGATCTCCTGCACCCCAGATAATCCCCTGAGCATAGGAGAGATCTCTGAGAACAGAGCTAGGAGTTATCCCTGAGCACCACTGGTTGTGGTCCCAAAACAACAACAATAAAATGTCAACATATGTATCTTCAATTAAATTGTGAAAAACTTGTGGTCTGGTGTAAATAACATCTGCCAGGGGCAGCTCTCCCCGTCGGCCGTGTTCAGGGGGTGGTCCTGGGCCATTTGCCCAGCTGGAGCAGCCCAGGCTATGGGGCAGACAGAGGAGAAAATGAGGATCAAGCGGTTGATTGATCAGTTGCCGTTTATTCCATTCTCATCCCCATTCACTCCTGTCTCTCCCTTTCTGCTTCTCTTCGGACTCTGGATCTGGAACCCCCCAGCCCACTCTTCCAGGGGCTTACACATAGGTGTGGTCACAATCAATAGGGTTAAAGTTTTTTCCCTTAGGGGATGCCGCTTCTAGGATAGATTGTCTTTCAGCAAGAGGACCCACCCAAGGGTGGAATCCTATGGGTGTGTTTCTCCTCTCCTTGTCCAACAAACATACAAGCATTCATAATATTAATCATGTTGTATGGACACAGTAAGAGATGCAGTAAGCTTATAGAATTGCTCTCCTGGGGTCATCTCAATCTCAGACTACAGTGTTCAGGCCAGATTAGTCCTTCCTATCCCTAGCAGGGTCCTAGTCTCATCGTTACTTTTGGATCATGACAGCATTTGTTCATAATCAAGCTCTTAACTTATAGTTGAGAGTCATTTTAATTTGATCTCTAAGCAGTAGGCAGTGCCTTGGTAGAAACAATTGAATACTTATTGCCTCACCATAAAGTATCCAGTGGTAAATGTTTTTTCTTTACTTCCTGCCCCCTTTTACATGTGTGCAGGTGCCAAAATAAATTCACCTTTCCCTGTCATGCTGCATGGTAACTGATATCACAAAACTTTGTCACCTGTACCAGTTCGGCGTGGCACACCTGTCCTTCCACATAAGTTGTACTGATTTTTTTTCTGAACATCCTCGGAGATGTAAAACAGGATTGAAAATAACTTTCGTACCCCTCCCATGACTCAGCAAGGCATCTCTGTCAAGGTTTGCATGCCCTAACCCCGCTGAACTAGAATTGAAATGCTTATGTCCCTCCACAAACTCTGCCTCTGTTTCCTCTCAGGATCTTGCCACCATTCTCCTTTTCTCTGGTCTCCTCTATTTTAGGTGGTGGTCATGTGAAAGAAAACATGCTCCTTTTAATTTATCTCCAGTCCTGCGATAGCACCTTCTATCTTGGGGCAGCTTTGATGTTGAACTTGTCACCCGTCTTAGCTTGGTCTTCTATAACACTGCTGTCTTCATGTGAAGCCCTTGCCACAATCCCAGCTCTGGTTGTTTATGCCTTTCCAGTGTCATCTCTGTATACTACTGTGGATTGGGCAAGAGCATTTTAAATTTGTTGAGAAAGAGAGTAAGAAGGAAAGTGCCTGCCACAGAGGCAGAGGCTGGGATGGGGTAGGGGTCGTGGGAGGGATACTGGGGACACTGGTGGTGGAAAATGTACACTGGTGGAGGGATGGGTGTTCGACCGTTGTAAGACTGAAACTCAATCATGACAGCTTTGTAACTGTAAGCATATTTAGTGGCAGATCCCTGACACTGTTAAAATATATACAAAAACAATTTCATTGGGGGTTTCCTTAAGGGTTAGAGGCCCTTTACAGAAGATAATCCTTCTCCACATATGCTAGAATGTGCTGTTCTATATCTACTCTTCAACAAAGCATGTTCTCTGCTCAAAAAAAAAACCCATACATTGAAATGAACTTGCAAAATCCACCCGGAATAAGATTCACTATGTCAGTATTTTATTTAACAATAAGTTATCTTATGCTATATGCAAAGTGGAAATTTAATTACAGGTAAACAATGTTTGTATTATATTGCATCTTATAAACATCAAGAGACATTTCTAAAATTCAATATGCAGAGTCTGCAAAGTGCTCTTTAGAAAACCACTAAATATTTGTCTGTATTATTATTCCTCAAAATATGTTCTTACTGTCTCCATAGAAAATATTTTAAAAATATATGAAGCATAACTTTTTAATCTTATTTGTCAGCTTCACAATCAATTGATGTCTAGCCTCAATACCAGGCATGATGTTAAATAAGCAGCCACATTTCCAACACTCAACTAGCAGGAGAATTATGTATATGTGGCTCATATTCTTAGTCTAGTAGGACTTGAAGGAAGAGCAATATACCAAATCATCAACCAAGTTGCTTTCTTTCCTTATTGCAGATACATCCTTGCAAATAGCCAACCTCTGCAGTCAGAACTTCGAATCATATTTTAGTCAATTTAAACCTTCTGGGTCCAGTTGGGACTCTGGAGCATACATTTCATTTCTATTGTAGTTCCTTTGACTGATCAAAGCAAGGGATAAGAAAAAAGCAGTAATAAAAAAAATTCAGTGGTCTCTTGAACGAAAACTATCAAATCTCTAAATCCCCAAAGTGATTCCTACACAGTGACTGGCACTCTGTTCTCAGAACAAAAATTCTTTCAATGTGGCAAAGTGGAAATAATAGGAGATTTGATATTAGATACTTCTGAGCTTGAATCCTGACTCCATCATTTAAGACCGTGGGATAAATAAAACTCCTGGAAGTGCATATCTATTTTTTTACATTTAAGACTTGGGCAATGGGAGCCAGAGAGATAGTACAGTGGGTAGTGTGTTTGCCTTGCAAGTAGTCAGCCAGGGTTTGATCCCTGGCATCCCATATGGTCCCCAGAACACTGCAGGGAGTTATTCTTGAGCAGTGTCAGAAGTAAGCCCTGAACCTCGTTGGGTGTGGCCCACAAACTGAAAAATATATACATGAAATGGAGTCAATGCCTAAAATAAACCATTGTTGAACTGTATAAAGGAAATGATATAAAATCAAACACGCAGGAAGTTCTCATATAATACTATGTATAAAATGCATGACTTTTCAGCAAAATCTGGAGGGTAATAGGCAGTTATTTCCTTTGAGTTTTAGGATTATATATATTATTTTAGGGTTGCCACATGCATTAATAAGTCACATTTTCTCAGAATAACTATGAACTAATAACTCAGTTCTGCAAGTTTGACTTTCCAGGGGTATGATTTCCTTTTCAGAGCCCTATAGTTTTCATTTATCCTTAACGTAAAACCCGCATTTCCTTTTAGTTCCAGTTTATAGTTTAGCTAAATCACAAAGTCTCCCAGACAACCAGATTTTTGTGCAGCATTAAATAAGTTCTGGAAAATAGGTTTTGATGAAGAAATAGTGATAAAAGCATGGTACCTTAAAAGATAGCTAACACCAAAAAGAATGGGTAGTAAAGTAAAAGAAAAGAAAATACTCGGGGCTGGAGTGATAGCACAGCGGGTAGGGCGTTTGCCTTGCACGCGGCCGACCCGGGTTCGATTCCCAGCATCCCATATGGTCTCCTGAGCACCGCCAAGGGTGATTCCTGAGTGTAAAGCCAGGAGTAACCCCTGTGCATCGCTGGGTGTGACCCAAAAAGCAAAAAAAAAAAAAAAAAAAAAAAAAAAAAAGAAAATACTCAATATCACCAGGTCCTACCTACATCAAGGCTCTTGGATAAAAATAATAGAGGTTATTTTATACTATGTGCAAGATTTTTTCCTAAGCTCCTGTATCACTGTATCACTGTCATCCTGTTGCTCATCAATTTGCTCAAGCGGGCACCAGTAATGTCTCTATTGTGAGACTTGTTACTGTTTTTGGCATATCAAATACACTGCGGTAGCTTGCCAGGCTCTGCTGTGCGGGCAAGATACTCTGGGTAGTTTGCCGGGCGGAGGATTCGAACCCAGGTCGGCTTCGTGCAAGGCAAACGCCCTACCCGATGTGCTATTGCTCCAACCACTCTATGGGGGCCTCGGAGGTAGCTCATTAGTAGAGCTCTTGCCCTGTGTTAGGCCTTAAGTTCGATACTCAACACCACATACATATACTCTAAGCTCCTAAAATAAATTATTTCATGTAATACTTACAATAATCCTTTAAGGTCATTCTGATTTTGCTGATGAAAATATCAAAACACAGAGAGATTAAGTAATTTCTGCTGTTTGGAAAATTCTCCATGCTCTGTTTCCATAGAGACTGAACTAGACAATATTTCCACCAGCAGTAGATGACAATTCCATTTTGACTAAATCCCTGAAACTACTGGTTGTTTGCAGTCAGTGTGATATATTCCATTCTCACTGGTGTGAAGGGATGTTTCATTTCTATTTCAATTTGAGTTTCTGTGGTAATAAACGATTATGAACATTTCCCTATGTCTATTGCCTATCCATATATTCTCTTGTCCTCCTTGGGAAAGTATCTCTTCATCTCTCCCCAGTTTTTGGTGGGGTATTGCTAGTAACTTGTTGAGTCTTATGGGTGCTTTCTATATCTTGGATATTAGCTTTATCTGATATGTGGCGTGGAAATACTTTTTCTATTTAGTAGATTTTCTTTTTCTAAATTTTATTTTATTAAAGCACCTTGATTTTCAAATTTATTCATAGTTGAGTTTTATCCATACAATATTCTGTCACTCATCCACCACCAGTGTCAACTTCCTTCCACCAATATTCCCAGCTTCTCTCCCCTATGCCCACACCCAGCTTGCCATCCTGACTGAAACCTATTTATGTTTTGGTTGTTAAAATTTGGATCTCATAATTTTAGTGTCATTGATTCTGTGGTTTCTATATTTAGCTCTATAATCCCTTAACACCACTGAATCCCTTTAACCTCTGCCCCCACCCTTCCACTCGATTTCCTCCCTTCTCATCCTTATACTCCTATACTCTGGGGCCAAGGATAAGACCTAGGAATCCCCCCTTTAAACCAATGTGTCGCCTCATCCGGTTATTGTAGATACCAGGTATAAGAGATCATACTGTCTTTAAATTTAAACCTCAGTTGTTTTTTCCTTGTACAAACTTTCAAATTTTATACTGTTGAATTTATTTGTATTGTTACTTTTGCCTGTGGACCCAGATATTTAAAGAAAGCTGTGAGGTTCATATCCTGAGTCTTTTACCTATGTATTCTTTTGTGTATTTGATGGAATCTAATCTATCTCAAGGCCTGTGGCCCCTTTGAATTAACATTTACCTGTGGTGTGAAGTACAGTAGTTTGCTTGCTTGCTTGCTTTTTTCTTCCTTCCTTCCTCTCTTCATTCCATTCTTGGTTTCTTTCTTTCTTCCTTCCTTTCTTTCTATTATTTTTTGTATAGAGCTGACAAGTTTTCCCAATACAGATTGTTGAAGGGACTTCCCTTGCTCCACTTCATGCTCCCATCATCTTTGTCATAAATTATCTCTCCATAAATCTTAAGGTTTATCTCTGAGCTCTCAATTTTATTCCATTGGTCTGACAATCCATATTTATTAAAGTACCATATAGTTTTGATTAATGTAGTATTATGTTACTATTTAAATTCTGAAGATGAAATACCTCCCATATTTACTTTTCTTAGAATTGTTATTGTTAGCGTTTTATGATTAAATACAAATATAGTGGAGTTTGTTTTAATTCCTTCAAGAATGACAACAGAATTTTAATGGGAGTTGCATTGAGTCTACATAATGTTTTTGGTTATGACAACAGAAGTTTAATGGGAGTTGCACTGAATCTACATAATGTTTATGGTTATTCTTGCAATTCTAATTCTTCCAATCCATGAACATAGAATATTTTTCTATGTCCTGGGTGTCCTATTTTTTCCAAGACTGAAGCAGTTTTAAGTGCATAAGGTTTGCAAGTCCTTTGTTGATTTCTAGGTATTGTATATTATTGGACATATTTTGGGGGACTGGGGGTTGAGAGCAGAGCACTTAGCTATGCTCAGGAATATTGCTAGAGCAATGTTGAAAAATAACACTTTATGGTGCTCAGAGGAATGACATGTAGTGTCAGAGATCGAACCTTCATCAGTTTCATGCAAGTCAAATGCTTTATTATTGTATTGTCTTTGTGACCTTGGACACTGTTTAAAACAGGGTTATCATTTTTCTTTCTATTTTAGATCATTATTTGCATATAGCAATGCAATACATTTCTTGTACATTTATTTTGGGCCCAAATACTTTGCTTTATTTGTTTATTATTTCTAATTATTTTCTAGGAATATATATGCATACATATAAATATAGTGATAATTTAACTTCTACAGTTTGAATCCACTGTTTCTTTTTTGACTAACTACATTATAGCAGGAAATTTCGAAACTATTAAATAAATGTGAAAAAAGTGGACATCATTGCCTTGTGCCTTATCTCAGAGGGAAAGTTTTCAGTTTTTCTTCATTGCATATGATGTTGGCTGTGGATAATTTTGGTAAATGGCTGTTACTGTCTTGAAGCATATTCTTCCTATCCACAAGCTGTTGAGGTTTTTTAAATAAATGGATGTATAATTTTATCAAAAGCTTTCTCTGAATAAATTGATATTATCATATAATTTTATCTCCCCTTTTGTTGACATAGTGTATTACGTCAACGATTTATTGATTTATTTATTGCTTTTTGGGTCACAACCCGGCAATGCACAGGGGTTACTCCTGGCTCATGTACTCAGGAATTACTCCCGGCAGTGCTCGGGGGACTATATGGGATGTTCGGAATCGAACCCGGGTCGGCCACGTGCAATGCCCTACCTGCTGTGCTATCTCTCCAGCCCCCAACAATTTAAATATATTGAACCATGCATGCATCCATGGCAGGAATTCAACGTAATCATTGTGTGTGATCTTTTTGAGATTTTTTGAGTTCAGTTTGATAATATTTTGTACAGAATATTTGCATATATGTTCATTAATTATATTGGTTTATAATTTTATTTCTTAGAGATATTTTTGCTTCGGTGATTACAGTAATAGAATTTCAGTAGAAGCTGTTAGGAATGATTCCGGTTTCTTTGATAGTTATAAATAACTTCAGGAGTATGGACATTAAGGTTTTTTTGAAGGATCTGTAAACCTATTAGTGAATCATTTGGACCAGGACATTTGCTCTTGGAGAGATTTTGTGTAACTGTTTCAATTTTCTTACTTGTGATTGGCCTGTTTAGGTTTTCTATTCTTTCAATTTAATCTTGGGTGCTTATATGATTGTAAAAATTCATCCATTTCTTTAGGTTCTCCTACTTAGTGGCATATAATTGTTCATAATAACCTCTTATAAACCTTTGCATTTCTGAAGTGTCTGTTGTAATTAATTCAGTTTCACCTCTGATCCAGTTTACTTGGATTTTCTCTTTTTCATTGCCTGAATCTAAGAGTTTGTTGGTCATGTTTATTCTTTTGAAAAACCAGCTTCTTATTTCATTGATCTTTTGTATTTTTATTTGTATGTAATTTATTATGCTTTAATTTTTATAATTTCCTTCTACTGACTTAATGATTAATTTATTATTCTTTTTCTAGTTCATAAAGCTGAGAGGTTATGTCTTTCATTGAGATTTTTATTCTTTCATAATGTAAGTCTGTATTTCTATAAACTTCATACTTAGTATTATTTATCTGTGTTCCATAGATTCTGAGAATTTGTGACTGCATTTTCATTTGTTTCAAGAAATATTTTTATATTTCTCCCTTGATTTACTCTCTGACCCAATTTTTATTTAACAGAATGTTGTTCGGTTTCCAAATGTTGGTGTTTTTCTTATCATTTTAGTATAGTTAAATTCTAACTTCACAAAGGGAAGTTGCTTTAATTTCCATCCATTTTGTTGAGTTTTTAATCAAAAATGGGTACTAGATCCCGTCTAATGCTTTCTCTAGTTTATTGATATAATCATGCGGTTTTCCTTTTCCTTTTATGATATGGTGTACTATGTTGATAGACTTACATATGTTAAGTAACTTACAAAAGACTTACATATGACTTACAATCATCCTTGCATTCCAGGGATGGACCCTACTTGTTCATGTACTACCTTTTTGATGAATTGTTAGCTTATATTTGCTAACATTTTTGAAGATCATTGAATTGGTGTTAATAAAGGATATTGGCCTGTAATGCTCTTTATTTGGTGGTATATCTGTCTGCTTTTGTTAGCAGGGTGATGTTCGCTTCAAAAAAACTGCAACCAGACTAAAGCTCAACAAAAAATACTTTATTTGAGGGAAGAAATGGAAAATGGAAGAAATGGGGTGGGTGCATATATTCACAAGGCTGACTATACATACCTCCACAAAGTCAAGAGCATAGAAAACATATCAACTATCTTTTCATACCATGGTTCAGGGAAAGTTGTAATTAATCACAAACAAAAATGGAGAAGCATCTCAAACATCTGGAAATTAAATAGCCTACTACTGAACAACCAATGGGTTAGAGAAGGAGACAAATAGGAAATTAAAAGATTCATGAAAACAAACGAGAATGGGGACACTATCTACCAGAATGTGTGGGATACAGCAAAACTTGTTTTAAGAGGAAAGTTCATTGCTAAGCAAGCATTGCTCAGGAAGGAAGGAAAGGTGGGGCACATAAGTAACTTTACTACACAACTTAACAAACTAAAAATGACCAAAAAAGGAGCCCAATGCAGGTAGGTAGAAGGAAATAATAAAACTTAGAATGGGAATTAATGAACCGGAATCCCAAAAAACAATCTGAGAAACCAATAGCTGGTACTTTGAAAGAATAAAGTTTCAACAAACTGCTAGCAAGACTCACAAAGAGTCAGAGAAACAAACTGAATCAGAAATAAAAATGAGACATCACAACAGAAACCATGGAATTTCAAAGAATCATCAGAGATTACTTTAAGAATTAGTATGTCACATAATGAGAGAACCTAGAAGAATTGGATAAAGTCCTGGACTTCTATAACCTCCCAAGACTGAACCATGTTGATTTTGAACACCTGAACAGACCTATTACTATAAAGGAAATTGAAATAGTAACCAAAAGTCTTTTCCAAAACAAAAGCCTAGGCCCAGATGGAATCACTAGTGAATTGTTTCAAACCTTTTAAGAGGACCTACTGCCAATACTTTTCTGGCACTTCCAGGAAATTATCTGAAATATATTTTCCTCCTATTTTATTTTTATAAAGTTGTTCACAATAATTTATTACATTCAGTATTCCAATAACAATCCCACCACCATAACACCTTCCCACCACCATTATTTTAAATTTCCAATTACTACTCAAGCCTGCTACAAAAGCAGGTCCTAAATAATTTATTTTGTATGACTTGTTATGAATTATGTGTTAAAAATGATCCAAAAATTTCCTCAGAGGAAATGTTTGAAATATTTTATCCCTTCTTGGACTCTGAATTACAACTTTGTAGATTAGAGGATTCTTTGATGTTCTTTTCACCAAATACTCAGTATATACTATTTCATTCTCTCTAGTAGAGTTTCATTACAAAAAAAATCTCTTCAGGTCACTTATGGTTTTTTCCTTGTATATAAAATTTTTGTTTTTCTCTTGTTGCTTTATGGAATCTCTATCTTTCGTTCTTGCTCATTTGCTCACAATGTGTCCTGTGGTTGTTTTGTTTGGGTTTACTTTGAATGTCATTTTTGGGCCTCTTGTATCAGTGCTCCCATCTACTTCTTCCTATTTGGGGAAGTTCTCACTCACAATTTCTATTAGTGATTAGTACGCTCTCTATCTGTCCTCTCTTTCTGGTATTACTAAGTTTCTGAGGTTGGTCCTTCTGCTGTTGTGCATAATATTTTGTAGTCTTCATTTTCCTCAATCACTTTTCTACTGCCCTTTCATTTTTTTCTTTTGCTTTTTGAGTCACACCTGGTGATGCACAGGGGTCACTCCTGGCTCATGCACTTAGGAATCACCCCTGGCGGTGCTCAGGGGACCATATGGGATGCTGGGATTCGAACCCAGGTTGGCCACGTGCAAGGCAAACGCCCTACCCGCTGTGCTATCACTCCAGCCCCTGCCTTTTCATTTTTGATGGAAATTTTTCCTATATCTTTAAAAACACTGATTTTATTTTCAATTCTATCCATTCTTCTTCTGATATTTGCTACTATATATTTTAGCGTCTTTATTTATGCTGGAATGGGTTCTTACATTACCTTTTTTTACTTGAATAGAGCATCAGACTTCCTTCAAATGTTTTGTTTCTCTATTCAAATGTCTTTTTCAGATCATTAAGCAGCATTATGATTGCTCTAAAGTTTTCAAACAGGTTTTTAAAAGCCTATCTATGTGGGGCTCTCTCTGGACTTCTATCAACCTCTGTTTTGACATGGATAATTTTTTTAAATTTTTACTGGTGTTCTATTTTCTATGGAGTTGAACTTTGGCTCAGGTCATGTGCAACTGCTCAATTTCTCACCAGAGGGTCTGACTAGATTTTATCCTCTTTCACCAGGGCTTCAGCTGACCTATAGGGATGCAGTAGCAAAGTGGTGGGCTACGTGGTCAGCTCCTTGTTTGGTGTGTTGGGACTGACCTGGGATTGACAACTACACAAGGCCCTCCTCCAGTCCCCTCCACCTTTGAGGTGCAGTACAGGTTATTTTCTTAGGTTATTTTCATTTCTTATTTCCTAACATAAGCTGTAACACTTTTATTGTCCTTCTTGAAACTGTTTTTAGTTGTGTCCCATATGCTCTTACAGCTTGTTTCTTCATTCTTATTTTTACAGGAATCTTTGTACTTCTTTGGTTTTCTTCTTAATACAATGATTGTTCTATAGTTCAACAGTTGCTTAGCTTCCAAACATATGAAATTTTCTTAGTTTTGTGTCTATTGATTATTTCTACTTTTTTAAAAAACTGTGTGAATAAGTCAATATAATATCTGCCTTCGTGATTCGTGATTCTATTGACACTTGTGTGCAGCATATGGTATATCCTGGACAATGTCCCATGTGCACTGGAAAATAATGTGTATTAACCTTTTAGTGGAGAGGAACCAGTACATGCTAAGTTACACTTTTCTGGTAGTTTGGTTGGTTGTTGGTTTTATGTCACACCCAGCAGAGCTTAGGGCTTACTCCTGCCTTTGTGCTCATGGGTCACTCCTGGAAGTGCTCAGGAGGTCATATATATTTCTTAGAATTGAACCAGGATTAGATGTGTGCAAATCACATGCTTTGATACTTGTACTATCTCTCTAGCCCCATCCTTCTTTAAGGCTATTGTTTCCTTATTGATTTTTAATCCGCTTGACTTATATATTAATAAGAGAGGAATTATAACATCTAGTACTACACTGTTATTGTGTTGCTCTTGATATATTTCTTCAGCCTATTAGTAGATATGTTTATACTTTGATACCCTTTCAATTGTGAATATATGTTTAAAAGTGATGTCTTCCTAATGTAGTGACCACTTAAGGGTTATATAATGTACATCTATCTCAAATATCGCCTTTTTTACTTTGTAGTCTTTCTGATGTAATATGACTGCCTTAGCCTTTTTATGATACTATTTGCCTGTACAGTTGTTTCCAACCTTTTAGTTCACTAGGAGGGGATCACACCTGATGTTGTCTGAAGCTTACTTCTGACTATTTGCTCAGGGACCAATCCTGATGGGGCTTGGGAAACCAATTGGGTTGCAAGAATTGAAACTAGATCAGTCACATTCAACACATGGCCCTACCCACTGTACTATTTCTCCAGCCCTTTAACTTGTGTTTATCATAAGTTATTTAGTGTGTACCTTATAAGAAATGATTGTGTTTTGTTTTTTTGATAAATCTTGCAACTCTTTGCCTTTAAGTTGATCAGTTCAAGCCAGTTATATGTATTGGAATTATTCAAATAAAGGAATTTATTACCATTTTATATGAATTATGGATATATGTGAAAACAGTCTGCTTTCTTTGGCTTTCTTTGATTTTCTTTCCCCAAACTTTGACTTCTCTCTGTTACATAGCAATGATGATTCATATCTATGTTTTTGTTTATGTCTAATGAGTATATTTGGTTTTTTAATTTTATTATGAAATTTTCACTGGAATTGTAGACTTACATTTTCTACTAAAGTGAAGGCAAATGAGATTTAAGTTCATTTTAAAAGACCCTTTATAGATATTCACCCAATACCCATCTAATGAGGGGTTGATATTAAGGATATAGAAGGCACTGGTTGAACTCTACAAGAAGAAGACATCCATCCACATCAGAAAATGGGGCAATGAAATGAACAGAAACTTTCTCAAAGAAATCCGAATGGCCAAAAGGCACATGAGAAAATGCTCTTCATCACTAATCATCAGGGAGATGAATATCAAAACAACAATGAGAGATCTTCTTCCCACCTTCAACAGAGAAGAGGCCAGGCAGTCTGGTGAGCAACGCGACCGGAGAAATGCTCCGGACCCGAATCCGGGCCAACAACACCAGGGATCCAGACGGAGGAGGTACAGCAGGCACACCTTCTCCGGATGGAACCCTGGCGACACTGAGAAGCAACTAACACAGCTCCGGGTTGCGGGACTGGAACACATTCGAGCCGCGGGGGGGGGGCACTGGAGTGGGGCAGCGCCTGCCCAAACTCCAAATGGTCCCGGCCGCCGGAAGTCCCACCCTCAACCCACCCTCGGCGCCATCTTCCCACCTTCAACAGAGAAGAGGCCAGGCAGTCTGGTGAGCAACGCGACCGGAGAAATGCTCCGGACCCGAATCTGGGCCAACAACACCAGGGATCCAGACGGAGGAGGTACAGCAGGCACACCTTCTCCGGATGGAGCCCTGGTGACACTGAGAAGCAACTAACACGGCTCCGGGTTGCGGGAATGGAACACATTCGAGCCGCGCGGCCGCGCGACCTTTTCTAAAAACTGAAAACATACAATCTTTTAATGACAAACCAATTATCAAATGCTTCCTTAGTAGGGCTGTCTTCATTGGGGGGAAACTCCAACAACAATAGTGAGTTTTGTTTTGCAATATGGAATGTAAGCAAGGTCGAGAGAAAATGAAGTGAAAATCATCAGTTATACAGTTGGGGGGGCTCTGGCGGGGGGTATACTGGGGATTTTGGTGGTGGAATATGGGCACTGCTGAAGGGATGGTGTTTGAATATTGTATAACTGAGACATAAACCTGAAAACTTTGTAACTTTCCACATGGTGATATAATAAAAATTTAAAAATAAATAAATAAATAAATAAATAAAAACAATGAGATATCATTTCATATCACAGAGACTGGCCCACATCAAAAAGAACAAAAGCAAGCTGTGTTGGTGTGGATGTGGGGAGAAAATGTCCTTCACTGCTGGTGGGAGTGCCGACTGGTTCAACCCTTTTGGAAAACAGTTTTGATGTTTCCCCAAAAATTAGAAATTTAGGTCCAATTTGACCCAGCAATACCAAATCTAGGAATATATCCCAGAGATGAAAAAAAAATGGAGCAGAAATGACATCTACACTTGTATGTTCATTGCAGCACTATTTACAATAGCCATGATCTGGAAAAATCCCGAGTGCCCGAGAACAGATGACTGGTTGAAGAAACTTGGTACGCCTACACAATGGAATACTATGCAGCTGTTGTTAGAAAAGATGAAGTCATGAAATTTGCATATACGTGGATCAACATGGAGAGTATCATGTTAAGTGAAATGAGTCAGAAAGAGAGAGACAGACATAGAAAGATTGCACTCATCAATATAAAGTATTAGAATGGGAGACTAACACCCAAGAGTAATAGAGATAAAGACCAGGAGGTCTGCCCCACAGCTTGGAAACTGGCCTCACATGCTGGGGGGAAAAGCAGCTTAGATAGAGAAGGAAACACCAAGTAGAGGATGTTGGGAGGACCCATTAAGGTTGAAAGATGAGTGACGAAATTAGACTATAGACCGAACATGATGGCCACTCAATACCTCCATTGCAAACTATAACACCTAAAAGGAGAGAGAACAAAAGGGAATGCCCTGCCGCAGAGGCAGAGTGGGTTGGTGGAGGATGGCATGGGGGTAGTAGGAGGGATACTGGGAACATTGGTGGAGGAGAATGGGCACTGGAGAGGGATGGGTAAACGATCACTGTATGATTGAAATGCAAACACAAAAGTTTGTAAGTTTGTTACTGTACCTCACAGTGATTCACTAATAAATAAATAAATAAATAAATAAATAAATAAATAAATAAAAGACCCTTTGTAAATTATTCTTCTTTACCATATTTTATGCCTTCTTGTAGCCGACTACTTCCGAGTACGACATCTTTGCCTTTTGTAGAAGAGCTTTCTAATACTGTGTACAGAGTTGGCATAGAGACAGTGAATTTCTTTAGCTTTCTTTGTATTTAATTCCATTTTGGTTGTGTATTTTCTTGTTTTTGGTTTTGGTGGGGGCACACCCAGCTGTGCTCAGGGATCACTCCTCGTAGCACTTAGGTGACACTCTGGGTGCCAGGGGTTGAACCCAGGTTTGCCTCATGCAAGGTAAATGTCTCACATGCTGTTCTATTGCTCCAGCCCTCGACACAGATTTTTCTGTCATCTTCAGGGAGTGCTTTCAGGTCCCTTTCTATTCAGTCATCTTCTACCCTCATATCGCATAGATTTTATTAGCACTAGAATTTAGGCTTTTGGTATATTTAGGGTAAGAGAAGGGGTTATTTTTTACAATTTGAATTCTAAAAATATTAGATTCAAATGTATTGAAAACAGGTTTCTAGATTGTCAATTCATTGCCACGTACTTAAATTAGAGATATACATAAAAGAACTCAATTATAGCAAATTTTTCAGAAAAAAATAATTTGACTCTGATAATTATTTGAAGTATAACAGATTTCTTTGAAAGTTTGGAGGATGAAGAGGAGGAAGAGGAGGAGGAGAGAGAGACAGAGGGAAAGAGAGAGAGGATACACTCAAATGCATTCAAGAAAGAACTTGGGCTTCTCCAGAGTGGGGAGGGAGCCCCAGTACATATCCCAGCATTAGACATGAAAGTATGAAAGTACACATCTCAAGAGAGGAGATGCAGGCAACACATGTGATAAGGAACCACCTGTATTTGGCACCTACACAGGGGCACAGGCAACACGTGGGCTCAGGCAGCATATGTACCTTTTTGATATTTCTTCATTTTCATTTATCCATCTGTTATCTTCATGCTTGTCTGTAATTCTGTCTTACCCTCCCAATAAATTTAATGCTAAAACATTTTTATTATGCCTTCTAATATGGACCTGTATCATAACTCTATGACTTATTTTTCTTATTTTGACTAAATAACTTGAGTCTCATTAAT
Organism: Sorex araneus; assembly: GCF_027595985.1. NCBI lineage: Eukaryota > Metazoa > Chordata > Mammalia > Eulipotyphla > Soricidae > Sorex > Sorex araneus. Next base: position 109,538,814 of record NC_073313.1, read on the forward strand.
CTAGAAAAATCCACAGTGTAGGTATAAAAACACTAAGATGATCTGTAAGCTTCAGGAAAGCATGTGACAGTACAAAAATATAAATAAGTGAAAATAGATGTACAAAGATGTTAGGGTCAACAGATATAGGAGGAGATAAAGGTAATTAAGTCTCCAATTAGGATAGGATTGACGTTTCCTGGGATTGGGGACTTTTATTATAAATGCTAGAAAAGTCCCAGGAAAACCCAAATAGGTTAATGACAAAATGGTTAGTGCTTTTACTAAATAACCAACTAGAAAAAAAATCTCTCAATGTTAATCAATAATGTAATGTTGAATTAATTATTTGTAAAGTGTCACCCATATATTAAAAAGAATTAGTAAATATCTATGTATTAAATATAAATATAAAACATTTCTGTCAGGAATTAACAAATAAACAAAAGTGCGCAGTAATATGTCTACACCAATAACATTTTGTGGAAGCTAAAATAATCTGCTGAAGTAGAAGAGTGACATAACTCAATCTGCATATTGGGCCCAATACTAAAAATCAAAATTAGTTGGCCATTCTAAAATCTATTGTTCTGTAAATAACACAGGATATTTACTTCATTTAGAGACGTCATTAGAACAATTTTTAATAGTCGTCTCAGATATGGTATTTTGAAAAATATACCCTAAATACCTTAAAGCAGTATGGATTAATTTAAAATTATATTAATCTAAAAAAGAAGTTAATTACTCCAAAATAAATGGGAACAAAAAACGAAAGAAATGAGTCTTAGTTTACATTTCTCTTAAATTAAACTAAAAGAGTAAAGACCAAATGCAATTTCTGGTGTCGAGTGCAAGGTTAAAATTTATAAGATATGGGGCTGGAGTGATAGCACAGTAGATAGGGCGTTTACCTTGCACACAACTGACCCGGTTTCGATTCCCAGCATCCAGTATGGTCCCCTGAGCACTGCCAGGAGTAATTCCTGAGTGCAAAGCCAGGAGTAACCATTATGCATCACCAGGTGTGACCCAAAAAGTATACAAAAAAGTCCCCCAGTGTAGGATAACATAGTCTCAGCTGCACGAGCGTGACTCCAGACGCCAGCTAAATTTTTTGGCATGGGCAGCTCCTCGCAGAATGTCTTCAGACTGAGAACTAAGCCGCGGCCCCATGTCCTCCCAGGAGGGGAAAGGTATTTCTCTCTCTCGCCTTTTCCTTGCCCGGAATGAAGGGCGTGGCAGCCGCCATATTATGACGACCACATATGGGGTTTAAAAGCTTGCAATGATCCAATACCTGGAAGAAATCTCCCTGGACCTAGTTGCTAAAGTACAGAAATCCAAAACCTCATATCTCTTCACAACAGGTCTGACTCTAGTGAGGTACTCCTAACAATAATAGTGAGGTTTGTGTTGAAATATTGAATGTAACCAAAGTAAATAGAAAGTAAAGTGAAATTTATCAGTTACAAGCCGGGGGCTGTGGGGGTGGGTGGGATGGGAGGTGTACTGTGTTGTTGTTTTTTTTTGGTGGTGGTGGGATATGGACACCCGTGAAGGAATGGTTGTTTCAGCATTGTATAACTGAGACTTAAGCCTGAAAGGATTGTAATTTTCCACATGGTGATTCAATAAAATAAAATTCTTAAAAAAAAAGAAAAGAAGGATATGTACATCAGCAAGATCTCACAGTCTTAAACATATATGCACCCAATAAGGGACAAGCAAAATACTTAAAACAACTGCTAATTTTCTTGAAGGAAGATATTGATAGCAGTTCAATAATTGTTGGAGACTTCAGCACTGCTTTCTCACCTTTTGATAGATAAACTAGATTAAAGTTCAGCAATAAAATACTGGCCTTGAAGGAAGAAATGGAAGAGTGGATTTTAGTGGATACATAAAAGGATTTTCATTCCCCCAAATCCTCTTCAATGCATATGGGACATTCTCCAAGATAGACCACATGCTGGCCCATAAAACATTGTTCCATTAAGACAAAAAGATAAAAATTATGTCAACTATATTATCAGGTCATGATGCACTGAAAATGGAATTTAATGACACACATAAACTGAAAAATAACTCAAACACCTAAAAATTAAACAGCTCACTATGAACAAACAGTGAATCAGAGAGGAAATTAGAAGAAAAATGATTTCTGGAAACAAATGGGAATGAGGACACAAGCTACCAGAACTTGTGGGACAGGCCCAAAAGTGGTGTTAAGAGGAAAGTTCATAGATATGCAAGCATTCATCAGGAATGAAGAAAGGGCTCAAACGAATAACGTAACAGCATAGTTTAAGAAACTGAAAAATAACCAACTAATGTAGCCCAAAGCTAGTAGGAGGAAGAAAATAATAAAACTTAGAACTTAAATTAATGAACTGGAATTTATAAACTCCAAAACTCCAAAAGGTTAATGAAACCAGGAGCTGGTTCCTTGAAAATGCAAACAAGGTTGATAAGCTACTAACTAGATTCACAGAGAAAAATAGAGAGAAACTGAATCAGAAATAAAAGGGGGGACAGATAAATGAATACTACAGAAACGTGAAGGATCCTCAGGGATTGCTCCAAAAATCTTTATGCATGAAACAAGAGAACCTTTAAAAATAGATAAGTTCTTGGATTGCTGTAACCTCCAAGCCTTGAGCCAAAAAGATATGGGACATTTGAACAAACTATCATGATCATGGCAATTAAAAGTCTTTTCAAAATAAAATCCTAGGCCCAAATGAAATTACTACTGAGTTCTTTCAAACCTTTAAAGAAGACCAACTAGCAGTCCTTTTCAGACATTTCCAGGAAAGTAAAGAAACAGAAATATTCCCAAACATTTTCCATAAAAGAAACATTATCCTGATGCCAAAAGATGACAGAGACTGCACAAAAGTGAAAATTACAGACTGGTCTTCCTGATGAACATTTGTGAGGAAATGGCCCAGAACAGACCACATGAATCAATTTAGCTTTCTCAAGACTCTTTTTACAGGAGCCTGCATGGCAGAATAACTTGATTTTCTGACCCTGAGCAAGGAATTCGGATACAGGCACTCGGGGTCTCAAGAAGGGTGGTGGTCAGACCAGATAACCAGACCCATATCACAAGACCCATATCACAAGACCCATATCACAAGACCCAGGACTGCCCCTGGAACCGGGACATTCCTGAATATTGGTGCAAATACTGATCTCTAAAACCACAGGCTAAGGAGTGATGTCCTTTGAAATGGATTGGTTAAGAAAGTTTGTAATATTACACATCTATTGGCTATGAAATGTGTGGGCTCTGCTGTAATGACCGGGGAAGGCCTATATAAGATCTCCTTTGGAGAAGCTCGGGTCTTTGCCCAACCTGCTGGTGGCAGGCTCAAGATCAGGAGATGAATGGGAGGGAAACTGGGAACCCTGCTGGAGGGAAAAAGACACTAGTGTAGGATCAGTGCTGAAACATGGTATATCTTAAAACTCAACTATCTATAACTTTGTAAATCACGGAGCTTTAAAAAATCCTTTGAGCACAGAGGGTCCATTTCCGTCTCAGCAGCTCCGAATTTATCTGGGCCGAGGGTGTGCCAGTTACACCCCCTTCCCATGAGTCCCTGGGAGCCCCAAGTGTAGAAATCGAATACCTCTGGGTTAGGATTCTCAAAGATGGCGCCTGCCATGCGGTTGCTGCCTCTGCTGTTTTGCCGCCGCCGCCGCCGTTTTCCGTGCAGGAAGACAGGGTGGGGAGGAAAAAACTCCACCCCCGGGCAGCACAGGGACCTAACACTTTCGGGCATCCAGCACAGCTTCTAATAACAATGCACTGGGACTGCAAACTAGGCTTCAGCCCTGTGCTGCCCGGGGGTGGAGTTTTTTCCTCCCCACCCTGTCTTCCTGCACGGAAAACGGCGGCGGCGGCAACCGCATGGCAGGCGCCATCTTTGAGAATCCTAACCCAGAGGTATTCGATTTCTACACTTGGGGCTCCCAGGGACTCATGGGAAGGGGATGTAACCGGCACGCCCTCGGCCCAGGTAAATTTGGAGCTGCTGAGAGGGAAACGGACCCTCTGCGCCTAAAGACTTTGATTCCAGAGACCTAACACTCTCGGGCATCCAGCGCAGCTTCTAATAACAATGCACTGGGACTGCGAACTGGGCTATGCAATTTCTGGTAGAATTTTCCCTGGACTTTATACAGAAATCCAAAACCGCGCGGACGCGGCCACGTCCGCGCGACTTATCATTTATAATTGTCAGCTATGTGAAACGGTTCCTTTTGAACAGGTCTGACTTGGGGGGGGGAAACCCCAAATAATAACAGTAAGTTTTTGTTGAAATATTGAAGGTTATTAATGTAGCAGCCACCTCTCTGGACTGTGAACTAAGCAAAAGCCCCACGCCGGCCTTTGCGGCGTGGCGTACACCATACTATGAGGTGCGGGATGGGGGATGAGGGTGAAAAAAAAAGGGAAAAGGAAAAAGAAAAAAAAAGAAGAAGAATAGTTATGTACTTGTAGCAGTGGGGCTCCATATCTCTTCTTTCCCAGCAATGGAAAACTAATTATCAAATGCTTCCTTGGTAGTAGGTCTGTCTCTCTTGGGTGGAAACTCCAACAACTATAGTGAGTTTTGTGTTGAAATATGGAATGTAATCAAGGTAAAGAGCAAATGAAGTGAAATTCATTAGTTATAAAGTAGGGGGTAGGGGGTGGGGGCGTGGGGTATACTGGGGTTTTTGGTGGTGGACTATGGGCACTGGTGAAGGGATGGGTGTTTGAATATTGTATAACTGAGACATAAACCTGAGAACTTTATAACTTTACACATGGTGATTCAATAAAAAGTTAAAAAAAATCCTTTGAAAATAAAAAGCAATAATCGATATTTGTAGAGAGATGGGTGTTGGATCATTGTGTGACTGAAACCCAATCATGAACAGCTTTGTAACTGTGTATCTCAGAGTAAATCAATTTTAAAAATTAATAAATAAGTAAATAAATATTTTTTTAAAAAGCAATGGTGCCTCAGGGTCTACAGAAACAGCTCAATATCTTAGAATGCCTGGTATTGTAAGCCCAACTTCAAAAATTTGAATTTGATCTCCCATGCTACTACATGAGCCTAATGGTGACATTTCTATTGGCTGAGGTTGGCAGTTTTGCTTACTGCAATCCATTTAACTGCAAGAAACTTCTGGCCACACTTCAAGCCAAGTGACTGTGAGCACCACAATAGGCAGGTGTGACCCCTGATAAGCAGAATAGCAGACCTTGTATACATCATCTGACAAATGTGATACCTGGTAAGTATGAAAAAAATGAAAGGTAATAAAGGAAGATACATGGGGGCTGGAGAGATAGATAGCACAGCAGGTAGGGTGTTTGCCTTGCACGCGGCCAACCCGGGTTCCATTCCCAGCATCCCATATGGTCCCCTGAGCACCGCCAGGAGTAATTTCTGAGTGCAGAGCCAGGAGTAACCCCTGTGTATAGCCAGGTGTGACCCCTAAAGCAAAAACAAAAAAACAATAAAGGAAGACACAAATAAATCAAAACACATACCCTACTCATGGGTTGTGAAGATTAATTCATCAAAACTACAACACTCCCCAAAGCATTATACAGATTCAATGAAATCCCTGTAACATTTTCAAAGAAAATGGATCAAACAATCCTGAAATTCAGATGGAACAATAAACTTCCCAAATAACCAAAGCATTCCTCAGTAGAAAGAAGATGGGAGGTATCATTTTTCTAACTTAAAACTATAATATAAAGCAGTAATAAATAAAACTGTGGTACTAGAGTTAATACAGATCATCAGATCAATGAAATATAATTGAAAATAAATGGTAGATCCTCAGGTATATGGTCAGTTAATCTTTGATAAAGGAGAAAATAAATATGAAGAGCATCAAAGAAATCACTTTAATAAGTGGTGTTGGAAAATCTGGCCGTTCATATGCAAAAAAAGAGCTCAGAACTCTTTCTAATTCTGCACACAGAAGTCAAATAAAATGGATTAAAGACCTAGATATCAGATCTGAACCCTTAAGGTACATAGAGAAAAATATAGGCAAAACTCTCCATAACATTAAGTCAGAGGAATCTTTCAGAATGAAATGCTACTGACCAAGAAAATGGAAGTAAATACAAACAAATGGGTCTACATTGAATTAAGAAGCTTCTGCTCTTCAAAAGAAATGATGACCACTATACAAAGACAGCCCACAGACTGGAAGAAATTATTTGCCTACCACTCTTCCAATAAAGATTTAATATCCAAGATATGTAAAGCACTGCTACAACATTACAAGAAAAAAATCCAACCCCATAAAAACTGGGGAGAAGAAATGAGTAGATATTTCCTCAAATAAGAATTACAAATAGCCAAAAGGCATAGAAAAATGCTCTATAACTAATCATAATAGAAATTCAAATCAAAACAACAATGAGATATCACCTCACACCAGAGAGACTGACACTCATTAAAATAAAAACTCATCGAAAAACAAGAACAACCAGTATAAATGAGGATGTGAAAAAAGGGACCTTCACTACCAGTGGGAATGTCAACTGCTCCAGCCTTTTTGGAAGATAATATAGAAGTTCTTCAAAAAATGAGGAACTGAACTTCCATATGATCCAGCAATTCCACTCCTGGGAATATACACTACAGGTACAAAAACACCAAGCAGAAAATACATTTGCATTCACTGAAGCACTATTCACAATAGCCCAGATCTGGAAACAATCCAAGAGCCCAAGATCTGATGACTGGATAAAGAATCTATGATATATATACACAATGGAATGTTACCGACTTGGCCTTAGTAAAAAGATGAAGTCATTCAATATGGATTAATATGGAAAGTAGCATTCTGAGTAAAATTTGTCAGAGTGAAATAGAAACCGAATGATCTTACTCATATATGAAATATAAAGAAACATAGGAGGGGGATAACTAACTCCCAAAGGCAATAGAAATTAAGAGAAAGAGAACTGGTCCTTAATAGGAGACTTGTCACTGGAGGCAGGGCTTGGATAGAGAGGTGGGATAGGTCACAGAAGGGACAACTATGACAATGATAAGAGAAAGTTGTCACTCTAGACAAGGACTGTGTGCAGAAAGAAAGTAATGTGATATATATGATAACCTTTCAATACCAGTATTGTAAACCACCATGCCTAATGGGGAAAGGAAAAGAAAAAAGTGTCTGTTATAGAAGCAGGCTGGGAGATGGAAGAGAAGCTGGTGACATTGGGAGAGGAAAGTGAACACTGGTGAAGGGACTGGAGTAGGAATATTGTACTCTTGACTTTCAATTATGAATAATTTTGTAATATATGGTAATACAATAAAAATTAAAACACGTTGGTAGGCATATAAATCAGAAACTACTTTTTGGAAGGCAATTAGCCAATAATAATTTTTAAATTTTGAATATATTTAATTCAATAACTCTATTTTTTTTTTAAGGAAAAGAACTACAGGGGCTGGAGAGATGGTAGAATGGGGAGGGCTTGTCCCTTGCATGTGGCTAACCAGGTTTGATCCCTGGCACCCCAGATGGTCCCCCAGCACTGCCAGGACTAATTCCTGAGTGCAGAGTCAGGAATGACACCTGCACATTGCTGGGGGGGGGCAAAACAAACAAATGGAAAGGTGAGAGACATTAGTTCTCATCTCAGTGCTCGATATGGTCTTGTGTCAATAACTCTATTTTTAAATCCAGCTGTGTGTATATAAAGGATAATCATTACATGGTTGCTATGATACTAAAACCACAAGCAACCCTGCTTTCATCAATAGGCTATTGGCTAAATAATTTAAGCAACACAGAAGCAGACTAAAAGCTATAAAACCAAGCCTGAGGGGCAGATTCAATTTAGCTGAAGGTCTCTTGAGATATAAATATTATCACCAAGGAATCTGAAATATAATTGGATGGCATCTTAGATTTGGGGCACTTGAAATAAAACGGGAATAATTTGGGGTATATGGAGTCACGAGGTATCTCTAATATTCCCACATTGCATTGAAACACATGGGGAACAGCTAATATCTCCCAAAGGGTTTAGGGAACCAACAACTATACTATAAAACTTATCTTTGGAGATATTACAAGGCTAAAGTAGTTAACATCTGGTGCTGATTCTAGCCACATATATAAAGAGCTTCCACAGTTACCAAAGCCTCAAAATTTGGCTACATTTTTAATTGGATTGAACCCAAGTATTGGAAATGAAAACCCATATAGTTACATTTAACATGTTCATTCTTCATGGCACACTCTATGTTATGAGTTCTTATTAATTAAATTAAACTTAAACAATGCTACTTACATCATCACCTTCACTCTGCTCTCAAAAGAAGAACAGAGAAGAAAATGTTTTATTTTGCACACGCTTCCTGGTTTTGCTAGCATAATGTTAAATTCTTTGTTTCTTAATTGATGCCGTCCCCCTAATAATTAAAGTACAGCAATAAATATGAAGCTTTTTTATATTACTTGACAATGAAGAGGTCAGACTCTCAGTCTCATTTTCATCACCCTGATGGGAAGCAGCAGTATAATGGGGGAATCCCATCTGTCTTTATTAAGACTTGGCACAGAAGGAGCGCAGAATGCAGAAGAGCTCATTTAGTAAATGGCAGTTCCCATTCTGCAAAGCAACAGAAAATTTATTGCACTGTCAGCAAGAAAAAATAATCCACTCAGGAAAAGGTTGCTATATTAAGGGAATTTAAAGCGAAAGAGCTTTTTAGTGAATTTGGAAAGGATAAAATAATTGTGTCTAATTATACATAAGTGAGAAGAAAAGAAATCATCTCTATGCTATTTTTCATACTGTTTTTTTCTCCTCTAAGGTAACCTATCTTCCATTATTTAACACCATAAAACAATCCACAGTTCTCTCTCTGAAACCTCCCTTAATCTCATTCTCAATTTATTTTATTATCCTGTTGCCATATTTTTTTTTAATTAGGCAAAATTTAACATTTTAACAATTCAGTATTTCACGATGTATTTTAATTTTCTAATGGCTTTGTTTGTACAGCTAAATTTCAAGATCCTTTTGAAGAGTAAATATGTCTTGAACACTCTTAGAATTAATTCTCTTTAGCATGTGCCAACATGCTAAGTACATAAGTATTCAACAAATGTTTGCTAATAAAGTTATTTTCTGATACAAACCCCATTATTAATAGTGATTAACTTCACTGGACAAAAGACGTAAAGAAAAAGCCAAAATGATCAATTTCTTAAACAGTTAAAGGCTATACATCAAAGTAACACAAAGTAGCACATTCAAAGTTAAAACACAATAGAAGAGGATGCAAATCAAGTGGAAGAGCACAAATGTGATGCCCAGGATTCAAATTACAACACACTGTGATTCCAAGCCCCCCCACCACAAACAAAGAATACTGTTATGAAGGAGTTTCTTTTCTTCTAGAATTAAAATTTTAGAAGAAAAAAAGTTATGTTTGCCTTACATTTTTAGGGCGTAGGTTCTGGATCAGATAACATTCAGATGGAATGCGAAATTCATTTCTTTTGCTTTGGTTTCCTGATTATTTATTTTTCTTTATTGTTTTTTAATTTTTGGGTCACACCCGGTGATGCACAGGGTTACTCCTGGCTCTACACTCGGGAATTACTCCTGGCGGTGCTCAGGAGACCATATGGGATGCTGGGAATCGAACCCGGGTCGGTCACATGTAAGGCAAATGCCCTATCGGCTGTGCTATTGCTCCAGCCCCTTACTGATTATTTTTGTGAAAGTAATTTTAGGCTATTATAAGTCACCTTCACGGAGTCAGTTAGAGACCTGGGTGCCACTTGCATTTAATGAAAACAGATTATAGCAATGGAGGAAAATCCTTATTATTTATTAGAGTTTAAGTTTAGAGTTAGAATACAGATTGAAAAGCCCATTTTACAAAGCCAGAATAATAATTGTGGTACAATAACTGAGCTTCTGATCCCCCAGAAAGCTATTTCAGGAGAGGGACAAAGAAAATGCTGAATGTATTTGTTAATAAAAGTGAAACATATAAGGCTGTCAAATATAGAATTATAAACATTGTTTTTTAGTTCAAAGACTAATACTTTGTGGTTTAAAATACTGTTGCAATTAGTAACTAGACTCAGAAATTCTTAAGGAAATAGATATTTCTCACTAATTAATTGTGCATTGCTTTATTCATTTATCATACATGCTGTCACAATTTAAACTGCTTTAAAATGTTAGTCAAAAGTATCACAATTAATAAGAAGGAGATGAATAACTCAACTGCGGGGGAAGGCAACAAATTAAATATTCTTATTTCTTCTGCAAAGTAATTTTAGTTAGGTATTTCCTGAAAGCAGAGAGTTAAGAAGCTACATGCTAATTATTGCGAGAACACTTAGAGCAAAGATCGATTAATTAGTCATGAAGAGAAGAGACATGCGTTTAAATCGAAGAGACATAAGTTTAAATAGACCTGATAATGCTTTTGAAGGCATAGGTAGGAGGTGTGAAAAGGAGGGTGTTTACAAGGGGACAATAACAAATTCAATGAGATGCTCATAAGCAGACTAGAAGGATAAGAGTCTAAGACAAAATGAGGAAGCTGAAAAAATGCAAGGGAACAAGGACAAATACAGGATCATTTCATTTTTAAGTGGTATATAGAGTAAGTTGATCAGATAATTCAGTTTTTTTTTTTTTTTTTTGCTTTTTGGGTCACACCTGGCGATGCACAGGGGTTACTCCTGGCTCTGCACTCAGGAATTACTCCTGGCAGTGCTCAGGGAACCATATGGGATGCTGGGATTTGAACCCGGGTCGGCCGCGTGCAAGGCAAACGCCCTACCCGCTGTGCTATCGCTCCAGCCCCAGATAATTCAGTTTTTGAAAGGGGAAATTCCTAGATCACTCTTACCCTCAGAATATAGGGAAAAGAAGGGCAGAGAAGGAAAGAAATTTAGGGAGGAGAAGAAATAGGAAGCAATGGGGGAGCAGGGGTCAGTGGGGATCTGAATAGGTCAGTGATACCAGCGGTAGATAAATAGCCAAACCACAGAGTGAACAACACTGAAAACAAAAGATCCAAGTATCAGTAAACAAACTTTAAAAGGTGCCTGTTAAGGTAGCAGGTGGGCATGGGAGTGAGTGGAAGGGTGGGAGGAAACCTGGGATAGTATGTCAAAAGCCCAGCTTTAAATAACTTTGTAAATTATGGGGCTCTATTATATATTTTTAATTTTAAATGCAAGAAAGTTTATTATGAAAAGCCACAGACTTTTTACCTTTTAGTCTTGGGAACTCTGATTTCCAACACTGTTAATGTTAGAATACAGTGATTATTATATAATAATATATAGTGATTCAACACTATATTTTCCACCAGAATCTCAGTGTCACCCAAACTACCTGTCTCTCCCCTTCCTCTTACCATGGTAAACTGAGTTGTGTAGATCAGTTCTCAGGTCCCATTGTCTTTTGCAATTTGTTATTCTCCTTCTTTGTTACTTTGTATTTTCCGAGGAGTATCCTGCTCTCCAAAGAAATAGCTTCAATTTGGGCTGTTTTTGTTTGTACTTACCTCCTCCTGTCTTTAACAGGATGCTTATACCACAAAGTTTCTCTTATATCATTATCTTTCCTTTTCTACTTCTTATAATGTCACTTTGACTCCAGTTTCTTTGAATTTTTTCTGTTATAAGAATAGCTCCTTTGGTCCATATTCTTTAGTTCTCTTTCTTTATACATATCAATTTTTCATTTGTGCATTTCTTTTGCATCCTTTCTATAATCATAATTAAGTCTTTTGAACTTTGTAGGCTAATCTGAAAGCAAAGTCTGTCATATATTATTGTAACTGTCTACATTTCACTTATTTCAGGACCAAGAATTAATTTTATTTTTCTTTCCCAAAGTTAATTTTTTTGTTTTTAATGGCACTTTTTCGATCTTGTAATATTTACATGCATCATACTCTCAATTTGTTGGTTTACTTTCTAAGTTCCCCAAATAAACAGAAAAATCCACCTTTCCTGGAAACTTCCCTCCCATAGATTTCCAACTTAAATCCCACTGAAAGGCAATTGTCTTGATTTCTTGATAGATTCAATTTGCAGCTACCACCATGCTAGAATCTCCTTGCTTCTCTGGATTGGATCCACAGTCTTTTCAAGAATTCATTTCTTCACCTTTCTTGTTTGATTTTCCCCTTTTTTCAATTCAACACATTATTGACAGACTACCAGTCAAGGTTGAGAACAGGATAGTGCCATTTTCAGTTATGAGATGCCTTCTAGAATTCTTCTGAATCAAATAAGATTTTTAAAAGTTGAGAATTTAGTCCACCCCCATACTATCACAGTCACAATGGAGAAAAAGTGCAGAACCCCACCACAAGGAGTGGATGAAGATAAAGAGTCTTGAAGCCTCACAAGAAATGCCTACATCCATAATCTCTCTGATAAAGAATTCAGTTCTAGAGATGAAAAGGTGAGGGTGTTTAATGAACAGAAAGAAACAATGGAACAGACATACAATAAAATACAGGAGGATATGAGAGAAACATTGGAATGGACAGCCAGTAAAATACAGGAGAAAATAAGAGCAGAAATAAGAAAAATACAAACAGAAATGTCATTAATAAAAATTTTAGTAGATGAAATGAAAAACTCAATGGGTGCCCTCAACAGTAGGGTGATAACAGCAGAAGGCAGAATTGGTGAGCTTGAAAAGGATGATACACAATTTCAGAAGGAATGATACACAACTTCACAGATAAACAAGTCATGAACTTTATAGGCTCAAAACTTTCAAATGTCTCCTCCAAAAGAATTTCTGTTAAAGTCATACCAGATGCTGGATCCATTGTGGCATGTTAAAGATGTGGCTCCCTCTGCAGCATTAATATTTTGAGATCAACATTGGAAGTTGCATTTTGTCTGGATATCATCAAGAATCTGCTGTAGATCTTCGTCTTAAAGTGGATATACAGGTTTGGGATCAGAGTCTTGGACTCTTTATTAGTCTTTAGGCAAATGTTGGACAAACATACTAACTCAAACTTGTGAAGGTTTTTCTGTAGCAATAAACTATTAATATTTGTCACCCTGTTCTTAAATTTATTGAAGAGAGCTGTTGTTCAAATTTTCGTGAAGACCATGAAAAGTTTCTGTTCACCTTCAACACTTTTATTCTGTTGCTTTTGCTTTTATTCTGTTGCTCCAAGAGCATCTGAACTTCTGAATTTATAAGGATGCCAGCTGTCTCAAACTCATTGAAAAAGATGAGGTGAGAGACATCCTCATCTATGTTGCCAGCCTGCAGGTCACAACTGCAAGCAGCAATCAGAGAGCCAAGTCAAAGAGATTGCACATTAATTTTTTAAAATTTTATTGAATCACCACAAGACAGAGCATTACAAATCTGCTTGTGATTGGGCTTCATACAGTGTTCCAACACCCATTCCTCCACCACTGTAATTTCCCAGACCAATGTCGCCAGTTTCCCTCAGCCCTCCCCCAAAGAAAACATCCCTCACCCTAGCCTGGCTTTATGTCAGGCTCCTCTCTTCTTACATTTTCTCTCTCATTTTAGGCATTATGGTTTGCAATAAAGATATGAAAGGTTATCATGTATATCCCTTTACCTACTTTCAACACTCAGTTTTGTCCAAAGTGTGTGATTATTTCCAGCTAATGTTATTATAATGGACCCTGCTCTATCTTAACTACCTCCACCTCCTGCACCCTTGTGGTAATTCCCAACCATTGACCAGTCCTCCTAGCCCATTTTCTGTAGCCTTGGATATTAGTTTCATACATTCTTATATCCCACAAATGAATGCAGTCATTCTATATCTGAACCTCTTCTTGTAACTCATATTTCACTCAGGATGATACTCTCCAAGTCCATCCATTTATATCCAAATTTCATGACCTCATTTTTCCTAACAACTATGTAGTATTTCATTGTGTAGACATACCATAGTTTCTTTATACAGTTGTCTGTTCTTGGGCACTGAGGTTGTTTTCAGATTAGGGCTATTGTAAATAGTGGTAGACTGCACATTTTAGTAACTTTTTTTCTTTGCTTTTTGGGTCATACCCGGCGATGCACAGGGGTCACTTCTGGCTCTGCACTCAGGAATTACCCCTGGTGGTGCTCAGGGGACCTTATGGGATGCTGGGAATCGAACACAGGTCGGCCACATGCAAGGCAAACGCCCTACCCACTGTGCTATCACTCCAGTCCTTAGTAACTTATTTTTTATTTGAAACACCATGATTTATAATTCTGTTAATGGTAGTATTTATTGCATACAATGTTCAAACAACACACACTCCACCAGAGTGTTCACTTTCCTTCACCATTGTCTCATCCTCCCCTTCCAACAACCGTACTAACCTCCCACCTCACTCCCTGCCCATCCTAAGCTCAGTTATGTAGACCAGTTCTCTAGTTCTCTTGGCTTTGAGCATTATTACTATGTTTCTTTATATCCCAGATATGAAAGAGATCATGCTGTATTTGTGCCCCTCCTTCTGACCGACTTCACTAACCATGACACACTCCAATTCTGTCCACAACCTGGCAAATTTTATTTGGCAAATTTTATGACAAATTTTATTTCTTCTTGTAGATGAGTAGTATTCTATTTACATATCACAATTTCTTTACCTAGTCATCTGTTGTTAGATACTTGTGTTATTTCCGGATGGTTGCTTTTGTAAGAAGGACTGCAATAAAATCAGTGCACCAAAAATTCTTTTAAAATGGTGTTTATGAGCCTTTGGGGTTCATGTCAAGATGAGGAACTGTTGGTTCATATAGCAGCTCAATTCTTAGTTTTTTAAAGATGTGTTATTATTTTCCAAAGAGCTTGAACCAGTTGACATTCTAACCAACAGTAGTTGAAAGTTCCTATTTTACCCACACCCAAACCAACACTGTGTTTTAGAAAAATTATTTTTAATGTGCACAATGTATTCTTAAAACTCTGAGTATACTCATTAAAGTGTTTGTGTACCAGAGAGACAATACAGTAGGTAAGGTACTTGCACTGCATGCAGTTGACCCTGGTTCAATCACCAGGACTGAATATAACCCCCCCATCCGAGTCCACCAGGAGTGACCCCTGACCACAGAGCCAAAATAAACCTTGAACACCTCTGGGTGTGGTCACAAAACAAAAAATATCTTGTCTCTCTTCTTTTCTCTTATTCAGTGGTCTATTTGTTATTCGTTTTATATTTAAAATTTTACTAAATATCTAGCAGTCATTTTTTTTGTTCACATAAAAGAATGAAGCAGCAAAAAAAGATGAGGAATTTCATATTTATTACAGGAATAAGGAGATGACCGTTTTGTTAGGGTCGTTGTGAAGATCTCTTGGACTTTTCAATGTCAAAGAAATAACAGTCCATGCTGAGACCATGATGGCTAGGAGAATCGCCACCTTCCTCAAAGATGCCTGGGCCAAGGAGCCGGTGCTGGTCCTGTCTTTCTCCATCACAGGCCTCGCTGTCATCCTGCATCCCCCAAATCCCTACACCAAGTACACTGCCATGACCAAGCAGGTGACACCCTACAACTACCCAGTGCCCATCGAAGACAATGGGAACATGCCAGATGTGCCCAGTCACCCCCAGGACCCCTAGGGTTGGAGCCTGGAGTGGCTGAAGAATCTGTGAGCGCTTTGTCTCCATGACACAAAAAAAGGCATCTGTGCCAGGGACCCCAATAAAAATGTGCAACAGTAAAAATAATTTTTTTAAAAAAATAAGTCCATTATTTTTGTAGCTTATGTTTGAAATATCTAACTATAAAACGTTCTATTAGATTGTTGAATATGAGATACTCAAATCTATGAAAAATTACTTTACTCATTATATTTCTCTTTTTTCTTTTTTCTTTAACCACAATGAGATACACAGTTACAAAGTTGTTCATGATTCAGTGTATGGGACAGAAGACAGTGGTGGAATATAGTGAAAAAAGACTCAATAAAATGACTCTCACCAAAAATACTTTACTCAGTCAGACTCTCACTCAGATTTGAAGGAACAAAATACAACTTCGGGGGCTGAAGCAATATAACAGTGGATAGGGCGTTTGCCTTGCAAGCGGCCAACCCAGGTTCAATTTCCAGCATTCCATATGGTCCCCCGAGAACCGCCAGGAGTAATTCCTGAGTATATGAGCCAGGAGTAGATCCTGTGCAACTCTGGGTATGACCCCAAAATGGAAAAAAAGCACAACTTCAGAGATAAACAACTCAGGCACTTCATAGACTCAAACCATCTTTCTCTTGCATTTTATGCATTTTCCTTTTTTAAATTAACATTTATGCAGGGAAAGGTGACTCTTTTTCATTGTATGTGGAAATAGTGGCGACTTCCATACTGTTTCATCAGTGGCTATTCCTTTATTTGCTTGCTCATTTTTATCTGCTAATGGCCCTGCTCCCATTCTCTTCATCACCATGAATTTATCTTTTGTATTTCTTGTATATATTAATATATCTCATAATATATACTGATATATATGTGTCTCTCATCTTTAACTTACTAAAATATCTAAACTTATTATCTCACACTCACTAATATTTTATTACCTCTGGAACAATGGGACTAAACATCCTACTGATGGCGGTGATAGCATACAGATAATTTAGAAACGAAGCCCATTTAGGGTAGAGGACTGTAAAATTAATATAGTAAATTTCTATATACTTCTTTGTAAAACAATTTCCTTTAATGTACCAACTTTAATCATATATAGTTGACATATTACATTGTGTGAGTTTAAGGTATACAAAATTATGATTTGATATACATATAAATTTCAAAATGATTACTGCTAAGGACAGTTAACATATCCATCACCCCACATGGCTATTGTTGCACATAGATGGCTTTTTTATTGAATCACTGTGAAATACAGTTACAAAGCTTTCATGTTCGAGTTTCAGTCATACAATGGTCGAACACCCATTACTCCACCAGTGCGCGTTTTCCACCACCAGTGTCCCCAGTATCTCCCCCCCTCCCCATCCTATCCCTCCCCTTGCCTCTATGGCAGACAACTTCTTCCATGCTCTCTCTCTACCTTTGGGCATCATGGTTTGCAACCAGATATGCATAGCTGTTTTTGCATGTGAGCAAGAACATTTAAGATTTTCCTTTTTATGTTGCTGGTATTAAACCCTGATCCCCACATATACAAGATTAGTACTCTGCTGATAAGCTTCATTCTTGTCCTAAGAGTTACTCTCCTAGAAACTTTCAGGTATGTAGTATAATAATGCTCACTGCCCCCAGAACTTATTTATTTTATGAATGAAAGTTACTCTTTTATCACTTCTACTCACTTTGCATCCTACCCATCACTTCTACTCCTGCTACCACCAATATAGCCTGTCTCAATGAGTTTGTTTTTTCAAACATTCTACATGTGATATATTTTTCCTGTCATCATTCATTTACTATTACTTCAAGTTTCTTTTGCTGTTAAAATAGTTGAATTTTCCTATTTTATGGCTGAGTAATATTCCAGAATATATATTTATTTAACTGACACTTAACTGTTAAGCTTCAGTTATTACACAGAAAATTTAAAATCTAAGCTCACTTGAAATAAAAAGCATTTGCTAGTGGGGCTTTTATATTAGTTCACTAAGAGAAAGTTGATTCTTAAATGAGTTCTAAAAAGTGTAACTTTTTGCGTATAATTCCAGGTTTTTTTGGCTCATACTTGGTCTTTGTTTACATTTGTGATTTAAAAACTGAAAGTTATGAGAGTAGTGATCTCATGTAAAGTGGAGATTGAAATCTGAAACTGCCATCACTTTAAAAGGGGTATCTGTTTATTTCATTAAATGTTGCATTGGAAGAGGCTGGACAAACTTTATGACTTTGATGGTTCTTACAACTACAGGTGTATCTATAGTTACCTGATAAAATTACAGTTTTACAAATAACAAATTGCACATAGTTCAAAAATCTAGCTTCTCAGAAAAAAAATTACTGAGATTTAAAGGCCTGCCAGCCACCATGCTAAAGTCTCAACATTATAGAAATAAATGTGAGTCCTTGAACTGCAGAAGGTATTCTCATCTAACAGGAAGAACATAAACAGGGACATAAGTATGTGCAAACGCAGTGAAATTTGAATGAACAGTGTTCTTTGAAGAAGCCAGCTTACAGAGAAGGTGGTCTCAGTTGTGCTGGATGACAGCTGGGAGAAGGTTTCATCAGATGCCACTGAGGGACACCCAAGAATAAGTCCTTTGCCTCCCCTAACTTTGGACCCCTAGAACCTGGAAGAAACTTGTTTCAGTAAACTTATAATTAGTGGTAAAATTTTGCATTTATGAGGGAACAGCAGTTTGATTCTACTGAGAGCATGATTATTGGGGGCCTATGATTTCAGGAACTGCCTACAATTTTCATATTTGTTTTAACATTAAATTCAGTACAGATGTAGATTCAAACTTAAGAATGAATGTTCATAGTATTTATATTCGCAATAGCCCCAAACTGGAAACAATCTAGGTGATTGGTTAAAAATACGATAACATACTATTTTCAGTAATCAAGATCCATCTTAGGCATTTCAGTGAGTGAAGAATGGCAATCTCAAACAACTACATATGATGTATTTAATATAAAATATTTACCAAAATTGTGACACTCCACGCCAGGCTGTTTTCACTCAGGGTGCCCCAGAGGGGGACAGGTGAGAATCCTCCCTTCCCCAAGGGACCCAGCCCCTCCACTACCCAATTGCCTACATGCTCCAGATCGCTTTCCAGACCACACTTCCGCTTCGCGGCTGTGCGACACATTATAAGACACTTCCTACCCATTTTCCATAATTACCTGACCATATTTGATGGCGTTCAGACACACCTTTTGGAGAGCCCAGCAACCTACCGAGAATATCCCTCCCACATGGGCAGAGCCTGGCAAGCTACCCATAGTGTATTCAATATGCCAAAATCAATAACGATAGGTCTCATTCCCCTGACCCTGAAAGAGCCTCTAATTGTTGGGAAAGATGAGTAAAGAGAGGCTGCTAAAATCTCAGGGCTGGGAGGAATAGAGACATTACTGGTGCCCGCCCAAGTAAATTGACTAACAATTTACAGTGATACAGTGATATATTTATTTATATATAATATTTTATGCTTATATTATCTCCCATAATATTATATACAAGAATGTATATTCTTTCCGGTGCACCATTTTCTAGTAGTTTCAATTCAGTGTTTAAAATATTCAACATTTTACTATGTATTTTAGTTCTATAATTTTCTTGTACACTGAATTGTTTTACTTTGTGCAACTGGATTTCAAGCTCCTTTTGGACAGTGATAAGGTGCTGCATGGCCTACCTAGCTTTCTACATGATGGGACCTCAGTAGAATCTCAGCAAGTAACCAATAAAAAATTAACAGATTTTAACTCTGCATAAATTCATTTGTTCAAAATCATTGAGATGAGAGATGGGGATGGGAGTCATACTGGAATAAATCACCATAGTACAAACAGAGGCTACATCACTTATCAATGTCTAAAATATATACAATAAAAAACTACATTATCACTACACTAATAATTAACTAGTAGGAAAAAATACTAACAAAAGCAATCTTTCTGTAAGGATGATCATACCTGAATTTGTTCATTGTTGGTTAGATTTTATTGGTGTAAGAATTTAGTGTTAAAGGAAAAAATAATAGATACAATTAAGATAACCCAACATTTTTTGTTTTTTTTTTTGTTGTTGTTGTGGGGGGTGTCACACCCAGTGATGCTCAGGGGACCAGGTGATAATAGAGGTTGAACCCAGGGTCTTTCACATACAAGTCATGTTCTCTATGTCTTGAGATACACTCCTGGCCCTAATTCAGTTTTGGTTTTATGATTTATAAGTCTTTTAACACCTCCCATGTGAATCAGAAGTAAGCCATATAGTACTGGTTTGCAAACAATAAGATGTAGATCTTAGATAGCTTGAGTGCCAGGGGGCGAAATATGATATAGTGATTAGGAGTATGGGTAGAAACAGACATATCTGAGTTAGGAGCTTAAGTTTAACCACTTAATAGCTGTGTGACCTTTTGCCAAGCACTTAACCAGTTTGAAGTGAGCCCACATTCTCTCAATATTTGATATCTTTATACAGGCAGCTTCTTCTATCTTAAAATATCACTCACCTTCCTTAATCTGATTAATGCCTACTCATCCTTCAGGTTTCAATTAAGCAACATCACTAATTCCTCGAAGTCACCATTTCCCAATCAAAGGTACACCATGCTCTTCTTTGATGCCTGCACAAATGCCCAAAATACATATTCAAATATACATATTGTGATGCTTTAAAATTTTGCTTCTTTCACATATTGGTACTCAAAAAATTCTGGTCTATGGGCTATATCCAACTCTTTTAGTATTTTCTACAAGAATGATGTATGAAGATTTTTCCACCCTGGAGAAACTCATGTTTTCTCTTGAACCCCTTATCTCTTCCATTCTCTCCCATCACATCTCTCTCTAAATTTCTTTCAAAAGAAATCACTTTGCTTCACTAAAACTGATGGTATAAGCATTATTACTGTTTTATTATTGCTATTATTATTAAACTTTGAGCTACACCCAGAGGAACTCAGGGCTTTCTCTTGTCTCTGAGTTTAGGGATCACTTCTGACGTTGATTGGGGTCAATATGGGATGACTGGAATGAAACCCGAGTCGACTGCATTCAAAGCAAGCACTCTAATAGTTATACTATCTCTCCAAACCCTCAGTATATAAATTTTAAAAGTATTTTTAAAATAATAAGAGCAAGCAGCAGAGATCCTAAATGTCTTGAGGATCTCTCTCTTATGTGAGCCCCATTTGACATGCAGGAGGCAGTACTTTTAGTGCCTTTGTCCTGGAGCTGGAGGGATAGCACAGAGGGTAGGGCATTTGCCTTGCACGTGGCCAACTCGGGTTAGGTTCCTAGCATCTCGAATGGTCCCCTGAGCACCACCAGGGGTAATTCTTTAGTGCAGAGCCAGGAGTGACTCCTGTGCATCGCCCGGTGTGACCCAAAAAGCAAAAAAAAAATCCTTTGCCCTAAAAATTTTGGGGACAGCCAGTATTCTAACGGCCAATACTTTGTTGCCAAGAGTCAAGTCAGCTTTCTCAGAATAGAGTAGTGCTGCTGTACTTTGACTCCACTGCAGGAAACCAATTTAAATTATTTGAGTGGGCTGGTGCAAATCTATTCATTAGGAAGTCGTTTTTCCATGCTCCTATGGAAGGGAGAATGGTGTTATTTTGGCAACAGGTCTCTGCAAACAAAGTTTAGAATAGTTCTTTTTCCCACTTCACTCCACAATTTGAATTTTTAATTGGACTATGGAGCATTTGCTTTTTAAATTCTGGATATGGTGACCTAACTTTGGATTTTGAAATTGTGAACTATCTGTTTTATCTTCCTGGAAATGCAATTTTAATATCATGCAACTTAAGGCAGTATTATTTTCTAATTGGATAAGAAAAGTTAGTTACCCCTGGTGGAATCTCCAGTATGTTCAATTAGCTTCATCATCTTTCACATCTAAAAATTTTAGATGAATACATAAGCACTTATTGTGCACGTAAAACACTAAAATCTCTGAGACAACTATATGTTTCAGAGCTGTTTTCTCATTTAATACTCATAAAGGTGGGTTTTTCTCTTTTAAATATTAGAAAATTTAAACTCAAAGAAATTGACTTTCTCAAGATAACCCATAAAATACATATCAAAATTGAGACTGAAACACAGGTACACTTGACTTCAAAATCTATGATATTTCACACCATGATGTTCAAACTTTTCCATCAGAAAACCTTTAATGGAATAATAGAATGAACATGTATCTTTGAGGAAGTTTGGGTGGCCAGAAGAGGTTCCACTACAAGTGCGAAATGTCTTTAAAGTCTCGTTATGATAAAAATACAAAAAGTTATATTTTATTCTGTGATGTTGTATAAGACATATTTAAAATCATCACTAAATATATTTATGTTCTTACTACCTGAATTTTTAGTAAAATTAATCCTCTAGAAAATTTTACTATATGCTCAACCAGGTACTAGACTAAACTTGTAAATTATGGAGGATTTCAAGGAAAACCCCAATCCTTATAACTACTAGAACCAGGGAACAGATAAAAATGATGAAAACAAGAAAAAAATTCAGAACTTTAAAGATAATTTGAGGGGCTGGATAGATAGCACAGCGGGTAGGACATTTGCTTTGCACGCGGCTGACCCGGGTTCGATTCCCAGCATCCCAAATGGTCCCCTGAGCACTGCCAGGAGTGATTCCTGAGTGCAGAGCCAGGCGTAACCCCTGTGCTTGCTGGGTGTGATGCACAAAAAGCCAAAAAAATAAATATAATTTGAAAATTAATGGAGAGCACTACAATAATATTTTAGAGTTTTGCATAACACTTTAATTGATACTATTATTAATACTAACTTCATAATCAAATTAATGGTGACGATGACTTGTTTGACAAATAATGTTCTTGATGGTATAATATTTGGAAGGTGATATAATGACATTATGTTGCTCTTAATTTGGAGACCGTGGTTCACAGAAATTGTATACCTATGTCTAGTAGATGAAAACATCTTATATTTTACACCCCGTGATCATCCAGTACTGTTCTTATGGCTCCTTTAAGTCTATCTCTCTTTCTTGCCAAGAGGCCAAGGGTTTTTTCTCATTAGATACATTATCTATTTCCATGCTTTTCTTCTCTATAGATACCAAAGATAAATGAGATCATTTGGTATTTGTTCTTCTCTATAACTTATTTAATTAAATAGTATGCCCTAAAGCTCATACAAGTCATACAAACTGTACGACTACTTATTTTGTTATAGCTGTATAATATTTCATTATGCACATCATACTTTATCCATTTAGTTCTTGTTGATGACCTAGGTGATTTCCATATCCTGACTAGTTTTAATGGCCATTTAAACTTTAAACTAAATTTAAAAAATTAAACTAAATTTAATTTTTTAAATTTAGGCATCATGATTTATAAAGCTGTAAATAATAGAGTTTAGGCATAAAATGTTGACTACCACTCCAGTCTCACACTCTATCCTTTATAAAAATTAAGGATAAAAATACAATAATCAATCCCACCCAAAAGTAAGGAAAGGGGATGAACAAACCTTCCTCGAGGAAGATATTCAGATGTTCCACAGGTATCTTTTGAAAAATGTTCTGCATCACTGATCATCAGGGAAGTGCAAATCAAAACAACAATGACATCTCATCTCATACCAGTGAGACTAGAAGACATCACTGCAACACTGTAGCACTTTTGTCCCATTGTTCATCGATTTGCTTGAGTGGGCACCAGTAACGTCTCCATTGTGAGACTTGTTGTTACTGTTTTTGGCATATTGAATACGCCACAGGTAGCTTGCCAGGCTCTGCTGTGCTGACAGGATACTCTCAGTAGCTTGCCAGGTTCTCTGAGAGAGACAGAGGAATTGAACCTGGGTTAGCTGCTTGCAAGGCAAACACTCTACCCGCTGTGCTATCACTCCAGCCCAGACATCACAAAGAAAAAAAAATAAACAGTTTTGGTGTGGCTGTGAGAGAAAAGGAACCATCCTCCACTGCAGTTGGGAATGTACACTGTTTTGGAAAATGACATGGGCACTCTTCAATAAACTAAGAATTGAGCTTTCATATGACCCAGAAATTCTACTTCTTAGCATCTACCATAAGGGCCAAAACTCTCTACTCAGAAATGACTTTTCTGCTTCTATGGTCATTGCAGTGCTGTTCACAGTAGCCAAAATCTGGAAACATCTAGAATGTTCAAGGACAAGTAGTCAAAATCTGGAAACAGCTCGAGTGTTCAAGAACAGATAGTCATCTGTTAAGAAGCTATTGTACACACACACAGTCAGTGGAATACTACTCTGCTGTAAGATAATATGAAATCATACAATTTACCACTATGGTGCCCAAGAACAGATGACTGGTTAAAGAAACTTTGGCACATCTACACAATGGAATACTATGCAGCTATCGGAAAAGATGAAGTCATGAAATTTGCATATAAATGGATCAACATGGAAAGTATCATGTTAAGTGAAATGAGTCAGAAAGAGAAGGAGAGACATAAAAAGATCGCACTCATCTGTGGAATATAAAGTAACAGAATAGGAGACCAACACCCAAGAATAGTAGAGATAAGGACCAGGAGGATTACTCCATAGCTTGGAAGCCAGCCTCAAATGCCGGAGGAAAAGGCAGCTCAGTAGAGAAGGGAACATCAAGTAAAGGGTATTTAGAGGACCAGCTTGGGTTGGGAGATGGGAACCAAGAGTAGACTATAGATCGAACACAATGGCCACTCAGTGCCTCTACATCACCCAAAAAGAAAGAGAGAACAAAAGGGAATGCCCTGTCACAGAGGCGGGGTGGGGTCGGGGGAAGGGGTTGGGGTGCTGGGAGGGATACTGGGATCATTGGTGGTAAAGAATGGGCACTGAGGGAGGGATGGTTACTCGATCATTGTATGACTGAAACGCAAGCACGAAAGTTTGTAAATCTGTAACTGTTAAATGAACTCTTTGACCACAGTGATTCACTAATAAAAAACAAACAAAAAAACCTTTAATAACCATATTAACAGCGATTTAAAAATAAACTCCAATCAAGTTAAGAAAAAAACAATATACCACTATGTGGATGAAACTAGAGGGTATCATACTTATCAAAGTCAGCCAGAAGGGAAGAGACAGATTACAGAAGGTTCTCTCATATGTGGGATATAAAGACGCACAGTAAAAAAATAACAAATGTCCAAAATCAGTAGTCTTTAAACTTATCTAAAAACTGAGCTTGCTGTGACAGGAAAGCAGCAATGAGGGATGGTATTTGGGGCTGGGGGGAGGGACGGGGGCGGGGCCAGTCCTTGAGACAATTGGTGGAGGGAAGCAGACACTCAGGTGAAGGTGTGGGGTAGGAATGCTGCATACATGAAGCCTTAGCAGTAGTTTATTTATTTATTTTTTGATTGATTGATTGATTGATTTTTGGGTCACCCCCAGCGATGTTCAGGGGTTACTCCTGGCTCTGCACTCAGGAATTACTCCTAGCAGTGCTCAGGGGACCATATGGGATGCTGGGAATCGAACCCGGGTTGGCCACATGCAAGGCAAACGCCCTAACTGTTGTGCTATCACTCCAGCCTGAGCAGTAGTTTAAACTAATATCTTAGATATTAATAACATAATAAAGATAATAAAGATACCTAGGTCACAAGTTTGTTATGTGAATTAAGAAAAATTCTGTTATGTTTTATGTTTGACACAGAACAAGCATTAAAGAAGTGGAAATTATCTTCTCCTCCCACAAAATAAAAACTACATGTGGGTGAATCATTTATAGTGGAACATATACCCAGAATAATATGCCTTCTCAAAAATTGTTCTACCAAAGTCTTAGAACCCAAACCTGAAACCCATACCTAGATTAGATTTAAAGACTAATTACTAAATTTTCACAAAAATTATTAAAATTATTTACATGGAAAAAGTGTTCAATTGGTGGCCCCCACTCTAAACTCCAAAAACCTAGATAGGGCTACACATAATATCATTCCATCCTGGTATGTTCAATTTCAATTCTAAGCATATTTACTGCTCGACCTAGGACAAAAAATCCTCTTGATTTGAATAAAAGTTTTATCCTATTAAATGACCTACAAAGGAGCTTTAATAAAGACAGAGATTTAGTTAATCCTACAGATTCATTAAAAATCCTCGAAGGGGTTAAAGTGGAAGGCTTAGACAAACTTTGCTTCTCAGCCTCTTATCTCCTCCCTCTCGGCTCCACACTACTTTCCCTGCATACTCTAATCTGCTGCCTGTGAAAGAGGAACTGGGGACTTAACTACACAGGCTGCTTCGATTCAAGTATTCTAGATGGTGTATACACATACAGAGACTTCTTTCGGCTCTTTTGGAGTGTATAAGACGCAGGCATTTGAAACTGAACTCTGAAGCTGTAAGTGACAACTGGCATTTTAAGTAACTAACGGGAAGTGTTTCTCTGCTTTATGCTGAAAAGCTCTGACTCTTCAGGAAGATGAAAGAGAAAGCATGCAATGCCTGATCATAGTACTGCTTTCTCTTGCAAAGCAATACTTTCCTTCTATTTTCCAGGTATTCCAGAAACGTTCCTGAATAAGTTGCTACAGGTGCAAGCTTCAAAAGGAATACTTAAGTGGGAAACTCCATTTATCCTGTGACTCAGGAAAGGTAAGAGCGATTTAGAAATATGATGATGCTATTCACAGTAAAGTGAGCGGTATTATTTTATATATCGGCAGGTGTGACAAATAGATACCATCTGCTGCAGAAGACACAACACTTCTTAATACTGAAAAAGCTTATTTCTTAATGGCTCCATCCGTTGAGGAAGCTCTTGAAGCTGAACTATTTTTTTCTTAGTGGAAGTAGATACTTTTAAGGGCTCTAAGCTCTTTTTTATGCATGACTGAGAAACACAAACAGAATATGTTGACTGCTGAAAGCTGTTATAGTAGGTAATTTTGACCATGTCTTCTGAGTTATTCCATTTATTATTGCTCCTTAGCTATTTGGTGAGATTTCAGCTTTGGAATTATACAGCAACAATACAGAAAATTAATAGCAAATTGTTTTCAGACCTTTATCAAGTCAAAGAAATAGCATAACTAAGCCACTAGAAGGGAACATCTTAAGGATCAAAACAGATCTCATATTAAATTTATCTCGATATCCTCAGTACTTGGGAAAGTGGCTGGTTCTTGGTTGACACTCAAAGCTTGCCAAATAAATGTCAATCTGATTTTTGAAACTTGACACATAACTTTCCTGCTCTTATCAGGATGAAATCTTTCAACCAAGAAATTATTCTCAAAATAATGGATGGGGAAAAAATCCATTCCCTTTTCACATTAAGGAGCTAAATGCATGACCTGTTGCTATATGTTGTTTCTGTGGATATATGCATATATTCAGTGCTACTGTTTAACATTGTCGGAGATTTGGCATTTCAATGTTCATACCAAAACACAAGTGCTTTTAATTAATAAGAGATTTATTTACCGTCAATAGCAAAAGTTGGAATAATAAGATCAAAGGTGTATTAACATAGCATTCACATAACATTGAGTACTTTGATTTATTAGAAATAAAATAAACCAGATGTTTAGGCTAAGTTGGACATTGGCCAACTAATTGCTTTCCTTTTGCCTTCCCCCCCATTCCTTTCTCCCTGCTTCTTCAGTCCTTGAACCTCTTTTTTCTTGCTTTACCTCTTAATCATCATTTCCTTCCACAACTTCCCACATATCTCATGATTTTACTCACATCTCACACTTTCTTCTTTCCATCATTACCCCTCCATTTTATTTCCTTTCCTTTAACTTCCTGATGGCTTATATGTTTCTTTACTTTTATTTTTTTAATTTTTAATTGAATCACCAGGAGATACACAGCTCCAAAGCTGTGTATGGTCAGTCATACCAATATACATTTCCCACTATCAATGTCCCCAGTTTCCCTCTCACCATTACCCTCACAAGCCTGTCTCTATGAAGACTTGTATATTTCCTATCCCTCAATCGATTATCCTCGTAATAACCTTCAGTCATCTTTACAAAGATAGACTATAGACTAATTTTTAAATTAAATTTTGAAAAAGCCCTAAAATAATAAGGTTTCACCACAAAGGTGAGATCCTTCAGAATTAATAGAATCTAGACTTATTTTGAAGTTACATCATTGTTTTTCTTCCCAAAATATGCAAAAGTTTCAATGGGGGCAAGCACAATATCCATGCAACTTATTAATTAGCAAAGAGAGCTATGGTAAGATTTTTTTGAGAAATTGTCACAGACAAACTACAATGTAATAAGAGAGGATTCCCCAATGCACTTAAAATCATTTCAAAGGCCTTAGTGGATTTTGGTTTTGGCAGTGGCTGGATCATCAGAACCCCACACATGCAAAGCAAGTGCTCTTCTGTTGCTCCATGTTTCCAGCTCTCCAAATCCTAGTGGATATAAAGAATAAATTGATAGGCCTGTCTGAATTTACTAGGAATTGGATGTCCTGAAGACTGTACTGTAGAGCTTTTAAGAAATTAGTTTTCTTACATCTCAAATAAAATGCGTTGATACATTGAGAAGTAATCATAATTTTTGATATCTTATGCAAGCTTCATAGATTTTAATCAATATTCGATAAATATTAACCTGTAAGGAATATTCAGTCAATTGTGTAGCACTGTAGCACTGTCGTCCCTTGTTCATTGATTTGCTTGAGTGGGCACCAGTAACGTCTCCATTGTGAGACTTGTTGTTACTGTTTTTGGCATATTGAATATGCCACGGGTAGCTTGCCAGGCTCTGCCGTGAGGGTGGAATATTCTCGGTAGCTTGCCGGGCTCTCCGAGAGGGGAGAAGGAATTGAACCCAGGTCAGTCGAGTGCAAGGCAAATGTCCTACCTGCTGTGCTATTGCTCCAGTCCTGGTCAATTGCATAGGAGACAGAAAATGTACTGTCAATTGCTACTAAAACATCTTATAAATACAATAGCATGTTTTAAATTGAAGGCAATAAACTTAAACCATGTCATTTTTCTTCAAAACAATTTAGCTGAATAAAGAAACCATGGCACATACACAGAATAGACTACTTAGCTTTAAGGGAAGAAAAAGATATGCAATTTTCTGCTCCTTGGATGGATCTGGAAAGTATTATGTTGAGTGAAATTAGGAAAGGGACAGAAACATAAGACTCTTTCTTATATGTGAAAAATATATAATATATATATATTACATAAAATTGGGGAATGAAGAAACATAGTAGAGGAGTAATTAATGCCCAAAGCCAATCAAAACTAAGAAGTGATCTTCATTAAGAAGCTTGTAGTGGGAGGGAAACGGAGGTGGGGAGGGGGGCAGCCGCGGGGGGGGAGTGCGCACTGGGAGGATGGTGACAGAAAGCAGAAGCAGACACTCTGGTGGGGGATGTGATGCTGGAGTTTTTATGAATATTAAAAATTAACATTTTTTAAATCGAGATGCTAAGATTTAATTTTTTTAATAAAATACCTCTCCTTTAGCCTAAAGTGTAGAGCTAAATATCTAATGACACTGAAAACATGAGATCCAAATTTTAAAAATCAAACTTAAAAATATGGCTGCCAACGTAGCAGGCTGGGAGTTGGGTGGGTGGAAGGGAACCTGGGAACATCGTAGAGGGATATCTTACCACTAGTGTGGTAAGACTGCTGCTTGAACACAATATGTCTAGAATTTACCTATGAATAACTGTAAAATATGATCATCATCATCATCATCATCATTCTGTTGGTTTTCAATTTTCTCGAGCGGTCTCTATTCGTCTTAGCCCTGAGATTTTAGAAGCCTCTCTTTACTCATCCTTCCCAATGGTACCACATAGGAGGTTCTTTCAGGGTCAGGGGAATGAGACCCATTATTGTTACTGGTTTTGGCATGTGAAGACACCACAGGAAGTTTGCCAGGCTCTCCCATGCAATAAAATATGATACTTAATAAAATCAAAATATTTCAAAGCAAAAAATAATAAAATTTATAGATATAAATATAGTAGTGTAACTGAAATAGTAATTCAATGACAAGCTTTCTAATGAACTAGAGCGATAGTATAGAGGGTAGGGCATTTGCCTTGCACGTGGCTGACCCAGGTTCGATTCCTCTGTCTCTCTCAGAGAGCTCAGCAAGCTACCGAGAGTATCCCACCCACACAGAAGAGCCTGGCAAGCTACCCATGGCATATTCTATATGCCAAAAACAGTAACAGCAAGTCTTACAATGGAGACATTACTGGTGCCCACTGGAGCAAATTGATGAACAATGGGATGACAGTACTACAGTGCTATAACCTGAAATTTAATATTTTAATATTTTTGCATAGGTGAAGAGGTGGGAGAAGGGAATACAAAGAAAAAGTCTTTGAATTCTGACTCAAGCAATTGTCAACACTACGTTAGTCATCTACATGAACTTATTTACCAATTATTGAGCGGTACTGTTTGTACACATGAATTTCAAGAGGATAGTTGAAAAGGAACTTTTAAGTTACAGTTTGGAAATTAGGATTTGAATGGGATATCCTGTAGTACTTAGGAACTAATAAAGTGCAAGAAACGGGTCACTTGCAGAGTTGTGCAGACTGTTTTTGGAATTTTGCCTAGGACTCCTGCGTGAAAAGCTTGCTCTCCAGGGACATCCAGGTCATATTCACAAGCCAAACCAGGAAAAAATGACAGTATCTCTTCAAGCAAAGATATGTGAAAATTGAAGGAACATATCAAACAAAACTACTTCTTTGATTGCAAAGGGTAGTGAACGGAATTAAGATTACTCAGGACCACAGCCTCCAGCTAAGGAGAATGGAGTAAAGCCCCAAAGTATAGGCAGCAAGGACTCTCAAGGTCAATATGTGGACTTCCAAAACTTTTTAATTTTTTATCCTATTAAAATAGGGATGAAATGTAAATAAATCATATAGTAATAGAATATTAAATAAAAGGAGAAAGTTAAATGCATACAACCTCTAAAGGTGTTTTTTTTTTTGTTTTTGCTTTTTGGGGTCACACCTGGCAATGCACAGGAGTTACTCCTGGCTTTGCACTCAGGAATTACTCTTGGTTGTGCTCGGGAGACCATATGGAATGCTGGGAATCGAACCCGGCTTGGCCACATGCAAGGCAAACACCCTCTTCACTGTGCTATAGCTCCAGCCCCTCACATCCACTTTTCTATGAATATTATTAAGTAAGCCAATGAAAGAGGCCCTAAGAGCAGGACAGATAGTACAGTGGGAAAGATATTTGCCTTGTGCGTGGCCATCCCAGGTTTGATCTCTGGCATTTCATATGGTCCCTGGAGCCTGTCAGGAGTGAATTCTGAGCACAAAGCCAAAAGTAACCCCTGAGCATCATCAGGTGTGGCCCTCAAGCAAAAAAAAAAAAGGAAAAACAAGAGGCCCTGAATGTACTCATGATCAGAAAGTTCTCTAAACCAAGGAGAATGATTTATTCAAATCAGTGTATTTGAGGACTATAAGGGATTTGAAAGATACTTTAGTACCACAGAAGTTTCTCCAAATTGGCTTGCAGCAGCACTATTTATTATCCTCCTACTTCTCTTCTGGAAGGGAGGTGGAAAAGTGACTTGTGAATTACAAAGGTGAAAAGCTGATTTAACCCTTATCTCTGGACCAGCACTGCCAAAAGTGTAGGTGGTAAGGAGAGAGGCTGTTCAACCTGACAACCTATATATGAAGCACAATTAATAAATAAGTAGACAACTGAGATTGAAAGATGCTCTGTGGGGGCTGGGGCGATAGCACAGTGGGTAGGGCCTTTGCCTTGCACGAAGCTGACCCAAGTTCCATTCCCAGCATCCCATATGTTCCCCTGAGCACCACCAGGAGTAATTCCTGAGTGCAGAGCCAGGAGTAACCCCTGAGTATTGCCGGGTGTGACCCAAAAATGAAAATAAAAAAAGTGAGTCCTCCTGGCACCAAGCCAGAAGTAGTTCCTGAGCACCATTAAGTGTCAGAAAATTATTTTTTTAAAAAAAGATGCTCTGTGAAGTGTAAATGGTATATCAGGGCCCTGCAACTGAAGTGTTCTTTTCTGTTTGTAGAGTGGTGCCTCTCGGGTTATGCTATATATAATAAACCATTGTAGCTCTTTTTTTTTTTTTTTTTTTTATTTTTATTTTTTTATTGTTGAAAGTTACAAAGTTACAAAGTTTTCAGGTTTAAATCTCAGTTATACAATGCTCGAATACCCATCCCTTCACCAGTGCTCATATTCCACCACCAAGAATCCCAGTATAGCTCCACCCCGCCCCCTCACACCCCAAACACCCCCACGCCCCTAGCCCCCCCCACCCTAAGCCCCCCCCGCCTGTGTAACTAATAAATTTCACTTTACTTTCACTTTGATTGCATACAATATTTCAAACCATTGTAGCTCTTAAGCAATACATAAATTCATACACGTACACATCTATTGAATCTAAACCACTCAAGTACAAAATACTTTTTTAAATAAACTTAAGTGAGGACAGAGAGATTATACATGGGCAAGGCACTTATCTGGCACATGAGTGATCCCAGTTTTATTCCTTGCACTCACTTTTCATACCCTGAGGCACATTAGAAGTGGTCCCTGAGCACAGAACGAGGAGCAAGGTCTGAGCGCTGTTGAATGTGACACAAAACCAGAAATGGGGAGGGAGGGAACATAAGTAATTCTGAAGGGTAGCAAGGAGCAAAAACCTGTTCCTGGAAGAATGTTTCGAAACTCTAAGTGGCTGGTCAATAACACAGACTTTAGGATCCTATACCCAAATATTATAAACTAGGACAAAAGGCAAAGGGCCTGGAAAATACGTATTTGTAATGGGCATCTTCCAGGTGATTCTGATAAAGGGACTTCCTTGTACCATATTAAAAAAAAAAAAAAAAACATTGGCCCAAAGGTTCCAAAACACTAGGGCCTTGGGGTGATTACTCTGTGTACTCGTTTCCTAGGGCTGCCATAAACAAACTATCACAAACTGGGTGATTTAAAACGCATAAATTTATTCTCTCAGGTCTGGAGGCTAGAAATCTCAAATTAAGGCAATGGCATGGCCAGGTTCCCTCTTCAATATTTGAAATACAATCATTGTCTCTTCTAGCTTATGGCATTTGCTGAAAATTCTTGGCATTTCTTGCTTTTTAGAGGCATCGGTCCAATGTCAGCCTGTCTTTCTCCATGTCTCTGTCTTCTCTTCTTAGGGCACCAGCTACATTATATTAGGGCCAAACATAATAACTCATTTTATCTTGATTATATCTGCAAAGAACTACGTGTAATAAATACAATAATTATGATAACAATAGATAATGTCACATTCACAGTCACTGGGGATTAGGAATTCAACCTGTCTATGTGAGTGGAGATGTAATTAAAATCATAATACTATTTTAAATAGTTTTTTGAAGTTTAACTCCCTAAACAACTTTATTAGAGAGGTTCTTCTTTACCTTTCTAATAATATATATATATATATACATATTAGCTAGAATAGATTAATAGTTACCTCTGAGAACGTTTGAAAAATCACCTGAAAAAGTGCTGAGTGCATCACTGTCACTGTCATCCCGTTGCTCATCGATTTGTTTGAGCGGGCACCAGTAACGTCTCTCATTGAGAGACTTATTGTTACTGTTTTTGGCATATCCAATACGCACGGGTAGCTTGCCAGGCTCTGCCGGCTGAGTGCATAGTTATTGGATATCCCTTAATTTTAGAATATTTTAAGGTATTAAAATTCAGAAAGCCTGGAGAAAAGCCTGGAGAAAAGCCTAGAAATCTCCATTTTAAGTATGTGTGGGAGATGAATCCATCCTTATGAAAAACTGAGTTTTGGAGGAAAGCAAGATCCGTAACCATGTGGTTTAGGAAGAGGGAGCTTTTTAGTGCATACAGTGAAATTTGAATTTATAAAAAAGTTATCGAGATGAACCATCACCTTTGAGAGTATTTCTAGACTATAAAAAGGAACCTATGCTGATTATCTTTTCCACTAGTTATGAAATTCAAAAATAAAATATAAACACAAGCACACACACACACATATATATATATGTATATATATATATATATATATATATATATTTCAGGGATTACTCCTGTATCTGCTCTCAGGGATCATTCTTGACAAACACTGGGGACCTTTGTGGTGCTGGGGATAGAACCCATGTAGGCGACATGCAAGACATGCACCCTACCTACTGTATGTACTATTGCTCTGTCCCCTAAAACAGACATATCTTATTTGCTTCATGTTTTATGTTTGCTTAAAGATCATATTAAAATAATTAGTTTCAATATTGACTCCAAATGCTAACCAAAAAATGCTTCCAGGCTCCAAAGATAGTATAGAAATACCTTGTATTTTTACTCTTGTTTCTTGTGAACCAAATGGCTCTGTATGGATAGAAGAGGCAGTATATAAATGGACAAAAACGAAATACAAAACATGTTAATATGAGCTAATGAATATAAACTTCAAGATTATGTGTTGGGACTGGAGTGATAGCACAGCGGGTAGGGCGTTTGCCTTGTACTCGGCCGACCCAGGTTCGATTCCCAGCATCCTGTATGGTCCCCTGAGCACTGCCAGGGGTAATTCCTAAGTGCAGAGCCAGGAGTAACCCCTGTGCATCGCCGGGTGTGACCCAAAAAGCAAAAAAAAAAATTATCTGTTGCCAGACTAGTGGGGAGGGGCAAAATTCAATTTAGGGTGGAGAGAAGATACAGAGATAAAGACTCAGGTTCAATTACTGACACTACACAGGGTCCCCTAGCACTGCCAGTTGTAATCCTGAGCAATAGAGTCAGGATTAAGACCTGAATGCCACAAGTTGTGGCCAAATTTTTTTAAAAATTTAAAAATCAACACTATAGCAAGAATTTTGTGATTTCTAGTCCTCTTTTAATTAATTCAGTAAGTTTGTTCAGCAATGGAACTAGGCTACCTAATTAGCTTTCTGCTACCACAGCACATGAAAATTTGATAGGTGATGGTGATTTATAGTTTTGATTCTAGTTACCCATTTTCAAATTCATGTTCGGAATCACAAGCTAAATCATTTTGCTAGGCTTCAACAGTAAGTAGTTGACCCTGTGTACTTGCTGAAATGTTTTTGCTGATAAAGACAAGGTCTTATCTTCAAAAATAATTAAATATGCACTTATTAGCTCATAATAAATTTAAACCCTCAATTTGTTCTGATTTATAAGTACTTTTAAAAAAATATGTATTCTTACTCTCACATACTAAGAGAAAGATCAAAAGTGAACCCGAGGGAAGACTGCATTCCTGAAAATGCTGTGGTTTATTAAGGTAATCTCTGACACTGGGATTCAGAGATTAAAAAATAAATCATTAAAATTAGGTTTTTTTTTAATTTTAGAACTAGACTTTCCTGGTTAATAAAGATAACATTTCAATAACTGTATTATAATTTTCAAAAGGAGAGAGAGAAAAGGAGGAGGAGGAGAAGGAGGAGCAGGAGTAGGAGAGGAACAGGAGAAAAAAGGAGGAAGAAAGGAGGAAAAGAGGAGGAGGAGGAGGAGAAAGAGAAAGAGGAGGAGGAGGAGAAAGAGAAAGAGGAGGAGGAGGAGAAAGAGAAAGAGAAGGAAGAAGAGGAAAAGGAGGAAGAGGAAGAGGAGGAGAGAGAGAAGAAAAGAAGGAGGAGGAGGGGGAGGAGGAGGAGAAGGGGGAGCAGGAGGAGGAGGTGTCTGCCATAAAGCAGGTGGATGGTGGGGGAGGGGTTGTCAGAAGAGAAGCTGGGGACACTGGTGGTGAGAAATGAACACTGGTGAAGGGATGGGTTTTGGAACATTGTGTGACTCAAATTCAATCATGAACAACTAACTATGTAACTCTGTATCTCACGGTGATTCAAAAAATTTTGTGAAAGTGTAGTGGTTAACAGTATGGCTAGACTTTCGAGTCACTTGAGGAAGCTTTTAAAAATTACCTCTGTGAAAGTAAGAAGGAACTTTTCTGCCATAGAGTCAGGGTGTGGTATGTGATGGGGGCTGAGAAGGATACTAGGGACCTTGGTGGTGGAAAATGTACACTGATGGAGGGATGGAGGTTTGATCATTGTTATGACTGAAACTCAAATCTGAAAGCTTTGTAAGTGTATCTCACAGTGATTCAATAAAAAAATTACCTCTGATTTAGATCTCACCTCAACCAATAAATTCTCTATCTTTGGAGGGGTATTCAGGCTTGCACTGTGATTCAGAAAATTTAAGTTTATGCCCAGAATATATATAAGTAGCCTAGGTATAGTTGCATGATCAGTTAGTTTGAGAAACTGTCATAATCTAACCCGGTAATTAACTTTTGTTCAGTAATATGGATTTTTCCTCTATTTATTTTTTATTGAATTACCATGAGATACACAGTTCCAGAGCTGTTCATGATTAGGTTTCAGTCATACAAAGCTCCAAAGCCCATTATTCCACAAGTGTACATTTTCCACCACCAGTGTCCCCGGTTCTCGCCCCCACCTCCACCCCTGCAGCTTGCCTCTATAGCAGGCATTTTCCTTCTCTCTCTCTCCTCTCTCTCTCAGCTCTCTCTCTCCCTCTCTCTCCCTAGCTTCCTCCCTCCCTCCTTTCCTCCCTTTCTCTGTCTCATTTTGGGCACTGAGGTTTGCAATACAGATACTGAGAGGTTACCATGTTTCTTCCTTTACCTAATTTCAGCACACAGTTCTTATCCAGAGTGATCATTTCCAACTTCATTGCCATAGTGGTTCCTTCTCTATCCCAACTGCCCTTTCTCCCAGCACTTGTGGCAGGCTTCCAACCATGGACCAATCCTCCTGGCCAGTGTTCTTGGGTATTAGTCTCATGCCCTGTTTTTTATAGCCCACAAATGATTGCAATCATACTCTGTCTGTCACTCTCCTTCTGACTTGTTTTCACTCAGCATGGTACTCTCCATTTCCATCCACTTATAAGCATGAATTTTCCTTTACCGTTGAAATAGTTACTTGCTGTATGTACAAAAAGAATTCATATTTTGAAGATTTAGGGAATTATCTTGAAACTAATTTTTCTGTAGCAAATGATTTTTCAACGTATCAGCCTTTATTTTAAAAGAAGCAAATATTACCTCTATTGCAAACTACAACATCCAACAGGAGAGAGAACAAAAGGGAATGCCCTGCCACAGAGGCAGGGTAGGGAGGTGGGGGTTGGGGTGGAAGTGGTAGAAGGGATACTGGGAACATTGGTGGAGGAGAATGGGCACTGGTGGAGGGATGTAAACCAAATACAAACATGAAAGTTCATAGGTTTGTAACTATACCCCACAGTGATTTACTAATAAAAAATTTAAAATAAAATAAATAAATAAATAAATAAAAGAAGCAAATATATATTTCTCAGGGGAATTGAATTTTTTTACTTTTTTATTTTCAGGAAAATAAATCTGCTGATAAATCTTGAAAGTCAGATCTTCTGAGCCTAAACTGGAAGGTATCAGCATCTCTGAGACATCATCCACCTGAGAACTATAAGGTCTGACAACATTCTTCTTCTCCACAGTGAGGAACATCAACAAAGCTGTAGAACACTTGTATCCTCTAATTGTCAAACCCTCACACAGTGGCAGCTTGGCAGGAAGTTTTCAAGCTATATCATTACAGAGTAATCAGACACAGAAGAAGACTGAAACTCAATATGCTGAGCCTGAAATATACAAAATGCTTTAGTAAGTCTCCTAGCAGTGGAAATCAGTTAAATCTAAACTGGTGAAAACATTGAAGTAGAACTGGCGACCTTTCTCCCTTAACCAAAACAGAAGACTGATTTAGTTCTTGGATATTCCAAACCAGTATTATAAGGCAGTTTCACCACATTTTTAAATCAGTATCAGCATAGGACTGGAGAAACAAAATCTTAATTTATTTTTAATAATAAAAAGTTCTGACAATATCTACTTGGGAAGTGGGGGTGTTGAGCTGGGGGACAGGGCATGAGGCAATTGCCAAATTAGAATATCATTTTTTCTTGTTTATGCGTTTATCTTTGATTGTGGTTGCTTTGTATGACATTGTTAGAACACCTACAATCTATTCAGGGTCTACGTGACTATAGAATGCCTCAAGGGCAGTAGAAATTAGATAGATATAGTTATCACCTCAAATCCTTAGTGATGACGGAGCTGCATTTCAAATATCATGGAAATCTCACGGGGCGGGCCCATTTTCCTACCCTGGCAACAGAGGTTGATACCACTTCAGATAAGTATTCGAACCTGTACATGTATGTGGGCTTATTCCTGAGCCTTCTGGCCATTCTCCTCATCCTGCTCTTCACAATGCTCCTTAGGCTCAAGCATGTCATTTCACCCATAACCTCCGAGAGCACAGAAACTGTTCCTCAATTCACAGATGTAGAGATGCAGAGTCGAATACCCACTCCATAACAAAGGATGAAGGTGAACTTTAATGGATATCATCAAATCATTATATGTTGATGTTCAACAAAGCTTACTTTGTTGCATGGAGTTTTCCATGTAAGGAATGAACGAGCTCATATTTTCTTTGTATTATTCTTTATTGGAGTTTGTGGATTATACAAGAAATTTAAGACTCATTCTTTGTCAGGTCTATAGGAAATAGCAGCTGGTTGGGAGGGCAGGTTTCCATAGTAACTAAAGAGAGCCTGGGCTTTGCGCAAACCTCAGACCACAGAAATTCATATGCAGTGGAGAAAGAAAAAGAAAGAAAGAAAGAAAGAAAGAAAGAAAGAAAGAAAGAAAGAAAGAAAGAAAGAAAGAAAGAAAGAAAGAAAGAAAGAAAGAAAGAAAGAAAGAAAGAAAGAAAGAAAGAGAGAGAGAGAGAGATAGTGAGCAAGAGAGAGAGAAAAAGAAAAGCAAAACAAATATCCACAGGATCCCTGATCCTCAAGAATAAAAAAGGAGAATTTGCCTTCAAAAGGGTTTCTCCAAAGTAGGATTTAATTTAGAAATTGGACCTTAAAGTATCTCTTTTGCTGACATGAAACTAGATCATGTCAGAAGTTAATGGAAGGGGCCATTAATCTTTCCCAAAGGAGCAGAAATTTAATCATCTAAGGCCATTCAGTATGTCCTAAATGAAAGAAGAGATTTAAAGAAACAGTTTTAATTTAAAGCCCACATTTATAGAAAGAAGTTTATAACCAGTAAACTTACCTACAGAGGGAAAATGTGCATTTTATATCTGTGTTATTGCTGTTACTGGAAGTTTTAAAAATGAAGATAATCGCAGATGTATTATAAAAATCTGGAATGATGATTTCCTAGACCAAAGGAAAATTCAGTTAAATGACACATCACAATGAAGCTTACATTATACATGCAACTCTTCGCTTTTTTTTGTTCCCCTCATAACACTCCAGCTCTGAATTGCACACTAATACGAGCTTTGGTTAAAAGTGGTCTTGGCAGAAAATAATCAACTACACTTTAAAGCAGAAATAAAATTATCTTGGTATTTCATCAGTTGAATGTTTATGGCTTTGGACAAAACATTCAAGCTTCTAGGTCCCAGTTTTTTCCTTTAAGAAAAATTATCAGAGAACTCTTTATTCATGTCTAGCCTCCTTTTAGAATTAAACAAAATACAAAAGAGAAAAAGAACTAAGCAGCACTCTCTAACAAATCCATATTGAGATCAATGTCCTCAAATGTCACATTTGTCTTTCCCAGAAAATTCTCCCCTCTTCCTGATCCCTGCCAGATGATGAAGTGTTTCACTTATTAACTATAAGAGAAATGTACTTGAAAAGTTCCATTCTCATAAGTAGCCCTAGTATGCCAGTAGTGGAGAAAGAATTTGAATATTTTGAATTAACATTCCAAAAGGGTAACCAAAGGAGTTGAGTACTGTTTACAAATTAGGTTAGAAAGC
This sequence comes from Sorex araneus, assembly GCF_027595985.1. Lineage (NCBI taxonomy): Eukaryota > Metazoa > Chordata > Mammalia > Eulipotyphla > Soricidae > Sorex > Sorex araneus. Next base: position 109,578,410 of record NC_073313.1, read on the forward strand.
TGGTCATATTCTTTCCACCAAAGAACTAATAAACTAATAAACCTGTGTTAAATTCAACTTGTTTTAAAAAATCACTTAGGGTGGTCATCAAATTTCAAAGGGTGCTCTCTTGGGAATTCTAGTGACAAGGACAGATAAATGGAATGGATGTTAGATTAATGCCACCTCCACCAGACATGCAGCTCTCTCTCTCTCTCTCTGTCTCTCTCTCTAGTCTGTAACCAATTTAGATTGGCCCCTTTGCTCTGATCTAAATCTAACTTGGTGGTGAAATTCCCAAGTGCTTTCTACTTTTACACACCGTTATTTGCCAATACCTCCCTCTCCAAGGGGCTGCAAAGTGTAAAATTCCCACATGCGAAGCTAAACTTAGCTGCAAGGCTGACTCTAGCACACCTGTTACAACAGAGAGTTTATAAAAATGACTGTTGAATTCTATACCAATCAGCAGAAATCAAGCAGGTAGACGGAAACTCAAATAGGGGGTGGACATATATTTCCATCATGGCATTCTATTTTCCAAAATGAAAGTGACTCCTATTATTACATTTGGTGGTTTAAGTTGTGTCTTCATTCAACATTCAGACTCCATGTGCAATTTTATTGGCACACTTTATTATATGCTGCCTATATACCCCAGAAATTCTGAAGAACATATATCTCCCCTGACTCCAGAATATCCCTTTTGTGCTCACAGTATTTAAATGCACTTTATAATTTAAGGAAGTCAGTGGCTGAATAAATGAAGAAACTGATTCTATTTTGAATAACAGAAAATAGTAAGACATCCAATGTTGTCTTGCTGAATCTGATGAAGAGGGAGATTATAAAAATACCCTGTTTACCTGCCTTCCCAATCCATGTTACAGGAGTTAAAAATACACGTCTTTAATCAGCAATTTGGATGAAGATTCCTGATCTGTGATTAGTAAAACAACCATGCTCTTTCATCACATTCACTCTCATGGGATATAGATCTTTACTGTGCATTAACCAAAGCATACAGAATAGATTGCACTAAATTAGCAGCATAACTCCCCACAATTTCTCTCTACATAACTCCCCAATGGTTACACAAATGGAGATACACTTAAGTAGATATGTCATTATGGATACTCACGTGGTATTTAATACTTGTAGAAATAAACTCAACCTTTTTATCAAAGCCAACTTACACAGTCACTGTCACTGTCACTGTCATTCCGTTGCTCATCGATTTGTTCAAGTGGGCACCAGTAACATCTCTCATTGAGAGACTTATTGTCACTGTTTTTGGCACATCCAATACGCACAGGTAGCTTGCCAGGCTCTGCCGCGCGGGCTCAATACTCTCAGTAACTTGCCGGGCAACTTACACTAAAAAAAAGAATTTTTTATTTGTAATAAATTATATTATACATGCTATTGTATTCATTAAAATATATTCCTATATAGCTCAGTGAGAGAGCTAGGGAAAATAATGGGCATAATATTAAGTTATACATCTATACCAAATGCTGACTTAGCAACTTCCTTCCAACCTCACTTCCTAACTAAATATTGCACAATGCATAAATATAATCATGTAAACCATATATATATATGTATTCATTTTGTTTTAGTTTGGGGGACACACTGGGCGATTCTCAGAGGCTACTTCTTGCTTTACACTCAGCAATCACTCCTGGTAGTGCTCAGAGGAACGACTTGGGATGCCAGAGATTAAGCCCAGATTGGTCATAGGCAAGACAAGCATTCTACTGCTGTGCTATTTCTCTGGACGCTATACTCATTTTTTAAGATCAGAAAATGGTTTTTCATATTTTACTACACTAACGATATGAAATTGCCATTTCTGCAGATCAAAAATTATCATTATCAGAAATTTCATAATGTTTAATTTATTTTTAAATCACCACATGAATAAGCAGTAATCTTTCCTGATGTGTTGAAAAATAATTCACTTTGTACAAAATACTTTGAAGATATTTCAGATCTGAGGGTTCTGTAAAACAATGTATATTGTAAAAGTTTTATGTATTATGGATTGAGCAGGAAATATAGAGGTTAATATGCAAGACAATTTCCTCCAGTCTAATATTTCCATTTATGCCAAATCTAATGCTTTGAACTAATAACTTAGCTTGACCACGGAAGACCCCATTGTGCTTACTAACTAGGTAAAGGGGTCTATTAAATAAAATTAAATGGTTCCAATCATTAATACATTTTTTCACCCACATTTGTGTTAAAGAAGACTCTTTTAAAAAAATTGAAGAGTTGTGTAGGAGATAAGTGAGTTTCTCTGTCTGAAGTCAACATTTTTAAAAATTATATTGTATAAAACAAAGAACTATAATATTTAAATATTTAGCATGTCATTTTTGCATCCTAGAAAATATAATCTGACTGTTTTATTTTTCTGAAATATATATATACATATATACCTATTGTCTGAAGCATGTGAACAACATTAGTGTCTTCATTTCAAATAAATTTCAACAACTACAAATTTGTGGAATTTATAACTTTGAAATATCACTGATTTTTCTTATTCCATAACCTCTTCGTTTTTGTTTTTATCCTCCTTGCAAATTTACTGCTGCATTTCTTTATCTCTTCGGTAGAAGATGGAAAAAATAGATGATGACTAGCAGTTGTCAAAGAAGGTGATCTGAGAAGATAGTAAGGATAGCAAAGTTATCTACAGTGTAAAATCTCTCATAGTTTTCCACCTTTCTGGGATTTTTAGTATCTTTCAACTTATGCTTTACTCATTTACTCCTAAAAGCAACTTTGCGAGCACTGAATTGAAGTATTATAAGGGCTGTTTTATGAAAAGAATACATGACCGCATAGGCTAATGAGGCATTCAGGGTTATTCAGAGGCCAAGTCAAGATCACATTGCAAGTCTTTGGACTCCTAATTTAGTATTCATCTAACTGTAGTTTGCATTATGAGCACTGAATAGATATTTCAAATCTAATCATTTTGTATCACTCGAAGTTCTGCAAACAACAGTTTAGCTCTATAGTTAATTAACTTCCTGTGTGCAAATTCAAAGTAAATGACCAGAATTTTATAGGTGCATCAACACATTCATATCTGTAGGAAAGTTTGCACAAAGCCACATTCTGCAACCTTAATTTATCTCAATAAGGAAAGAAGCAGAAATAAGACTGAATTACTATCCACATTGCAAATTCCAATCCTCTGATTTAATCTTTAGTCAATGCAAATTCTTCATATGCATGATTATAATCTCTCTAATTCCCATCCAGAAACATGTCCTTTTAAATAAAGAGTTTTTCTCTAAAATTGTGTAATGTTTGAAGTGCTCACAGCAACTCCATTTAGTATTCTCTGATTACATTATACAAAAACATGTATGAGAAAAGATTATAAAATGTAGTAGGCTAGCCTCTGCAGAGGTTGAATTTCTGCAATCAAAATTTACAATATAGGGGGGGCTGGAGCAATAGCACGGCGGATAGGGTATTTTCCTTGCACGCAGCTGACCAGGGTTCAATTTCCAGCATCCCATATGGTCCCCCGAGCACTGCCAGGAGTAATTCCTGAGTGCATGAGCCAGGAGTAACCACTGTGCATCGCCGGGTGTGACCCAAAAAAGAAAAAAAAAACAAATTTTACAATATGACAAGAAAAAGTGCCTAGATTCATTCATTTACTCATTTAGCACCTAGTGAGTGTGTTTGCAATGTAAACATCATAATATATGCCCTGGTGAAGGTTATGTCTTATTGGAATGAACAACCGTAGATAATTACATTAATACTGTATTATTAAACAGAAATATAGAGTTTGAGTATACACAAAGTTGGACATGATGCTACCTAACCTGATCTAGAGTGTCAGACAAAACTTGAAGAAATAATATCTATGCTAAAAATCAAACAGATGAGTGAAATGACTGACTAGAATAAACATTCCATAGAGAGAACAGCATTAGCAAAATGTCAGAGATTAAACAAACTTTATAAACTTGAAAAATCACAGAGTGAAGCACAGAAGCCTGGAAAGGTTAACAGGCACAAAGGCATAGTGTCTCGTGGACAATGTTATGGAATTGTACTTTCTTTTAAGCACAAACAAAAGAATGTTGGCAGCAGTGCCGAAAATAAATTGAAGAGAGGCAAGAGTGGATGCAGTGAGATTAGTTAAAAGCCTATGGCAATACTTCAGATTTTGTTTTGTATTCTGTTTCTTGTGCAAGGGATTGAACTCAGGGCCTCAAATACACAAGGCAAATGTTCTGCCACTGAGCTACATTCAAGGTCTCATTATTTCAAAAGAAATATGAGAGTACCTTAGAATTTCTACTATTAAGTGGTACTCTGTAGGTATAAGAAGAAATGGATGGCTTTGAGATGGACTTAGGAGTTAAAATTAGCACTACTTGGAAATTAATTAAATTAAGTGTGGAAGAGAAAAAGGAAGATTCTGAAACAATATACTAGGGGCTGGAGTGATAGTACAGCGGGTAGGGCATTTGCTTTGCACATGGCTGACACGGGTTCTAACCCTGGCATCCCATATGGTCTCCCAAGCACAGCCAGGAGTAATTCCTGAATGCAGAGCCAGGAGTAACCCCTGAGCATCACTGGGTGTGACCCAAAAATAAAATAAAATAAAACAACATACTAGTTCTAATTTAGGAAATGTATAATGGTTCAATTCTCTGAGAAGGGGGAGCTGAATTAGATTTTGGAAGTTTAGCTTGGTGTGCATTTCAGATATCCAAACCAAGTATTGACTAGCAACTGCAAATATTGGTCTGGAGATTATAAGAGTAATTAAGGTAGAAAAAGCTCATTTCAGAGCTGATAATAAATAAACTTCCCAGGAAAGGGGTGTAGAAGAGAATGAGAGAAAATGACAACAATATAACAATTCTATGTTATATTCTATGACCAAATATGCTCATTTGGGGAGTAACTATTCACTAGTCAAGTTGTTTGAGAAAAAGATTATATTTATGAATTCTTAAATTAAGGCATTTTCCCTGAGAGATACTTAAGAGTACAAGATGAGTAGAAGGATAAATCAGATCCAAAGTCCTTTGGAGCAATGGAAGACTTCGACCTGGAGCTTCAATATTTTGAATCAATACAACCATTTAGTATGAAATGAGGGGCAGTATGATAAATAAGTGGTAAATAAGGTCAGTCATTCACTCTGAAAACAAACAAAAACCCAATGCAGTACTGTGGGTACAGCTCGACAATAATGCATTAAAGTTTCTGATAGTTTCCTTAGAACAGGGCGGGGCTGTCAAATCTAGTTATGTGATAGGGTCATCGGGAAAAAGTCTATTGACTGGTGGATTCCTGCTCTTGACAAAAAAATAATTGTACTACTAGGAGCCGGAATTTAAAAGCCAGTTTGAGAACCAGAATCATAGAGAGTATAGCAGATAGCATGATTTTCTTCTTTTCTTTTTTTTCCCTTTTATGGTTTTGGGGCCACACCTGCCTATGTTTAAGGATTACTCCAGGCTCTGCGCTCAGCAATTACTCCTGGTGGTGTTAGGGGGATCATATGGGATGCTACAGAGCAAATCTAGGTTGGCCGTGTGCAAGGCTAACACTCTGTATGCAACACTATCACTCGGGCCGCAGGTAGGATGCTTTTGTTGCATTAGGGGATACAGATTCTATGCTGGCACTACGGATGGTCACTGAAGCCCCAAAAGAAGAAATCCCTGACTGGGAGCCAAGAGTAAGCCCTGAAAACCGCTGTGTGTGACCCCAAAACAAAACAAGCCAGTGTTATTTCACCAACGTAAAAGAGACAAGTCAAAAAAGTCTATCATGTCCTCTGAGCCAACGGCGGTCTTTCAATGGGAAAAACCAAGACAATGGTTGGCTCAAATGATATGGCAGGCTCCTCAATCTGGCACAGCACCAACTGGGTCTTTGTACCTTCCCGTCTCAGGGTGTGTCCAAGTCGCAATGTGGTCATCAGTTTGGCATCTTGTTCTATGGGATGAGTTGTGGAGGTAACAGAAACTTCAAAAGACTTGGAAGTACTTTATTCAGTTTCCTGCCCTGTGTGAGTCGGGGAGGGAGAAGTGGCTAGGATTTTGAAAAATAAATCTTTAGTTCAGGCCTTCCACCTTCCCACCTGGTAAAGCGGTCAAGTGCGGCAGCAGCAAATGCGATAAAAGTGATGAAAGTGAAACTATATGCCCAAAATTGATATTGATTGATATTGACTCGCAGTAAAAGACAAGGAATGACTATAAAATATGGTTATAACAGAAGAAAACAATAATAATAAGTCTATTAATCATGGTTTCGACAGGAAACAGCCCGCGTCAAAAATGTGTGAGGAACAAACCTTTAAATAAAAGGACTGCTTACAAAGAGGCGTGTAGGATTAAGGGGACAAAAAGAGGGCGATGCACACAGGGACTACTGGTGGTAGCAGGACATTTAGCATTGAAGTACAAAGTGGGAGGAGATGGGATTGGAATCTGGAATGTCACCAGAAAGTAACAAATAAAATCAAGGTGTTAACTAATGGAACAAAGCCAATAGTGGGCTGGAGGATTTAAAAAAACCCAAATATTTTTCTCCTTCACCTTGCATTTTTCTGGCATAGAATTATTCCAAAAGGGATCCAGAGGTCAAGCAATCCCAAATGATAGTTTGTAGAGATCCCAGGGCAAAGAGTAGGTTGTAGAAGACTCATGGAAATTAACAAAAAATAGAGACGGAAGTAAAAAGGAAGTGAAAAAGGCATGTAAGGATGATTAGAATGAAGACATGACTTGAGGCAGACTAAGTATGATTTTACCATAAAAAAGATAAAACACATTATAGACTTTCAAAGCAGGTATATTCAGTGTCCCATTAGAATATTTTGAATCGCAAGAATTCGATAGAAAGAATTTTTTAATGCATTTGAAAAAATCAGGGATAATGAAGCAATTTAGAGATTAGCAAAAGCAATAACTATCACTAACTAATGCTAGGGCTCCAGATACAGTGGGGAAATATGATATTACCAGAAAACAAAGTTGGGAACATTTTTGGTCCCTGGAATCTTAGAAGGAATTAGAACATGAAACCATAGAAGGGGCTATTGGCAATGTCTGGGCCCTTAACAGGAAGGACTGTATAGCAGTAGTTATAATCATAGAGTAGAAAGATTTTGAGCTGTTTTTGACAAAGCTTGCTGTGGTGGTGTCTTTTATGGTAGATGTGGTGATGGGTCATAAATGCCATGTATCTGCCATTGTGGGTATGGATATATTTCTTTATATCTTGACTGTGTAAAATTGAGACATAAAATGTCAGTGTTAAAACTATCGGGGGGCAGAATTTTTTTTCAGATACTGTAGAAAAAATAACCCCCAGGCTATAAGCAAGAACAATATAAATAGGCTATAGCACAAGAAATCAACACATTTAAAGGGTATTGGATATGAATTAAAGGTAAGTTAAAAATACTAAGCAGAGAGGCTGGAGAGATAGCACAGAGGATAGAGCACTTGCTTTGCATGCGGTGAACCTGAGTTTGATTTCCGGCACCCCAGATAATCCCAGAGCATCACTGCGAGTGATTTCTAACTGTAGAACAAGGCATAAACCCTGAGAATCACCCCCTACCCCTCCCTGCTTCAAAATAAAAGAAAGAAAATACTAAGTAGAGAGTACGTGGCAAGAGGCTTAATTTTCAAGTAGAAGAGTCCACCAGAGAAAATTTTTCTCACTGAAGAACTTTGAACAAACAACAACCGTACAACCAACTATAACCCTCCTCATACTCTCAAATATTCGCTAAAGTCTGAAACCTGTGCAACCTGGAGAGATCAATATTTTGGTGAGTAAATATACCATGATTGTGTCTTGCATGTTTCCATGGTACAGAAAAGGGATTTCCTACACAGAACATAGAATAGAGAGCCAGAATAAGAAATCTGGCAAAAAGGAGGAACTCACATACAAAAATAAATTCTAAAAACCAATATGTTCTTTAATCTAAAATTTTAGATACTAAAACTCATTATAAGCTTGGAGACAGTTTGCTTAGGCATGACTCAAACACTTCAAAATGTAACTTTTTGTTTGTTTTGGGGGCCACACTCACTGGTGTTCGGGCCTTACTCCTTGCTACATGCTCAAGGATTGCTGCTGGCAGCCTCCAAGGACCATTTCTTGTGGATTCCAGGAACCATATGTGGTGACCGGGTTCGAACCCTGAGTCAGCAAACTATATCAACTACCTGCAAAGCAAGTGTTCTACCCACCGAACTAAGGCTCGCCCTCCTGTCCCACCAACTGAAACGTAACATTTGGAAGAGGCAGCATACAGCCTTGATATGGCACAAAGGACTACAGTGTTTACATTGCATGTTCCTGTTGCATTCGGGGAGGACTTGGTTTGATTCCCAGGACCACATGGCTCTCTAAAGCACTCTGTAGTAGTCCCCAAGCAGAAGACTTTTCCCCTCCAAAATTAATTAAAAAATAAAACGTGTTTTAAAGTGCAAGAATAGGGGCTGGAGCGATAGCACAGTGGGTAGAGTGTTTGCCTTGCATGCGGCCAACCTGGGTTCGATTCCCAGAATCCCATATGGTCCCCCGAGCATCGCCATGAGTAATTCCTGATGTATGAGCCAGGAATAACCCCTGAACAACACTGGGTGTGACCAAAAAAAAAAGAATTCGCTCGACGGTGAAAAAAAATCTGAGATAATTTTAGGGGGCTGGAGTGATAGCGCAGTGGGTAGGGCGTTTGTCTTGCACGCGGCCGACCGAAGTTCAATTCCCAGCATCCCATATGGTCCCCTGAGCACCGCCAGGAGTAATTCCTGAGTACAAAACTAGAAGTAACCCCTGTGCATCGCCAGGTGTGACCCCAAAAGAAAAATAAATAAATAAATAAATAAATAAAATAAAGTTCAAGAATATCCATTACTTGTAGTCTATCTTAATACTTAAATTGGCTAGCTAATTCTGACATCTAGAGTTTAGAATTTTGGGTAGAGATTGCTCTGGAGAAAAAGACATTAATTTTAACCTACTGAAGAATTTCCACATTAAAGTGATGAAAATCTGTAGAGTTTGAAAGGAAAAAAAAAACAGTACCAACATGCATAATTTAAATGAAGAGTGGTTTATATTTTAGGAATTTGGACTCTTATTTCTTGCAACATAGACACCGAAGAATAGGGAAGGTTTTCTTGCAGAGTAGAATGTTATTGAAGCTGTTCAAGTAATCACACATACTGATAATCAGTAGCTTAAAGTCTCAATGTTTTTAAGACTAATTAAGTATTAATATATATGTTGATGATTCTATATATATTCTTATTTTAACTTTAAAAATCCTATAAAATATGCAGTACCATTATTCTATGAAAATATTGAGGTTAATCAAGAAAGGCTGAATGTTTTCATCAGATCACACGGGTACAAACTGACAGGAAATTGATATTCACATGGACAACTGACTCCGGAATCCATACTCTACTATTATTCTGTACTGCCTACCTAATTTTATAGAAATGTGGAAATTTGTCCCCCTAACAAAATCTTCAAAAATGGGATGTGCCAGTGTGGTCAAAAAGCAAAGAAGAAAAGAAAAGAAAAGACAGTTTTCATCAAAACACAAATAGATCCTGAAAGAGAAAAAAATCTACTTGCACAGCATACCTTTGATGGGGAATTAATATATAAATTATTAAAAGAACTCATAAAACTCAATTAGAAAGAAACATCCCCATAAAAATGGGAAGGAGATCTGTATCACTGTCACTGTATCACTGTCATCCCATTGCTCATGATTTGCTCCAGCGGGCACCAGTAACGTCTCCATTGTGAGACATGTTGTTACTGTTTTTGGCATATCGAATACGCCACAGGTAGCTTGCCAGGCTCTGCCTTGCAGGAGGGATACTTTCAGTAGCTTGCCAGTCTCTTCAAGAGGGACAGCGGATTCAAACCTGGGTCAGCTGCATGCAAGGCAAACGCCCTAACTGCTGTGCTATCACTCCAGCCCCGGGAAGGAGATCTAAATAGGAATTTTATATTAATGGTCGATAGGCACCATAAAACATGTTCATCTCTTATTACGGAAATTCAAATGAAAATAATTCCATTCTCTCTATCCATATTGTTTGCATTTATGGAATTAGTCAAACAAGGATATGGATTGATTGAATTCCAGGAGGAGAACCCTTGCAAATGGAAATGCTGATTAGAAATTATGCTCAGAATTTCAAATTCATAATCTCCCTATTACTTAAGGGTGCGGGCGGAATACTGCTCCCTTGTAGGATTACATAGCTTCAGGTAATTTAGGTTTATTGGGTTACTCCCGTCACAGTGCTCCCATTCCTCTGTTTATTTGTAGCTTCTTTCTTAGTGTTCTGTTGACTTGTAAATAATGTCTTTCTCTTCTCCTTGAGTCCTCTGCATAGTATATTCAGAGCAAGTCCCTTTTGTATGGACAAAGAAAGACATTTAATTGGCTTTGAATATTATTAATTCCCGGGCATCTGCTTTCTTGACTGTAGCCTTGGTTGCCCTCAGTTCCTAGCCCTCTAAAAGGCAGGGTCCCAACGGGGGACAAGACGGACCGAGGGCAAGCGGTAAGTTATGTGCTACCCTGGCATCGAGATGGGCCTGGCCAAAGTGCCTCATTCTTAACTATAAGTTAAGAGTCTGATCATGGACAAGTGCTGTCATGATCTTAAAGTAATGACGATACTAGGACCCTGCTAGGGATAGGAAAGACTAATCTGGCCTGAGCACTGTAGTCTGAGATTGAGATGACCCCAGGAGAACAATTCTAAAAGTTTAATGCGTCTCTTGCTATGCCCATACAAAACTCATATGTTTGTTGGACAAGGAGAAGAGAAACACAACCATGGGATTTCATCATTGATGGGTCCTGCTGAAAGCTTGAATTGTTACATTGTAGATTCCAGGCTCTGGCCCAGCCTAGTTAGTCTTTGGATGTAGATTTCAGGTGCTGCCTAGTTTGTAATTGACAATGTAGATTTCATGTGGCAGCCCAGCCCAGTCTTTGGTATGTTAATCCAAGTGCTTTTCAGCCCAAGGAAGGCTTCGTTTTGGTTTTATATCTTCTTTCTGGAGGCCTAGATTACTGGCCTGCAGATACAAGAGAATAATGTTGCCTCAATGTTCTTCCTGTAAGATCTTTTGGTGCCTTTGGTGATGTCAATGTATTGCACCATGAGCAAAAAGGGGTTCCGAGAGAGAGACATGGGGAAGGAGAAACTAGAGAAGGATGTTGAGTAGGTCCTGAGAGAGGCTGGAGCTGGGAGTGCGGGAGATGGAAGTTTAAAGATTGAATAAACAGTAACAAGTCTGCAACCAGCTGGGTCCTGGTCCTTCGAGCCTTAGTTTTTTACAGTCCCTGAAGCTCCATTTGCTCTCAATGGAACGAACGCTATCGAAAGAGCTATGCTGGGAATATCATGTCTCACTCAAGTGAGAGAAGGATTCTGGAGTTCTGACCTACATCAAAGGTCAAAAATCAGGGATGCTGTCTCCTTAGAGCTTGGCCACCCACCAACTAGATGGTCAGATTTCTTCATCAAATCTCTGAATGAACGATTTGAGGCTCTTCCTGTTCCTGGAGCAATCAGATATCATTGGGCTGCACTAGCACACGACAGGGACAAATGGAGACGTTACTGGCGCCCACCGAGCAATTTTAATTCATTTTTATCTTATATTTTAGTATATTTTATCTTATATACTTTCTAATATATTTTATCTAATATTTTAATATATTATATTCTATTTTAATTCATTTTTATCTTAGAAATTGCGTGCTCTATTTTTGTTCTTTTTGTGAATGATCTTAAAATATTAATATTCTATGATATCAAATGTAAAGAATAAGGCATGTGTAATCTTCTCTCTTATAATGCAATAACTGAGCACTAGAATACTTAAATCCTGTTTCATTTTTTTTATCTACTAGGGTTTGTTGAAGATTTTATTTCCCTTTTTAATTTAAAATTTTAATATTTTTATTACAACCATGTTTGAATAAATATTTGGACTGTTGTTGCATTGCTGTCCCGTTGTTCATCTGTTTGCTTGAGCGGGCACCAATAACGTCTCTCTTGTGATACTTGTTACTGTTTTTGGCATATCGAATACGCCACGGGTAGCTTGCCAGGCTCTGCTGTGGGGGCTTGATACTCTCAGTAGCTTGCTGGGCTCTCCGAAAGGGACTGAGGAATTGAACCCGGGTCAGCCGCGTGCAAGGGAAACGCCCTACCCGCTATGCTATTGCTCCATAGCAAAATTGGAATAAATATTTAAGTTCTATAAAACATCATGCTGATTAAATATGCCTTAGACAATGTATATATATTAATGCTTTTTATAAAGTTTTAGAACTATCCTATCCATTATGGTTTTTATTAGCTGTGTGTTGGTTACTGAGTACTTCATATGTAATAAGTCCACATTGACATGTACTATTAGTGCAGGTAGTAAGTCATATAATGGCCACCAGGCAATGAAGACTGTTAAATATGGGAAACAGATTAGATAATCCTTTGATAGACCTATGGTATAGATAGGTGTTATTAAAGCAAAGTCCATGGATTTTATGTATTTTTATTGTATTTCTGTATTCTATATATTTTCTGTATAGAGCTAAGTTTGGAGAAATCAATGCAGCTAGAATTAACATGGCATGAATAGAATTGATTCTCTGCTTGGACCACTATCAATAAAGTTCACATTTTCTCCCCTCATCTGTGCGAGTTTGCCTCCGTACAACCAGGGCTGGAGCGATAGCACAGTGGTTGGGCGTTCGCCTCTCACGCAGCCGACCCGAGTTAGATTCCTCCGCCCCTCTCGGAGAGCCTGACAAGCTACCAAGACTATGGCAAAAACAGTAACAATAAGTCTCTCAATGGGAGATGTTACTGGTGCCCACTCGAACAAATCGATGAGCAACGGGATGAGAGTGACAGTGACATTTCAAAGATATGCATATGTTGGGGGCTGGAGCGATAGCACAGCGGGTAGGGCGTTTGCCTTGCACACAGTCAACCCGGGTTCGAATCCCAGCATCCCATATGGTCCCCTGAGCATTGCCAAGGGTAATTCCTGAGTGCAAAGCTAGAAGTAACCTCTGTGCATTGCTGGGTGTGACCCAAAAAGAAAAAAAAAAGAAAAAAAAAGATATGCATGTGGGTGTATGTGTGAGTGTGTCCTGTGGTGGAAGAGTGAGCTGTTCAGGGATGGCTCCTGAATTCTACCCTGATTTACTGGGATGAACTCCACTCACCCCCAATCCTGAGCTAGATTAAGAAGGTGGAAAATGAATAAATTAACTGAAGTTATTGTTTGATAGTAGAAGTATTGGTGTCTTCATCTAAAGTTTGTGACATTTTGTGGCTAAAAAAGTATGTTGTCAATCTTAATTCTTGTTAATCTAAGATGAAATTGATTTCATTATGTTGTTTTGCTTATAGTTGCAATTCAGCAGGAGCTAGTGAGAACGTATGGTAAAGCTATATTTGAAAGCGCTTATTTTTTAAAATAAATCCAGGTTGGAAATAGCCCCAAAGTTTAGAGATAAGTAATTTGTGGTATATTCATACAATGACACATGAGCTAGTAAAAAAGGGATTGAATTATTGAGACTTTCGACAGGTAAATTTCAGAATAGGTATGTTGAATGAAAGAAAAAAATCAAAAAGAGCAAATACTTATGATTCCATTTACATAAAACTGTAGAAAATCAGGACAGGCATGTTGCTCAATGGCAGAGCACTTTTCTAGCATATGTGAGACCCTGAGTTTGATTTCCCACAAAGGTAACTTTTAAATTTTCTTCATATTTCTGGTGACTCATAACTGAATTTTCAAATATCGTACATAATGAAACATCATTGAAAATTGAAAAGGTTAGGGAAGCTCTACATATGTGGAGATTCCTTACTTGTAGGTGTCACTGTAAGATGAACAAACATTAGTCCAAAATCCATAGTATGGGTAAGGAAGATTGCTCATAAGGCTAGTGCATTTGCTTTGCATGCTGATGACCTGGGTTTCATCTTCAGCTCCAGATGATTCTCCAAGTACCAGGAGTGAACCTGCGAAATAAACTATGAGTAACCTCCAGGTGGGTATGGCCCCAAAACTAAAATAAGAAAATAAAGAAAATTAAATTTTCTTGTGAAGAAAAATCCTACTGTCTGGTCATCAGAGGGATGGTACATTGGGTGGCGCATTTGCCTTGCACGCGGCAGGCCCAGGTTTGACCCCCAGCATACATATGGTCCCCCATGAACTGCCAGGAGTAATTCCTGAGTGCAGAGCCAAGAATAATCCCTGAGCATCGCCAGGGATAACCCAAAAGGCCAAAAGAGAAAAAAGAAAATCCTAGTGTACATAAAACTCTCCACACACATCCTTGTTTTCTCTACTCAGTACTCCTTCACAACTTTCCCTTTCACATTATTCTCCAGAAAGATGACATTCTGCTCCCCCTGCCTGGACAGCCACTTGAACTTCTATATCCTTAGTAATCAGCTCTTCACCCTTCAAAACAGATTGATTTAGGGGCTGGAGCAATAGCACAGCGGGTAGGGCGTTTGCCTTGCACGCGGCCGACCCCCGGGTTCGATTCCCAGCATCCCATATGGTCCCCTGAGCACCGCCAGGGGTAATTCCTGAGTGCAGAGCCAGGAGCAACCCCTGTGCCTCACCGGGTGTGACCCAAAAAGCAAAAAAAAAAAAAACAGATTCATTTATCCACATTTTTCCAGTTATAGCATTCTCCTTGACAGGGATTTTCTCATTATGCATTTTCTCATTCTCTGTATTTTCCCTATACGTCTTTGGACATACATTCTTGCATCTTGATCAGTCAACTGCAATTCGCTTATTTGCATATATGTAAGCTCCTTGACAAAGACATTTATCTCTAGATTCTCAGTGATAAACTTAAAACCTGACATACAGTAAAGTTCAGTTACATTGAATGACTTTTAAAAAATTTATTTATTTTAATTTATTTTTTAATTGAGTCACCATGAGAACAGTTACAGGACTTTTAGGATCAAGTCTCAGTCATATTATGCTCAAACACTCATCCCTTCACCAGTGCACATGTTCCACCACCAAAAACCTCAGCATACCCCCCCACACACACACACACTCCCCCTCTGCCTGTGTGGCAGATGATTTTCACTTTACTCTTTCCTTACTTTGATTACATTCAATTTTCGACAGGGAACTCACTATCATTATTTGGAGTTTTTCCTCCAACAGTCAGACCTGTCAGAGTGGCATCATTCAGCCCCGTGCAGCCCCGGGAGGGGAAGGGTTACTGTCCCTTGGCCTTTACCCCCTGGACAGCATGGCGACCACCACCATTCAGAACCAATTGGACAGAGAGGTAGGAGTTTGCAGTGATGGGACGGGATGCATGGGGAATCTTGCAATGGGGGAGGCAGAACCAGCCCTGCCTCCTGCCCAAATGAGACCCCGAGAGGTTGCCCATGAACGGCTCCTCTGCTCCTGAACAGCCATGATCCTAGCGCCACAGAAACCAATCTTGGAATGCAGCGGCTGCTGGCAGAATACCTCTGGAATTAATACCACAATTCCAGGGGCTGGAGTGATAGTACAGCGGGTAGGGCGTTTGCCTGGCACGCGGCCGACCTGGGTTTGAATCCCAGCATCCCATATGGTCCCCTGAGCACCGCCAGGGGTGGTTCCTGAGTGCACAGCCAGCAGTAATCCCTGTGCATCGCCAGGTGCGACACAAAAAGCGAAAAAAAAAAGAGAATACCAGAATTCCAAAACTGGGCGGCCGATTTTGCAACCGTGCACGATCATATGCTCTTTGTTACTATATTGAATGACTTTTATGTTAAATGCCATCTTCTAACGTCCATATTCTATTTCTTCTTGTGGTAGTGCTGAATTTCTAGAAGGAATATCTAATTCTATGACCCAATTCAGCTACTTTGGTTCAACTATATGCAATCAATCTTAGTTATCCCCAGAGGGTCTTGAAATATACTAAATTCTTAAAGCTCCTCTGAGCAATTGTTTTCCATTATTTGGAGAGAGTGTAAGTTAGATTTTTAAATGCAGGGCTGCTTTTATTTATTTTTGATTTGGGAGGCGACACCTGGTGGTACTTGGGACTTACTCCCTACTCAGGCTCTGTGCTTAGGGATTATTCCTGGCATGCCTTGGGGACCATATGATGTGATGCGGTTCAATCCTGGGTTGGCAACCAGGCAAGTGCTAGACCTTCTCTATCTCTCCAGCTCTGCAGGGCTGCTTTTATAAATAAGTTTTTCACTTGCATGGCCTAAATATGATGCAGACATTATTATTTAGGTATTAACTAACTTAACAAGCCTTTTCCTTACTGTTATTCAAATTTTGTACTCTGAAAATTCCTGATTCAGTAGGCCTGAGTTAGTGGAATTTTATCTCCATGAGGAAAATAAAGATAATCATAATAATTTGGGAATAAAAATTGTCTCCCTCTAGCATATGCTCCTAATACTTTATAATATTTCAAATCTACTGGTAACAATTCATTCACTAGTTTGAATGTTTTTACTTATTTTATTCAATTTTGATTTTGCTTGATAATTTTTAAAATTCATTATGTGCTATTGCTATTATACTAAATTGTTATGGAAACAGAGGCAATGTCACAAATTCAATATTACAGCATAATTTTGAAATAGAAAAAATAAAATTCAAATGATAGAAAAGGAAACTCTTGTTCATATTCAAATGCATATGACAATTAAGGAAAGATCCACAAGAATGTTTTAAAGAGCAAAATTTAAATATAATGATAACTATTTTACCAGGAATTAATGGCAGGTAATAGTATCTAATGGAGGCTATGCTCATTTATACTAGATTCGTGTACATAATTGTTGCAATTTACCACAATAAGGCCAATAATATAGACACCTCTGACCTCTATCCAACAGGACTGTCACAGAAAATGAGACAAACAAATACACAAGGACTGTCCAAGCTTTAGGGTCACCTAGGCAGAGCCAAGTGATCTCATAGGCAGGCCATTTATTTAATGCAATATTGCTCTCCCACCCTGCTTCCCAACATGTGAGTTAATGTTTGAGTTGACAGAGGCTTTACAGAAAGTTCATAAACATATCAAAATTCAATGGGTACTTTAAAAACAGAAACTGGGATATTTCACCTAGCAGGCACCTTTAAAGTATAAATTTAAAGTTATAACTAATACCTATTCTGCTTATGCCTGCGTTGCCCTCTCCATCTAAAAATCCTTTAAGTGTTTTATGTGTATGTTTACTTCCCACAAGCACACATTTGCTTGCCTCATTGTTCTCTAAGACCTAAGTTATTTTGCCCAGGGGACTATCTCAACTTTGGCAATTGTATTAGGGGGCAATTTTCCAGATATAATCAATCAAAAAGAGATATGTATACAGAAATGAGTAATGGGATAATGATGAGATTCTGAAACAAGGTGATTAAAAATGCATCATTTGCTTTTCATATGTAAATATGATTGCAAACAGAATTACTATTCGCTTGTATTTTTATGTATCACTATGGTTAGTAAGAATATCATGGTAGAATAAGTAGAGGGAAAGGTCCATATGTTGCATTTACAATTGTACAAAAAGTTATAAATTCACATTTAAATCATAGCAGAAGATCTTTCTTAGTTGGGCACTTAAGAAATAGTTTAATATAGAACTAAGGATAGGGAAGGAAAGAAACTGAATGGGGGGTAGTAAGAAGAGGCAGATGGAGGGTAACAGGAAGGAGGAGGGGTCACAGGCCCTGCTGGTGAAGAGCCATTATGCAATTTTATCCTCTGAATCAAAGAACCAACAAAACTGAAAGCATGAAATGAAAACTACAATACCCAGACTTACAAAGTTTCCTGCCATGGAAGCAGGCTGAGGAGTTAAGATCTGGAACTTGGGGACACTGGAGGAGGGAAGCTGACATTGGTGACAGGATTGGTGAATAACTGTAAAAAAGTATAAATATATATATGTATATATAATCTACAGAGAAATATCATATCATATATTTTCGTTATGTATTTTAGCTATCATTTTATAAGTTCTATAAAGATTTGCGGGACATAAAAGTCATTAATAAAAAGTGGCAACTCAATAAAACTGAGTTAAAAGTCAGTAATATTTGAACAGAAAAATAAAAATTGGAGAATGGGGTATGACAGCAATAAATTATAAGAATACAAAAAATAAAGAGAAATGGTTTAAGATGAGAATGCTGTAACAGGAAACAGATTTATACCTATATAGAATTCAGCTATGGCAGCAGCCACGCGGTGAGAGCCACCCTCTAAGACCCCTACACCAGGAGGTAGGACTTTCTTTAGTGACGTAGCCTGTAGGTGATCCTGGGAGGGGAGGTGTTCCCGGCGCGCCTTCCGCCCAGAGATGAACCAAGAGCCGCAGCACGAGAAGCAGAGCCTCCCGCCTACTGACTGTGATCCTGAGGTCTCCTAACCCATTTTGGCACCAGAGCAGATTCTTGCAGCCATCCATTTTGACTTTGAACTGAGCTAAAATATTAGAAACCCAAAACCGCGCGGCCGCGACTCAAAGTCTTCACTTTTACCAAGGAAAAGAAATTATTAGATTATGCTTATTCAGCAGGCCTGATTGTTGGGGAAAATTTCCAATCAACGATAGTGAGTTCTGTATGGAAATATGAAATGTACTCAATATATAGAGAGAACAATGGGAATATCATCAACTACTTAGATGGGGGGTGGGGTGGGAGGGGGGTGTATTGGGGTTCTTGGTGGTGGAATGGGTGCACTGGTGAAGGGATGGTGGTTTAATCAGTATTTGACTGTGACTTAAACCTGAAAGCTTTGTATTTTTTTTGTTTTCACTGTGGTTCAATAAAATATTTCTTTAAAAAAAAACAAAAAAAAATAAAGTGAGGAAGAAAGGCAATATTAAAAAAAAAAAGAATTCAGCTATAATTCTATGGTGAGTATTGATTTGTTCCTTTTCTTCAAGAGCAAAATGTAACAGGCACTTCTTTATTTTTTTGATTCAAAATGAACTTATATTTCTGTATTTTTTCATATATCCAGTAATAACATGTGGCCTCTTTACTTTGAATGGTATGTCAATACACTGGCCAATAGGTCCCATGTAGGAAAATGTAGATTTTCTAAGCATTTCTTTTACTGAAGTGCACTGTAGCACTGCAGCACTGTCTTCCCGTTGTTCACTGATTTGCTTGAACGGGCACCAGTAACGTCTCTATTGTGAGACTTGTTGTTACTGCTTTTGGCATACAGAATACGCCACGAGTAGCTTGCCAGACTCTGCCATGTGGGTGGGATACTCTTGGTAGCTTGCCAGGTTCTCCAAGAGGGATGGAGGAATCGAACCCGGGTTGGCCATGTGCAAGGCAAATGCCCTACCCACTGTGCTATAGCTCTAGTCCTGAAGTGAGGTTATGGAAATAAATAGAATACAAGCACTCCAATTAGAAATTGCCTGGTGACCAAAAATTAAAAGAATTAAAAGACAATTTTCAATTTATTTAGCAAAACCAGAAATATTTACTTAGTTCTTTCTTAAATATACAAATGACCCTTGAACAATGGAACTAAAGACATTGACCTCTCCACCCACAGCTTACCTGTTAAAAATCTGAAAATTCAAGTGTAACATTTGACTCTTCCTAAACTTAATTAGTCACTACTTGCTATCCTGTATAAAATGATTTCAGAACCATCATCTCCTCACATCCAATCACCCTCTCAATCCCCCATATCAAAATCTGGACATGCTCAAGTCCCTTATAATTGATTCTTCATATCCTTGGATTTCTTTAGCCCTAAATTCAGCTAACAAACATCCGTGAGTGTTGGATGACTCAATGAATTCTGAAACTCAGACATGAAAAACTAACTGTAATGGGGGGAAAAAGTCATGCAAGGGGACCTGCATAGTTGAACCCATGTTAGTCAAGAGTTAACTCATAATTCTTCAATATTTACAGTGAAAGGAAAGCTCTACTATGTCCTATCTCTAGCCTTAAGTAGCTTATGACTTTTGGATGGGGGACATGATTTAACAAAGGAACAGAGGCATTCACAAAGATGTTCTTCATCTTAGTGATCACACGATCATTTTTCATTTCAAAACTACTGAATAAATTCTTCATATCTTTCTCACACTCAACATTCAAACTGTTAATGAATCCTGTTGTCTCTGCCTTCCAAACATATAATCTTCCAGTTATCACTAATGGCAAAGCTAAGATCCTTGATCATGCTGTTATCATTTGTGTGGAAAGCTATATCTTAGAAGATGTATCGTCTTAGAAGATTACATTGACTTAACAGTTAACAGAAGCACAAATGTTTTAATTTTTCACATGTACAAGGGATGATTCATTAGATACATGAAGATCCAAAGGAGCAATTAACAGTTCATAACTTAGAGGCCAGAGTGATAATACAGCTGGTACGGCAAATGCCTTGTATCGGTGACCTGGGTTTGATTCCCAGCATCCATTATGGTATACCTGAGCATCACCAGGTGTTATTCGAGTGCAGAGCAATGAATAACCTCTGAACATCAGCCAGTGTGGACCAAACACCTGACCGCTACGAAAAAAAGAGTTCATGACTAAGAAACTGAGTTGGACAAAGGTAGTAAAATGTGAAAGTGTGGTAAGGTAAGGGTACTTAATTTGATGAGGAAGTGACTAAAAGGATAATGGATCATTTAACAAAGTTTACTTATACAATTTGTCCTCACCTTCCCACCCTTGAGATAAGAGTTATCTCTTACAGTATAGGGTGAATATCTTTCACCAGAGAATTTTATCTACTGTTTCTGAAATATGGGAGAACAAATTATCCTTAAATACTTTAACTCAAAGTGCCAGAGTGTAATATTTTGGGGAACATGTTCTGAATTCCTTCACATCCCTTACTGATACTATTGTAACAATCTCCGTGAAGGCTTCTCTGCAGAACTTTATCTATGTCTTTAAGAATAAATAACATGGACTAGAAATAGCATAAGAGAGCCAGTGGAGGGCCTGGAAACATTGGTGGTGGCAAAGATGCAGTAATTTTTTACATCAAATCATAAAAGGTTAACTGTGCATCTCCAGGTGTGACCCAAGAAGCCAAAAAAAAATTACAAAACCAACCACTAAGTCCACAGCTTTACTCCTGGTTGAAAACACTCCAAATAATTCTTTTTTTAAATTAATTAATTTTTTTATTAAATCACCATGTGGAAAGTTACAAAGCTTTCAGGTTTAAGTCCCAGTTATACAATGCTCGAACACCCATCCCTTCACCAGCGCACATATTCCACCACCAAGAATCACAGTATACCTCCCCCGCACCCCTCCACCTCTCCAGCCCCCCACCCCACCTGTGTAACTTATATATTTCACTTTATTTTCACTTTACTTTGATTACATTCAATATTTCCACAAAAAATCTCACTATTATTTGGAGTTTCTCCCCCCTAAAGTCAGACCTGCTGAAAAGAAAGCATTTGATAATTTGTTTTCCATTGCTGAGAATGAAGAGATATGAGGTCAAGTGGCCGCACTAGCAGCTGCATGGTTTTGGATTTCTGTATTTTAGTATTTTAGTAGCTAAATCCAGAGAAATATCTGCGAGAAATTGCATCATTGCAAGCTTGTACCTCTCAGCTACTTTATATTCCACATATGAGTGCAATCTTCCTATGTCTGTCTCTTTCTTTCTGACTCATTTCACTCAGCATGACACTCTCCATGTTGATCCACTTATATGCAAATTTCGTGACTTCATGTTTTCTGACAGCTACATAGTATTTGATTGTGTAGATGTACCAGAGTTTCTTTAACCAGTCATCTGGTTTTGGGCACTCTGTTTTTCCCAGATTGTGGCTATGGTAAACAGTACTGCAATGAACATAGAAATGCAGATGTCATTTCTACTATACCGTTTTGCCTCTCTGGGATATATTCCCAGGAGTGGTATTGCTGGGTCAAATGGAAGCTCAATTTCTAATTTTTTGAGAATCGTCCATATTGTTTTCCAAAAGAGCTGAACCAGTCGGCATTCCCACCAGCAGTGAAGGAGAGTCCCTTTCTCCCCACATCCACGCCAACACCGGTTGCTTTTGTTTTTTGGGATGTGTGCTAGTCTCTGTGGTGTGAGATGATATCTCATTGTTGTTTTGATCTGCATCTCCCTGATGATTAGTGATGTTGAACATTTTCTCATGTGCCTCTCAGCCATTCGGATTTCTTCTTTGGGAAAGTTTCTGTTCATTTCATGACCCCAGTTTTTGATCAGGTTGGCAGTTTTCTTCTTGTGGAGTTCAACCAGTGCATTGTATATCCTTGATATCAACCCTTTATCGAATGGGTACTGCGTAAATATCCTTTCCCATTCTGTAGATTCTTTTTGTAGTTTGATCACCGTTTCTTTTCAGGTGCAGAAGCTTCTTAGTTTGAGATAGTCCCATTTATTTATCTCTGTTTTCACTTGCTAACACTCCAAATAGTTCTTATCATAATTGCAACAACCAATTTTGTTACCATGAATTTCATTTTCGGTCCCAGATCTATTTTCTACCAAATTCTCTAAACTCATTTCTTAAAATATTTTTGTTCTCTTCATTCCAGCCACATTAGCCTTCTGGGTGTTTTTTTTATTTTTTAATTTTACTTAATCACCATGAGATACAGTTACAATCTTTACTGTTTGAGTTACAATCATACAATGATCAAACACCCATCCATCCACCAGTGCATATTCCTCAGCACCAATCTCCCCAGTATAACCCCCTTTCCCACCCTCCCCCAGCCTCTATGGCAGACAATTTCCCCCCTATTCTCTCTCTACTTTTGGGCATTGTGGTTTGCAATACAGATACTGAGAGGTTATCATGTTTGGTCCTTAATCTACTTTCAGCACATATCTCCAATCCCGAATGATCCCTTCAAGCAACATTTTCTTAGTGATCCCTTCTCTATTCCATATGCCTTCTCTCCTCCACTCATGAAGCAGTCTTCCAGCTATGGGGCAATCCTCCTGGCCTTTCTATCTACTGACCTTGGGTGTCAGCTTCATGCGATGTTATTCTATACTCCACAAATGAGTGCAGTCCTTCTATGTCTGTCCCTCTCTTTCTGACTCATTTCACGTAGCATGATACTCTCCATGTCTATCCACTTATAAGCAAATTTCATGATTTCATCTCTCCTAACAGCTGCATAGTATTCCCTCGTGTAGATGTACCAAAGTTTCTTTAACCACTCATCTGTTGTAGGGCACTTGGGTTGTTTCCACATTTTGGCTATTATGAACAAAGCTGCAATGAACATATAGGTACAGATGTCATTTCTACTGTGCTTTTTTGCACCCTCGGAATATATTCCCAGAAGTGGTTTTGCGGGGTCATATGGAAGATTAATTTCTAGTTTTTGAAGGACTGTCCATATTGTTTTCCAGACTAAATATGCAAACAAACAATTTTCAAAAAATGTGTAAAAACCTCGAGTATAAAATTAGAACTCTGGCAAAGAAAAAATCACTTTCCACAAATCAGAATAATAGAAAGACAGATAAATATCTTCTAGTAACCAGCCAAGAAGTCAAACAATAATCTCTCCAACAATCTGCTGCAAACAAGCAGAACTTGACCAATAACTGAGTTTCTTTTAATTTTTCCCCCAGTTTTACACTTTCAAAAGTAAAACCATCTAAAGGACAAATATGCATCTCTAATTATCCACATTTGCACACTCTGCTTCTTATCAATTTTCCTATAGCTTCCTCATGCCACCAGATTCCAAGCAGAGTATAGCAAAGATTATCCTTTTTCACAATGACAATTCTCTACTCATTTCTTACCTTTGAGTCTTTGCCAACTGTAAATTATGATGGCTGATGCCCTTGTTATAACAAACTGAAGAAATATCCCCTATTTTGCTCTCATTTGACTGTTCTCATTTATTTGTACATGCTCATATGTGCTTCAAGATTTTGGAAAATTTTATTCCCTCTGCTCGAACACGCTTCTGTTATGCATGGCTTATCAATAAATTTAAGTCTTTGTTCCAAATTTATTTCTGCACATAAACCTCATTTGTTATCCCATCTAAATGAATCTTCTTAAAACAAATACTTTTAATCAATGCTGCAAAAAATATTTATCCAATCTGAAAAAAATTCTATGCTCAAATAAAGTCTGAAAGTTTATCATGCAGAAACTATTGAGCTCAGATCAAGGTTCCAAGAAAGACTTAACCTGCACATCTAAGACAGCAAGAAAGTGATCATCTCAAAATGCTCTTCAGAGAAAATTAGAGACATCATCAAGATGGTGAGAGAAATTGCTCCTGATTCAATCTTGAGTTGAATAAATATTATTTTGGCAAGCTGCCCGTGGCATATTCGATATACCAAAAACAGTAACAACAAGTCTCACAATGGAGACGTTACTGGTGCCCGCTCAAGCAAATCAATGAACAATGGGACGACAGTGCTACAGTGCTATTAAAAATTTATTATAGCTTTGGTCATAGAGTTATAATAGCCCTTTAGTTTATAGTATTGCTATTCAATGTCCATTATAGAACAACCATTGAGGTACTGATGATGGTCCATTCCTGTCCCTGTGTCACCATAACCCTATTATTTGTTGATTGATACTGTTTTGGTGCCTCCTTTAGCTATCACCTCTGTGCACCAGACCCTCTCCCTATACTCATGTTATTTTGCAACAATCCAACAATTTGCTTTGCTTTATCTTATTCCCCAAATCTAGAACTTTCAGAGCTTTAGTATCATGTCCAAGGTTTATTATTTGATATTATTCATACCCTTAATTTGTTTTTCTATGAATTATGTGTTTCCTCTGTCTCTGATTTACTTTCTTCAGTATAAAAAGAGTTTTATGTAGGGCTTTCTGTTGTCCTTGTCCGTGCCAATCAGAAATCAGAACTGGTGTGCTTCAGAGAGCCAGATAATTGATTCCACATTTGAGAACACCCTGAGGCCCTTCGCTGCAGACATCATGGCCCATTTCTTTTTTTTTTATTCTTATTTTATTGAATCACCATGACAAAAGTTACAAAGCTTTCAGGTTTAAGTCTCAGTTATATAATGATCAAAGCCCCATCCTTTCACCAGTGCACATGTCCCCCCACCAAGAACCCCAATATACCCCCCTCCCACGCCCACCTCCCCACCTGAGTGGCTAATGATCTTCACTTTATTCTCTCTATAATTTGAATACGTGCAATATTTGAACAAAGAACTCACTGTTATTATTTGGAATTTTCCCCCAACAATCAAACCTGCTGAAAAGGCATCATTTGATAATTTGTTTTCCATTGCTGAGAATGAAGATTATAGAAGCTCGCTGTCCCAGCCACGCGGTTTTTGATTTCTGATATTTTACCTCAGTTCACAGTCTAGATTCATTTCTATAAGAAGCCGAGGGGTGCCAAAATGGGTTAGTAGACCTCCCGGATCATAGTCTTTAAGGAGCAGAGGGGTCATGTCGTGCGCGACTGCTCTGGATCTCATCTGGGCAGAGAGCGTGCCGGTAACACCCCCATCCCATGATCTCTTGCGCGCATGGCCCATTTCTTCAACTCATTCCGCCCTTGCACAGCATGAGATATGGCCAGAGCAAGTTAAAGGTTTAAATACTAAAGTGAAGAAAATTCCTGGTGTTTGGCAAGAGATCAATAGATGTAAGCAATAGTGCCAGAGAAAGCTATGTAAACAAAATAGAACAAATGGAGGAACAAATATGTGGCCAACCTGGGTTTCATCCCTGGAATCCCATGTGTTCCCCCAACCCCTACATAGTAGGGAAGAGAGGAAGGCAGGGGGTGAGGAAGGAAGGAAGGAAGGAAGGAAGGAAGGAAGGAAGGAAGGAAGGAAGGAAGGAAGGAAGGAAGGAAGGAAGGAAGGAAGGAAGGAAGGAAGGAAGGAAGGAAGGAAGGACGGACTTGGGGTCCTTCTAGGATTTTTTCTTCTATTAATGTAGGTTAATTCCTCCTCAATTCTTCCTGATGCTTAGTGAGGGTTAAGGGTGGAGTGTCAGTTTACACAGGCCTCCTTAGCAAGTCAGATACTTTTTTTTGAAATTAAAAAAAAACTTTAATTCTTTTTTACTTTAGGCACTGTGATTTACAATACTGTTAATGATAGGGTTTTAATCATACAGTTCCAACACCACATTCTCCATCATGTCCCCTCCTTAGCCCACCCCTCATCCTACTCCATCCTCCACCATGGGTAAACTCAGTTCTGTAGACCTGTTCTATAGCTCCATTGTCTTTGGACATTTTTTATTCCTCTCCTATGTTTATTTATATTCCATACATGAGAGAGAACCTTCTATATACATTCCCCTCCTCCTGGTTTAATTCACTCAGAATTATGCTCTTCAGATCCATCCACAGCAGAAAATGGGATTATTTTAATTTTTTATATGACTAAGTAGTATTTCATTTTGTATATATACCATAACTTCTTTATCCAGCATCTGATACCATACACACTGTGCATCCAAGGCATATCAGTGACAAGAACTGCATAGGTGGGACAAACGCAAGTCAGATACTTTGAGATGGTGTCAATAGGGAGAACTGCTAGGAATTTGCAATCTTGAGTATCTTGTAGCAGTTGAAACACAGAAATTTAGCTGACTTCTACTATGGAGTTTTTAGTTGATTGTTACTACAGCGGCTGTGGGCTCAGTGTCAGGAAGACTTCAGCAACAAGTGAACATTTTTGGCACAGGCATCCCAAAGAAACTTCAGCATGAAGAGACGTGGATAGGTACCAGAGTGTTTGCATTTTCCAGTGCCTGGATTAAACTTCAATTCCAAGCTCAAGAAGGCTTGGGGAAGCTAAAATTAAAGCTACAATGAGATATTACTTAATGCAAGTAGAATAATCTATATCAAATAGTCCGTAACCAACAGTGTTTGTCTGGGTGTGGAGAAATATGAACCCCTACACATGTTGGAGTGCAAATTGATCAAGCCTCTATGAAAATTATTATAGGTTTCCTTTAAAATTTTTCAAAAAAGGGAACTGGATAAATAGGAAAGGTGGAAAGGTACTTGCCTTGCTGAGAGCAGATCCTAGGTCAGTCCCCTGCACTACATATGGTTCCCTGAGCACTGCTAGGAATAATTTCTATTATCCCTAAGCACAGTAAAGTGTGACCAAAATATCAAAAACCACTTCAAACCAGAGCCCAGGGAGATAGTACAGGAGGTAAGGTCCTTGGCTTTCATGTGTCCCTCTATTGCAGTTAATGCTGTGTTTTTGGAACTTGGGAGTTAGTTGACTTCGGATAATATTCACTCCTGGGCATCTGTTTTCTTGACTTAAGCCTCAGTTGCCCTTAGTTCCTAGCACCCCAAAAGCAGGGTCCCAAAGAAGACTGGATGGACCCAGGGCAAGCTGTCAGCTACCCTGGCATTGAAATGGGTCCGGCCAAAGAGCCATAATACTTAAGTATAAGTTAAGAGCACAGCCATGGACAAATTCTATCATTATCTAAAAAGTAACAACCAGATTAGGAGTCTGCTAGGGTTTGGAAAGACTAATCTGGCCTGAGCACTGTAGCCTGAGATCTATAGTGAGATGCCCCCAGGAGAGCCATCCTATAAGGTTAATGTATCTCTAACTGTGTCCATACAAAATAACTAATATTACGAAGTAGAATTAAGATGTTAATTAAGATGTTAGTTAAGTTATTGGAATAAGGAAAGGAGTAAAACCCCCAAGTGGCCCTTGAGCTGATTCCTTGGCTGCAGGCAGTCAGGAAGGGCTTTCATATGTCGATTGTGCCACAGGACCTGGGTGTGATTGCTACCCCCAATGCTGGCAGGTTGGGAGAGACTGAAGAGAGACCAAGGTGGAGAATTGGACTGTAGAGAGAAGAGCGGAGGGAGACAGGAGGAGATGGAAATGAGGAGCTTAGTGAGATTGGAACAGGCGCGTGCGTGGGGAGAATGGAATACAGTGCAACTGATCACCAATTAGCCTAGCCCTCATTTCCTCTTTCATCCGCCCATGGCATCGGCTGTCCCGGGTGGGGAAGCACCACGAGACCACCGAATGCAGGCAGCAAGAGAGAGCTGCGGGATTCCTAGTCATTTGGAGATTACACAGATATCTATATTAGAACCTTTTCTTTATTTTTAAATATATTAATTTATTTTAACAGTTTATATGACCATATTTATTTTATTTTATCTATTTATTTATTTGCTTTTTGGGTCACACCCAGCAATGCACAGGAGTTACTTCTGGCTCTGCACTCAGGAATTAGTCCGGGCTGTGATCCGGGGACCATATGGGATGCTGGGAATCGAACCCGGGTGGCCGCGTGCAAGGCAAATGCCCCACCCGCTGTGCTATCCCTCCAGCTCCATTACCATGTGTATTTTAAAGACACAACTTCCACTTCCTTAAAATATATGGGTCCATGGATATAGCTCAACGAATGAATGCTTGTCTTGCTTGTGTAAGGCCCTGTGTTTCTTCCCTGGCATTGCAAAAATTAAAAATGAAGCGCCCTTCATTTAAAGTATGTTATCAGATGCAACCACCACCAAAGTACCTATAACTCCCACCATGGTCTATTGGACTGCCTCCCCCATCATTTTCCTCTCAGTATTCCCCTTCTAGTGATTGCAGATCTACAGCTGAGTCTACAGTTTATTCCATTGATTTTATCTGTTCTCTCACTTTGCTTTTCTAAGTCAAGACTATGATTAAATCATCTGGTATATGTGTTTCACCTTCACATTATTCACTTAGCATAACCCACTATTTGTTGGCATGTTCTACACATGTTTACCCAAAACACAATATTTTATTTATTTTTGTAGTTGAGTAATTTACACTATATATATATATTTACATATATATCAACCACATTTTCATTATCTATTCCTCTGTTGTGCATTTGAGCTGTTCTCACATTTTGGCCTCAGTAAATAGCATTGTAATAAACATGTGTGCACATATCTCTAAGAATTAATGTTTCATATTCAAATAAATATCAATGGTGTATCTGCTATTTCATGTAGTAGATGGATTTTTAAGATTTTGAGAGTTCGGGGCTGGAGCAATAGCACAGCGGGTTGGGTGTTTGCCTTGCACACAGCTGACCCAGGTTCGATCCCCAGCATCCCATATGGTCCCCTGAGCACCACCAGGGGTAATTCCTGAGTGCAGAGCCAGGAGTAAGCCCTGTGCATCGCCGGTTGTGACCCAAAAAGCATAAAAAAAGATTTTGAGAGTTCTCCACACAGTTTTCCCTAAAGACCAGACCATCTTACATTCTAACAGTGTATGAGAGAGTTCAGAATTTTTCACATCCCCAGGTGAATGGAGTGGGAACATTGGTGGAGAGCAGTTGACACTGGTGTTGAAACATTGAATGCCTGAAACTCAGTCATGAGTTCTAAGAAACTAATTAGCTTTTATATAGATGCTCAAAACATATGTTTATAAGTATGACTTCATTGCAAAAAGGGAAAAATAAAATGTCTCAAAATTAAGGACGTAAAATTTAATAATTTTTCCCCATTTTTTGGGTCACACCTGGCAATACTCAGGGGTTGCTCCTGGCTCTGCACTCAGGAATTACCCCTGGTAGTGCTCAGGGGAACATATGGGATGCTGGGAATCAAACCCGGGTCGGCCGCATGCAAGATCAACGCCCTACCTGCTGTGCTATCACTCCAGCCCCCAAATTTAATAATTTTAAGGTGACTAAATAAAATGTTTGAAAAAGAGCACATACTGAATGATTTAGAATTTATAGACCATATAGTCTCTTTTGCAACTATTCAACTCTGTTCTTAAGGCATGGAAGCGATCTTTAAAAATATGTATAAAATTTAACATGTATATGGAAGGAGAGATAGTTCAGCAGTCTGGGTGCTTGCTTTGCATGTGTCAACTGGGGTTCAATCCTCTGTACCCCATATGGTCCCCTGAGCCCTGCCAGGAGTGATCCCTGAGTGCAAAACCAGGAGTAATTCCTGAGCACCAATGGGTGTGAGTGAACATTTTTTTTAAAATAACATGCTTGTATTCAATAAAACTTTATTTACAGAAAAAGATGGCACATCAGGTATAACCAATCTGTCAGAATTTCTATAGAGCTATAGAGTCACTACAGCTTAATTTATTTCCCCATTAAATATATTAGATACAAAGGATAACATTTTCTCTTTGTTAAAAAATATTTAAGCAATATTTACAGAGACCCTACTATATATGCTATATATGCCTTCATGTCCTGAATGTTGAGTATGTAACAGTGAACTAGGTGGAATTCTTGCTCTGAAGCTCTTTAGAAAGTTCTCTTTTGAAATATAAAAAATATAATTAGCCTTTATACTGATGCTCAAAACATCTGTTTATAAGTATGACTTCATTACAATAGGGCAAAAATAAAATACCTTACAGTTAAGGACTAAAATTTTTTTTCTGGGAAAGATTCATTTCTTTAATTTATTTCATTTGGAATTGAACACACTAGCTTGAGAGCAAGAGATGGTTTAAGTCTATATATTTTCTTTACTCCATTTGCACATAAATTTCAATTCTATGTTTTAAAAATCATGAGTATGAGGAGTTGATAATATTTTTTCACGTTGTCCATTTAAAATTCTTTCTGTGTGTCTTTCTCACTCAATGATATCATTAAAGTGAATCTGAACTGACTGTACAAAAGAAAATCAAAAGGATGAAAAGGACAAAGATCAAGTTAAATATGAATAGAGATAATCTTGTTTTAAACCTTATAATTAATTTAGCATGTATAATCCACCAAAGATGCTGGTTGTAATAGAAGCTTCCTGGATTAAATCAAGATGATTGTAAGGATTGGACATGATGTTTAGCATAATTATTAATATAGGTATATACTTTATTAAGACAAATTAAATATGTCTTTTAGAGTACACACTCATACAAATTACAGGAATATATAAATCAATCATCGGAAAAGTTATATCCATGTTAATCCATTTTAATTATAAATAGGCTAAAATAAAAATATTTGTCTTTGCAGAAATACCAGTATTTAAACAAAATTGAAATTGAATAATTTGAAAAGTACAAAATTCAAGAAAGGGTGATTGATCAAGAGTCTAGAAATATATAAGTCAATTTGGGAACCTGATCCCTTGAACAATCCTACAAAAACTAATTTAATCTTCTTTTTTTGATGAATGGGTAGATAGAGAAATAGAGAGATGGAGTAGTCTGTTATGAATAAGTAAAATAAAATTCTAGTTATAGATATGGACAGTAAGAATATAGGTATTTACTTTAAGACAGTTTCACTTTTTCTGTGTGTTTGGATGTTTCCATAAAAATATTGTGAAAAAAATTAGTTCAGTTCTCTATATTCAGTGACAACAGTACTATAGATTCATTCTTACCTTTAAAATTCTGTTGTGTGTAGGATAACATAGCCTCAGGTAGTTTAGGTTTATTTGGGTTACTCCCATCACAGTGCTCCCTTTCCTCTGTGCTTATTTGTAACTTCTTTCTTTGTGCTCTGTTGACTTGTAAATATTGTTTTTCTCTTCTTGAGTCCTTAGCACAGTTTATTCAGAGCCATGTCCTTTTGTATGGGCACAGGAAGATAGTAGTAAATGCTATGCTTTTGTAACCTGGGAGTCATTTGACTCTACATGATATTTTCCTCCTGGGCATCTGTTTTCTCAACCTAAGCCTCAGCTGCCCTTACTTCCTAGCACCCCCAAAGGTAGCGTCCCGACGAAGGACAGGATGGACCCAAGGCAAGCGATGAGTTATGTGCTACCCTGGCATCGAGATGGGCCTGGCCAAAGTGCCTAATGCTTAACTCTTAGTTAAGAGCTTGGTCGTAGATAAATGCTGTCATGATCCAAAAAGCAATAACTAGATTGGGACCCTGATAGGGTTAGGAATGATTAATCTGGCCTGAGCACTGTAGTCTGAGTCTGTGGCAAGACGTTCCCTGGAGAGCTGCCCTACAAGCCTCAATGTATCTCTTACTGTGCCCATACAAAAATAACTAATAAGGAGATGTTAATTAAGATGCTAGGAGGAGGGGAATGCCTCTAGGTGGCGTTTCCTTTGAACCTGGTGGGCCCTCAGGAAGGGCTTTCTTACATTGATTTTGCTGGGTCTGACTAGGGCACAGAGGGAAAAGTAAGGGGGGAGAGACTAGTGAAGAAAGAGAAGAATCCAGAGAGCTGGGATGGAGGAATGAGGGTCTAGGAGAGAAAGAAGGAGACTGGAGTGAGGAGCAGTGTGAGACTAGAGGGGGTTGGGCTCAGAGAGACTGGAACAGGCCTGTGGAGAGAATGGAGTCAATGGCAACTGATCAATCAACCAGCTTGGCCCTCATTTCCTCTTCCATCTGCCCCATGGTCTGGGCCGCCCTGGTTGGGCGAGCGGCCCGGGACTGACCCCCCCACCCACAACCCAGGCGCGATCAATGGGGAGAGCCAACGGGGCTCTCCCCAATATAATAACCAACATGCAATACCTACACTATACTATATTACAGCACACTCTTTCTAGTTCAGTACATTAGACTGAAAGGGATATCAGGAACCTTTATAAAAATAATTATACCAGCTTGGATCTTCTAGAACCCACTACCCAGAGGTAAGAGCTTGCAGTGACTGGCTTGCAGGAGATCTTGGGATGGGGGTGTTACCGGCACGCTCTCCGCCCAGACGAGATCTGGAGCAGCCGCACAAGAAACGGCTCCTCTGCTCCTTAAAGACTATGATCCTGGAGGGCTAGTAACCACTTTTGGCACCCAGCGGCTTCTTAGAGAAATGCATCTAGACTGTGAACTGAGCTACAACCCCATGCCGCCCCGGAAGGGGAAAGGTTTTTCTCCCTAGACCTTTTCTTTCAGTGGGGGTAGCGGCAGCAGCGGCAGCGGCACCCACGTGGTGACCACCATCTTCTAGAACCCACTACCCAGAGGTACGAGCTTGCAGTGACGTGGCGTGCAGGAGATCTTGGGATGGGGGTGTTACCGGCACGCTCTCCGCCCAGATGAGATCCGGAGCGGCCACACACAAAACTGTGAACTGAGCTAAAATATCAGAAATCCCAAACCTCATCTATTCTTCATTCTTACCAATGGAAAACAAATTATCAAATGATACCTTTTCAGCGGGTTTGATTGTTGGGGGAAATTCTATATAATAATAGTTTTCTGTTGAAATATTGAATGTATTCAAAGTATAGAGAGAATAAAGTGAAGATCATTAGCCACACAGCTGGGGGGTGGGTGGGTATACTGGGGTTCTTGGTGGTGGAACATGTGCACTGGTGAAGGGATGGGGATCTGATCATTGAGTGACTGAGACTTGAACCTGAAAGCTTTGTAACTTTTTCCATGGTGATTCAATTAAAAAAATAAAAAAAAATTAAAAATTATACCAGCTTGTAGTTCTTCATCAAAACAGCACTGTGTTCAAATTCACCAACTATATGTATGACATATGGGACATATATTTTAGTGACCTGGGAAGTATAGAAAGGAAGGTATTTTTGTGAGGGGGGCTACACCCGACATGCACAGGGAACACTCCTCGCTCTGCACTCAGGAATTTCTCCTGGCATTACTTGGGGGAACATATAGGATGCTGGGAATCAAATCTGGGTCAGCCACATGGAAGGCAAACACCCTACCCACTGTACTGTAGCTCTGGACTGGAAAAGTATTTCTTAAACATATACTTTTTGCTTAATATTTAGTTGAAAAGATTTATATGATTTTTGGATACATTTCTGCGGAAAATAGAGAACTCATCATGAAGAAAGTGGTCTTCTTTCCAAAGGGAAATTTTCTGACCAAACTTTACCACTTCCTGGTCAGTAAAGATCAACATTTAGGTTCTTACTTTAAAGTCAAATCACTACATCACTACTTGGTGATTTTTGTAGGACACATGGTTTTTAAAAACAAATACTAAAAATTGAAGAAAATAGAATAATGAGCAACTTTATTTCACTAAGACAGCAAACCTAAAGAAATGAATATATTCTCAGAATCATATAATCTCCTGATATTGAATCCAGAGGAAGTGGAAATCATAAACATACAAACCTTGAGTAACAAAATTGAAAATAAAATTAAAAATCTCCCTAAGAACATAGTCTGTCATCCAGATGACTTCACTAATGTGTTCTACCAAAACCTAAAAGTAGATTTAGTGCCTATATTTCTCGAGCTCTTTCAAAATATTGAAGAATGAGGAATCCTTTCTAACAGTTTCTATGAAGCCAACATTATCCTGATAAAAATGTATAGAGAAATGTGACTAAAAATAAAAATAAAGACTGGTATCCCTGATGAACATTAATGCAAATATCTCCAACAAAATCTTAGTAACCAAGTCTAAATAATATATCAACAGCACCATCCGTCATCACCAAGAAGATTTAATCCAGGATTCAAGGATGATTCATTTAATATATGCAAATAAATTAAAACATACCAACAAAAGGAAAAAATAAAAACCATATTATCATATAAATTGATGCGGACATGGCTTTGACAAGATTCAGTATTCATTCCTGATTTTTTAAAAAACTCAAAAAATACTTTTGAAAAGTTTAGAAAGGCTGGAAAGACAGTATAGAACTATGGTACTTTGCTTCCATGCATCAAACCTTGGTTCAATACCTGGTATTGCAGGTGCCCAAGCACACTCTCACCCTGGGCACAGAGCCAGGTAGTCCATGAGTCCATGAGCATCACTTGTTGTGGTCCCATCACCCTCGGGAATAAAGATCGCTATTTGCAGATATCATAACCAAATACAATAGAGACATTGCTGGTGCCCACTCAAGCAAATGGATGAACAACAGAAAAACAGTGCTATAGTGCAGTGCTACTAGATGAAAAAAGGAAATTTTATTGTTCAACGACAAAATTCTAGTATCTGCTTATATGATAAAGTTACTTCCTATTGATGAGCTACTTTCTTCTTCTGAATAGTCATAAAACTTGTACAAATCTTTTCTTTTTACTTTGAAATGCAATAAAACAAGCACCTTAGTCTACCTTAAAAAATGGGGGCTGGAGTGATAGCACAGCGGGTAGGGCATTTGCCTTGCATGTGGCCGACCCGGGTTCAAATCCCAGCATCCCATATGGTCCCCTGAGCACCGCCAGGAGTAATTCCTGAGTGCAGAGCCAGAAGTAACCCCTGAGCATCGCAGGGTGTGACCCAAAAAGAAAAAAAAACAAAGAAGTTGGGGTGGGAGCGATAGATAGCACAGCAGGTAGAACATTTGCCTTGCATGCGGTCGACCGGGTTCGATTCCCAGCATCCCATATGGTCCCCCGAGCACCTCCAGGAGTAATTCCTGAGTGCATGAGTCAGAAGTAACCTCTGTGCATTGCCAGGTGTGACCCAAAAAGAAAAAAAAAGTTGTGGTGGTATGTATACACAATGATACACAACTATGCAACTATAAGAAAAGCTGAAATCATGCATGGAATTGGAGGACATCACACTAAATTAAATATGCCAGAGGGGTGATAAATACAGGAAGATCTTCCACACCAGTAGAGTTTCAAGAGGTAAAACAAGAAAATAGTAGTGAATAATGGAAAACATTTAGCATTGAAATACAATATCAATTACTGACTAGTGGGAAAGATAACCAGATAGAAATTCCACAGGTACAATGATGAAGAATCTTAAACACATTAGTGGTGAGTGGTAATGGTAATTTTTATATCAATATTATAAATTTTAACATTACTATAATTACCTAAACAATAATAATAGAAAGAAATGTTTCAAAAAGTAATGCCTATATTTTTCTTCTCTGGCTTTTGGACGAAGAGTTCTTATGAAACAGTATATATCAGTGATTGTTATTCTGGAAAAAGAAGAGAATTAAATTTCATGAATTTTTGCTAACCATTATAAAGCCTTTGTTTCATTATTAATTCATTCAGTCACTGAACAGACATTTGATGAAGGAACCTAATGCTCCAGATAATTACCTAGTACCTAAATATACATAAATAACGAATCTTGATCCATTTCCAATAATAGCTTGCAGTATAATAGGTGGGGAGAATAAAGAGAGAGCAAATATCAAATAGCAGAGTACAAAGTGATTATAAATGGTCTTGAAAGAGGAATGGAGGAATAATGAATTTGGTCACTTTCTTGGAATAGAAAACAATTTCTTGCACTGTATCCCTATAATAATTTTCATATGAAAAAAAGTCCGGTATCAAAAGTATAAACCCATTCTATTACTGCATTTTTTAAAAGAACATGAATTATATGTTACTTGGTAAGTTTATTAGTGCACATCGTTTATAAAAAGTAAAAATAGATTATTTTGAAAAGTGCACCAACAAATACAGCAAAATTTATAAAATTACTTTTTTAAAAATTTTAATTTTTTTATTGAATCACCGTGAAAAAAGTCACAAAGCTTTCAGGTTCAAGTCTCAGTCACTCAATGATCAGATCCCCATCCCTTCACCAGTGCACATGTTCCACCACCAAGAACCCCAGTATACCCCTCACCCCCCAGCTGTGTGGCTAATGATCTTCCCTTTATTCTCTCTATACTTTGAATACATTCAATATTTCAACAGAAAACTATTATTATATAGAATTTCCCCCAACAATCAAACCCGCTGAAAAGGTATCATTTGATAATTTGTTTTCCATTGGTAAGAATGAAGAATGGATGAGGTTTGGGATTTCTGACATTTTAGCTCAGTTCACAGTTTCGTGTGTGGCTGCTCCGGATCTCATCTGGGCGGAGAGCGTGCCGGTAACACCCCCATCCCAAGATCTCCTGCACGCCACGTCACTGCAAGCTCGTACCTCTGGGTAGTGGGTTCTAGAAGATGGTGGTCACCACGTGGGTGCCGCTGCCGCTGCTGCCGCTACCCCCACTGAAAGAAAAGGTCTAGGGAGAAAAACCTTTCCCCTTCCGGGGCGGCATGGGGTTGTAGCTCAGTTCACAGTCTAGATGCATTTCTCTAAGAAACCGCTGGGTGCCAAAAGTGGTTACTAGCCCTCCAGGATCATAGTCTTTAAGGAGCAGAGGAGCCATTTCATGTGTCATAAAATTACTTTCTTAATATATAAATTACATGCAATAAAGGTCATCCTTTCAGGTATGTTAATTTATTCTAGCATATTCAAGTTTCATGAAATCATCACTGCTATATAATTGCTGGATATTTTCTTTCTTTTTTTAATTGTTTTTTTTTAATTAATGTTGATTTCGTTCTTCATGTTGATTTCTCGACCCAGGTACACATAGCTGCTGCATTTGGAGATGTTCATTTCATTGAGAGCAAATGGAGCTTCAGGAACTAGTTCGTTTTTCATGAGCATCGTCTTGTTGAGATTCAGCTGCAATCCGAACTTTCCACACTCGTCGTCAAAGTCGGCCAGCATTTGTGCCACTTGGCTAATGCTTGTTGTTATGGAAAAGATGTCATCAGCGAATCGGAGGTGGTGTAATTGCCGACCGTCTATCTTCACTCCCATTCCTTCCCATTCCAGGAACGACTTGGCACCAGAACTTCGCAGGAGGAAGAGAGCAGCATGGAATGCCTTAAAGAGCGTCAAATAAGTGGTTAAGAGGAAGAAGAACCTCTGACTCCGGGCACATCTTTTTGATTCCACCCTTCTTCCTGCACTAACATATGCCTCAGAGACCTGGGCCCTATGCAAACAAGATGAGAACGCTATTCGGGTATCCCAAGGAGGAATCGAAAGAGCTATGCTAGGAGTGTCACATCTCACTCAAGTGAGAGAAGGAATCCCAAGTTCCGACCTCCGTCGACGGTCAAGAATCAGAGACGCATCTTCAAAACCTGAATGGGTCCTCCCGACATCCTCTACTTGGTGTTCACAACTGCAGTTTACCCAATATTCAAAAATATATGTTAACTGCAAAAAAACTAATGACTCTTTGGTCATAACAAAAAAGAAAAAAAAGAATCAGGGATGCTGTCTCGTTTGCCAAGGCATCAAAAATCAGATGGGCCGGTCATGTAATGCAATTCAGAGACGAATGCTGGACTAGACCTGTTACAGACTGGATTCCATGGGATGTCAGAAGACCACATGGCTGCCCACCAACTAGATGATTAGATTTCTTTGTCAAATCACTGAATGAACGATTTGAGGCTCTTCCTGCTCGTGGAGCAAGCAGATATCATTGGGCTGCACCAGCACTCAGACAGGTACAAATGGAGACATTACTGGCGCCCCCTCGAGCAAGTCGAAGATCAATGGGACGACAAGTGATACAAGTGATGCGATCACAATTACGAAATCCCGTTAATCATCGATTAATGAATCACCGTGAGAGTACAAATACAGATTTACATATTTTCGTGCTTGTGTTTCAGTCATACACTGCTTGAGTACCCATCCCCATCCCTCCACCAGTGCTCTTTCTCCTCCACTGATGACCCCAGTATCCCTCCCACCCTCTCATCCCATCCCCCCACCACACCCCACCTCTGTGGCAGTACATCAGGATCCTCTGCAGCTGTATTACGAATTCACCACCATGATCTCACCATTCTACAAGTAAGTGATCATCGACATAATGCAATTCAGAGATGACCACTGGACTAGAGCTGTTACCGACTGGATTCCACAGGATGTCAAAAGACCATGTGGAAGTCTGACCTACGAGATGGTCAGACTTCTTTGTCAAAACCCTGAATGAACGATTTGAGGCTCTTCCGGTTCCTAGAGTGAGCAGATATCATTGGGCTACACTCACAGGTGACAAGGACAAATAGAGAAGTTACTGGTGCTGACTCGAACAAATCAAAGATCAATGGGATGACAAGTGATACAAGTGATACAGGGTTTCATATGCATGTCTGTAGGATAACATTGGTTTGCCCTTCTTCCCTGCCTGCAGGGAGTTTAGGTTTACTAAGTAATACTCATCACAATGCTCCTTAGGCACTCTAATTCCTCTGTGTTTATCTGTAACCTCTTTCTTTGTGCTCTGCTTCCCCAAACGGTCAATCACCTGTATCCCTAATCAGACTCTCTTGACTTGTAAGGTCAGATTCTTCTAAGGACACTGAATTTATATTCGTAACTGTAATATTACTTTTCTTTTCTCCTCATGTCCTTTCTAAAGTGACTTCAGAGCAATGCTTTTTTGTATGGACATAGGGAGACAGTTAATGCTATGCTTTTGTAACTTAGGAAGTTAATTGACTCCAAATAATATTCAGTCCTGGGCATCTGTTCTGTTGACTTAA
Organism: Sorex araneus; assembly: GCF_027595985.1. Lineage (NCBI taxonomy): Eukaryota > Metazoa > Chordata > Mammalia > Eulipotyphla > Soricidae > Sorex > Sorex araneus. Next base: position 109,617,775 of record NC_073313.1, read on the forward strand.
ACGTCAATTGCCCTTAGTTCCTAGCACCCAAAAAGCAGGGTCCCAAAGAGGGACTGGATGGACCCAGAGCAAGTTGTGAGCTACCCTGGCATCTAAATCGGCCAGGCCAAAGTGCCCTAATACTTAACTATAAGTTAAGAGCATGGTCATGGACAAATTCTGTCATTATCCAAACAGTAACAACTGAATTAGGACCCTGCTAGAGTTATAAAAGACTAATCTGGGAGCTGGAGCGATAGCACAGCGGGTAGGGTGTTTGCCTTGCACGCGGCTGACTCGGGTTCTATCCCCAGCATCCCATACGGTCCCCTGAGCACCACCAGGAGTAATTCCTGAGGTCAGAACCAAGAGTAACTCCTGTGCATTTCCAGGTATGACCCAAAAAAGATTTAAAAAAGAGACTAATCTGGCCTGACGTCTGAGATCTATAGTGAGATGTACCCAGGAGAGCCATCCTATATGTTTAATGTATCTCTTCTTGTGTCCATAAAATGACTGATATTATTAAGAAGTAAAATTAAGATGAATGTTTAAATGAATGTTAGACTAAGGAAAGGAGAAACACACCCATAGATGGTATTTCACCCTTCAGAGAATCTCTTGGCTGCCGGAGATCAGAAAGTGCTTTCATATGTTGATTGTGCTACTGGACCTGGGTGTGATTGCTACTGCCAAGGTTTGGAGGGTGTGAGACTAGAAAGACCAGGACGTTGAGTTGGAGCCCAGAGAGGACAGGAGGGGAAAAATGTAGAAGAGAAGAATGTAGAGGAGAAGAATGTTTGAGCAGGGTCCAGGGGAGAGGAATCAAGGAGAATTGGGGAATCAGTGTGGGCCAAGGGGAATTCAGGAAAAGGTAAAGATATTCAGGGAAGGAGAGTCAAAGGAGGATGGAGACAAGATTGGAGCAAAGTAAACTGCCTGGCCCTCGTTTCCTCCTTTGTCCGCCTTGGCATTGGCCATCCGGGGTGGGGAAGTGGCCCGAAACCACCGAACGAGACGGCAAGAGAAAGAGCTGCGGACTTCTTATTTGTTTTATGAAGACACACATGTCCACCCCAATCCTTGTTGTTCAGATCTGGGATTGAACTCTGCACATTTTTGTCTGGCCCTGTATGATTTTGGAAATGCTGCATGTTCCAGAAATGACCCCATGTTAGGGAACCTACCTGAAGAGGCCATTTCTTAAGGGGGCAAAAAAGGTTACATCTGGAATAGCTTTTAAAATAGTGCGACATCCACACCATCTGAGTAGCAGAACGGAATATACGTTGGACCTGCAGAAGAAGAAGAAGCTTGTTTCCAAAAGGCTAATGTCTGTGCTATGTCCTTGTCGTCAGGCATTGATCCAGTTGGTAGAGAGGCAAATCTTCTAGAGGAACTGAAGGATCCTACTCTGCCCATCCTCATGGGCACAAATTATAGAAACAAAGGTTAACAGGTTATTGTTTAGATATATGTAGTATATTACACATATAGTAGGTTTACCTAGAAGCAAGCTGTTAGGAATAGCATTGTCTTCTTTGAAAAAAACAAATGTGTAATTAATTTTATTAGCTACTTCTAAATATCCTTACAAAGGGATTGTCCTTCTTTACAATCCCATCACCAGCATATTAAAGTGACTGTTTGCCCACAGTATTACTACATACTTTTGTCATACTTTTCAATTTTACCATTCTATTGGGAATTTTGACACATATATACTCCTATGTTTTTTTAAAGACATCAAATGTAGTTAAATAAAGAACTGTAAAAAGAAATACCAGTAAATATTTTTAAATAATGATTCATATATTAGTACATAAAATAGAACGTTAGAGAAAAAATTGATAGAATAAAGAGGGATATGTATTATAGTGGCTTTTTTCATTTGTAAGATAAAACCATCATGAATATTAACACAACTAATGAGAGCTTTAAAATACATAAGCAGGATCTAATTTAAATATAGGAGTTAAAAATTATTGTAATAGTTATAAAATGTAGTATAGTTCCTTTAATGATCAAAAGGTAAAATAAAAATATATAAGGAGTCATCTTAATTTAGGTTACCCGAAAAACCTTTTAAATACAAAGTGAGACATGGGCCATTTATATGGAAAGAAATCTTAAGGACTGAGGCTAGAGCGATAGCACAGCGGGTAGGGCTTTGCCTTGCACACGGTCGACCCAGGTTCGATTCCCAGCATCCCATATGGTCCCCTGAGCACCACCAGGAGTGATTCTTGAGTGCAGAGCCAGGAGTAACCTCTAGGCTTCGCCAGGTGTGACCCAAAAAGCAAAAAAAAAAGGAAATCTTAAGAACTGACTCCAAAGAAAACAAAGTATAATTACTGTGGACTCCAGAGAAACTCATCTGAGAAACTACAAAGAAATAACAAGCCATGGAACTATCACATCACAGAAAAGAAAATCTTTGACACTTATCCACAAACTTTTGACCTCTTTTTTTCTTTATTGAATCACCATGATATACAGAGGTACAAGGCTATTCGTGACTGGGCTTCAGTCACGCAATGTTCAAATACCCAGCCCTTCACCAGTGTACATTTTCTAACACCAATGTCCTCAGTTTCACTCCCACAAGCTTTCCCACCTGTAATCACTCCACACCATCCATGGACCAGCCTTGCTGACCTTGCTTTTACTGTCCACAGTTATTAATCTCATATTGAGCTATTTTATATCCCTCAGATGAGTACAATTATTCTATTACTATCTCTCTCCTTTTGACTCATTTCACTCAGCATAATACTCTCCATAACCATCCCTTTATAAGCAAATTTCATGACTTTGTTTTTCCTGGTGCACTTTTGCCCTCTTTTGCTTGAGCATTGTCCTCCATAGCTGTGTATTTAACTCCCCATGTGTTTATATTTGCACCTGTACAATTTTAGCAGCCTGTTTTGTGATGTCCAAAAAGTAAAGAGCAAGGAACTGTATTGCTTGAAGTTAGTTCAGGATATTGGTAATGACATGTTGAACTACCATGCTGAGGTGAAATCAGGTAAATTTAGGGATCTGGCATGGTCTAACATAAATGTCCACCACAGTACTATTATGAAAGATTTGAATAGCACAAGTAATCTCCTATAATATGTTTTAGTTCATTGTTAATAAAATGGAATGAAGCTTGACTGATGACCTTTGTATACTAGACTTAAATAAAACTTGATTATTTTGTAACAAGATACAATCTATGATTCTAGCCAGAGAATGACATTGCATTTTAATATAGAAATCTTGGAAAACATATTTGGAGAAGGGCAAGAGGTGGGGTCAGTTGACCAATCTCTTTAAGTTGTTCAGAAAACTGAAAAGATTAGGATTTGACCATGAAGATGGAATAAAGAATCAATATTTTGAGATAATTTGAACATGACAAGATTTTAGAAGAAAATTGGGAGAAGAGTAGGTGGATGCAATCATTTAAATTTGCAACATGAAAGTAGATAATGGACCAAACATTATGACCTCTCAGTGTCTTTGATGCAAACCACAATGCCCAAAAGTAGAGAGGGAGTACAGGGAATATTGTCTTCCATGGAGGCAGGGGGAGGGTAGGAAAAGGGAGGGGTATACTGGGGGTATTGGTGGGGGGGAATGTGCACTGGTAGACGGATGGGTGTTTAATCATTGTGTGATTGTAACCCAACATGAAAGCTTGTAACTATGTCAAAATGATTCAATAAAATTTTTTAAAAATAATAAATTTGTAACACATTGATTTTGTCATTAAAGCATCCTAAGAGGCAAATATGAGAAACATTAAGATATAACAGATAAGATAACTTGGTTCCTGTATAAAATTGTGACTTGCCCATAATTAAAGATTTACTTCATGCTGATTGAAAACTGTAACTAAGGATTCCCAACAGACTTTTTTTTTCTTTTTTTTTAATTTTTATTGAATCACTGTGAGATAGTTACAAGCTTTCATGTTTGGATTGTAATCACACAATGATCAAACACCCATCCCTCTACCAGTGCACATTCCCTACCACCAATATCCCTGGTATACCCCCCCCCTTTTCCACCCTCCCCCTGCCTCCGTGGCACAGTAGAAACGACATCCCAACAGACTTTTACTCTTATATTTTCTCATACAAACACTATGCCAAAGCAACCAATTGACATAGATTTCAAGTGTTATTAAATACTCTTTTTACTATTTATAAACAATATATTTTACCCATTGCAACTCATAACTATGCCATTAAAGGTTGGCTTTGAAATAGAAAAGTAAAAATTACATTATTAAGCTATAAAGATTTTTAAAGATGTTGAAGATTCTCATAGAAAATGAAGACGCTGGGCTGGAAAGAAACTGCAAAGATTAAGGCTCTTGTTTAGCATGCTACTGTGACTGAGACATTAACTCTAATTCTGGTATCACATGGTCTCCAGGGTAACACCAGGTTTGTACCCTGAGCAGAGATATGCATGGCCCCTGAACACCACCAGATATGACCCCAAAGCCAGGAAGGAAGGAAGGAAGGAAGGAAGGAAGGAAGGAAGGAAGGAAGGAAGGAAGGAAGGAAGGAAGGAAGGAAGGAAGGAAGGAAAGAAGGAAGGAAGGAAGGAAGGAAGGAAGGAAGGAAGGAAGGAAGGAAGGAAGGAAGGGAGGAAGGAAGGGAGGGAGGGGAGGGAGGGAGGGAGGGGGAGGGGGTAGGGAGTAAAGAAGGGAAGAGCGATGGAGGGAAAAGAGAAAGAAAGAAAGAAAGAAAGAAAGAAAGAAAGAAAGAAAGAAAGAAAGAAAGAAAGAAAGAAAGAAAGAAAAGAAAGAAGGAAGGAAGGAAGGGAAGGAAGGAAGGAAGGAAGAAGGAGGAAGGAAGGAAGGAAGGAAGGAAGGAAGGAAGGAAGAAAGAAAAGAAAGAAAGAAGAAAGAAAGAAAGAAAGAAAGAAAGAAAGAAAGAAAGAAAGAAGAAGAAGAAGAAAGAAAGAAAGAGAAGAAAGAAGAAGAAGAAGAAGGAAGGAAGAAAGAAGAAAGAAAGAAAGAAAGAAAGAAAGAAAGAAAGAAAGAAGAAAGAAAGAAAGAAGAAAGAAAGAAGAAAGAAAGAGAAAAGAAGAAGAAGGAAGGAAGGAAGGAAGGAAGGAAGAAAGAAAGAAAGAAAGAAAGAAAGAAGAAGAAAGAAAGAAAGAAAGAAAGAAAGAAAGAAAGAAAGAAAGAAAGAAAGAAAGAAAGAAAGAAAGAAAGAAAGAAAGAAAAAGAAAGCAGAAGGAAGGCAGGAAGGAAGGAAGGAAGGAAGGAAGGAAGGAAGGAAGGAAGGAAGGAAGGAAGGAAGGAAGGAAGGAAGGAAGGAAGGAAGGAAGGAAGGAAGGAAGGAAGGAAGGAGGGGAAGGGAAAGAAAGTTAATGTCAATGTTGAAATGAAAGATAATGTGACTAAAATACAAACCATTCTAATAAATCAGTATGTGTACATTTAACTATCATCCCAAGAGAAATAACATTTATTCCATGATGCCACTATCACTCACAAACCCTCACCACCTTCTATTTGAAAATTGTTTTAAAGCCAACATATGAGCCACAGAAAGAAAATAATAAGATTTATAGTCATACCTCATACAATTGATGTGAAATTTTTATCAGTATACAACTAGTCTTTTTGGTTATAAAATCTATAAAAATGAGAACTGATTCAAGAAAGATTATTGAAGTAAAATTTCTGAGTGAATTATCAAACACCAAATCTAGATCGATTGTGTTTACCAAATGTTTGCATAGAATCTAGCTGAGCAATGTACTTAAGCGAAGCTTCGTGATATGATGGCAGGTAGGAGAGTTAACTTTTATAAAGCCTACAAGCTGACAAAAACCTGCAAGCTGAACTTATGTGACATTTTTTTAAAGATCCTCAAGTTAGCCTTAAAATAAGTAGCTAATAATTAGACCCTTTATTTTTGCATGCATATTAATTATGTATTCAATTGAATTTATGATGGTTACATCACGCCATCATGTAACCCCTCCCTCCTCCAAAAACCTTAAAACCCACCCCACCCAAATACAGCCCACAAATCAAGCACCCCTAATTTGTTATCTTGATATACAATTACTGTACCTCACCACAACCAAGGTGTCCAATACCCACTACACAAGTCTTTATGTTACTTCTCCTCCACCATTTCATCTCCCCATCTCATTTGCTTTCCCCTGATTGATACTCTCTTTGATAACCCAGGACTTTTTAGAACTCTTTTATGACTTGTATAATTGTTCATTGCTATCTATCCCCTTGTTTTGTTTCTCTGTTTACCAGCAATGAATGAGATCATCAAGTATTTGTCCTTTTTCATCTGACTTACTTCACTTGACATAATACCCTCCAGTTTCATCCATATTGCAGCAAACTGCAGGATTTCATCTTTTCTTACATCTGCATAGTGTTTCACTGTTTATATGTCACAACTTCCTTATCCATTTATCTAATTAATCCTTCTATTTTGCTCAACCATCCAGCTTCATTGTTATTTCTAAATGACATTATGTATCATTATATATTCATTCAACTGTGCCTAATGAATTACCAATAAATATTATTTCCCTCTAATCATAGAAAAGATGTTTAGATATTACTTGATTTAACACAAGGAACTCAACGGTAAAACTGAGAGTGAAATAGGAGCCTAAAACATTTCCAACCTAGAAAGGAAGAAGCATATCTTCACATCTAGGAACCTGCCTGGCATTTCTTATACTGCTGAGTATAGAAGGTATTACAGCTCATAATTTTTTTTACCTTTGTAAGTTATGGTGCTTTAATAAAGTTTTTAAAAATAAGATATGGGATACAGCAAAAGCAATACTAAGGGGGAAATTTAGAGCAATACAACAGTAATGAAGAATAATCTTAAAACAGATCATAAATTTAAAAAAAAAAACGGTTACTCTGTGACTATATCATGGTTAAAAGTGGGTGAAAGCATCAGGAGAAATCACTGTGTAATCATGCTTTCACATAAACAAAAATGCAAACATTGCTCAAACAACAAAACTTACTAAACCACCTCCAAATCTTAGAAAATATCATTGACCTCTATTTCTGTACCAATTACAGCTTTTTCATGGACTAGTCTTTCCTTCTTCTTGGTAATATATAACAAGATACTTTACTGCATTCTCATTCAGACATATTCATTTCCAAGAAGAGACTGGTTCCCCAAAGCCTTCGCAAATCAACTAATGCTAACGATTATACTAATTCCTTTTTAAGCTCTCTTAATGAGGAGCCCCATGGATCCTTAGGTGCAGGTTCTTTCTCTTTGCAATAAGCACCCACCTATTAAGATAATAAGTAACTCTGCATGACCATTCATATAAAACAGTAACTACGGTTTTCTCAATTTTGACAGCATGTTTTGATTAATAACTTCCCCATACATGTAATGTGAGTAATGCGTGAACTCTTTTACATAGTAGTCAAGAAATATTTTGAGAATATTTTATATGAATGCCATAAAATTGTAATGATACCCATAACTACTGAGACTTAGAGGTGATCATGCAATCTCGATAAATCTTTGCACACATAGGAAGGAGTAAAAGTAAATGAAACAAGTAATAATAGTAATGAGAACCATATGGAAAGTCAAATCTAGAAGATTGGTAAATATGTGTAAGTTTTAGAGTGAATAATGTCTTTGGACTCACTGAATGAGGAGGGTTAGGTCAAATACCATTTTGTCTGAACTAGGGAAAAGAGGAGCACTAGAAACTGGCAGGTGAAATGAACTGATTATGGACAAACTACCATGCCAGATATTTCATGTGACTTCCTCACATTTAGTTATTACAACATTGTCAAATTGATTATGATTCCCTTTCTACAGATAAAGAAACTCTGAGCTTAGTAGAATTTGTCACATAGCTAATTAAGTTACATGGGTCAAATACTGACCCTTTCCCTAGGTTAATTTATTTTTCTCCCCGTCAGGTTAAATTTTTAACATAAAGTCACCTCTGGAAATTACAAACCTTACAAACAAAACAAGTATAATAAAACTGAGAGAGATGAATGAGTACAACAAAATAGGCAAAGGGCTAATTTAATTTTTTAATCAAATCACGGTGAATTACAAAGTTGTTCATGATTGGGTTTCAGTCATGCAATATTCCTATACTTGTTCATTCACGAGTGTGCATTCCCCACCACCAATGTCCCCAGTTTCCCTCCAAACAATTCACGAAGCCAGTCCGCCTCTATGGCAGGCAATTTTCTTTTTCTCTCTCTTGCTTTCTCTTGCAAAGAGTGAACTTTGCAACCTGAGTTAAAATCAGACATCCTCTGCTTCTTGTTGTTTATCTTGCCTTATAGAAAGATGTACATTATCTGTTTTCACTAACAGTAAGAAATCCACAGAGAATTTTCACTTCTACAATTGTATCACTGTATCACTGTCATGCAGTTGCTCATTGATTTGCTCAAGCAGGCACCAGTAATGTCTCCATTGTAAGACTTGTTGTTACTGTTTTTGGCATATCGAATATGCCACGGGGATCTTGCCAGGCTCCGCTGTGCGGGCGAGATACTCTCGGTAGTTTGCCAGGCTCTCCAAGAAGGGTGGAGGAATCGAACCTGGGTCGGCCACATGCAAGGTAAACGCCCTACCCGCTTTGCTATCGCTCCAGCTCCACTGTTAACTATTTGTTTTGTTGTACTAACTCTAGAGACAACACACACCCAAAAGTACATGAAAACTTTAAGGTTCTGCATTTTTTTTCAGGTAGCTGTCCAGTTTTCCCAGCACCACTTGTTGAAGAGGTTTTCCTTGTTTCACTTCACATTTCTTGCTCCTTTGTCAAAGATTAAGTGGCCATATATTTGGAGTCTGTGACAGGATATTCAGCTCTGTTCCATTGGTCTGCTGGTCTGTTTCTAGCCCAAAATCATGCTGTTTTAATTACTACTGCTTTGTAGTAAAGTTTGAATTTGGGGAAGGTGACGCCACCCATCTTCTTTTTCCCAAGGATTGCTTTAGCTATTCATGGGGGTTTATTGTTCCATATGAATTTCAGGAGTGTTCTGTCTATTTCTTTGAAAAATGTCATGGTACTTGAGAGGGATCGTATTAAATGTGTATATAGTGCTTTGGGCAGTATTGCCATTTTGATAATGTTAAATTCTCCCTATCCATGAGCAGGGGATGTGTCTCCATTTCCTAGTGTCATCTTTTATTTATTGAAATAGTGTTTTGTAATTTTCCTTATATAGTTCTTTCACCTCCTTGATTAAGCTGATTCCAAGGTACTTGATTTTCTGAGGTACAAAAGATAAATCAAAGTGGATTAAATACCACAATATCAGACATGAATCTATAAGGTACATAGAGGAAAATGTAGGCAGAACTCTCCATGACATTGAAGCTGAAAGCTTCTTTAAGGATGAAACAGCACTGACCATGCAAGCAGAAGCAAACATAAACAAATGGGACTATAGCAAAGTAAGAAGCTTCTGCACTTCAAAAGAAACAGTGACCAACATACAGAAAGAGCCCACAGAATAGGAAAGAATATTTACCCAATGCCCATCTGATAAGGGATTCATATCCAGGATATACAAGACATTAATAGAATTGTATAAGAAAAAACCTCCAGCCCCATCTAATAAGGGGGAGAAGAAATGAACAGAAGTTTCCTCAAAAAAGAAATACAAATGGCCAAAAGGCACATGAAGAAATGCTCCACATCGCTAGTCATCAGGGACATGCAAATCAAAACAACCATGAGATATCATCTCACACCACAGAGACTAGCACACATTCAAAAGAACAAAAGCAACCAGTGCTGGCACGGATGTGGGGAAAAAGGGATGCTCTTTCACTGTTGGTGGGAATGCCGACTGGTCCAGCCTTTCTGGAAAACAATATGGACAGTCCTTCAAAAACTAGAAATTGAGCTTCCATATGACCCCGCAATACTATTTTTGGGAATATATCTCAAGGGTGCAAACAAGCACAGTTGAAATGACATCTGTACCTATATGTTCATTGCAGCACTGTTCACAATAGCCAAAATATGGAAACAACCCAAGTGCCCTAGAACAGATGAGTGGTTAAAGAAACTTTGGTACATCTTCACAATGGAATACTATGCAGCTGTTAGGAGAGATGAAGTCATGAAATTTGCTTATAAATGGATAGACATGGAGAGTATCATGCTACGTGAAATGAGTCAGAAAGAGAGGGACAGACATAGAAGGACTGCACTCATTTGTGGAGTATAGAATAACATCGCATGAAGCTGACACCCAAGGACAGTAGATAGAAAGGCCAGGAGGATTGCCCCATAGCTGGAAGACTGCTTCATGAGTGGAGGAGAGAAGGCATATGGAATAGAGAAGGGATCACTAAGAAAATGATGGCTGGAGGAATCAGTCGGGATGGGAGATGTGTGCCTAAAGTAGTTAATGGACTAAACATGATGACCTCTCATTGTCTGTGTTGCAAGCCATAATGCCCCAAAGTAGAGAAAGAATATGGGGAATATTGTCTGCCATGGAGGCAGGGGGAGGGTGGAAAAGAGGGAGTATACCGGGGATATTGGTGGTGGGGAATGTGCACTGGTGGAAGGATGGGTGCTTGATTATTGTGTGATTGTAACCCAAACATGAAATCTTGTAACTATCTCACATTGATTCAATAAAAGTTTTAAAATATAATAAAAATTTTTTAAATAAGGGTCTGCATTTTACCTATACATTTTCCATATGCCAATTTAATGCTTTTATTTCATCTTAAATAAACTGCCACTTTGTTCTCTTGTAATATAATCCACACACCACACATTTTGACCATATGAAGTTCTAATTCAGTGTGTTCTTATACATTTAGAGTTTAGCAACCAAATCTAATTTCAGAGCATGTTTACCTCCCCAAAATAAATTTCATTAGCAATTACCTCCATTATTTCAAAACTTTTGCCCCATTCCCAAGTAATCACTAAATTTTTAAATCCCACCAACAATGCACCAAAGTTCTAATTTTTCCTTATGCTAATAAATAATTGCTATTTCCTGATTTTTGGTTTGTGTTTATTAATGAGTACATGTGTATTTATTTATGTCTTTGGCATTTTTTCTATTTATAAATGTTCATTCAAATCTTTTACTGACTTTTTAATCGTGAAAAAATCATAATAAAATTGAGAATGACAAGTATAACAAAATTAGCAAAGTGTTAACTTTGGGGTTTTCTGTAGTTGTTGAGATTGAAAATACATAATGAAAGTATAAAAATATAAAATCTATAGTGTGTAATATATAATGTGTAAAATCTTGACCACACTCGGCAGTGCTCAAGGCTTACTCCTGGCTCTATAACTTGGGGATCACTTCTGACAGGTCTCAAAAAACAATTTGTGTGCCCAGGATCAAACCCAGGTTAGCCACGTGCAAGGCAAACACCCTACCCATTGTACTGTCACTTCAGATTTACATATTCTAAATATTAACTCCCTATCAGATACATGCTTAAATTTTTTTTTTCCAAATTGTAGCTTCTCGTTTCACCCTGTTTGCTTGTATCCTTTGCTGTGCTGCAGTTTTAAATTTCTGATGTAGTCCCATTTGATTGTTTTTCCTTTTGGTGTTATATCCAAGAAATGTCGTCAAACACATTTGTGAAGCTTTTTCACTGTTTTCTTCTAAGAGTTTTGTAGGTTTGTTACAGCAGAAGTGAAGGAGGCCTCTGTATATATACTATCTGGTTTTTCAGTGCAAGAGGCTGACTGGCCTTTTTTCTAAGTGATCTGATTGACTGTTTTGTGTTACAAATCAGATCAACCAGTTACAAGTTAAATGAATCTGTTTTCACAACCTTGTTAATATGAGGCATCAACTATCAGATGATGAGTTGGGGATACATAAACTACAGAAGCACAGGCCTTAAATTGCTGGAAATTACCATTCTTGAAGAGAAAAAAGTCTGCTAGGAGGAGACCAGGTTCAGGAGCTGCTGGAAAGAAGCTGCTTCAGAAGGAAAGAAGCTGCTTCAGAAAGACAGCTGCTGGGGACCTGTTGTGAGTTGTACATAAAGTGCTGTAACACTGAATATAATTGGTGATTGGCATGCTAGTCTTACCACCACTAAGAACCCAGATGTCAGAAGCTCTCCATTTTAGCTGTTTGTGCTATATGTTTCAGGACTTACATTTAAAACTTTAATCAAAAAAGTTAATTTTTGTGTGAGGTGTAAGGTAAGCATCCAATTTAATTTCTTTGCCTAACAATTTATAGTTTTCCCAGAACGATTTGTTGAAGGGACAATTCTTTCCTCTGTATGTTTTTGGAACTCTTGTGTGAAAATTCATTTCTAATCTTTCTATTTTTCTCCACTGGTCTATATGTCAGTAGCATACAGTTTTTATTACTGCTGCTTTGTAGTATGTTTTGAAATTAGAAGGTATGAAGCATTCATCTTTTAGTCTTTCTCAAGATTATTGTAACTGTTTGGAGACTTTTATATTAATTTAATTTTCCTCCATATGTTCTGCAAAAAAGCAAAAGTGATTGGGGTGAATAGGTTCTGAGTTTAATTGTATATCACTTTGGATTTTATGGACATTTGAACAATACTCTTATTTTTATTAACATTGAATGCTATTCCACTCATTTGTTCTTCAATATCTTTGAACCATGTAGTAGGAAGTCTTACAAACAATATGTACAAAGTCAAAAAGCACATTGGTAAAAAAGATACCATTATGGTATCTTATTACACTCGAAGATACCATCAACAAATATTCCCAAAAAAAAGAAGAAAATTGGGGGAATATGGTGCCACCAACAAGTCAACCTGTACCTGTGGGGCAAGTGCATCAGCAGCCTATGGTGCCCTCAGGTTCCCTGACACCTCCAAGTTGCCACTGTGCCTTTGACCGGACCCCAACAACTTAGGACCAAGTTTACCAAGAAATTAAATGGTCTAAAGTTAGGTATGTGGGAGCCATACCCACAAACCACCTCCGGCTCAGCTACAGAAGCTCATTTATTGGCCTTGTCTCAAAGACACATAGATAAATCTCTAAAGAGAACAAAAGCCACAGTTAACCTCGGACACACACATGGATGAACAGACTGGGATAAATTGGAGGGGGGCAGGTTGGCCTGTGCCTGCCCAAGCAGAGCCCCCAGCAGCCACTTGCTCCCACAATCCAAAATCTCCACCATACCCCTGGCTTAACTGCACCCTCTCAGGACAGACCTCACCAATATATAATCTGCTGAAAATTCGGGTATGCAGGTTTTGTGACTGAAATCTCCTGGCTTTCACGGAGTTGTGGTGGGCTACCTTCCCCCACTTCCCAATATACATGGAAGCACTGGCAGTCACCCCCACAAACCAACTCCAGCACCACCTGTAAACTCCATTACTGACTTGCTTCAGAGACCCATAAATAAATCTTGAAATAAATCAAAAGCTAGAGACACAGCAGCGAGTTGCGAAAGACAACCACAGAACCAGAGATATCTCTGGGCCCCATACCAAGCCGATTTTACTGGGGAACCCCAGATCGAATTGGTAGGTACACTCTCCCCGCCTACTCCAGATGGAATCCGGTGACCAAGAGCTTCTACAAGCAAGGCCCAGGGGTTGGAGCAATACAGCAGGTAGGGCGTTTGCCTTGCACAAGCAAGTATGTAGGTTCCAGGATTAAATCTCCATGCTGCATGGTGGCAGAGATGCCAGGCTGTCCCTCCCTGTTCTGTCCCGCGGGACTTGGTCAACTTGGGTAGCCGGGAGAGGGTGTGAGAGTGAAAAGGAGGCAGATGCAAGGAGAAAGAGACAGACACAGACACAAGAATGGGAGCAAGCTCCAACTTTAAATCTCCTAAGCTAGTCTTTTATAATTGATTATATGAGGAAGTGGGCAGAATGGGAGAATAGCAAAAAATGCAAACGTTTAACGAAACTGGATGTGGGCCCCGATGGCAGTTTCCCTGGGCATTGTTCTGCAACCTTTCCCAAGAAGCGGTTGTTCCTAGTTACAGGTCAGTTTGTACTGACATATTAGTTCCCAGGCATAGGTTTCTGGCCGTTCCTAGGCATGGGTTTCTGGCCGTTCCTAGGCATTGGTTCCCGGCATCTCCCCGGCTCCCTGCTCACTCGTCGGCCTGGCTGTCAGCCCAAAATGTTTCTCCAGGCGAAATCTTAGCGCACCAACATCCCTGGTCCAGAAACTCACAACTGAATCCCAAAATGAATGAGTGCCCTACAGAAATGTCTCCGGAACCCGACCATTCCAGAAGTGCGTGGCTGTGGCACGCAAGATATTCAAAATGAGCAAGGGACAATAAATGATCTAGCACTTGCCCCTGGCAGGCAGGCTTGATTGGTGGCAGGAAAATTTGAGTAAAACATAATACCCAAAAGTAGAAAGTATTGGGGAAATTGAAGGCTGAAGAGTGGGATGGGGGTCAGGGTGAAGAAGGATAAGGACTGGGATGGGGGTATATACTGGGGACACTGGTGGTGGAAAGTGTGCACTGGTGGAAGGATGGGTGTTTGATCATTGTATGGTTCAATCTTGAACATGAAAGCTTCGTAACTGTGCCCCACGGTGATTCAATTTTAAAAAAGGTAATGTGGAGTTCATGCCCAATTCAATCAGTTTAATCAATGACTGAATAAATAGCAGTACTCCTACATTAAAAAAAAGAAATTGAAATAGAATGAAAAATTTGAAGAGAACATAATGAAAACCATTAACAATTCCAAGAGGAACAATTTCAGAATCATGGAAAACTCAGAAGAGAATGAAAGAGAGAAAGAAGAAGAACTAGTTGAAGAGATAAATTCAGGAGAATTTCCCTAATATGAGAAACAAGATGGGTTGGGTGCATAAAAGGCAAGTGCTTTGCTGCTAGACTATTGATCTGCTCCCATAACTTTACTTTTAAAAATTATGCACTATTTTATCTATTGAATTCCGAAGACTTTAAAGGGTTTCATTAGGGCAACTAGATTAATTGCACATAGCACAGCTCTGTGCATGTCTAGAGCCAATTTGGCACTCTAATTATCTGTCTACTGGCAACAACTTTGCTACTCCTTCTTTTGCTGCTGTATTCTTGATATATTTTAAGACTGCTTTAATATATATTTAAAATATACCTACTTGAAATATTTTAAAACTTCTTGCATATTTTTAAATATGCTCTTTTTAAAAAATGTATTTTTGTTATTTAATCATGCATACAGCTTCCTAAAGCAGTTTCAAGAAATCAGAGTATTTGATACCATAAATAAAATTCTACACAATTACTTGCATTATTTTATTCAACTTGAAACACATTCATAAGTAAAAATTTATTTTGCATTTTTCTTTAAGCATTGATTGGAATAGCATCAATTAGCTATATTCCCTACCAGCAGTAGCATTCATTGTTTAATTTATCAATACTGTCACAAGCCAACAGACAAAACAACCTTGAGGCAAAAATAATTTAGGGTAAGTAAGGGTAATATTCTACCCTAAGATTCTACCCTTACTTCCTGACATGAGTAAAATGGGACGAAACGTTAGTTATCCTTCATATTTGATCATTTTAAAAGTTCTTCAATAACTAGCTTCTAAGAGGAGTTTTATTGGATTCCATGATTTGACCTACCAATTTGATGTGGCTATTTATATATATGCATGCTATTATTTTAGACTGCAAATACTTTTCCAAATAAATAAATCAAGGAATTTCAGAGAGAGTATAGCACAAAAAAACGCTGGCCAATCCACATTTGATCCCCAGAACTGCTTATGGTCCCCGGATTACTGGCAGGAGTGACCCATGAGCCCTAAGCTCTGGGCACATCCAACTGTGACCCAAAAGCAAATCAAATACAGCCATTTAAAAATGGAACTATTATGCTGAATTGATGTCTCTTCACAGAGCTAAAAGAGCAAAGCACTTGGAACTAATAGAATTGGCTGAACATTTTTCAAAGGCTTTGGCTCATTTCCAGGCTGACCTCTCACTCAGTATAATGTAACAGTAAATTGGAGTGTCATCTGAATAAGACAGACTCACACATCCTCGACATAGACTAGTTACAATCACAATTAATTGCACAGTGTATAGTTTTATTCAACTTGAAATACACTCATAAGTAAAATTTTGTATTGCATTGTTACTTAAACATTGATTAGAATAGCATCAATTAACTATATTCCCAAACAGCAGTAGCATTCACTGATCATTCTATTAACACTGGCATGAGCCAACAGCTACAACAGTAATTCTGTTGTTTTTGAGCCACACCAGGTGGTACTCAGGGATTACTCCTTGCTCTGCACTCAGTGATCACTTCTGGTGGTTCAGGGACCATATCGGATATGGGGATCAAACCCAGGTAAGAAGCATGCAAGTCAAACACACTATCCCCTGGCGATCCCAACCTTCATAAAATTTAAACTCATGGAAATGCCATATTGTTCTTCTAACATTGTTTCATTTAAAAAGTTTGATTTCAGGAAAATGATGCGAAAATAATGAGCCCTAAGCTCTGGGCACATCCACATTCATTAACTTATTCGAACATTTCATTTATACAAAGAAATAATCATTGTAGCAATATGTATATCAGGAATCAAACCAACTGCTGTTCTGGACAACTTCAGTCAACATCTTATCGAGTGAAGCAAGCTTGTTAAGGGAAGAAGGGAAGCTGAGTGTGCTAAAAACAAAATTCAACTCTTGGTATCTTTTAGTTCCTGTTCTGTTGCTCTCTGCCTGGGACATGCAAAAGGTTTCTTTAAAGTTGTACTAGATAATTCACACTTACAGCATTAAAAAGTCTAAATTAGAGAGATAAGAAAGGTGAAATTTTTGGTTGGTGCCACCAACCAAAAGAGTAAATGATTTTTATTAGGTAAAAGCCATATATATTTTTAAATAGTGTATAAAATGGTTTTAATTTTCTTATTCACATAGGTCAAAATCATATAATAATCACTAATTGGCCCTAACTGATTTATTTTTAATTAGTGAATCACCGTGAGGTACAGTTACAGTCTTACAGACTTCCTTGCTTGTGTTTCAGTCATACAACGATCGAGTACCCATTCCTCCACCAGTGCCCATTTTCCACCACCAACGGTCCCAACATCCCTCCCATCACCCCCACCTCCCCTCCACCCTTCCCCACCTCTGTGGTGGAGAATTCCCTTTTGCTCTCTTTCTCCTTTTGGGTGTTGTGGTTTGCAATAGAGGTATTGAGCAGTCATCATGTTCTAAAAACCATATTTTTAAAAAAATATTTATGTATTTATTTGCTTTTTGGGTCTCACCCAGCAATGCACAGGGGTCACTCCTGGCTGATGCACCCAGGAATCACCCTTGGCGGTGCGCAGGGAACCATATGGGATGCTGGGATTTGAACCCGGGTCGGCCGCGTACAAGGCAAATGCCCTACCTGCTGTGCTATCACTCCAGCCCCTATTTATTTATTTTTATTGAAACACCGTAAGAGCAGTTACAAAGTTTTCGGTTTAAGTCTTGGTCATACAATGATAAAACACCGGACACTTCACCAGTGCACATTTTCCAGCACCAAAAACCCAAGTATTGCCCCCCATCCCACACCCTCCTCCTACCTGTGTGCTGGACAATTTCCACATTACTCTCTCTCTACTTTGATTACATTCAACATTTCGACACCAAACCCACCATTATTATTTGGGATTTTACCCCAACACTTAGTTCTGCCAAAAAGTCAACATGAGACAATTTGTTTTCTATTGCTGATTATGAATTGCATGTGATGATGCACAACCACTATCGTGGCTATGCGATTTTGGAATTCTGAAGTTTTAATAATTAAATCTGGAGGGATTTCTGCCAAAAGCTGCTGTGTTCCGATCTTTGTTCCTGAGTCTCTGGGATTATGGCCGATAAGCAGATTGATCTGCATTCAGAGGACTCGTTTGTGGGCAGCAACTCGGGTCTCATGGGGGGTGAGGAGAAGCGTCGGCTGAGCCCTCATTCCATGAAGCCCCACAGAAAAACCATATTTTTAATTCTAGAACCAGAGAGGTAAAATAGTGGATAGAGTCCTTGTCTGGCAAGCAGCTGGCCGAGCTTTATCCCTGGCACTACTTATGATTTTTCAAGCCTGACCAGGACTAAGCTCTGAGCATAGAAACAGAAATGAGTCCTAGGCACTGCTGGGTATGGTCGACAAATTTTTTAAATTGATAAATTTTGTTCTAAGTATTAGGAAATAACAGGGAACTTTTAAATGTTGTGGACAAGGTCATCCAGCTCATGGATGATAAAACTAGACTTTGAACACAGTATTGATTCCAAATACCGCATAACTGTCACGTGGTACTGTGTATCAGTCACACTACAGGTGAGATTTCTACATTGAATAAGGATAACTTCTTTATAATTCTGAGATGTTATGACAACATTTTGATTTAAAGGAACATTGAATTCTGGGTCAGTTGTGATTTTTAAAACTTTTAAACATCTAAGGGTAAGAACAAGCTTGTCTTAATCCCTGGAAATAATACTCAGTACAGAGAAAAATATAAATGAAATTAACAGCTGTTAATGCAATGCTTACATGACAAAAATTGACTCAAAAGCAGAAGAATGTGATAATTAGTATTTCTAGAGTTTAAATAATCTTTATGTAATAATGCAAACTTTATGTACATTGAATTTATATGTGGCTTTGTGTTTAAAATAAATTTAATTTACACTTATTCAAAGTAGATTCCTAAAATGAATGAGACATTCATTCAAATGAGGAATTCATAGTACATGTCTAAGTGAAAGAGAGGAATTATAACATAAAGATCAAGTCATTTCATCTACTTCTTCATCTATGTTTCATCTGTGTTCTACTTAGAAAATACCACACAAATAATTAAGCTCTATTATGTGCTGCATAGCATTTGTGTTATACAAGTGATCAGCAAGAGTTTTAATGGCCTCATTAGTACCTGTTGGATAACACTAGGTTGTCTTTCCTCCTCCCGCAGGGAGTTTAAGGTTTATTGAGCCACTCCCAAAACAGTGCAACTGAGGCACACCCAATTCCATCAATCACTAATAATACTGTATTGCTTTTCTCTTTTCTTTATATCATTTGCATGGCTTATTTAGCAATGTTCTTTTTATATAGACACAGGAAGACAACTGATGCTATGCTTTATAACATGGGAGTTAATTGATTCCAAAATAATATTTGCTCCTGGGCATACATATATACTTGACTTAAGCCTCAGTTGCTCTTAGTTCCTAGCACTCCAAGAGTAGGGTCCCGACAAGGGATTGGATCTACCCAGGGAAAGCTATGAGCTACCCTGGCATGGAAATGGGCCAGGCCAAGCACCATAATACTTAACTATAAGTTAAGAGCTCGGTCATGGACAAACTGTGCCATGACCCAAAAAGAGGTAACTGAATGAGGACCCTGCTGGGGATAGGAAAGACAAACCTGGCCTGAGAACTGTAGTCTGGAATATATAGCAAGATATTCCCAGGAAGAGCCAACCTTAAACCTTAATGTATATCTTGCTGTCTTCATCCAAAATGACATAAATATTTTAAGAAGTAAATTCACCATGACTGTTTAAATGGATTATTAGCTGAGAAAAAGAAAAAGAAATACACCCTGGATGGAATCCTGCCCCTGACTGGATCTCCTAGTAATGTGGAGTGCTGAATCCTCAAATTAGATTTTGTCCTTGAGTTAATCCCCTGTAGGAGTGGCTTTATATCTCTTTGTTGTTATGATAATGTTTAACCCCACCTTTGTATCCCCACCCTTCGTGATTTCTACGTAACTATGCTATAAGGGGTAAGAAGGAAGGAGATGTTGAAAACTTTGAAGACTAAATGTTGGGCATGAGAAAGTCAGGAGAACCAGATGACAACCATGACTGCAAGTAGAGGACTATGAGACTACAGTCAGACAAGGAAGAGGATGTAATGAAGGAGAGGACTTTGAGGTCTGCTAGACTAGATTGATGGAACTTTGATTACTGGGACTACGACCAAAACAATTATGAATGTGCCATGAAGGGAGAGATCAGACTGACTATGCTGGCATGGATAGAGAAATAAACTGACTATCAACCAGCCTGGGGCCCCGTTCCTGTTCTCCATTCCCCAGGTCCTTTGCCAGGGTCCATCCGCAAGTCCATCTGCCATTGCTGTCATCTGGCCTGGGGAGCGGTTCTTGGCCACTGAATGCTCGAGTCCCACACACGCATGTCCACCTTTTATCTTTTTGGAAACTTACAAGTACCTGCTTAAATCATAACATGGTGCTGAAGAGCTAGTACAGTAGGTAAACCACTTGCCTTGCACACCTGTTAACCTGGTTTCGATTCCAGGAACCCCACTGGTGATCCTTGATGTCAGAGCCAGGACTAAGCCATGAGCAACCAACCATGTGCCACCAACCAAAATAAATCACGACGTAATCCTATCAAATAGTCTGGTTGTTATTGGTGATATAAAACCCCAAAGTATATCATGAGCGATGAATCCATTTTATACAGAAAGCAAAACCAAAGTAGAATGAATAAGAGTAAATTCTTCTTTATGATATGTTCATTTAATTTTGCCTAGAATCAGAAAAGATACATAAAAGCATTTAGCATTCCAAATTTAAACAAAATCAAAATTATATAAGGATCAGTGAGTGTTTTATACACTCAATGTGTTTACTTGCTTCCAATTTATTTTATCTTTCCCCCTATAATTTTAATGCACTGATTGGATCATGCCCCCTTTGGCACAGGTATTAAGAAATGTATAAAAATTGGTGTCATACAACATATAAGATTACTGTTGGTAGTATTTTATAGATGATGGGCACCCCCTATTGAGGGATTTATACCCAAATTAGAAAAATGATAGTCAAAATCCCAGTGGAAACATGGCACTTTAATTGGCATTCATTAGTCTTATGCAAGCCCTTGGAGAAAACTAGGAGCTGTTTTTAATTGAAGTCAAATTGTGAACTGTGAGATCAACTAAATTAAAGTTTTCAAATCTCTAAAACCATTTTCACATTTAATTAGTCTATATAAAAATATCTACTGATCTGGAATCAACTGAACAATTCTTAATGTGTGCATAACTCCCTGATATATATATGTACTTTTTTGTATCTATCTATGTATAACACCCTGATTTATATCATGACATATGTCTGTCTGTCTGTTACTCATCGATTTGCTCGAGCAGGCAGAAGTAACGTCTCCATTGTGAGACTTGTTGTTATTGGTTTTGGAGTATCGAATATGCCATGGGTAGCTTGCCAGGCTTTGCCGTGTGGTACTTTGCCATGCTACTCTCGGTAGCTTGCCAGGTTCTCTGAGAGGGGCAGAGGAATCGAGCCCGGGTCGGCCATGTGCAAGGCAAATGCTCTACCTGCTGTGCTATCACTACAGTCCATCATGATATACAAGCATATAAATATTATATACATATAAATGTATACACGCATATAAATATACTTTACCCTTCCCACTACCCTTGCCATTGTTGTTGCAATAAGTGTAAGTGTGGTGCTTAAGCACTCAGTTACAATGCTCACTGGAAGTCATACACTATTAGTTGCATTGTTTGCACACATGTTTGCTAGGGATCACATTGTTTTATTTGTAGTGCTTACCCACATTCTGGTTGCAGTGTTCACAGAGGATCGCTGTGGTAATCACACACGTACTTGCTAAAGTTACGTTCCCAGTCAGCGTGCTTGCGAATTTTCTTTTTTTTATTT
This sequence comes from Sorex araneus, assembly GCF_027595985.1. Classification (NCBI taxonomy): domain Eukaryota; kingdom Metazoa; phylum Chordata; class Mammalia; order Eulipotyphla; family Soricidae; genus Sorex; species Sorex araneus. The sequence continues at coordinate 109,639,518 of NC_073313.1, forward strand.
TTAATTAGTGAATCACTGTGAGGGTACAGTTACAGATTTATACATTTTTGTGCTCATGTTTCCCCCATACAAAGTTCGAGAACCCTTCTTTCACCAGTGCCCATTCTCCGCCACCAGTAAACCCAGCATCCCTCCCACCCTCCCCAGTCCCGTCTCCCCCCACCCCACACTGCCACTATGGCAGGGTATTCCCTTTCATTCTCTCTCTCTCTGAATAGGTGTTGTGGTTTGCAATAAAGGTGTTGAGCGGCCATTGTGTTTAGTCTCTAGTCTACATTCGGCACGCGTCACCCCGCCCCCGCATGACCTCCGACCACATTTTACTTGGTGTTCCCTTCTCTGAGTTGCCCAGAATGAGAGACCAGCCTCCAAGCCATGAAGTCAACCTCCTAGTACTTATTTCTACTATTCTTGGGTGTTAGACTCCTAGTCTATTATTCTATATTCCACAGATGAGTGCAATCTTTCTATGTCTGTCCCTCACTTTCTGACTCATTTCACTTAGCATGATACTTTCCATGCTGATCCACTTATATGCAAACTTCATGACCTCATTTTTTCTAACAGCTGCATAGTATTCCATTGTATAGATGTACCAAAGTTTCTTCAACCAGTCATCTGTTCTCGGGCACTCGGGTTTTTTCCAGATTCTGGCTATTGTAAACAGTGCTGCAATGAACATATAAGTGCAGATGTCATTTCGACTATACTTTTTGGCTTTTCTGGGATATATTCCCAGCAGTGGTATTGCCGGGTCAAATGGGAGCTCAACCTCTAGTTTTTTGAGAATTGTCCATACTGTTTTCCAAAAGGGCTGAACTAGTCGGCATTCCCACCAGCAGTGTAGAAGGGTCCCTTTCTTCCCACATCCTCTCCAACAGTGGTTGCTTTTGTACTTTTGGATGTGTGCTAGTCTCTGTGGTGTGAGGTGGTATCTCATGGTTGTTTTGATCTGCATCTCTCTGATGATTAGTGATGCAGAGCACTTTTTCATGTGCCTTTTGGCCATTTGTATCTCTTCCTTGGAAAAGTTTCTGTTCATTTCTTCGCCCCATTTTTTGATGGGGGTGGATGTTTTCTTCTTGTAGATTTCAACCAGTGCTTTATATACCATTGATATCAAACACTTATCTGATGGGTATTGTGTAAATATCCTTTCCCATTCTGTAGATAGTGTTTGTATTTTGGTCACTGTATCTTTTACAGTGAAGAAGCTTTTTAGTTTAATGTAGTCCCATTTGTTGATCTCTGTTTCTACTAGATTGCTTAGTTCCATGTCATCTTTGAAGATACCTTTAGTTTCAATATCGTGGAGGGTTTTGCCGACCTTGTCTTCAATGTACCTTATGGTTTGTGGTCTGATGTTGATATCTTTAATCCATTTTGATCTGACTTTTGTGCATGGTGTCAGGTCGAGGTCTAAGCCCATTTTTTTACATGTGGTTGTCCAGTTGTGCCAGCACCATTTGTTAAAGAGGCTTTCCTTGCTCCACTTCACATCTCTTGCTCCCTTATCAAAGATTAGATGATCGTACATTTGAGGTTGTGCGTAGGGATATTCCACCCTGTTCCATTGGTCTTCAGCTCTGCCTTTGTTCCAGTACCATGCTGTTTTAATTGTTACGGCTTTGTAGTAAAGTTTAAGGTTGGGGAGGGTGATGCCTCTCATCATTTTTTTCCCAAGAATTGTTTTAGCTATCCGTGGGCGTTTATTGTTCCATATAAATTTCAGGATTGCTTGATCCATTTCTTTGAAGAATGCCATGGGTATCCTTATAGGGATCGCCTTAAATCTGTATAATGCTTTGGGGAGTATTGCTATTTTGACAATGTTTATTCTCCCTATCCATTAGCAGGGGATATGTTTCCATTTCCTCATGTCCTCTTTTATTTCATGGAGTAGCGTTTTCTAGTTTTCTTTGTAGAGGTCCTTTACTTCTTTAGTTAAGCTGATTCCAAGGTATTTGATGTTCTGGGGTACGATTGTGAACGGGATTGCTTTTTTCATGTCCCTTTTCTCTGTCTCATTGTTTGCATATAGGAAGGCCATGGATTTTTGGGTATTGACTTTATAGCCTGCTACTTTACTGTACAGGTCAATTGTTTCTAAGAGTTTCTTACTAGAGCTTTTAGGCTTCTTTAGGTATAGTATCATATCGTCTGCGAATAGTGAGAGCTTGAGTTCTTCCTTTCCTATCTGAATCCCCTTAATATCTTTTTCTTGCCTGATGGCTATTGCTAGTACTTCCAGTACTATATTAAAGAGAAGTGGTGAGAGTGGGCATCCTTGTCTTGTCCCCGATCTTAGAGGAAAGGCCCTTAGTTTTTCTCCATTGATGATAATGCTTGCCATAGGTTCGTGGTAGATGGCTTTGACTATCTTGAGAAAAGTTCCTCCAAAACCCATTTTGGTGAGAGTTTTTATCATGAATGGGTGTTGGATCTTGTCAAATGCTTTCTCTGCATCTATTGATATGATCATATGGTTTTTATCTTTACTTTTGTTGATATGATGGATTATGTTGATTGATTTCCGAATGTTAAACCATCCTTGCATCCCCGGGATGAATCCCACTTGATCATGGTGTATGATCTTTTTGATGAGTTGTTGGATTCTATTTGCTAGTATTTTGTTGAGGATCTTTGCATCAGTGTTCATCAGTGATATTGGTTTATAGTTTTCTTTGTTAGTGGTGTCTTTGTTTGCTTTTGGTACTAGGGAGATATGTGCCTCGTAGAAACTGTTCAGAAGGGTTCCTGTCTTTTCAATTTTCTGGAAAAGCATGAGGAGAACTGGCAACAAGTCTTCTTTAAATGTTTGGAAGAATTCACCAGTGAATCAGTCTGGGCCTGGGCTTTTGTTTTTGGGGAGACTTTTGATTACGGATTCGATTTCCTTAATATTTATGGGCCTATTCAGGTATTTCACATCTTCTTGGTTCAGTCTTGGGAGATTGTAGGAGTCAAGGAATTCTTCCATTTCTTTTAGGTTCTCTTGTTTCGTGGCATACAGACTTTCAAAGTAGTCTCTGATGATCCTTTGAATCTCCTTGGTTTCTGTTGTGATGTCCCCATAAGATCCGGAGCTGCTGCTCTTGAAACAGATCCTCTGCTCGTAAAGACTATGATCCAAGAGGTCTTCTAACCCATTTTGGCACCCAGAGCGGCTTCTTACAGAAATGCTTCTAGACTGTGAACTGAACTAAAATATCAGAAATCCAAAACCACGTGACCGCGAGCTCATAGAATCTTCGTTCTCAGCAATGAAAAGAAATTATTAAATGATGCCTTTTCAGCAGGCCTGATTGCTGGGGGAAAATTCCAAACAATAATAGTGAGTTCTCTATTGAAATATTGAATGTATTCAAAGTACAGAGAATAAAGTGAAGATCATTAGCTACTTAGGTGGAGGCTGGGTGGGAGGGGGTATATTGGGGATCTTAATGGGTAGAACATGTGCACTGGTGAAGGGATGAGGTTGCAATCATTGTATGACTGAGACTTAAACCTTAAAGCCTTGTATTTTTTTTCTCATGGTGATTCAATATAACAAAATAAAATTTTTTAAAAAATAAAATTTTTTCATAATTTGAGGGCTTCATAGTAGAAAAAAATTAGCTTAGTCAGTGATCCAGAAGTGAAAGTTTGATAATTGCAGTAAAGAATGGTGATATGGAGGGTGAGTAAGAATGGGGGGGGGCTGAGAAAAAAGTGTAGGAAAATGGGCACTATGATGGCAGGTCTGATACTGGAATATTGTATGCACAAACCCTACCATTGATAACACTATAAAACTGTAAATCACAGTGGCTAAAATTAATTTTTTAAAAGACTATACCTGATTATCACACATGTAAGATAAAAATTGTATGATATACTGTCTAAACTCCTGAAGCTTCATGAAAGTACCAAACAATATTGAGCCCCAGAAGATAGAACAATGGGATTGAGCACTTGTTTTACATCCATGAGTTTCTGAGTTTGATCATGAGCACTACATGTTCCCCTGAGTACGGCTGGGTGTAATCCTGATGGTTCTTCTTGGCTTTATCAGGTATGGGACTAATTGCACCTGAGCTCCACCAGTGTGACTCTGGCAGCACTACACTGCAGGGATGAGCAACAAACTATAAGGCCCATAGCACTGGCTCAGCAATGCTGTGTAGGTCCAATCAAAAAAGACAAAATCGAAGTACATATGGATTTTCAGAGAAATTTCCAAACTTACTTACTCTACCTCACCTTTTTTTTTTTTTTGCTTTTTGGGTCACACCTGGCGATGCACAGGGGTTACTCCTGGCTCTGCACTCAGGAATTACCCCTGGCCGTGCTCAGGGGACCATATGGGATGCTGGGATTTGAACCCGGGTCAGCCGCGTGCAAGGCAAACGCCCTACCCGCTGTGCTATCTCTCCAGCCCCTCTACCTCACCTTTTAAGAAAAAATGATTACTGAGTGCCTTCCCTCTCCCAGAAATATATCACTTTAAGTGAGCAAACAGAAAATATTTTCCAGTTACCTCAGAGTATACTACTGCCTCCCTGAATTATGTAATCATGCCCACCCTATAGGGGGTGATATAGCCCAGTTAGGAAACACTGGTTAATGAACCATCCAAATATCCATGAAAACTTAGAATTTCATTATCTGAAAAGTATCCTCTAAACTACACATTACCTATGAAAATGACGAAAATTTCCTTTTGTCATACTTATAGTGCATACACGTAATTTCAAACAATTTTGTCACTGACAAAATAAATAAAATTTTACTCACAAAATGTGTTAATTTCAAGTAAGTATATATACAGGCTTTTTATCCTGTATGTAGAGAGTTCAACTAGGTAACTATCAAATAATATGGTACCTTATAGACTAGTAATTGGGTTCTTGGGCATGAAAAATTCAACAAAAAAATTGCTTTGATGAAATTATATTTTATTCACTTCTCAGTCACCAAATTCTGAAATTCTCCCTAAGCAGGTTCCAATTTCTAGGTTTTCCTAAATTTCACACACATTTTTGATACAATTCATTTCAGTAGATTAAATATCTATTTAATTGAAAAGCACTGTGCTAAGTATCGATACAAAGTTGTTCTTGCAATAGATTTACATTATTTAAATTAAATTTTTATATTTCAAAAACATGACCATAATGCCATAATACAATAAGTAATATACAAATAAATATGTAACAATGAGTAATGTACAAATAAATATGTGATTACACAAAAAAAGGTCATTTCCACCATAGCAGAATCAGAGGAGTTTTAGAATCATCGCATAAAACTTTGGAGTGATGAAATAAGAAATGCTATAAAGGTGTCAGAAGGTGTCAGAGAGATAGTACAACAGGTAGGGTGCTTTACTTTTCTTTTTTTAATTGAATCACTGCAAGATAGACCCTTACAAAGCAGTTCATGATTAGGTTTCAGTCGTACAGTGTTCCAACACCTATCTCTCCACCAGTGTACATTTCCCAGCACCCATGTCCCCAGGTTCCCTCCCATCACCCCCCACCCAAGGGTGCTTTTATTGAAAGCAACCAATCCAGGTTCCATCCCTGCATGACATCTGGCTTCCAAGCACCTAGAGGAGTGATACCTGAGCTCAGTGTCGGGATTAAGTCCTAGCACTGCAGGGTGTGGCCCCAAAACAAAAAAAGAGAGAAATAATCAAAAGAGGTAAATAGAGGCTGGAGTGATAGCACAGAGGGTAGGGCATTTGCCTTGTACGTTGCCAACCTGGGTTTGATTCCCAGCATCCCATATGGTCCTCTGAGTTCCGCCAGGAGTAATTCCTGAGTGCAAAGCCAGGAATAACCCCTGTGCATTCCGGGTATGACCCAAAAAGAAAAAAAAAGTGCTAGAATAAAAATACCCGGAATTATTTTTTTAAAAATGAGGTAAATAATGAGCATTGCAAACATATTGGGTATCACACATTTTAAATACTATAAAAAAGCAAAGATGACCTAAGGCTTGTGGGAGAAGGGGCTCATTCACTATTAGTGGGCATGTTAACTGGTTCATCCTCTATGGAAAATAGTATGGACATTTCTCAAGAAAATTCAAAATAGAACTACCATAAGATCCAGATACTACTCTCCTAGAAATCTACCCAAGAACAAAAAAATACTAGTTTGATCACTGTATCACTGTCATCCTGTTATTCATCGATTTACTTGAGCGGGCGCCAGTAACGTCTCCATTCATCCCAGCCCTGAGATTTTAGAAGGCTCTCCTTACTCATCTTTCCCAATGATTGGAGGCTCTTTCAGGGTCAGGGGAATGAGACCTGCTATTGTTACTGTTTTTGGCATATCGAATATGCCACAGGGAGCTTGCCAGGCTCTGCTGTATGGGCGTGATACTCTCGGTAGCTTGCTGGGCTCTCCGAGAGGGATAGATATGTATATATATATATATATATATATATATATATACACATATATATATTCCTCTATGATGATGAGTTTGATAATTTGAAAAATACATGAAAACCTAGTTCTTTCCAATGCTATTTATAATATTCAAGATATGTATACATGTATACAACCCAAATGCCCAACAACAGAGGAATGAATAACATATGTCATTCATATAAGGTAGTGGGTGTGGTGTTGGAATCATTTACATGTGAAATTATCATTAACTTGATAATTACAGAATCTCAATCAATGAATTTTTTAAATGAAGAAGGATATTAGTGGGGGCTGGAGCGATAGTACAGCGGGTAGGGCGTTTGCCTTGCACGCCGCCGACCCAGGTTCGATTCCCAGCATCCCACTGTTAGGGTCGGCAGATCTCTGCCCAGGGGAGGCTCGGAGAGATAAAAGAACAAAACCAAGACAACTCTTTCTGCAAATGCATGGGGTTTATTTAAGCCAATATAGCTATATTGGGACCTTCAATTGTGCCTCAATAGCGTGGCATAACCGAAGGCCCCAAACTCAAAAAGCTAGCTGTTTTTATACCCTTTTGGGGGAGAAATGAAAATCTCACATATCAAAGGGAATCACATAGGTCACTTAATTTGCATATCTAAACATTTGTTGACAAATGAAAATCTCACATATCAAAGGGAATCACATCTATATATCAAAGGGGATCACACATAGGTCACTTGATTTGCATATCTAAACATTTGTTGACTGTTAACTATTTCCCTGCAAATGTTTGCCTATAGTTCCTAGGGCAGTTTGTTGGCCCATTTGGTGACAGAGTCCTGCCCAGCAGAAGGTCCTGAAGACATCTTTCAAAGCAGTCAAGTAGTTACAAAGGGCAACTTCAGCAGTTAACCCTTAACCTGCCCTTCAGTTCTTGACTCTTAACTTGCCCTCCTCTTCACCACATGGTCCCCCGAGCACTGCCAGGAGTAATTCCTGAGTGCAAAGCCAGAGGTATCCTCTGTGCATCTCCGGGTGTGACCCAAAAAGTAAAAAAAAAAAGAATATAGTTTTCTACTATATATATATATATATATATATATATATATGTGTGTGTGTGTGTGTGTGTGTGTGTGTGTGTGTATACCACAGATGAATACTGTCATTCTATATCTGTTTCTCTCATTTCACTCAGTGTGATACTAATATCCATGGCCAGGGAAAACAAGGACTAGGAGGACTGACCAATGGTTGGAATCAACTACAAGTGTGTGTGGGGCGGAGGGTAGGTAAGATAGAGAAGAGACCACTATGGCAATAATAGCTGTGAATGATCATGCTGGACAAGAACTGAGTGTTAAAAGTAGTAAAAGAGGGGCTGGAGCTATAGCACAGTAGGTAGAGCATTTGCCTTGCATGTGGCCAACCCAGGTTTGATTCCCAGCATCCCATAGGTCTCCCAAGCACCGCCAGGGGTAATTCCTGAGTGCGTGAGCCAGGAGTAACCCCTGTGCATCGCCGGGTGTGACCCCAAAAGAAAAAAAAGTAGGAAAATCGATATTATATATATATATATATATATATATAAATTATTTATTTTGTTTTGTTTGTTTGCTTTTTGGGTCATACCCGGTGATGCTCAGGGGTTACTCCTGGCTCTGCACTCAGGAATCACTCCTGGCGGTGCTCGGGGTGAAGAGGAGGGCAAGTTAAGAGTCAAGAACTGAAGGGCAGGTTAAGGGTTAACCGCTGAAGTTGCCCTTTGTAACTACTTGACTGCTTTGAAAGATGTCTTCAGGACCTACCGCTGGGCAGGACACTGTCACCAAATGGGCCAACAAACTGCCCCTAGGAACTGTAAACAAACATCTGCTCGGAAAGGTCAACAAATGTTGAAATTAGGATATTAAGTGAAATAGGTGTGGTTTTCCTTTTTGTATGGTTTTCCTTTGATCCAATACCTGTGATTTTCTTTGATGTGTGTGATTCCCCTTTGATATGTGAGATTTTCATTTGTCAACAAATGTTTAGATATGCAAATTAAGTGACCTATGTGATTCCCTTTGATATGTGAGATATTCATTTCTCCCCCAAAAGGGTATAAAAACAGCTAGCTTTTTGAGTTTGGGGCCTTCGGTTATGCCACGCTATTGAGGCACAATTGAAGGTCCCAATATAGCTATATTGGCTTAAATAAACCCCATGCATTTGCAGAAAGAGTTGCCTTGGTTTTGTTCTTTTGTCTCTCCAAGCCTCCCCCACCCCCCGCAGAGATCTGCCGCCCCTAACAGGGGGACCATATGGGATGCTGGGAATCGAACCCAGGTAGTCAGTATGCAAGGCAAATGCCCTACCCGCTGTGCTATCGCTCCAGCCCCAGAAAAGTGATATTCTTAATAACATTTCAGTATCAATATTGCAAATCACAATGCCAAAAAGGAGAGAGAGACAGTGACAGAGAGACAGAGATAGAGAGAAGAAAAGCACCTGTCAGAGAGGCAGGCTGGGGGATGGGGGTGGGAGTGATGGGCAGGAACCTGGGGACACTGGTGGTGGGAAATATACACTGGTCAAGGGGTGGGTTTTGGAATACTGTGTGACTCACATCTAATCATCAATAGTTTTGTAAGGGTTTATCTCACAGCTATTCAATTAAAAAATTAATTAATTTTTTAAAAAGCAATTTATTTATTTTAAATGTTGAGGACTATAAAAATGAAGAAGCAACCAGACTATCAAAACACACACCAAATGCAGTCAGAGCAATAATATAGTTGGCAGGTGCTTATGACAAATGTGGGCTGGCAACACATATAGTCCCCAGGGCACTACTAGGAGTGATCCCTGAGCAAAGAACCAGGAATAAGCCCTGAATACAGAAAGGTATGCAAAAACAACAGCCAACTCTTTAGATTCTGAACATAACTGAGGTTACCAACAGGGTAGTGGGGTGGGGACTGAAAGGGTTCAAAGGACTAAGATGAAAGGATATAGGCATCTTGCTGGTGGACATGTTATGGTAATTACATAGGCTGATAGATAAGGAAAGGCTCCCCCATGGCAATGGGATTCCTGTGGAGTTGTAAAACCACCTAGTCCTAAGGCTGTCAAAACCAACCTTGTGTCTACAGCAACTAAGACCTGAACAAACCTCCACCTAGAGCTAACCCAGACCAGAGAAGGCTAGACCCACCTTCCAAGAGGAGATCCAGCAGGAACAAAGGTCAAGAAAAGGAGTTTCAAAGAAGACCATCCCAACTCCACCCCACTTTAACAACCACCCTAGCAACAGATTCTTACCTTGCTAAAAAGCCCCACATGGGCATCATTGGAAAACCCTTATATAAGCCAATTTGAGCAAAGGAAGTGCACGCATATCCTGCCAGAACTCATGAACTGCTTGTGCTCATGTGGTTGAGATGTGTTCTTAGGCTTTCTGCCTTTGGAGAAGCCCGCATTCTCTCTTGAACCTTTTACTTCCACTTTTCTCTCCCTCCTTCCCCTTCATTAAAACATCCAAATAAAATTTCCTTTTATTTCACTGCTCGTCTACTCCTGAACTTCTTTTCTTTGAGACAGGAACAAAGACCTGGAAGAGCGGGGTAAGGTCAAAGACTCACTGGCTTTCTTTTCCTGCAAAGAGTGATTTCTGCGCTCCAACCTGAGTCTGTGGCTTCCTGAGAAATCGAGTGTGGGGATTAACTCCAGTGCCATGAAGACCAAGAGGACGTCAGGTGTGGTTTGACAGTCACCTGGTAAAGCTGGTGAGGCTCTGGCACATGCTGTGCAGTGGCTCATCTGCAGATTTTATCTATCCTAGACTTCCCAGCCAGTCTTGGGGTGGCAGAGGCAGAACTGGAGAAATTGTCCATCTCTCTCTTCCATCTCTCTCTACTCTGCCTCACATAAGCCACCCATGTAGGGGTGGATGGTCCAAAGACTTGAGTAATACTATACCCCTAATACATACAAACTTCTACTCTTATAAGATGATGTTACATAAATAAATAAACATGTTTTCTGTAAATGGCCAGATGGTAAATGTTTACAGATTTGTGGGCCATATGGTCTCACAACCCTCAGCTTTCCTGTTACAGAATAAAAGCAGTTACATACCATAATGCAAACAAAGTGGTTAGTTTTTCCTCACAAGGTATAATTTGCCAAAACATTCTCTAAATGACTTGGATAAAACCACTTCATTTCATGTTTACTATTAATTTAGGATTTAGTGAATCTGCATGTTAACTTGTATATTTTAGTCAAATTTATATGCACATAATTTCTGTATGTATACAAATAAGTCCAAAGTTTTATGTTCCAGTTGAACAGTACCCAAATTGTATTTAATGTAGTAATTTTTCCTTCCCATTAAAATTCTGCCTTAAGATACTATTAAATATCTTCAACCCAATCATGATATCTTAATGTTTCCTTTATTAATGAGTAAAACCATTGATATATATATATTCATTTAAATTTTTTTTAAATTTTTATTTTATCACCATGTGGAAAGTTACAAAGTTCTCAGGTTTATGTCTCAGTTATTCAAACACCATCCCTTCACCAGTGCCCATATTCCACCACCAAAATCCCCAGTATACCCCCGGCCCCAGCCCCCCACCTCCAACTCTATAACTGATGAATTTCAATTCATTTTCTCTTTACCTTGATTACGTTCCATATTTCAAAACAAAACTCACTATTGTTGCTGGAGTTTCCCCCCAAGAAAGAGAGCCCTACTAAGGAAGCACTTGATAATTAGTTTTCCATTAAAAGATTGTATGTTTTCAGTTCTTAGAAAAGGTTGCACAGCCGCGCTAGCAGCCTCACAGTTCGGATGTGTCCCAGTCCCGCATCCCGGAGCCGTGTTAGTTGCTGCTCAAGTGTCGCCAGGGCTCCATCTGGAGAAGGTGTGGTGGCTGCACCTCCTCTGTCCAGATCCCCGGTGTTGCTGGCCCGGTTTCGGGTCCGGAGCATTCTCCGGGCTGCGTTGCTCGCCAGAAAGCCTGGCTGCTTCTCTGTTGAATGTGGCAAGATGGCGCCGAGGGTGGGTCGAGGGCTTGACTTCCGGTGGCCGGGACCACTTGGAGGCTGGGCTGGCGCCGCCCCACTCCAGTGCCTTCCCCCCCAGTTCGGATGTGTCCCAGTCCCGCATCCTGGAGCCGTGTTAGTTGCTCGGTGTCGCCAGGGCTCCATCTGGAGAAGGTGTGGCATTCATTTTAAATTTGTGGGAATTCATCCCCCTAACAAAATCTCTAAGGATGTGATATGCCCCTAGATAAAGAAATTCAAGTCTTAAAATGCAAAGGGTTTGCAAAAATGCAGTCAGAAGAGAATAATACATCAGGAAATAATAGAATTGGTAACAAATTGATAATAGAATTGATAACAAATTGATAAGAAATATTTGCAAAAATGCAGCTGTCAAGTATAGAATAAGATTCTTAGGATCTTTTAGATGTAGGAAAAAATAAAATAGGAAACTTGTCAGAACTTCAATCTGTATTTTAAGGGTGCCTGCTTATTGCTATGTAAAGCACCCCAGCCTCTGACCATCATGTACCTATTGATTGTTGATATGCTCACTAGGTGTCCTTAATGTCTTTGTCAACAATGCCCCACCTGTTGGGAGCCCCATGGGTGGTGGAAAGTGCTACTGAATAAATGGCTTCCTTCTGTGAGATCCCTGAGGCCTACCCAGGCAATGTAAAGCTTAGAGAGTTTATAGAGTTTATGTGTGTTTTTCTGTTTTCTTACATAGTTAGATAAATATGTAAGATATCTTTTAATTATACAAAATTATATGTAATTTATATGTAATATTACATAAATCTGTAAGAGAAATATGTCTCCTTATTTTGGGGTCAACCCAGAGAAAGACATTTTGAACCTGCATATGCAGTTCCATCACTACCCTGGGGATTTCTTATCTCTGGAATCTCTAGAACACACAAAAAAGATTATCTACCTGACTTTGATACTAACTAATCAATCCCTATCCCAGCCCTCCTTGACTTCAATATAAACCGACCCTAAAGAGAAAGGATCAATAAGTCAATGATGGTTGGTGGGATCACTTGGTATGGGAAATGTGTGCTGAAAGTAGATAAAGGACCAAACATGATGGCTTCTTCGTTATCTGTGTTGCAAACCATAATACCCATAAGTAGAGAGAGAGTAATAGGGAAATTGTCTGCCATAGAGGCAGGAGGAGAGTGGGGGAGGGTTACTGGGGACATTGGTTGTAGAAAATGTATACTAGTGGAGGGATGGGTATTCAATCAGTGTATGACTGAAAGCCAAATATGAAAGTTTTGTAACTCTAGCTCATGGTGATTGAATTAAAAAATTGTAAATAAATACATTAATTAAATTTAATTTTAAAATAAAACACAGGCAGGGTTGACCCTCTTTAGCCTCTCTCGGGCTTGTGAGATACACCCTGGAGCTCTGTCTATCCAATTGACGTCATTCCAGCCTAATTCTCCTCTTGGACTCTTGTTTCTTCCTTTCCACAACCCTGTCACAGACCTTTCACTTATGTATGTATTTGTCTCATTCTTTGCAACAAACCCCTGCTGCAAGGGTTGAGGTCAAAGTTGTCAGTATGGTTTTCGACACGCATTTGCCTGTGTTATTTAACTTATTCAAAAATCATACTTTGGCAATTTCCGTCAAAATAATCTCCATAGAGTTACACAAATGGGTTATCCTGATGGAGAGAAATAAACGATGCTTCAAGAAATTCACCTCATAATCGGTTTAAATTTATACACAATTTTCTTGGCTGTCAGGTTGAATCCCAAGGAACAATACAATTTGAACTTTGCTTATTGTTCCCATATGTTTTATCCTTTTTACTAAGTTTCGTGTTTTCATTTTTTATTTACAAAAAACCAAAAATGGTTATTACCTCTTTGTCATAGTAATGACCAGAATTTGTTCATATTTTCTGAACTTTGGGTAGTATTTTTGCATGCATTATAAGCAACTATTCTATATTTGATGGAAACAAAGATATTGTTTGGGGGTTTTTAGCCTATTTGTGAAATCAAATCAATTAACAATTTTGAGCCCTTGGGATTGAAGCAATAATAGAGCAGGTAGGGTGCTTGTCTTGTGTGCTGCTGACCCAGAATAAATCCCATACTGGTCCAAATCCAAAATGGTCCAAACCACTCCCAGAGTGATCCCTGAGCACAGTGCCAGGGATAAGCCCTGAGTACCACTGGGTGTAGCCCCCCCAAAAAAATTTAAAAAAACATTTTGTGCCCAGGGATTAGGGAGATAGTTCAAAGGGATTGAGTGAGTGCATGGCTGACATGTGTAAGGTCTCCAATTTGATCATCAACACCACATGGTCCACTGAGCATAATCCTCAAGCACCACGCAGTGCTATGGCCTTATTGACGCCTAGCATCACTAGCTGTAGTGGCTCTGCATCACCAAGCCTGAGCATATAATTGTTGAAAAAGCACTGCCAGTCTGTGAATTGCCAGAAGTGGTCCTGGGTAACAGTGGGGAGACCAAAAATAATGAAAAGAATTTTGTATCCATTATTAATAACTGCTTTTTGTGTATAGACACGAAATTTGTGTTATCTTATATACCAAATACAGTGGCAATGATGGGTCTCAATTGCCTGACCCTGAAAAGCCTCTAATGCTAACTAACCGTTGAGAAGGACGAGTAAAAAGAGGCTGCTAAAATCTCAGGGCTAGGATGAATAGAGATGCTACTGGGCCCACACGAGCAAATCGTTGATCAACGGGATGACAGTGACAGTGACAGCGTAATGTTGATTTGCAACAGAAGTACTAAAACTGAAGCTATAAGCTCCCCATGTGTAAGTGTTTCTCAAATCACTTGTATCACTTGTTATCCTGTTGATCTTCAATTTGCTTGAGCGGGCGCCAATAAGGTCTCCATTTGTCCCTGTCACATGCTGGTGTAGCCCAATGATATCTGCTCGCTCCAGGAACAGGAAGGACCTCAAATCGTTCATTCAGAGTTTTGAAGAAGAAGTCTGAGCATCTCATTGCTGGGCAGCCATGCAGTCTTTTGACGTCCTGTGGAATCCAGCCAGTAACAACTCTAGTACAGTGGTTGTCTCTGAATTACGTGTCCGGCCCATCTGACAATTGATGCCTTGGCAAACGAGACAGCATCCCTGATTCTTGACCGTTGACAGAGGTCAGAACTCCAGATTCCTTCTCTCACTTGAGTGAGACTTGATACTTCCTCTTTGGAATACCCAAATAACTTTCTCATCCTGTTTGTGTAGGGCCCAGGTCTCTGAGGCTTATGTTAGTGCAGGAAGAATGGTGGAGTCAAAAAGATGTGCTCAGAGCTGGAGGTTCTTTGTCTTCTTAACCACTTATTTGAAGGTCGACTCTCTTGAAGGTGTTCCACGCTGCTCTCTTCCTCCTGTGCAGTTCTGGCACTAAGTCGTTCCTCATGTTGAGTTCTAAACCCAGGTACACATAGCTGCTGCATTCAGAGATGTTCGTTCCATTGAGAGCAAATGGAATGGCAGGAACTTGTTCATTTTTCATAAACATCATTTTGTTTAGATTCAGCTGCAGTCTGACTTTTCCACATTCTTGATCGAAGTCAGCCAGCATTTGTGCCACTTGGCTAAT